>NC_141459.1:38125000-38750000 GCF_015680905.1 Coptis chinensis
TCAGTACGTTAGGTTAATTAATTGCTAATTTCATTTTTTAGTTAGTATTTATTTGTTTATGTGATTATTCATCTATGCATGTAATGTTAAATTTAATACATGATTAATCGCATATTTTTATTTTACCATATAGTTTATAAGTTGATATTCAGCATGTTTAGGTAATTTAATTTATCAATGTAATGAACCCCCCCTCTCAAAATGTTTGGGGGTGGTATATTTTAATATATGTGAACGTATGAAATTGCATACCTTAAATCACATTTATATAAGTTTTGGGCCAAAATATAAGAACCATTAGGCCTTATTTAATTTAATTGGGATCCACAATATAATTAGGTACCTGATATTTCTAGGAATTTCAAAGTTTTGTGGAATTTTAGAAGCTAATCTAATAGAGAAACCCATTATATGCAACCCATGGGCCTTGTTTTATTTAATTGGGATCCATAATGTAATTAGGAATCTTAAATTTCGTGAAATGTCAAAATTTCAGGGAATTTTAGAGGCTAATCATATATAGAAATTCCAAAAAACTGAAATGGAATTCATGTGTAGGAAACTATTCTAAAAATATGTTTTTTCACATCTTTTATTTTAGCAACAATCTGGCCTTAGACTTAGCAACCAAACACTATAAAAATAATCTCTAAGCATATTGTTTCATAACTGAAAACCCTAAACACATCGCTGCATCTCAGAGCACGCATGCGCCTCACACAAGACCAAACTTAGCGCACATCGCGCTCATATTAATTTGGTATCAGCATTATTATTCACGTACTGTGCCCAACCAAGGGTTATTCCAAGTGCGCACGCGCCCTCACCGCAAGCTTCCAAGCTCGGATTTCCAGGTTCTTCTTCTAACACTTCCAGTAAGTAAGTTCATTACTTGTTTGATATGTATTTTTCAAAAATTATATCGGAATAGTCTTTTGAGGATCTTTATCTCAATGAGAAGTACAGTGCATACTTTGATGATGTGATATTAGAGCACGAATGGGAGACCCTACTGGTAAGACCTGATCAAATTTATTCTCTTGCACTTACAAAATATTTTTACGAGTATGTTACCTTCTTTGACCGCTCCCATGGAGAACAAGCCCTCAGAGTCATCACTACACCATAATAGCATTTTGGTGACAGGGGCTTTTTTGGTTTTGTGATGCCAAAGTGGCGTCAGAAAGGACGTGACGACATTCAAGTGTCTATTTGTGGATTTAGCGTCACTATAATTCAGAAATGTATTTTAGTTTATTTAAAAAATGCATAGAAAAATAGTGACGACAAATAGGGGTCAGAGTTATTTTTATAAACCATCACAACTAAAACACGTGTTAGGCATGTGACATAAGATGAGGGCATCAAGTTAAACCCTTCTTAACAGTATCATCTTCTTCTCGACCTCAAATCTCTTTCTTCTCAACTGTATCGTCTTTTCTCTCAGTCTCAATCTCAAAACCCTAGCGCAGAATCAGACTCACTTCACTCGCTAGCCATTTGTTTGAGAACTTAGTATTACAAAGCTTTACAAGTTTGATTATTTGTTGGCTTTTTATAATTTTAGGGTTTAGGTTTTTTTTGGGATTTTTGCTTTTAATGGTTTGAGTTATTTGTAATATAGTTGGGTTTATGTTTTGAAATAGATAAATTGGCAAAAGGATTACTGGAGAAGGTTATTGAAGTCTCTCTCTGGAAATCTCTCTCTTTTACAGATAACTTTCGACTTTTGGAGGGTATGTTCTTAATGTTTGCTCGTTTTTTTTTTTTCAAAATTTTTATGTTTGACAGCATCTCTATATCAAGTTAGGCAATGTTTTTGCATAAAATCCTAGCTTTAAATATTTGAAATTGTAAGGTTCTGTTTTTTCGTAAAAATCATATCTTTAAGGATTTGAAGTTATAAAGTTATGTTTTTTTTTTCTTGATTGTTTGAAGCTAGCCATTCATAAACTCATAATTTGTGCCTGAATTGTTTAATATTAATATCTATTTAGGACATTGGGGCTTTGTTTAGATTTTGTTAATTGTTTTTTTTTTCTGTGTGATGCATAGTGGTGGACTGGTGGTGCTGGTCTTATAATCTTGAGCAACCTCTATTTGAAACACTAAAATATATGTTTGTTCTAAAAATGTTCAAGTAAAATGAATCCCAAGATTTAGTGTTCCAACATTTTTGTATCCATTTCCAGTCATGGTAGCTTGAATTCAAACATTCAGGCTTCCCAACTTAGGTTGGTCTAAGTTCCGATCTAAATGTTTTACGAAAGCATGTCTTAAATATTCTTACTAACAATATAATGTTCTTTTACTTTGTGAATGCTTTGACGTTTGACATAATTTGATTGTGAATGTGCTTTTGAATGGTTTTGAACTTTGAAGTCAATGTCTCCCTGATTTCTATTGGTAGAATAGTAGCTCGATCAAAAACTTGTCAAGTCTCTCTATTGAAAATCTTTCAAGACTGACAAGTAATTGAGCTTAGTATTGTGTTAAGTCATCTATGATTGCTTCAAATTAACTAACTAGCTCAAGAGTTATCTTTCTTTTTTCTTTCTTATCTTTGTATCTACATAATGGTCGAATGTCACAGCCGATTCAGAAAGAGTGGATTCATGAACCAAACCGAGTGAGCACTATCTATAGGGAAGGGGTAGCTAGTTTTATTGATTTGGCACAAAAAAAGTATGAAGGGTTCACAACATGCCCTTGTCCTTGTGTAACATGTCGGAATGGGAAAAGAATGGTGCTTGACGAAGTCCGAAGGCATATAATTCAAAATGGTTTTGATGTAACATATACTATATGGTCCTTACATGGTGAAAACACAATCGAAGTATCCTGTGGTAGACATAGTTGAAGATGAAAACATTGAAGATAGAGGGCTTGGGTTAGAGAATCTTGTTGATGCTTGGTATGGCTTACATGAAGGTGTCAGGGGTGATGTGTATGGAGGGGCTACTGATCAAATTTCTGATTTTGAACAACCTTTTGTTTCCGAACCAGATTTGGGTAAAAAGTATGCTGAATACAAAAGTAAAGCCGAAGAAAATTTATACCCTTCATGTGAGGGTCCTGTGACAACTCTATTTACAGTTGTAGAGCTTCATGACTTAAAGAAACAGTATGGTTGGTCCGGAAATAGTATGAGCACACTCTTGTCTATGCTAAGAACTTGGTTTCCAAAAGAAAATACTTTACCTGAAAAGTGGCCAGTAATGAAGAAAATGTTGATAGACCTAGGGATGAAAGCAAAGCGCATCGATGCATGTGAGAATAATTGCATCTTGTATTATGGGACAAAGTAAGATTTGACTATATGTCCTCATTATGAATCACCTAGATATAAAATGGAGGGTAAAATAGGGAAGGAATCCAAAGTGCCTAAAAAAGTATTGAGACATTTTCCTTTAGGTCCACGACTCTAACGATTGTATACAATACCATCATTAGCACGGGAAATGACATGGCATGCTCGAGCAACACCTTCATGGGATTATATGTGACATCCTCTTGATTCAGTCCAATGGGCAAAATTTAAAGAAAGATGGCCAGAATTCGCTAATGAGGGGCGTATTGTTTGGCTTGCAGTTGCAACTGATGGCTTCAATTCTCATAGCATTCAATCAATTGGCTATAGTTGTTGGCTTGTCATATTAGTGCCATACAATCTCCCACCTTTATTGTGCATGAAATCCGACTTTCAGATGATGTCTTTGTTAATACTTGGACCGAAGGTGCTGACTACAAACATTGATGTTTTCTTTAAACCACTATTTGATGAGTTGGATCAGCTCCGGAAAGAAGGAGTCCCTGCGTTTGACATGCACAAAAGGGAACACTTTACTCTGAGAGCTATGTTGATGTGGGGGATACACTATTTTCCAGCTCTAAGAAACTTATCTGGTTGTGTGACACACGGTTATAAAGCATGTCCTATTTGTGGTGACAACACTCCCTCGGAGCGTTTACCTTGTAGTAAGAAGATTGTGTACACAAACTACCGCTTGTTTCTTGATCCGGATCACCCATTTAGGTATAGTAAACACTTCAAATATTGTTTTTTGTTTAAATAATCAAGTTAGGTATAATAAGCAGTTCTAACACTTTCTATCTTTAAGTATAGTAAGCACTTCAATGGGGAGCAAGAGCTTAACCTTCCTCCATCACGTCTAAAAGGAATAGAAATTGATAAATTGTTGAACCACATTAAATATGTACCTGGTAAGATCCAAAAAGGCTTCAAATGGTCAAGAGTTGATGGGAGTGTAAATTTTGTTGATAGAGATGATAATGATGATAGTGATGATGATGATGACGATGATAGTGTTGAAGTTACAAAGGCTTTTTATAGGAGATCCATTTTGTTTAAACTATTATATTGGCCAAGTCATAAAGTTCGACATTGTGTTGATGTGATGCACAATGAGAAGAATGTTTTTGAGCATATATTGTATCTGATCCTAGACCTAAAAAAAACTAAGGATACAGTGGTTGCTAGAGAAGATTTGAAGATGAAGGGCATCCGCAATAGTTTGAGGATGCAAGAGGACTTAAATATCGGTAGGCAGAAAAAACCAAAGGCCTCCTATATCTTTGATGCAGATGAGAAAAACATTTTTTCCAAATTTTGAAAGACTTGAAACTTCCTTCGGGCTTTTCGTCTAACCTGAGCAACATTGTCGGTTCCAATCCACCTTCTTTGCTAATGATGAAGTCTCATGACCATCATGTTATAATGCAATATGTGCTGCATGTGTTGCTTCAACATGCTTTTCCAAAAAACCACGACTTGCGAAGAGCCTTTCAATAGATTGGATTATTCTTTAGAATCTTGTGTTCAAAGGTATGTCGTAAGGATATGGAAGGTGCCAAAATCATGATTGTAGAAGCGTTGTGTGTCCTGGAGAAGCATCTTCCACCATCTTTTTTTGATATTAGTATCCATCTTATGGTGCATCTAGCCGATGAAACGTTGATTTGGGGACCTGTGTGGCCTAGGTGGATGTATCCTTTTGAGCAGTAAGTCAACAATGTCATATATTTTAGTTCAATTTCTTTTATGAAGATAAGCATTAATAACACACTTATACTTATTGCATTTCTCAATACTAACAGGGGCGATGAAAGAGTGTAAAAATATTTTTTGACGCCTGACAGGCGACAGTAAGCATTTAAAAAAAAAACAAATTTATAATTACTGACGGTACTAAGGTGTTAATTTGTTTTGGCGCCAAGTTATAGCGCCAATTTTTGGGGGGATTCGAAAGTTCAATAGTGACGACAATACACCGTCAGTAATGCAAATTTAGTGACGGCGTACAGGCGTTAGTAAATATGTCAATTGTGTCGGCATATTGGCGTCACAAATATTTCTGACACCAACATAGACGCCTAAATTCCAACGCCTTGTAGGCATCACAAAAAATAATTCTTATGCTTCCTAGCCGTCACAAAAGTGTTGTTTTGTTGTAGTGCATGTTAGATAAAGAACCATTTTAATTGACTAAGTACTTATTTGATTTTTCATTAGGAATTCCAACCGCTGCCCAACACACCCATATTGAATATATAGGTGATAATGACAATAATTATGATTGGGTAAATTTCCACGAGACCTATGGTGCTGACATATTTCAAGTAGTACACCAAGGCCAACATAACGTATCCTTAGGAAGCATTGCCCTCAATACGGGCATTGTTATGCTTTTCCTTAAGCTTAATATCCTAGGTGATTGGCACTTTAAATCCGCGGATTCCCGTGCATGCAACGCCTTCTTTGCTTTAGCTGAAGGACGTTCGTATTATGATATATCCAAAACCATAGTGGATGGTCTTGCAAGAGCACAAACTGTGAGGCATCACTACCTTCTTATGCCAGTCATAGTCACAGTCACTCGTATTATGCTATTCTTTTTTCCTGAATTATGTACACGTTTCATTGATTGGGTCAAGGTTGATATAATGCGCATGACCAATGCTATAGTCCGTTCTTTACATGTT
The DNA here is from genome assembly GCF_015680905.1 of Coptis chinensis. Lineage (NCBI taxonomy): Eukaryota > Viridiplantae > Streptophyta > Magnoliopsida > Ranunculales > Ranunculaceae > Coptis > Coptis chinensis. Next base: position 38,131,004 of record NC_141459.1, read on the forward strand.
ATGGTTTGGCCTGGCTGGCTCCTACAACCTCACCTAGTAGCCCCATGCACCCTGTCCGACCAAATTGCACAAAATAGATTAGCTAGGGTAGATGAAAACATGATGAAGGCTTGGAAAGTAGTCATAGACATGCAAGACTTAAAGGAGCCTCATTTCACAAGCGAGGAGAAAACGGAGGAAAATGCATGATTAGAAACAACTATATACGGTAATATTTATAATTTTTTGTTAGTGTCCGCTTATGTCCTAAGCGATTTTTATTTACTGTTATCTCTATTATGGATGGAACTCATATAGGAGTTGCGTATGCATTTTATTATTTATATTTATATCGTTTAACTTTCTTTTATAGGTGCTCCCATTTACAAGCACGTTTCTATAGTACTCTCTATCCTTTATTTTCATTCCATACTTTGAGGACAAAACATGATTCTGTTTGGGGGTGGTATAGAAACACACTGTAAATGTTTATGCACATATTAGGTTGTATATTACTTATTAATTGTTATATAAAAATAAAAAAAACATAAAAATAGTTTATACTCTGCACTTAGGATAATGGTATTATTTCATTTTCTATGATGATATTAGTCTAGAAATGTCAAGTAGCAATAGAATTAAGCGTAGTTCTTAGAAACTTAGGTTAATATGTAGGTAATAGTCATTGCATATTTTCATTAACATCTTGCATGAGCATATATGAGTGTACTTGGCAGTATTTTTCTGAGACCTAGGTTAGACTACTTAATTTTACATATCCTATGAGATTCTAGCCTAAAAGCCTCATATGATTGAGTATCTGAGTGATGACATAAATAAGACATATAATATGAGTAGTTAAATCACACATCCACTTGCTTGATCACCATACCAAATCCTAAGTGAGAATTTAGGCCCTCTTTAGATCGATATAGCTAAATATTCATACCTATAAGTAATTATCCACTAGTCACCCCTCTGAGCCTTTCAATTAGCTTTTTCGCAACTAGAAATCCTTTACCCATCTTTTAAACCAATAAAAATAAAAATAAACCTACCCATCTTGAATGAGTATAAGAATAGGATGAGTAAAGAGAATAAAGAGAAAGACTTGTGGAAAACCAAAATTAGTTAGTTGCTCCAGAAAAGAAAAAGAAAAGAAGTTTCCATCCAAAGAAAAGAAAATAATAATAATAATAATATAATAAAATAATATAAATATAAATATAAATAAAATTAAAACTCCAAAAATAGAGTAAAATGAGTCAAAAAGCCAAACTAAAAAAGTTAAGGATGTAAACTAAGTGTAGAAGCAAAGTAAGAACAAAATTTTCTCTTGTTATATGTAATTGAAGACCCTATTATCTCAGACTTGTTTATTTGAATATCCATTCCATTTCTTCTTAAACCATCACATCAGCCCAGTATCACCTAATAAAGACTTCTAGCTCAATTAGGATTAATTTGGTGTGATAGTAAGTGGTAGATGTGATTGATTGACCTCGGATCCTTTGGACGTCATTGAGATTGTGAGGAAATGTGTTCCCACTGCACACTGGAGTGAGCTAACTTGAGTGGAAAAATAAGAGTATTTTTCTCTTGACAAACTGTGAGTACCTACTTAAGGACGCTATTCCAAAAGTTTCATAAATGGACCTGCCATTGCATTTCATAACATAGTTCATAGCATGGATGTATATTTTTAGATGATTTTATTATTATGTGTGTATTAGCTTAGGTTTCAAAAGCATTGTTCTTATTATATTGTTATAGAGATAGATATCTGAGATTAATTAGGAAATTTTATTTTTTATCTCTTAGTCGTTGTAGTATAAATGAAGTTTGTGAGAACCTTCTCTAGGAAAGTCTTACGAGGCTATAACTCATCCAATAGGGAATTCCTAGTTGTTTAAGGCCTTATTGCATATGGTCAATGCTATCGCACTCCGTGAAATGAGATTAGTTAGGACCACATTTTTGGCCACTTATTTGTTCTTATTTCTCATCTTTGCTTGAAGACAAGGAAAATGCTATTTGGGGGTGGTGTGATAACCACCCAAAAAGTGTAGTTTAAACTCCTTAATAGTACTCTACTTAGGTCAATTATGTTTATAATAAATAAGAGTTAGTACTGTTTAAGTGTTTTTGTGCATTCCAGTACTTGAAGTTGATTAGGTTACTAAAAGCACCACTTTTGCATGGAAAATGAGTCAGGATGATTGCTAAGGAAGTTCTACATTTAAAGTCCAATAATTATGGAGAAAAGCCTTTTTCAAGCCTAGTCAAAGCTGGGAAGTCAAAGTCAATCCGGTTAGAAAAATGACAGAAAAGTCAATAGAACTTCAACAGGCCTTATCTTTTGACTCGGGCCTCGGAATTAGGCCTACTTTATGTCAAAACGACCGACTCAGAATCAGATTCCAATGGACCCAGTCTTGCCCCAATCAGAGCTATAAAAGTTGACGAAAAGAGAACCAAAATAATTTCCAGCAGCTGTGGCCTCTTTAGATTTAACCTAATGGACTTTGGGCTCACATTAGAGGCCCAAAGTCCCCTTTTTCTAGCCCATGCATGAAAATGTAACCCTAACCCTCTCCTATATAAAGAGGTTTAAGACTAAACTTAACACTCCTCTTTTAACAAACCCTTAGTTTAATTAGGTTTACTTTTCTTTTAGTTTATAATTAGGTTTAGCAATTGTAGCCACCATTAGAACCAATTAAAATAAAAGCTTGTTTCATTCTCCATTCAATTTCTATAGTGTTATGTCTTTATTTTACTATTTTGATATTGTTTATCCAATGAATCACGGCTAAACCTCCATTAGAGGAGGTTTATGAAGCCATGTGAGGATGCGTAGCTAGTAGTTTGTATTGTGTTGCATAAAAGAATGTCAAGTTCTTCGTTATGAGTAACTAGAGATAGAGCTCATAATGGAAAACTAGAGTATAGAGCCACCACCAAAGATATTTGTGGTGGAACTACACTTTTATGCTAGTGGAACCTCGATCCAAGAGGACTTGGCATTCACTAGGAATTAACAAAGCGATTCGATACTAACTAATAGTTAATTGAATCGCGTGGCGGATTAAACTCTGATAAGCACCCAAAACTGTAATATTAAACCACGAGAGACATAGCATTTTGGTCGATTATGTGTTTAATAATCATGTAATAATTATATTTTCGTACTTTTGCAGGATTCCACAATTAAAATAAATATAATGATAAAACATGCATCGAAGTACGGGAATACGGGAATAATTGAAGTTTCCCACTCGACCCCCGTGAAGCCCAACAAAGCCTGACTAAAGCCGAAGTTTCCAAAGAACCAGTGCGGAACGGGTCCACATATAAAAAAGCAGCAAACTTCCGAAGCTCAAATCGGATAAATCTAGATGCCGACGTTGGCTAGTGGAGCTGCCAAGTACAAGAATACGGGAATATTTGGAATTCCCACTCAATTCCCGTGAAGCCCAACAAAGCCTGACTAGAGCCGAAGTTTCCAAAAGAACAAAAATAGTGTAGAACGGGCCCACATATAAAGAAGTAGGAAACTTCCGAAGCTCAAATCGGATAAATCTAGATGCCGACGTTGGTTAGTGAAGCTGCCATAGCAACCCGGGCGACGAACTCTGAGCAAAGACAAAAAGTCGTAAAAACGCCAAAATCGGCGCCGCCACTGGACACACTCTGCGGGCCCAGAAGGCATGATGAGTCAGCATAGGCAGGTGGCAAAGGATGGTTTCAAATTGATACCACCTGGCAAGAGAGAAGACACGTACCAATTCAAACCAGGTGGTTTGAATTGACATAAGCTAAAAACAAAACCTTAAATCAGCAAAAGGACAAAAATTAAAACAGTTAAAAACAAAGTTTTGTTTCGAACCATTCAATTAGCATAAAAACAAAATCTAAAACATTCACGGATCACTCCTGTATCAGCCTATATATATGAAGGGGTCGCCTTCATTATTACCCCTTCAGCATATTAATGCTTTAGCTACGCCTAGTTAGATTTTCTTCTTCAGTACTTACATTTTGCCATTTCCATTTCAGCAGCTTAAATACTATAAGTTATTTTTACCTTAATAATAGTCATTTCTTTTCTAGTTTAATTCTTGTCCTGCAATTATTTACTTAATGTATACAACAAGTTTTATTATTCCTTCTATGACCATGAGCTAATCCCCCTCAGGGGGAGGGTTATGCTGCTCATGTGAAAATCCGGATTGACTCGTTAATATTCTAGAATCACTACTTAGGAATTAGGCATAGAATTGACATCCGGTCCCAAAATGGAGAGGCGCATAAAAGTTGGATCAGCTGATGCTCCGGACGATCGCCTCGCGACGAAAAAATGTCTCGCTACGACTCTGCAGTGTCGGGCGACTCTCCAATTCGTCCAGCTGATGTGAAATCGAGCCAGGAGCTGAAATAATATACCAAAGATGCGGTATTATTAAAACTCCTTATGCTAGTGAAATGCGACCTAGAGATGTGGGCATGCACTAGGGATCAATACTTTCGCCGTCGTCTCAAAACGCAGAGGCGAAGTAGAGATGTAGTGACGATGGAAATATAAACCGTTGAAAAATGATTCTCGCATGAGTATGACTAACTCTCTCCTTGTTTCTCTATTTTTGTTTACGCGTTACATCTATTCGTAGTAGTAATTTACATTATTGCATTACCGTTATTTTAATTAAACCAACTAAAAAGAAACCTAAAAATCTACTCACCAAAAGTTGTAATTCCAATTGTGAACCTATCCAAGCCCTAAGGTTTGGGCGATCCCTTTACTTTCGACCTATCCTACCAAACCCACGTAAGTAAGATAACTTGACTAAAACGCATTTACTATCACGGACGTTGGACTTTGACTTCGGACTTAGACTGTGGACCTCGGACTTTGGACTGTTGACCTCGGACTTAAGAAAATAAGTAACTGAAAACCAATAAACGTTCGAGAATAAAAACGTGTTTTATCAAATGGCGCCGCTGCACGCCGAAGGACTCTGGACTTAACGTAATAATTGGAATACATCCATAAAACCCCTCCCCTACCTCCTCATCTTTTTTAATTTTCATTTTACATTACAATACTAACTCTTTTCCGTAACTTTTTTCTACTAACAAATATCGTGAACCAAGTTGTTTATTTTCATTAGCACGATCTAAGTAACTCCGTAGGAATTTGAAAATCTTGAATGGACAAAAGAGTCTTGGACGAGACTGAATTAGTAGCACGCGAGACCAACCTGGAGTATCAACACTCCGATTTTCAGGTACAGGCCACTTTCCTTTTCAGTACTCTTTTGGGCTATTTGGTCCTGTTTTGCTAGTAAGCATAAGCTCGGGAGTAGTCGATCGCTATACGAGGAATCGCGGGACGCCAGGTTTCAAACTCTTAAACTCCTCAAACTTTGTCGAGGATATTATTTGTTATAACCTGTTTTACCTCGTATATTTGTATGTTGGCATGAGAACTCCATGCATGTAAAGGTGGTTCGTCATTACATATTCACGTAACACAATTAATATGATTCGAATATATTTTGATATATGCGTAGCGTCAAACCACCTGCTTAGAATATTTTTGTATGTGTATGTTACATCAATTCACGTACACGGTATTCAATTGCATGAGTTCGTTCTCGACATCCCCCTAGCTCACGTATAACTTACACATAGTTGCACATATAAGTAATATAGATTTGCATGGGTAGACTTTCTGCGTAAACTAGTATATGTTAGTTAGTTTATATTTTGGCATCTATCATTTTTAATTGCATATTTCGTAATCACGTCTCCATAATACACTAATTACATAAATTAAAATTAAAAAAAAAATAAAAAATAAAAAATAAAAAAAAATCATCTAAATCATCTTAATAACACCCCGCATAATACACCATCATAAATTATCATCCTATTCCATCAGTGCCTAGGAAACTTGAAAAAAATTGAGGTTGCCTAATTAAGGAATGTGCTGGCACGAACAACCTCCCTCAATTCTCTCAGGTGACCTGGCTGCTGGAATATTCTCACGTTATCCTAGCTTCCCTGCTCGAGTTAGCAACAGCTCAGGAAGATGTGCTTCAACTCCCTCCTTCCTAACTTCTAAAACCTCCAGTCATTATTCGTTCCTTATGAGCACTAAATTAAAATTTATATTTGTATGAGACTACGGTCTGGTAAACATAAGGAATTAGAACTTGCATATCATCGTCGAAAATACAAGAAACAACTGTTTAAGTTATCTCCTAGGCATAGTTCCTCTTCCGTAAATCAACCTCGTCAAACATCTCCGTTTCCATTATCTCCTTTAATTATGGCTGAAGAAAATCTCACAGTCGAGAAACCCCTTTAGGATTTCTATACTGCCTTATAGGAAGGACTTGCTTCCTGCATTAAACTCGATGCGATTGTAGGTGATTTTCGTATTCCGCCAAACATTTTCGGTTTGTTACCTGTTTACCATGGTTTAGACTATGAAAAACCGTACAATCATATTCGTCGGATGCAACAAGTAGTCACCACTTTCCGCCATCCGACCGTTACTAACAAAAACAAGTCTTGCTTAGGTTGTTTCCCTTCACCTTAGCGATAAAGCTTCAGTTTGGCTCGCCCGGACAAAGCGCCGCAATCCATTGACACATGGGCCAAACTTGTTCAAGCATTCATGATAAAGTTCTATACTTTCGGAAGAAAACTACATAAATGCTTCAAAAGATTCAATTCTTTTCGCCAAAGGCACCCCGGGAATCCTTTTCGGCGTGGAGCAGATTTCTTCGATCTACTTCTCGAATGTCCCCATCATCAACTTCGACACATTTGTATTAGTCCGTTCATTCTTTAATGGTCTCACTGACCATCAAAAGGAAACATTAGATATCATGAACGGCGGTTGTTTCATGGACAAGGGCTTAATGAAGCATACACTTTTCTTGAAACAACAGGCCTCCGCGAAGCACCCATTGGGGAAACACTGATTCTTCTAGATCTTCTAACGACACTCCTACCAAAGTTACGTCTATGTTCGAGGTCAAACCCGATCCGAATTAAAAACTCTAATCGAGTCCCTAAACAAAAAGGCCAATGGTCTTTCGGTACAAGTAAATGAACAAAAACCCAAACAGGTCATGGCTGCTAACGCTTCCCCATGCCCTCTTTGTTTAAGTCCTGAGCACGCCGATTCTTATTGTCCTTTGGTATACGAGTGTCCTCCCCAACCTTCTGAAGAGGCTTGAGCTTTCAACATCCCTAATGCACTTTGGCGACAACATCCGAATTTAGCTTAGGCACCCCCTGTCCAACAACAAAATCCTTCAAGTGGCAACAACGTTCCTGTACGACCACCCGCGAACTACAATTCCTATCGTTAAGGAAATCTTCCACAATTCCAGCAAGGGCAAGGTAATTTTCCCAACAACGCAAATATAGGGTACCAAAACAACCGCAACCTTGTTCCCGCTAATTAAGGATATGGCTACCAAAATCAACCCGTGAATAATAACCGTGAACTAGTTCCCTCGCTACTCCTTGGTATAATCCACGGTAGATATAAAACGGCTGAAACTTTCTCGACATACATGAATCAACAGAATCAAATCCTAGCTTCTATCCAACAGTCTCTTCAGCTGTTAGCTCAGGATAAAAGTCAAAAGGGCGTGTTCCCTGGCCAAGCAGTTCCAAACCCTAAGTCTACAAACACTGCCTTTGAACTCAACAATGCACCAGGACCTAGTAATCCAAGCCAGGGTGAGGTAAATGCCATTACCACTCTTCGTTCTGGCCGAACCATCGACAATGATATACGAATGCCAGACGAGGAATCGACGGAAGTCACGATTGACGTCCTTCCAACTCCTACCTCGCAACCTATAACGGACGAAGTTGTACTTTCAAAATCTACACCTACGTCCCTAGGGAAAGACGCCACTGATCCTTATATGCAATTCTGTCCAAAAGCTCCGTTCCCTGCCCGTTTGGTAAAGAACAAACATGATGAACATTTTGATGAGATCCGTGAAACCTTCAAAAATTTGACCATAAACTTACCTTTCCTAGATGCGCTAAAGCATTTCCCCAAGCATGCCAAGTTTTTGAAGGACATGTGCACCACCAAACGACGTACGAATGTACCTCAACAAGCGTTCCTCACTAAGCAGTTTCCCTCGATTACCACTACCAATGGTGTGGTAAAGTACAAGGACCCAGGTCGACCAACTGTACCATGCACGTTGGGCGACAAGTACACCGCTACTGCACTTTTAGACCTAGGTGCCAGTGTTAACCTACTTCCCTACTACTTATTTAAGCAGTTAGGTCTTCATGAATTAAAACCTACCAATATGACTCTGCAACTCGCGGATTGCTCCATCAAGTACCCAAAAGGCATAGTAGAGAACGTTATAGTAAAGGTCCAAGATTTTTACTACCCAGTGGATTTTGTCATCCTAGATACTGAAGTAGCATGTGACTCCATCCCTATTATCTTGGGACGTCCTTGTCTTGCAACTGCTAACGCTCTCATAAATTGTCGACGATTTAATGACATTATCTTTTCGAACCTTTTCTCATTTAACTCAACGCGTGTTCAAATTAATGAAACAGTTTCCTGATCTTATAATGGAGGGCGAGATTAACTTAGTTGATAGTCTGGAACATGATTATTTCACAAAATCTTTTCCCCCAGACGAGATACACCAATTTCTTTCTTTTGACAATCCGGAGTTTGACGATGACTCGTACATAAGGGATGTCCATGCATTATTAGAGTCAGTACCACTATTTGACCCTAATGCTTCGGTGCAAACTGATTTAGAAGAACCGGATTCGCTCTTTTCCATTGAAGAAATGATCCCTCACGAATCCTTGATCCCCAATCCTCCAACTCCGGATTTAAAACCTCTACCCCCTGATTTGAAGTACGTGCATCTCGATCCCGATGGTAGTCACCCTATAATAATTTCTGCTCACTTAACTACAGACGAAGAGGCACGTTTGATTCATGTCATTCGTGAACACCGCTCCGCTATCGGATGGTCCTTAGATGATATCAAGGGAATAGACCCTAGCATATGCACGCATCGTATACATCTTGATGACGGCACAAAGACATCGCGAGAACCACAACGCCGCCTTAATCCCGCCATGAAGGAAGTGGTGAGAGAGGAAGTTTTACGTTTACTTGATACGGGTATCATATACCCTATCTCAGATAGTGACTGGGTTAGTCCTGTCCACGTTGTTCCCAAAAAGTCCGGCATTCAAGTTGTGCAAAATGAAAATGGTGAGTGCATCTCCACTCGCATTCCTTTGAAATGGAGAATTTGCATTGACTATCGCAAACTTAATACCAGAACCCGTAAAGATCACTTCCCTCTCCCATTCATTGACCAGATGCTAGAACGTTTAGCCGGTCATGCTTACTACTGTTTTCTTGATGGCTATTCCGGATACTTCCAAATTGTCATCGATCCCTACCATCAAGAAAAAGACAACTTTCACGTGTCCCTTTGGAACCTTTGCATACGCATCTAATGCCTTTTGGTCTTTGTAATGCCCCGTGCACTTTCTAACGCTGCATGCTTCACATTTTCGTGATATGGTGGAACGTTATATGGAAGTCTTCATGGACGACTTTTCCATTTACGGAAATTCCTTTAACGACGTTTATCCAACCTTTCCAAAGTATTAACGCGTTGGCGAGAAAAAATCTGGTACTCAATTGGGAGAAGTGTCATTTCATGGTTACCAAAGGACTTGTTCTAGGTCATATTGTTTCAAAAGATGGGATAGAGGTTGATAAAGCTAAAATTGTTAAAATTTCTTCACTACCCTTCCCACGTACAGTTCGGGATATCCGTGCCTTTTTAGGCCACGCTGGGTTTTACAGGAGATTCATTCAGATTTTTCTAAAGTTGCTTTCGACCCTTAACCAATCTCCCCGCTTAAGGATGCGATTTCGACTTCAATTTCAATTGCAAACAAGCTTTTGATACTCTAAAAACCGCTCTGACTACCGCTCCTATTATTCAACCCCCTGATTGGTCTCAACCATTCGAACTGATGTGTGATGCTAGCGACTTTACTATTGGTGCCGTGCTAGGCCAACGATGTGACGACAAACCCATTATCATTTACTACGCTAGTAAAACCCTTAACGACGCTCAACGTAATTATACCACAACTGAGAAAGAGTTCCTAGCTGTTGTCTATGCTTTGGATAAGTTTCGCCCCTACCTAGTTGGAACATCGACCATCGTATATACTGACCATGCCGCAATTCGGTACTTACTCGCGAAAAAGGACGCAAAACAACGATTGTTCCGCTGGATCCTTCTCTTACAAGAATTCACCCTGGAAATCAAAGACAAGAAAGGAACCGAAAATGTTGTAGCCGACCATTTATCAAGGCTGGTTAGTGACATCGATAGTGATTCTGAAGCTATCGGTGATTCCTTCCCAGACGAATACTTGTACTCTATTTTCTCATCTCCATGGTACGCGGATATCGTTAACTACCTAGTTACTGAGGAAGTCCCCTCCTTTTGGTCACGTCCTGATCATAAAAAGTTCTTATCCACTGTAAAATATTATTTTTGGGATGAACCCTACCTCTTTAAGTATTGTTCCGACCAACTCATTCATCGCTGCATTCCCGACTGGGAACACACCGACGTATTATCCTTTTGCCATGAACAATCTTGCGGAGGTCATTTCAGTTGAAAGAAAACCGCGGCCAAGGTGTTACAATGTGGTTTTTACTGGCCTACCCTTTTTCACGATGCACACGAACATTGCGTAGCTTGCATTCGTTGTCAACACCTAGGTCGAATTACCAAACGAAATATGATGCCCCTAAATCCTATCTTAATTGTGGAAATTTTTTATGTTTGGGGCATTGATTTTATGGGACCCTTCCCTATTTCTCAAGGTTTTCTATACATTTTAGTCGTTGTAGACTATGTGTCCAAATGGATTGAGGCACTCGCATGTCGCTCAAATGACCATAAGACTGTCGTGAGATTTGTAAAAGAAAACATTTTCTCTCGTTTTGGTGTTCCCAAAGCTATCATCAGTGATGGGGGTACACATTTTTGTAACAAAACTTTTAGGTTTTTAATGAAGAAATATGGAGTTACTCACAAGGTTGCTACTCCATACCACCCACAAACGAGTGGCCAAGTGGAAGTCTCCAACAGAGAGATAAAGTCTATTCTGGAGAAAACTGTCAACCCCTCAAGGAAGGACTGGTCTCTCCGCTTATCGGATGCCCTGTGGGCATACCGAACAGCATTTAAGACATCTATAGGGATGTCTCCTTACCGTATTGTTTTTGGAAAACCTTGTCATCTGCCAGTTGAACTTGAGCATCGTGCCTTTTGGGCCATCAAAAGCCTCAATTACAATATCATCGAGGCAGGCGAGAAGCGAAAAACTGCAATTAAATGAGCTGAGGAGATTCGAGTGATGCTTATGATCTCTCGAAATCCTACAAAGCTAATATGAAAAGAGTGCACGAAAGCACATTTTATGGCGTAAGGATTTCAAAATTGGCCAAAAGTTTTATCTTTGTACAACTCCAGATTACACATCTTTCCTGGTAAATTGAAAACACGATGGTCTGGTCTTTTCATTGTGTCAGCTGTGAAACATTATGGGGCAATCTCTTTGCTTAATCCAAAAGATAACAGTGAATTTCAAGTCAATGGACAACGCCTAAAATATTACCACTAATTACGCTCACCAGATATTGAACGGACTCTTCTTCAGAATCCAGTATACACTGACTAGATGTTTCGTTTGGCGTACTCGATCTTGTTTCTATAGAGGGTACGCCATTTTGGTAGCCGGGCCATCTTCTATCTTATGATCTCCAAAGTTCTTTGAAGTGTGTGGTTGCAAGCGCCAGAACCTTAGTCCACAAAAAAACTCTTTTTAACCGAGTATAAATGTCTTCTCAGAACACGAAAGCAAACGTACCTTTCGTTAAACGATGGGTACCTAAAATTTCACCTCCTTCCTTCTCTTCCCTTTTCTACTCTCTACCTCGCGAACTTCAGCTAATCATTTGGTGTAAGTCTCACTCATCACGAATAGGGAATGGTCATAGTTCTTTTGCTCGTAAACAGCGTGCATGAAGAATGGGCTGGTGTATGCATTGCCAAACACCCTTCTGTCTAGGCCCTGACTTCCTATCCGATACTAGCCAGTTTAAGGTATACTTTTGTCTAACACCAGCTGCACAGGATAATCTTCGTCGCCGCGAGCCGTTTCTCCCACAGGTTGGGATTCTTTTTGAGGATCTGACGTTAAAAGACTCACCTTGTAAATATGTTTATTTTGTTACCTTTTCCCTTTGCATTAAGTTTTGCACATGGGATTCGTGTCAAACCTCAGATGTTGCATACTTGGAACACAAACGGGCAATGGATTCCACCAGACCAACCCTAGAATTGGTTACTTTGAGTCCCTTGGGGCGGTTTGAGGATAGCCGTATGTAAAAAGGGCAATTTTATTAGACCAGAAGCGCAAGACGGGTCCAGGATGGTACCGTCCTGCCCCTAACCCCATAATACATAGAGGTGAAGCCACAGTCTGGCTGGATTGGTTTTGCTCCAGAGCCAACATGACAGTTGTCTATGATTTAAGATGGTGACTCCCCTGGACATCCAGTGTTTTTCACGTATATCTCCCTTGTATAAATAAAACCTTTACACTCTCCTTTTCTAGTTAAAAAAAAAAAAAAAAAAAAATTTGTGACTTTCAAGAATGACTCATACAATTGGATAGAATTTTTTGTGCCGATCGTTTCGATATCTCATTCGTCCAATTCGGAGTCCAAACGAGTCGTGTGTACGCAATTAGATTTTTAGGTTTAAATCAGGCTTTAGGCTTGATTTGGGCTTCGAGAAAATTTTTGGCCCAACCAAAATATCGATTTCTCGGTCCATTTAAACCCAAAAAATGTGATAACATGCGTCATAAATACACGATTTGTCTTCCTAAAAAACCGGATCTTGCCCCCTCTCGAATTAGTCTCGCACGAGACAGGCCCACACTAAAACCAGGTCTCGCGCGAGACCCTCACAGCTCCGATCAAGATTTCCTTCCGTCAGATCATCCCAATTCTCCCTCTCATCAGTAATCAATAGCCATCCTCTCTCTACGACCAGCAATGGCCGGAAACAGGCGGATTTGTGTTGAAATTTTTTTTGGGAATTTGTTTGAAAACGGGATGTTTGCTCCATTCTTTGATCACGAAATTCACTCTAGAGGATGGGAGAGTTTGTTATATGCCAATGGAGGGCTTTATTCCAAGGATTTGGTGATGAAATTCTACGACAATGGAAGCTTTAATGGCGACCATTTTTGGGTCACCGTCGAGGGTGTGCGCCACGAAGTCACACCGGTGTTGTTCTCCGGGATCACGGGCATTCCATTGGTCGACCACGTACTGACTCAGCAGCAGTCCGTGTACCCACGGACTTACGACCTAATGCTCGGCACGCTAATCGAGGGAGAGTACAACATCGACGGGAAATGCGCGTATCAGCGGTCGGTGCGACGGAACCAGCTAGCGGTGACTCAATGGTCGGATCAACGTCATTGGCACCTCGAAGCCTTCCGACATCAACAAGACCTTCCTCCATCTTCTCTGGATCCTCCAGGAGCGAAAGGGTAACTTCTGCATCGTTACTTTTCTTTTTGATATTATCACACATGCCACTCTTAGGTCAGCCCCCCTTGACGTTCTAGTAACGCAAGTCATGATTAATCTGGGTTTTTTGTCTGCCACCCCACTACTCCCTATACCACAATATGAGAATATGCTAGTCTTCAAGAAATGCATACAGGACCCTTGGGAACCCACAACACCTAGGGCTACCGAGCACGCTAGCATAGGATTCTCTCACCCACCATACTTTGATGAGACTGCCATGAGTAAGATCACCCAACCCATAGAGGCCCTATGTGCAGTGAATGATTATCCGAGAGATGTACACTCGCCCGTATCGATGAGACGTACCTTTGGGCGAAGTTAAGGAAAGATATGACCACTTGCCACGAAGTCGATGACGGCATAAATGGGCGAATTCCAAAGAAGAAATGAGAGCCTCCATGACGCATTTCAAGACAATATGCTTACTCGCCGTAACCGCCCAGCGAATGCTCATGGCGAGCCAAAGATTCGGGCCAGTGCTCGGTGATGGATACTCTTGGTGATATCCAGAGCAGCTTAGCCTCCACGGAGCTCAGACTTGCATCGACGCCGCAGACTCCCCGGTTCTTCTTCTTCTCGCAGCCCTCGAGGATTACGCTTCTAAGACTTTGAGGATCATCGGTAGCTATATTTATTTTTTCTGGTCTTGTATTATATTTTTATCGATACTTTATTTACGTGTTTGCATTTTCCAAAATTTTTAATAGTAGATGGTTCCTAAATATTTCTTCTTGATATATTAGCTATATCTAATATTATAGTATATAGGTAGGAACATATATTGGTAATAATAAATTATATACATATATATAAATATATTTCACATGTCATACTTAAACAACAAATTTTAACGTAACTAACACGTTCAGAAACCGATAATGAAAACGCATCAAAAAACGGTCAGAAAACGGTCATGAACCACATCTAAAAAACGGTCAAAAAACGGAAATTTTCTTTCTATAAATAAGTTCAACTCTTCCTCCATATTCACTCATTTCATATTTTTCCCTCTACACTTCTTATTCTAAAAATATTTTTAGATCACTCCAAGCTCAAGATCATGGATGCACTAGAAAAGTTTGAGCAAAGCAGATTGAATATGCTACTTAAGTCTTCATGCTTTCGGTTGTTTTATTATAGTCATGTTGTTAATGTGGCATATAGTTCTATCTAATATTTAGGTTTGTATTTAATTCCTCATTATCATTATGATATGTCTCCATACCGCTGCACGCTCTTACATCTTATTGTGATAGTATATCTACATTTTCCTTGTCCTTCTACTTACGCTAAAAAAAAAAAAAAAAAAAAAAAAAAAAAAAAAAAAAAAATCCTTGTCCTTGTCACATGCCCCATTCTTCTCATCCACACTACATCCACTTTTGGCGATATCTTAGAAGATACACGGGTCTAACTACCCCGTGACACCTCGAACGTATCTTTTACATTTTCGGATGGGTGCCTATTTATAACAAGGATAGACACCTCAAAAATTTAACTTCCCTTTTTCCAAAATAATTTTTCACCACTCCATCTTTAATGGCCCTCACTCGAAGTTTCGTGCCTGAGCAAAATTTTATGGAAAATTTCCAAAATGGTATTTTTCATCCTTTTTTTGACACTGAAATATTACGTCGAGGATGGTACCCTCTTTTACACCATAAGCAAACATTTTATTCCGAGAATTGGTCTTGTTATTTTATAAAAGCGGTTATTTCCAAAACGGACAATTCTTTGTCCGTCTTGAACGGATGCGAAAGCATGAATTAACTATGGAAATCATCTTTGAGGTACTTCAAATTCCTATTACAAACTAAGGAGTACACCTTCGATTCACCTTTCGATAATATCCGCATCCGATGTTTGCAACTATCCTTCACGGCGAATACAACCGAAAACCGTATTGTTTATCAGCGATCTTTGCAAAAGAACCAATTATCTGTGATCCAATGGGTAGCTCACAATGTCATCGCACGCGCCCAAGACTTCCAAATAACCAAACCACTCCTCCATTTACTCGGGTGTTGCGGACTAACCGCAATGATTTTTGCATTATTAAATTTCTCGGAATGCGACGATCGCGCAGAAAAAGCAGCCCCTTTACCAACCATTGGGACACTTATCATGATACATTGGGGTTTGTCTAGTACTTCTCCTCACACACCTCTTCGAACAGCTAACATTCTTACCATTCACTCAGTATGTAGGAACGGATTCTGGAACCCCGACGTTAAAGAACCATGTCGGTCACGAGAACCAACGAAGATTGTTCCACCGACAACATCTTTCATGAAAATGCATTATGCAACGTATTTAATCCCATGGAAGGGCTTCACTTAATTCAACAAGGACTGATGACATTATTCAAACGTCAGAACATTATTATCACCAGCCTTCTTGAATTTCATGACCTGCAGACAATAAACGAAGAGGAACAAGCACAATTCTTGCACGCCACAACCAATTCTTGGCAAATCACACTCTCATAATGGAGAACCACGCCGATTTACCACCGCAGGGAGCAAAATGTTGCAACAGTCATTGCACGGATTGATTGACGGCATAGAAAATCTTATAAACGATCGCCCCCACAAAAGGATCCTCGCCGTTACTTGGGCCAATGAAACCATTTAAATTTTGCAATTTTATATTATTTATCATTTTCTTTTTAGTTTTTAATTTTCGTATGGTAATTTGTTTTTACTTAATTATTCTCATCATACTCTAATATTTGTTTATCCTTGTCTAAACAGTCACATTTTTTCACACAATGGAAGCTCCAAAGATGATCCCGCAACAATCTTTCCATTCATTGCTGAATTCTCCCAAGATATGGACATCTTTTCGAGAGACTACATCACTCAAGTTGGTTGAACTCTCTCATTCTACACCCGAGCGGACATACTCCCCGGTTTTGGCGGTTTATTTTATGATAACATGGAAGATCTACCACCGTCCGGGTTTCCCTTTGAATGGGTTTACACTACGTATTGGTAACACCCGACACGCTTTTTTTGAGCCAACAATGGCTATGGCTCTAGACCTTCCTCCTCTTCAGCCAAATCTCCCCATTCAATACATGATAGAGAATGACCTTAATGACTATTCTAGGGAAGATTTTGCTACCCGGTATGGCGATGGCCTTGCCCACGTCAAAGAACGCGTGCGAAGCCGGCCGATGGCCAGAATTCACTATTCCACTAGCCAGTATGACCATGAATGTTGGAACTGCCATGTTATTTATTCTTCTGAACATCATGGGAGATTGGCATTTTTCCATGGCATCAAAGGCAGCGTGTAAGACATTCCATGCATTGGCCCAGCAACGTACCACCTTCGACATTACGTAACTAGTAATTGAGAATCTTAAGAAGGCTCGGTCTTTTCGGGCAACACTATATCACCCCGCCATTTACAAAGATGCGGGATAGTGAGGACGATTTCCCTCGAGTTTGCAGCCACCTTCGGGATCGGGGTAAAGGTCGACTCTATGTGTCCAACAAACAAGATAATTCGCTTTTGTGATTTCGGACATGGACACCCGCAAGGTATCTTTAAGAAAGTTCGTTCTTTCCCTAACGATGATAAAATGATAGCTCATCTAGACAATGCAAAGAAGAGGAAGTGGAGTGAAGTCCGAAAGCTATGATAGATTGGCGGGATGCGAAGGAATGACATTTCTACGGGGGACGAGGCAAGGAGGGACTATCCCCCAGTTCAAGGTTGGGGCAATGTGAGTTGATGCATGTACATATTTGTTTTACGTTTTGATGTGAAATAAATAAATAACCTAATGGTGTGCTACTCTAACAGTGTGCTTCTACTTTTATGATGTATAATATATAGTGTGTTACAATAAATTTCTGTGGAAGATGTCAGCTTTATTTTTGCTCAAAAGCCTCTCCGTGTATACTCTTTCTTCCTCTTAACACTTTGAGGACACAGTGTCCGACTGTTTGGGGGTGGTGAGAACCTTTTGCAAAAATTAGGCATGCATAGTTGTATATAGTTTACTTAATGTCTAAATAAACGTATTTAGTGACAAATTCTCCTTTCTCTTTCTATGATGAAAAATATTTAGAAATCTTACCCTAGCATCAGAATTAGGACTTGTTCTTAGAAACTTAATTTAATACGTATGCATTAGTTTTTACATCTTTTCATGAGCATTCATGCACTGA
This sequence comes from Coptis chinensis, assembly GCF_015680905.1. Taxonomy (NCBI): domain Eukaryota; kingdom Viridiplantae; phylum Streptophyta; class Magnoliopsida; order Ranunculales; family Ranunculaceae; genus Coptis; species Coptis chinensis. Next base: position 38,148,899 of record NC_141459.1, read on the forward strand.
CTATCATTAAATGTACACAGCAGTAAGTTTCTGGGATCCACGGTTAGATAACTTAGTTTCCATATCCTGTAAGAATCTAACCAAAAGCCTCAAAATGTGTGATATATGAGTAATGACACAGAGGAGTAGTTCTTCCGAATAGAGAAGTTCACACGTCTACTTACTTGATCACTACCCAAATCCTAGGCGAGGATTTAGGCCTTCTTTGGATCGATATAGCCAAAAAATTCACACCTGTAAAAAAAATTTACCGCTAGTCGCCACATTGAACCTTTCATTAATCCTTCACCAAAAAAAGCATTACCCATCTATTAACCACAAATAAATAAGCCTACCTAGATGATGAGTATGAGAAAAAGGATGAAGTACAGAAAAATGAAGAGAAAAACCTTGTCACAAATCAAAATCGCCACTTTCGTTTTAAGAAAAAAAAAAAATAGAAATATGTTTCCAAAAATCAAAAGAAATGTCAAGGTTAGAATTCCCCCCAAAAAAATCAAATCAAAAGGGAATACAAAAGCTTGAAAAATCCAAGTATGGAAACCCATGTTAGAAGCAGGAAAGAAAATAAGGATTCTTTAGTATAAATATCTCGAAGACCTTATTCTCTCAACTTATCATTTTTGAACTTTCCATTCCATTTTCTTCTACACTACCACCTAAGCCCCATAACACCTAATAAAGACCTCTAGCTCAATTACGAATAGGATAGTGTGATAATAAGTAGTAGTTGTGACTTCTCAACCTCGGCTCCTCCGACCATTGAGTATGTGAGGAAACGCGTGTGCCCACCGCGACACCAAGATAGCAAAGCTTGAGTGGAAAAATAAGAGAGAAATTCTGTTTCGACACATACCGCGAACCTACTTAAGGACGCTTATCCAAAGGATCCGAAACGACCCTCGCCAGACATTTCATTATTAGATCACTGCATGCATGCTCATACGTAGATGTTTCGATTATTGTATGTATATTAACTTGAATTTCGAAAGAATAAAATCCTTGTTTCCCCTGCTAGTGAGATGTCTAGATACCTGAGATTAATTAAGGAAACAAGCCTTTGTTACTGAGTTATTGTAGTATAAATGAAGTTTGTGAGTATCTTCTCTGGAAAACTCTCACGAGGCTATAACTCGTCTACTAGGGAATTCCTAGTAGTTCAAGGCTTTGTTGCATACGGTCAATGCAACCGCACTCTGCGAAATGAGATTTAGCTTAGGACAACACATTTTTTACCACTTATCGTTTTAATGTCTCTTCTTTGCTTGAGGACAAGCAAAGTGTTGTTTGGGGGTGGTGTGATAAGCACCCAAAACTGTAATATTAAACCCCGAGAGACATAGCATTTTGGTCGATTATGTGTTTAATAATCATGTAATAATTATATTTTTGTACTTTTGCAGGATTCCGCAATTAAAATAAATATAGTGATAAAACATGCATCGAAGTATGGGATTACGGGAATAATTGAAGTTTCCCACTCGACCCCCGTGAAGCCCAACAAAGCCCCGACTAAAGCCGGGTTTCCAAAGAACCAAATCTTGAACGGGTCCATATATAAAGAAGCAGCAAACTTCCGAAGCTCAAATCGGATAAATCTAGATGCCGACGTTGGGTAGTGGAGCTGCCAAGTACAGGAATACGGGAATATTTGGAATTCCCACTCAATTCCCATGAAGCCCAACAAAGCCTGACTAGAGCTGAAGTTTCCAAAAGAACAAAAATAGTGCAGAACGGGCCCACATATAAAGAAGTAGGAAACTTCCTAAGCTCAAATCGGATAAATCTAGATGCCGACGTTGGCTAGTGAAGCTGCCATAGCAACCCGAGTAACGAACTCTGTGCAAGGACAAAAAGTCGTAAAAACGCCAAAATCGGCGCCGCCACTAAACACACTAAGTGGACACACTCTACGGGCCTAGAAGGCATGATGAGTCAGCATAGGCAGGTGGCAAAGGATGGTTTCAAATTGATACCACCTGGCAAGAGAGAAGACACGTACCAATTCAAACCAGGTGGTTTGAATTGACATAAGCTAAAAACAAAACCTTAAATCAAGAAAAGGACAAAAATTAAAACAGCTTAAAACAAAGTTTTGTTTCAACCATTCAATTAGCATAAAACAAAATCTAAAACATTCACGGATCACTCCTCAGATCGCCTATATATATGAAGGGGGGCCATTTCATTATTACCCCTTTCAAAGATATTAATGCTTTAGCTACTTAGTTAGATTTTTTTCTTCAAGACTTACATTTTGCCATTTCCATTTCAAATGAATTTTAAATAATCGTAGTTATTTTTACCTTAATAATGATCATTTCTTTTCTAGTTTAATTCTTGTCCCGCAATTATTTACTTAATGTATAAAGAAGTTTTATTATTCCTTCTATGACCATGAGCTAATCCCCGTGGGGAGGGTTATCTTTGCTTCGAAAATCCGGATTGACTTCGTTAATATTCTAGAATCACTACTTAGGAATTAGGCATAGAATTGACATCCGCCCCAAAATGATCGAGATCAGACAAAGTTGGATCACGATGCTCCAGATAGTCTCGCCTCGACAAAATGTCTCGACTCTGTGTCGATGACTCTCCAATTCGGCCCAAATGATGTGAAATCGAGCCAGAGCTGAAATAATATGCCGAGATGCGGTATTATTAAAACTCCTTATGCTAGTGAAATCGCGACCTAGAGAGATGTGGGCATGCACTAGGGATCAATACTCGACGCCGCCTCCTAAAAACGAGACGGTAGATGTAGTGACGTGGAAATATAAACTGTTGAAAAATGATTCTCGCATGAGTATGACTAATTCTTTCCCTGTTTCTCTATTTTTGTTTATCTACATCTATTCGCTGTAGTAATTTACCTTATTGGATTACCTTTATTTTAATTAAACCAACTAAAAAGAAACCTAAAAATCCTACTCACCAAAAGTTGTAATTCCAGTTGTGAACCTATCCAAGCCCTAAGGTTTGGACGATCCCTTACTCGACCTATCCTACCAAACCCACGTGAGTAAGGTAACTTGACTAAAACGTACGACTATACGGACGTTGGACTTTGGACTTCGGACTTGGACTGTGGACCTCGGACTTTGAACTGTTGACCTCGGACTTAAGAAAATAAGTAACTGAAAACCAATAAACGTGTATAAAGAGCGTTTTATCAAACTCCTTCTAATACCTTTATTCATTTTCTAAATTCATTATTTTCACCTCATATCTACTATTTTGACTTTCATTAGTGACGCATACTTCTAATTTAAACTCACATCCAAGTAGTGTACGACTAGAGTTTAGCGAACACGACTACTTTCCTCTTTATCACATGATTTTGATGAGTTTTATCTAATGTTTTCCTCATATATCTAATGTTCCTCTCTTCTCATTAATGTTTTCATAAGATAAGAAAATTTAATTCTTTTCACTTGTCCCAAAGACAGTTTCACTTTGCCTCGAATCGGCAGTCTAGTCGATCAAACATGCGGCCACGAGCTACTCTCTTTTATGGATGCTTATAGTGGGTATAATCAGATCCCACTGGCCCTAGAAGACCAGGAGAAAATCGCATTCACAACCAAGCAAGGAACGTTCTGCTATAACGTCCTACCATTCGGATTGAAGAATGCTGGAGCCACTTACCAACGACTTGTCACCAAAATGTTCCAAGACCTGCTAGGAGACACAATGGAAGTCTACATTGATGACATGGTGGTCAAGAGTCCAAAGGCTGGCGACCATATCGGTCACCTCAAGGACGCCTTCAATAGACTCCGCACGAACAAAATGAAGCTCAACCCAGAAAAATGCATCTTTGGGGTTTCTTCAGGGAAGTTCCTCGGATATCTAATCTCACAACGAAGAATCGAAGCTAACCCCGAGCAACTACGAGCTCTTCTCAAAATGCTAGAGCCAATAACAAATCAGCAAATACAAAAACTCTCTAGCATGGTTTCCGATAAGAGCCCAAAACTGTAGTTTTAACCCCATAATATCATTACATTTAGACCAATTATGTTTATAATAAATATGAGTTAGTACTATTTACGTGCGTTTATGTATTTCAGGCATTAGAGTAAAATATGTGAAGAAACATGTAACTTTTACGAGATAAAGGAGAAAATGTTGGTTGCTAAGAAGTTCTATGATTAAAGGCCAAGATTCAAGGAGAAAAAGCCTTTTTAAAGCCCGGTCAAAGCTGAAAAGTCAAAGTCAATGCGGGCAGAAACATAGCAGAAAAGTCAATAAAACTTCCGCAGGTCATATCTTTGGACTCAGACCTCCGAATTGGGCCTATTATATGTCAAAACGACTGGCTCGGAATGAGCTTTCTAACAGTTTAGGCCTTGACCCAATCAAAGAAGCAAAAGTAGACGAAAAGGCTCTTGCATTAAATTTCTAGTAGAGAAACCCTTTTTGGACTTATGTAATTAGGTTTTGGGCTTGATTCAAAGGCCCAAAACATGGCTCCAAAGCCCATGCACGAAAATATAGACCTAGCCTCTCTTTTATAAAGAGGACTAAGGTATAACTCTAAATATACTTAGACTTAGATAGATATAATTAATTAGAGATAAATAATTAGATTTTAGACTTAGTGATTAGTTTAAACCTTAGTTAATTATTGTTCTTCAGTATTGATTAGATTAATAAAAGTTCATTATTGTTCTTCATTATGTCTCCTTCTTATATATCTGTTTATAATAGTCTAATGACATCTAGTTAAACCTCTATTAGAGGGGTTTGATGAAGCTTGATGAAGACTTGATAGCTTATTTAGAATTATTGCTTGTTAAGAGTTTCACTCTAGAAGGATAGTTGATTCGCTATGAGAATGGGTTGGACTTCCTCACATGCTAATTATTAGTTGGCAGAGATTGCAATGAGTAATTAGGGATTAACACTTAATCTTAATTGATTAGAACTGCAATAATCGACACTAGCATATTAGGAATACATCAAGTGGATTCAAATCTCACTAATCCGTTCTCCATATTCACATTTCAATATTTTATTATCATAGTATAAATTAAACAATCTTAGTTAAGTTCGATTGCCATCGTAGTATAATTTCAAATCATTACTCTCAACTGTTTAATTAGTATCGATTAAGCTATCGGAAACGTACGTTTAAAGGACTAGGAGTGGAACGAATTATCTACTCCATTTATTGCATGATTCAAGAGAGTAGATAACTTTGATAATCTTGAATGCAATTACTATAGTGTTTATTTCTGGTTAAGTTTAATTAGTTAAGTAGGAGTAAACACTAGTTTTTACTTTTATCAAATGGCGACGTTGCCCTCTTAGTTCTGTTTAAATTCGTTTTCTTTAGATTTTTTGTCCCTACCAAAATCCCATTAAAACCCACCCACCCTTGTTTGGTTCTGACTGTGTTTGTTTGGCTCATAAATTATTTTTTTTAGACATCTACACAGAGCGCGCCTGTGCCCATTGTAGGCTATCTCGAGAGCGCACTCGCCCTAAAAACACTGGACATTGGTTCATGCAAGAGATGCCGACGCGTGCCTTCAAGCTTAGTTCTAAGCTACCAAGACCCACTTCTAAACTTGCCCTATTTTCACAGGTTAGTTTCCAACTCATTTCATTTAAGTTATTTAGTGCTTCTAACTTCGTGAATACACTGTGATCGCGTATACAGGACACTATTCAAATGCGTAGCAAGGAGGCACTCAGGTACTCCTTCTTCCGTTCCTTGCCTCTCCTGTTAGAGGAATGTTTTCTATCATATTAGGGTTGTTTGACTGTTTGTTCATAGTTTGCTTTATATTAGCCATAGCCTTGTATAAGACTAAGGTCCGGTACTAGTAAACCATCTTTGGTCATTTATTGTAAACGTCAACGCACACGCCTATCTAGAATACCACACACTACACCTGCACAAATGGCTGACGAAACAAATACTCATCTCTCTAATTTTTATAAAGCCTTTAACGATAGCCCTAAGTCGTGCATCGTTCTTGCAGACCCAGTGGGGTATTTTAGAATCCCCCCAAATATATTTAATTTGTTACCAGTTTTTCATGGGTTAGACCATGAGAAGCCTTATCAGCATATGCATAGGATAGAACAAGTTCTTACCACATTTCATCATCCTACTGTTGGTTCAGAGCAAATTAAATTAAGGGTGTTTCCTTTCACCCTCGCCGATAAGGCGGCATCTTGGTTAACTTCCCAGGCACCTAATTATGTGGACTCATGGGCCAAACTTGTTCAATTATTCATGGAACAGTTTTACCCACCGCTAAAGAAAGATGAAATGCTTCAAAAGATTCATTTCTTCCGCTAGAATCCTCATGAATCCTTTTCAGAGGCCTGGAATCGGTTTATTGATCTTCTCATTGAGTGTCCACATCATAACCTTGCGGAAGACATGCTTGTTCGTGCCTTTTTAAAAGGGCTTTTACATCACCATAAAGAGGTTCTTGACATAATGATCGGGGGTAGTTTCCTTAGTAAAGGTGCCTCTGAGGCTTTTAGGTTTTTGGAAGATCAACCTAAACGTCAAAATAACTGGGGGTAATGACATCTCCCGCTCTAGTAATTCTTCTTCCACAGTTAAGGCTGCCAGTATGTTTGAGGTTAAATCTAATCCTGAGCTTAAAACTTTAAGCGAATCTCTCACTAAAAAAGTAGAAGCCATTTCTGTCCAACAACAACCTACTCCTGTCATGAACGTTAACACTTTTCCAAGTAATTTCTGTTACAGCCTTGAGCATCCCGACTCCTATTGTCCTCTAGTCTTTGAACAACCATCCGCTCAACCGGACAATGTTTATTCCGTTAATAGCGAACCTAACGCGCCTTGGAGACAACATCCCAACTTCGGTTGGAAAAATAATCATCACGTTACACCTCTAGGGTTTAATAATCAAAATGTTAGGGAAATGCCAAAGTACAATCAAGCTCCACCAAGACAAGGACAAGGACAAGGTAATTATAATAATTATAATGCTAATAAAGGTATCGTTCCGGTTACTAATAATTATGGCAACCCACCCGTTAATAATCAACGTGAGATAATTCCAGTCATACCACCTGTGACCACTACACCTTCACAACCGGATCATCTCGACACCTTCATATAGGTTAGCCAACAACTTTTCCAATCCATGACTCAATCTAACCAACATGTTTTACAATCTATTAATCATTTAACCCAGCAGTTAGCCCAAGAGAAAACCCAACCAAAAGGTGTGTTTTTAGGTCAAGCCGTACCTAATCCTAAAATTCCAAACACATCCTTTGAAGTAAATGGTAACCTTAGTAATGAAAATATCAATGTAGGTGAGCTAAATGCCATCACCACTCTCCGTTCTGGCAGAGTGGTTGATAACGCCGTAACGATGCCTGTTGTTATACCAGTGGTTCCTACACCTGCTATTTTACTAGATACCGAAATAGTAACTGATGATCCTACTCCTGTAGAGGTACCAGTTAAACCTCAACCCAAGAGGAAAACGGCCAAGGTTAAAACTCATATCGATCCATATGCTAAATATAGAGAGAACCCACCATTTACCCAGAGACTAACTATGTTACACTAGGATACTAACTTTGATGAGATTAGGGAATTTTTTAAAAATCTAATGATTAACCTACCTTTTCTTGACGCTATTAAAACGTTACCACAACATGCTAAGTTTCTAAAAGAGTTGTGCACTACTAGGCGGAAGACCAATATACTAAAAGACGCCTTTTTAACTGAACAATTCCCAACTTTATCTGAACATAATATAATCGTTAAGTACAAGGACATTGGTCGTCCTACTGTACAATGAACGTAGGGAGATACCCATACAACAACTACGCTATTAGACCTTGGGGCGAGTGTTAACTTACTTATTTATTATTTATATAAGCAAATAGGTCTACAGGAGATGCAACCTACTAAAATGACGTTACAATTAGCGGATCGGTCTGTTAAGTACCCTAAGGGTGTTGTTGAAAACGTGCTGATTAAGGTTCAAGATTTTTACTACCCAGCAAACTTCGTTATCCTAGACACAGAAGTCGCTAATGACTTTGTTCCTATCATTTTAGGGCGTCCTTTCTTGGCAACTGTCAACGCGCTCGTAAACTGCCACGATGGTTCGATGTCCATGTACTTTGGTCATCTTTTTGTTGAGGTAAATATTTTCAAGATGATGAAATAGTTACCAGATTCGTCTATAGATGGGGAAGTTAGCATGATCGAGAGCCTAGCTCAAGATTATTTCAACAATACGTTTCCAGAAAATCAGATGCACCAATTCCTTTGCTTCGGTAGTTCCGACTTCGATGATGACTCCTACTTTGAGGAAGTCAATGCCCTTTTTGATTCTACCCCTATTTTAGATCCTTCTGACGCTCTACCTTCGGACTTTGAAGACCTCTTACCTAAACAGGTTTTCACTACTCAAGACGAGGATCCTCCGAAATCTTTTTTGCCAATTCCTCCCACCCCTGTGCTAAAACCTCTTCCTGCTGAGTTGAAATATATCTAGCTTGATCCGGATGGTAGTCATCTGGTGATCATATCTTCTCAGTTATCTGCTGATGAAGTGGCCTATTTTATTAAGGTGATTTGGTCCCTGGACGACATTAAAGGGATTGACCTTGGTGTATTCACACATCACATCCATTAGGAGGATAATGAAAAGACTTCATGCGAACCTCCGCATCGCTTGAACCCTGCCATGAAAGAGGTGGTCAGGGAGGAATTCTTACAGTTACTCGATGCGGGGATCATATATCCCATTTCCGATAGTGAATGGGTAAGTCCTATTCACGTAGTCCCTAAGAAATCAAGTGTTACCATTATTTGTAATGCTGCGGGTGAATATGCTTCCACACGGGTTCCTATAAAATGGAGGATCTGTATTGATTACAGATGCTTAAACGCCATGACACGAAAGGATCACTTTTCTTTACCTTTTATAGATCAAATGCTTGAACGTCTAGCTGGTCATGCTTATTATTGTTTTTTAAATGCTTATTCTGGCTATTTTCAGATCATTATTGATCCTGATGACCAAGAAAAGACTACCTTCACATGTCCTTTTGAAACATATGCATATAAACGGATGCCTTTTGGTCTCTGTAATGCTCCTGGTACTTTCCAACGGTGTATGCTTCATATTTTTAGTGACATGGTGGAGCGCTTTATGGAAGTTTTCATGGATGATTTTTCTATCTATGGAGGCTCTTTTAGTGAGTGTCTGTCTAACCTTTCTCAAGTGTTGACTCTATGTGAGAAGAAAAATATGGTTTTAAATTGGGAGAAGTGTCATTTTATGGTTAAGAAAAGGATAGTGCTAGGTCAGATTATATCTAGTGACGGCATAGAAGTAGATAAGGCTAAATTGGATAAGATAGCGTCTTTACCTATACCACAGAATGTCCATGACATTAAAGCCTTTTTAGGCCATGCAGGTTTCTATAGGCGTTTTATCAAGGATTTTTTGAAAATAGCTAGGCCTTTAACTAATCTACTTTTAAAGGATGCCATCTTTGATTTCAATTTTGACTGCAAGCAGGCTTTTGCAACTTTAAAAGCCGTTTTAACATCTGCACCAATTATACAGCTTCCCGATTGGTCTAAACCTTTTGAGCTTATGTGCGACGCTAGCGATTATGTTGTTGGTGCTATGTTAGGACAAAAACTAGATGATAAGTCAATTGTAATTTATTATGCTAGTAAAACTTTAAATGATGCTCAATGAAATTACACTACTACTGAAAAGGAATGTTTAGCTGTGGTTTATGGTTTTGATAAATTTCGCCCTTAGTTGGTTGGTTCTAATACCTTAGTCTACACTGACCATGCAGCTCTTAGGTACCTTCTTGCAAAGAAGGATGCTAAAAAGAGATTGATCCGATGGATTCTTCTCCTGCAAGAGTTTACTTTAGAAATTAAAGATAAACGAGGGGTGGAAAATGTGGTTGCAGATCACTTATCTAGACTTACCAATGACAGTATAATGATTCATAGTCCATACCGGATTCTTTTCCAGATGAGCATCTTTATGTTATTTTTTCTACACCATGGTATGCCGACATTGTGAACTACTTAGCTTTTGATATTATTCCTAATATTTGGTCCAGAAATAAACGTAAGAGGTTTTTTGCCATAGTTAAGCTATACTACTGGGATGAGCCCTACCTTTTTAAGTATTGTGCGGATCAGATTATTTGTCGTTGTATTTCCCAATTGGAATATAATGAGGTGTTATCCTTCTACCATGACAAAGAGTGTGGTGCCCATTTTAGTTGTATGAAAACGGCTGCTAAAGTTCTTCAGTGTGGTTTTTATTGGCCTACCCTGTTTAAAGATACCCAAGTTCATTGCAAGACATGTGTTTGTTGCCAACAACTTGGGCGCAGTACTAAACGTAATATGATGCCATTAAATCCCATTTTGGTGGTAGAAATTTTTGATGTCTGGGTCATTGAATTCATGGGTCTTTTTCCGGTTTCTCACGGTTTTGCTTATATTCTTGTTGTCGTGGACTACTGATAAGAGCCTAAAACTATAGTTTTAACCCCTTACCAATAATACTTTTAGACCAATTATGTGAGTAATAATTAAGAGTTAATGCTAATTATATACTTTTATGTATTTCAGACAGTGAAGTCAATTATGTCTAGAAATGTGCCACTTTGGCAAGATAAAGGAGCAAGGGTTGGTTGCTAAGAAGTTATGTGATTAAAGGCCAAGATTCAAGGAGAAAAAGCCTTGGTAAAGCCCGGTCAAAACCTGAAAAGTCAAAGTCAACGCGGGCGGAAACAGCACACAAAAGTCAGCAGAAATTCCGAAGACCGTATCTTTGGACTCAGGCCTCGAAATTGGGCGTACCTTATGTCAAAACAACCGGCTCGGAAAGAGCTTTCCAATGGTCGAAACATTGACCCAATCAAAGGAGAATAAGTGGATGAAAAGTCTGTTGAAGTAAAAGCCAGCTGAAAAAGGCACTGTGGGCTGAAGAAATTGGGCTTTGGGCTCAATTTTCCGGCCCAAAACATGGATCCTCAACCCATGCACGAAAATGTGGATCTGGTCTCCTCCATTTCCACACACAAGACTTAGCTCTTAAGTATCAATGAGGTCAGGATAGAAAGTAGCCATTAGAGAATAAGGTATATCTAGTTTTTGAGTTTTTGAATTAGTTAATTAATTAGTTTTCATTCCATTAATTAGTTTCATTCCTTGTTTTAGATTAGTTATTGGAATCATTGTTTATCATTCATTAGATAAATAAAATAGTTAGTTCTTGATAATTTTGATTTTGTTATTTAAAATTGCTTAGATCTAATTTCAATTCTTGTTATTTAATGATTTCTTAGTTGTTAATTTAGATTTCAATTATTGTTTAGTTGAATTTAATAAAGTTAGAATCTTTATATTATGTGTAATTCAATTTCATATGGAAATAATAGCAGAATGATTCAAGGCTAAACCTCCATTAGAGAGGGTTGAAAAAGCCTTCATGAAGCTTGATCTTTGTTAACTTAGAAATCGTCGTGATAATCTATTCAATTCTAGAAAGTAATTAGTTCATCATAAGAATGGATTTGGTTGCTTCACATGTTAGTTATTAATTGGTAGAGATGTCATGTATAATTAGGGATTAGAATTACCATTTTGATATGCGAAGCATTGAAATTTGGATCACGACGAATCTTTGTTAATTGATTAAGTCGAGTTAAGGTGGAATCAATCCCCCCTAATTCTTTATCTAGATTCAAACCTTAGTATTCAGTAGCATTTCGTAGTTGAATCATTATAGTTAGTATCTTGTTATATGAATTTGCATCATAGTATAATCCCACCATTACTCTCATTAGACTTTGGATAGATTCGCAATATTCGAAAACATTGAATGCTAAAAAACTAGGAGTGGAACGAATCTTCTATTCCAACTCTATTTTAATAGTATCGAGAGTAGAAATCTTTGATAAAAACTGTCTTCGATATAAGTTTTAGTTTTACTTGCGTTTGAATTTCATCATTTATTCGTAAGTAGAATTATATCAATTTTATCATTTATCAAATAGCGCCGCTGCCATCTTAGTTCCCTTTAGTATTGTTTTCTTTAGAATTGTTAGTCTTCCAAAGTCCCAAAACCCACCCACCCTTGTTTGATTCTAATTGTGGTTGTCCATTTCAGCAGTGAAATATTTCCTTGCAGAATTACACGGAGCGCGACCCGTGCCCTAGGCAGCCTAAATTGGAGCACCACTCGTGCCCAAACACCTGGAACTCCAGTTTTTAGCTGAGCGCAACCCGCGCCTTCCAAAGGCAAAACTCAAGCGCCCTCTGCACTGAAGTGCCTAGACCTTCAATTTTTCCCTGAGCACGACCCGCGCCCTACCAAGGCTAAGTTTGAGCGCGACCCCGTGCCCAAACGCTTAGAATTCCAGCTTGACCTGAGCGCGACCTGCACCCTACCTAGGCCTATTATGAGCGCGACTTGTGCCCTCTGCTAAAACTGCCCGATTTCCACAGGTTTGTTTCAAACTTCCATTTCTTCAAGGTTTTTCAGTGTTCTAACTTGTTATATACATTGAACACACGTATACAAGACGCTATTCATAAGCGAAGCAAGGAGGCATTCAGGTACTTCTTTCTTCAAACACCTCGCATCTCCTGTTAGAGGCTCATACTAGCATATCAGGACTGTTTGGAGTGTTGTTGTGTTTTGTTAATATTGGTCTTAGCCTTGAATGAGATTAAGGTTAGGCTGAAGAAAAACGCCTAACGTAATCAACCGGCAACGTCAACAAACACGCCTTTCTAGTATACCACTCACTACACCTCTAGCTAATATACCACACACACCACCTGAAGTAATGGCTGAAGAAAGAGTCTCCTCTCTCTGACTTTTACAAAGCCTTGAACGATAGCCCTAAATCTTGCATCGTTCTATCAGACCCAGTGGGGGATTTCTGAATCCCCCCAAATATATTTAATTTGTTACCCGTTTTTCATGGGTTAGACCTTGAAAAGCCTTATCAGCACATGCGTAGGATTGATCAAGTCCTTACTACATTCCACCATCCTACGGTTGGTACTGAACAAATTAAACTAAGGGTATTTCCTTTCACTTTAGCCGATAAGGCGACATCTTGGTTAACTGCCCAAGCGCCTAATTCTGTGGACTCGTGGGCTAAACTTGTTCAACTATTTATGGAACATTTTTACCCACCACTGAAAACCGATGAAATGCTTTCCAAGATTAATTTGTTTCGACAGAATCCTCATGAATCATTTTTAGAGGCTTGGAATCGTTTCACCGATCTTCTTATAGAGTGTCTACACCATAACCTCACGAAAGACACGTTAGTTCGTGACTTTTTCAAAGGACTTCTACACCACCATAAAGAAGTCCTTGACATAATGAATGGGGGTAGTTTCCTAAGTAAGGGAGCCTCAGAGGCTTATAAATTTTTAGAAGATCAAATTAAGCGTAATAATAACTAGGGGGGAGGGTAGTGATGATATTTCCCGCAACGCTAGTTCTTCTACAATAGTAAAGGTCGCCGGTATGTATGAAATGAAACCCGACCTGAACTTAAAAATTTAATCGAATCTCTCACTAAAAAGGTATAGGCTATTTCTATTAAACAAACGCCTATCCCCGTCATGAATGTCAACTCCAATCCATGTAATTTCTATTTGAGTCCTGAGCATACAGACTCATATTGTCCTCTTGTCTATGAACAACAACAATCATAACAAGATAATGTTTGTTCCATTAATAGCGAACCTAACGCAGCTTGGCGATAAAACCCCAACTTCGGTTGGCAAAATAATCAACAACCTCCAAAGTTGTTTAACCCAAATGTTAGGCCAACAAACAATTACAACCAAGGTCCACCAAGGCAAGGACAAGGTCAGGGTAATTATAATTATAACAACCAAGCTCGGCCACGACAAGGACAAGGTCAGGGTAATTATAATAATTATAACAATAATAATTATAATGCTAATAGGGATATCATTCCGGTTAATAATAATAATAACTATCAAAATCTACCAATTAATAATCAGCGTGACATAGTTCCTGTCACACAACCTATAGCTAAAACTCCTCCGCAACCAGATCGTTTCGATACCTATATGCAATCTTAACAATAGATTTGACAAGCCATCCAACTTTCCTTACAGCAGTTAGCACAAGAGAAAGTACAACCCAAAGGTGTGTTTCCAAGACAAGCAATACCTAATCCTAAAACAACAAACACAGCCTTTGGGATGAACGATAATACTAGTACGGAAAATGCAAACGTAAGTGAGCTGAATGCCATTACCACTCTCCATTCTGGGAGAATGGTTGATAACAACGTAACTATGATTATAGTTACCCCACAAGTAATCCCTACACCGGAGATTGAACTAGATACAGAAATAGAAACTGATGAGCCTACCCCTATAGAGGTACCAGTTAAACCACAACCTAAGAAACAAAAAGAAAATGTTAGACATCCTGTTGATCCATACGCTAAATATAGAGAGAAACCACCGTTTCCCCAAAATTAGCTATGTTAAATAGGGATACAAACTTTGACAAAATTAGGGAAAATGTGCTTGTTAAGGTCCAGGATTTCTATTATCTTACTGATTTTGTTATCCTAGATACAGGAGTCGCTAACAACTCTGTTCCAATCATTTTAGGGCATCCTTTCGTGGCAACTGCCAACTCGCTCATAAACTGCCGCGATGGTTCGATGTCTTTGTCTTTTGGCCATCTTTCTATTGAGGTAAATATTTTTAAAATGATGAAACAGTTACCAGATTCGTCTGTAGATGGGGAGGTTAGCATGATCAAGAGCTTAGCTCAAGATTTTTTAAATAACACGTTTCCAGAAAACCAAATGCATAAATTCCTGTCTTTTGAAAGTTCAGATTTCACCGATGACTCCTACTTAGAGGAAGTCAACACCATCTTTGAGTCTACACCTATCGTAGACCCTTCTGTTGCTCCATCAACAGAATTTGAAGCCCTGCTGCCTAAGTAAGTATTCATTACTCAAGATGAGGACCCCCAGAAGCATTTATCGATATTCCTTCCACCCAGTGCTTAAACCTCTTCCTCCTGAGTTAAAATATATTCAACTTGATCCGGATGGTAGTCATCCGATAATAATATCTTCTCTGTTATCTAAGGAGGAAGAGACATGTTTGATCAGGGTGATTAGGGAACATCGTTCTGCGATTGGTTGGTCCCTAGCCGACATTAAAGGAATTGACCCTAATGTATGCACTCATTATATCCATTTGGAGGATAACACAAAGACTTCTCGTGAACCTCAGTGTCGCTTGAACCCTGCCATGAAAGAGGTGGTCAAGGAAGAGGTCTTACGGTTACTCGATGCGGGTATCATATACCCAATCTCTGATAGCGAATGGGTAAGTCCCATTCATGTAGTTCCTAAGAAATCAGGGATTACCATGGTACATAATGCCAAGGGTGAATATGTTGCCACACATGGTCCTATGAAATGGAGGATCTGTATTGATTACAAACGTTTAAATGCCATGACACGAAAGGATCATTTTCCTTTACCATTTATAGATCAGATGCTTAAACGCCTAGCTGGTCATGCTTTTTATTACTTTTTGGATAGCTACTCTGGCTATTTCCAACTTATTATTGATATAGATAACCAAGAAAAACTACCTTCACATGTCCTTTTGGAACATACGCCTATAAACGAATGCCTTTTGGCCAATGTAATGCTCTTGGTACCTTCCAGTGGTGTATGCTTCATATATTTAGTGACATGGTAGAGCGTTTCATGGAAGTATTCATGGATGATTTTTCTATCTATGGAGACTCTTTCACTGACTGCCTGTCTAACCTGTCTAAAGTTTTGACACGATGTGAAGAGAAGAGTCTGGTTTTAAATTGGGAAAAATGTCATTTCATGGTGAAAAAAGGCATAGTACTAAGTTACATTGTATCTAGTGATGGCATCGAAGTAGATAAGGCCAAACTAGATAAGATAGCGACTCTACCAATACCACGGACTGTCCGTGATATTAGAGCCTTTCTAGGCCATGCATGTTTTTATAGGCGCTTTATCAAAGATTTTTCAAAAATAGCTAGGCCATTAACTACTTTGGTTTTAAAGGATGCCATTTTTTATTTTAATTTTAATTGTAAACAAGATTTTGAAACTTTAAAAGCCGCCCTAACTTTTGCACCCATTATACAGCCTCCCGATTGGTCTAAATCTTTCGAACTCATGTGTGATGCTAGTGATTATGCAGTTGGTGTTGTCTTGGGACAGAAACTAGATAATAAGTCCACTGTTATTTATTATGCTAGTAAAACTCTAAACGATGCTCAAAGGAATTATACAACTACTGAAAAAGAATTCTTAGCTGTCGTTTATGCTTTAGATAAGTTTCGCCCTTATTTGGTTGGTTTTAAGACTCTAGTTTACACGGACCATGCAGCCCTTAGGTACCTTCTCGCAAAGAAGGATGTTGAGCAGAGATTAATCTGATGGATTCTTCTCCTGCAAGAGTTCATATTAGAAATAAAAGACAAAAGAGGGGTCGAAAATGTAGTTGTCGACCACTTATCTAGACTTACAAACGACAATGATAGTGATTCTGAGTCCATACCAAACTCTTTTCCTGATGAGCATCTATATGCTATATTTTCAGCACCATGGTATGCTGACATTGTGAATTATTTAGCGTCTAATGTTATTCCTTATGATTGGTCAAGAAATGAACGTAAGAAGTTCTTGGCTAGAGTTAAGCTATACTACTGGGTTGAGCCCTACCTTTTCAAGTATTGTGCGGATCAGATTATTCGTCGTTGTATTCCCCAATGGGAATATAATGTAGTTCTCTCATTCTGCCATGACAAAGAGTGTGGTGGCCATTTTAGTGGTATGAAACCAGCTGCTAAAATTCTTCAATGTGGGTTTTATTGGCCTACTCTTTTTAAAGATGCCCAAGTGCATTGCAAGACGAGTGTTCGTTGCCAACAACTTGGGCGAATCATGAAGCGTAATATGATACCATTAAATCCAATCATAGTGGTAGAAATTTTTAACGTATGGGGCATTGATTTCATGGGTCCCTTTCCAGTTTCTCACGATTTCATTTATATTCTATTTATCGTGGACTATGTGTCTAAATGGATAGAGGCCATGGCTTGCCGTAGCAATGACTATAAAATAGTTATGTTTTTTGTTAAAGAGTATATTTTCTATCGCTTTGGCATTCCCAAAGCCATCATTAGTGATGGTGGAACACATTTTTGCAACAAAGTTGTTGTATCTCTCGTGAAAAAGTATGGAGTTACACATAAGGTAGAAACTCCGTATCATCCACAAACTAGCGGACAAGTAGAAGTTTCTAATAGGGAAATCAAAAAGATTTTAGAAACAACTATAAATCCTGATAGGAAAGACTGGTCAAAGCATCTATCTGATGCCTTATGGGCATATAAGACTGCTTTCAAAACTCCTATAGGTATGTCTCCTTTTAGACTTGTATTTGGAAAACCTTGTCATTTGACCGTTGAATTGGAGCACTATGCTATGTGGGCTATAAAAAGCCTTAACTTCAATTTTGATAAGGCGGGCATCAAGCGCAAGTTGCAATTGAATGAGCTTGAAGAAATCCGTGTAGATTCTTATGATCTTGCGAAGGATTATAAAGCTAACATGAAACGTGTTCATGGTAAGCAAATCTTGCACAAAGAGTTTGTGGTAGGTCAAAAGGTCTTACTTTATAATTCTCATCTACATATTTTTCCAGGGAAATGAAAAGCCCGTTGGTCTGGTCCTTTTCTGGTTACTGAAGTCACCCCTCACGGGGCAATCACCTTCGCGAATCCCAAGGACAACAATACCTTTCAAGTCAATGGAGCTTTTATCCCCTGATGTAGAGGAAATCCTTTTACATGACCCTATCTATGAGGACTGACCTTTTTGTTGGTGTACTTCCTTTCATTTTCATATATTGGTAAGTACACCATTTAGGTAACCGAGCCATCCCTAAGGAGTGTGTGGCTGTAAGTACCGGATCCTAACTCTACGTTTAACATAATTCACGTTTTCCACTCGTGCATGTTGTCTCGGTTTTTGAGTCATGTTCCTCTATGGTGTGAATTATGCATTTATTGCTTTCTTGTTTTTCTTATATTAAATTTTATTCATAAAAAATAAAAAAATTTAAAATCATAAAAACAGTAATTTAGGAAGTCTCGGGAATTTGACTTTAAAAGACCCGCTTTCAAAATAATTTTTCTAAACTTTGTTGTCAAAAATTTGTTTTGCAGTGGGGTGTTCGTTTTCCGTACTAGATTGTTCAACTTACCATTTGTGTTGCTTAGACCGTTTAATCGTATTTTGACTCGGGTTTACATGATCTATTAATTTAGAGTTCATTCGTGCGCATAACTTACGTCATGCACGCACTTTGAGGCATTTTCCATCTTCTTATATGTCATCCACAGTCAGAATGGAGTGTTTTATGGATCATTAGATTGGAAATTCTCTCCTGATCATTTCCATAGCTCATTTGCAAAAATCGGACAGGTAACGAAGCGGCAATTTTAGTTTGAAGTTGCGCAAAAAATCGACAAAAATCGAAAAATCAAATTGGGCTTGGGCACAATCTTGTGTGCACGTGCCACGCACGTGCATCCCTTTCCTTCAAACCAACAGTTGTGATTTCCATTCTCCACCACCGCCATTAACAAGCTTTAAACCCTAACCAAATAAAAAAAAAAAAAAACCTAAATACACCCACGCCCAAAGTTCAAATCAATATCAAATCTTCTCCAAACCTCTCCCATACTAATTTCAAACAATTTAAACCACCGAAAACCACCAAAAATCCTAGAAACTTGAACTGCCGCGCCACCACCATTGTTCTATTAGTGAGGGAGTCTCCAACTCCATCCCCACAATCCATTTAAACCCCCAAATCGTTCCAAAATATCAATGGCTCAAAGAAGTAGGATTTTACTGGAGCACGCGTTTACTGTCGACCACTTCGTGCCATTTTATGGAGATGAGATGGTTAGGAGAGATTGGAGTGGTTTGTGGTACTCGACAGATGATTTTTACCACGAAGATTTCGTCCGACAGTTTTATAGGACGAGGGAGTTGGATAGGAATAGAATTTTTGTTAAGGTGGCCAAGAGGAGGAGAGAAGTATCTACTGGGTTGTTGGCTGAGATTTTAGGCATTCCGCCTAGACGCCATCTCGATGCCACATTACAAGAATCCCAATTTACTGGGATCGAGCCTTTGATGAACGCGACTGTTTTGGAAGGGAACTACAATGCGAGCTCGCATTGTGTTCGCCAGTCTTCTCTGAGAACCAACCAGCTGGCTGTAACTCAGTGGATTGGTAGGAATGTCATAGGGAAGGAGAAAGTTAGCGACATCAGTCTGAACTGCCTTCACGTTCTATGGATACTCCAGGAGCAGAAGTATGAATTCTGTATTTTGGAGTTTTTTAGTAACATGATTAGGGGAGTTGGGAAGAGTATTGCACCTCTCCCTGTTTTGATAATGAAGATCATGATGACCTTGAGAGCGACTCTGACGTCTGATAAGATTTGGCTGAAAGAGCACAAAAATCCTCATATTTATACGGAGTGTATCCAAAAAGTTTGGAGGTTGCCTGAAGATAGGGTAGTTGAAGAGGATGACTCGAAAGATGAGGAGGACACGACATCTTTTGATGCCGATGCCTTGGAGAGGTGTAGGTCGGATGCAGAAGGTATGACTTTGATTCATCGTGGCATGCATTCTCTCAATACTATTTGCGAAAACCTGCGGACTCGGCAGGCTACCATGCATCATAACTTTGAGACTCGTGCCCAACGCGAGGATGAGCATTGGGAACAGATGAAGGCCGAGATGGAAGCTCAACGCAAGTTCTGAGACAATATGCTTGCACGCTTTCCACCCCAGGCGGGTTCTTCTGAGGAGGAGGTTTCTGTGAGGCACGAGCATCGTCGCCGCAAGACTGATGGCTCTGGCCCATCGGGAGCTCAGGAGCCATCTCCTTCTCAGGTGCCTTCCACTACCAACAGCGAGTGGCTTAGGGCTCTTATGGATTAGATGTTGTTTTTATTGTTCCTTTTATGTTTTATGTATTTCTTTTTTTAGTTCGGATGTTAAACTTTGAATTCCGAAGTTAAAATGTGAAATTGGTAGTTAAAATGTTGTTTGAATTTCATTTTTAATATAATATGGTTCTTTTCAAATTGTGCATTGTTTTTATTGTTAATCCCTCCTTTCCGAATTGTTTGGCGGTGGTATTATTTAGTCTAGTATGATTTTTATATGATCCACTAATTTATTATATAATTTTGCAATGATTGTTGGGAATATTGTCGATATGGGCATGGCTATGAATAGATATTGTGGTAGGATGAAATCTCGATGAGTTAGGCAGTTTCTATCCTAAATTCAACCTAAAAGATATTAGGTTTGTTTTGGAATAGAGAATATGGGTTGTTTTTGTTTTCAGTTTCGGAAATATTTTGTTTCTGGCAATTGCCTTAAAGCTTTTTCGCAACTTCCCGATTTGTTTAACAACTTAAAACCTATATACACTTTCTTCATTCTACACTCATAACCCACACTACACCTAACATTCATGTCTCACCTTTCACTCCCAACTTTTACTTCTTTTTCCTTCTCACTTCCGCATTTCAGCAGCTCGGAGCGCCCTGCGCCCCAGTGGAAGCGCCACTTGCGCCCTAGGCACTGTCAGCCAGAATTTCATCAGAGCGTGACCCGCGCCCTACCAAGCCCAGAGCTAAGCGCGGCCTATACCCAAAACATTGGAATTCTAGTCTTCATCCTGAGCGCGACCATCCCAGGCAAAAAGTGGCGCGCCCTGCGCAGAAGTGCTTGGAACTCAAAATTCACTAGAGTGCCACCCGCGCCCATCCCAGGCATATGTTGAGTGCACCCCGCGCCCTGACCCGTGGGCACGAAAAACTCCAATTTTTTATGGGTTGTTCTAGGATCGTTGCAGCTGTTCTAGAGAGTAGTTTTGTGATGACTTCTCCTATAGTAATACCGGAGCAGTCTTTTGAACACTTGTTGGGGAGCGAGACTTATGGACATTGGTTATGTGAAAGGATCATGCAGTTCGGATGGAGGCATCTTCTGGTAAGTGAAGACGACTCGTATTTACTTAAGCTTACTGAATTTTTTTTACAATAATGTTAAGTTCTATTGTAACCAGGATGGAGAACAAGAATTCTCCGTCACGGTTGATGACACACCACTAGAATTCAATAAGTATGTGGTAGCGTTATGATAAGAGCCCAAAACTGTAGTTTTAACCCCTTAACAATCGTACTTTTAGACAAATTATGTGAATAATAAGTAAGAGTTAATACTGATTACGTGTTTTTATGCATTTCAAGCTTCAAAGTCCATTATGTGCAGAAATGTGCCACTTTAGCGAGATAAAGGAGCAAAGGTCGGTTGCTAAGGTGTTCTGTGATTAAAGCCAATTTCCAAGAAGACAAAGCCTCTGTAAAGCCCGGTCAAAAGATGAAAAGTCAAAGTCCACGCGGGCAGAAACATTGCACAAAGTCAACAGAACTTCCGAAGACCATATCTTTGCACTCAAACCTCGGAATTGGGCCTACCTTACGTCAAAACGACCGGTTCGGAAAGAGCTTTCTAATGGTTCAAGCCTTAGCCCAATCAGAGGAGCAAAAGTGGACAAAAAGTGTGTCGAAGTCAACTGCAGCTGAAGAGGCCTTTTTGGACTTAAAGTATTGGGTTTTGGGCCTGATTCTCTGGCCCAAAACGTGGCTCCAAGCCCATGCACGATTTTTGGATCTGAACATATAAAAACAAAAGCTTAGCTCTTTGTTAATGGTAAATAGTTAGGTTAGAAAATAAATTAGGTTAGGATAAGAATAGTAGCCATTAAACCTTAGTTCTAGACCTAGTTTTTTACATTCATTCAATTAGTAGTTTAGAATCATATTTACTTTTTAGAATAAAGTATTAGTTCTTTATTTTAATTTAGATTATTGCTTAAATTCTTATTTAGATTTAGTTGTCTTAAATTCATAATTAGTTATTCACAATCTTAGTTCTAAATTAGTTTTAACTTCAGTTTAATTTAATTATGTCTTATTGTTATTATTGTTCTTGTGTTGGGAATGGTAGTACAGAAATTTCACATCACACATTACTCTCACATTGTTCTTTGTGTCGAGTAGTTGAATTCTAATTAAGTCTTGAGGGTTTAAGAGTGGAACGAATCCTGACTCTCTTATATTATTTCGTTATTGAGAGTAGGAATATTGATTTAAACACGTATTTACGTAAATTGATTATTTGTGTTTACGCATAGATAGTTAGAATAAGTAAAATCACTTTTATCAAATGGCGTCGCTGCCATCTTAATCTCGTTCAAGACAAGAATTCAATTACTTGAATCCAAGGGGAAATCCCCCATTCTCTACCCACCCACCCTTTTATTTTTCATTCTTATTTCTTGAATTTTCGGAACTATTCACTATTTCAGGCATAGGGGCTGCGGATTCACAGAGAAAAACACTGCGGTGAAGGTATTTCTAAATTTTTGAAAATTCTGAAAATTTTCAGAAATAATATTTAATGTTTTGTTGATTTACTGGAATATTTTCAGATTTTTCAAATTTGGTTTACCTTGTGAAAAAAATACGATCTTTACAGTGCTGCATTTCAGTTTTCACACTGTATGTTCTTGAAAAACAGATGAGTAAGGTTACTTAGGGAGTTTTAAAAATTCTATAATTTTTACAGGAGTATCTATCCTAAGTCAGGAGTTTGTAGTTAAAATTTG
The DNA here is from genome assembly GCF_015680905.1 of Coptis chinensis. Taxonomy (NCBI): domain Eukaryota; kingdom Viridiplantae; phylum Streptophyta; class Magnoliopsida; order Ranunculales; family Ranunculaceae; genus Coptis; species Coptis chinensis. The sequence goes on from NC_141459.1 coordinate 38,171,754, forward strand.
ACGAGTTTTTTATTTGTTTTGACCTCCTAAATAGTAGAGTGTTTCCAGTGTGTTTCAGCAGTGTTGCAAACACTTAATATCTGGAACACCGGCCGATAAGGAGAGGTTGTAGAACTCCAATTGCTCTAAAATTTTTACAGGAACAAGTAGGATCTGTCAGGAGTCTCCAGTAAAAATTTGGTAATTTTTGGCTTTGTTTTGATGGGTTAACCATTCGGTTGTTTGTATTGTATCCGAAAACTGTTTTGCAAAATTTGCAGGGTAGTAGAGGGACTTTCATAGCTCCGATTGATCTGAAATTTTACAGAATACTTTATAGATGTCTTAGCAAATTACTGTAAAAATTTCAAATTTTTTGGAGTACGATAAAAGGCCTAAAACTTGAAAACTATGAAGCGTGACCCGCGCCCAAACCGAGCGCGACCGCGCCCAAAACACTGGACTTTCGAAAAAACAGAGGGCACCCGCGCCCTCGAAGGAAAATTCAGCGTGAACAGTCCAATTTTTACAGATTAGTTCAAATTTCTATTTCTTCAAGTTACTCAGTGTTTCTAACTTGTTAAATACACTGAGATCGCGTATACAAGACGCTATTCAAACGCGTAGCAATGAGGCATTCAGGTACTCCTTCTTCCACTCCTCGCCTCTTCTGTCGGAGGAGTTTTAATTCTAGTATAATCAGGCTTGTTTTTTTCAGAAAATAAATACAACACGCCTATCTAGAATTTCACACACTACACTTGTATCAATGGCTAAAGAACAAGAGACTCCTCTCTCGATTTTTATAAAGCCTTAAACGATGGCCCTAAGTCGTGCATCGTTCGCTCTTAGACCTAGTGGGGATTTTCAATCCCCCTAATATATTTAACTTGTTACCAGTTTTTCATGGTTTAGACCACGAGAAGCCTTACCAGCACATGCGTAGGATAGACCAAGTTCTCACTACATTCCATCATCCTAGCGTAAGTCCAGATCAAGTTAAACTTAGGGTGTTTCCTTTCACCCTAGCCGACAAGGCGGCGTCTTGTTTAACTGCCCAAACGCCAAACTCTGTGGACTCATGGGCTCAACTTGTTCAATTGTTCATGGAACAATTTTACCCACCACTAAAGACAGATGAAATGCTTCACAAGATTCATTTCTTCAGCCAAAATCCTCATGAATCCTTTTCAGAGACCTGGAATTATTTCACTGATCTTCTCATTGAATGCCCGCATCATAATCTTGCGAAAGACACGCTTGTTCGTGCTTTCTTCAAGGGGCTTTCACATTATCATAAGGAAGTTCTAGATATCATGACTGGGGGTAGTTTTCTTAGTAAAGGAGCCTTGGAGGCTTATAAATTCTTAGAAGATCAATCTAAGAAGAACAACAATTGGGGAGGTAACGATTCCTCCCGCTCCTCTCCTTCTTCTCTTGAGGTTAAACATGATCCCGAGCTTAAAACTCTTATCGCTGTCCTCACTAAAAAGGTAGATGCCATCTCTGTTCAACAACAACCCACTCCAGTCATGAACATTAACTCTACTCGTTGTAATGTCTGTCGTAGTCTTGAGCATTTCGACTTCTATTATCCTCTTGTCTATGCACAAACACCACCACAACCATCACACTTCAACCAGTTAACTCAACATCAAGGACAAGGGAACTTAGGTGACCAAAATAGAGATTTAGTACCCATAACCCAGAACTATCAACATCAAGACATGAACGCTCAACAAGTTTTAATTCCAATACAACCATCTACAGACAAAGTAGTAGTGACCTTGTTGGAAAAACAAAATCAAATTATGCAACAAAACTCCAACTTGATGAAAGATCAGCATGATCAAAACTCTAATATGATGAAACAAACGATGCAAATGATGCAGTCTTTGTGCCAAAAGGTTATTGACATGTCTTCTAACCAAAATAATAACCAAACCGGCGTGTTTTCAAGTCAAGCAGTGGCTAATCCTAAGTTAACAAACACCGCCTTCAAATAAAAAAGTATTCATTAATAATGGTAATATAAACCAAGGGGACCTACACAGTGATCCACTACCCTTCGCTCGTGGGAGAGTAGTTGATAACCAAGTGACTATGCCTAAAGATCACCCGCAAACTATAAATGATACCATACCAAATACTGTCATAGAAATTGAAGACCCTACACCTGTAGAGGTTCCAATATGGAAACCTAGTTGGAAAGTGATAAAAGATAAAGCAATGGTTAACAAATATGTTCCCCCTCATATTAGGTATAGGGATAAAACATTGCATGAACAACTAGATTTTCCTGTAGAAGGTGAAGTTAAGTCTATTGAGAGTTTTGTATATCACATTAGTGCTTCCAACGATGTCGTCCCTACACTAGTACATATCCCTCTTATGGAAGAAGACAAAGATCACAATTTTGACTCTTTGAACATAACTGAACTAGAGAAAGAATTTTCAACCTTGCCTTCCTCCATATAGAAGAGATGGACTAAACCTCATAATAGACGAGATAGATGAATTCCTCAAAGATGGAGATGAATACCATAATTATATGGATGCGAACAACCTAGATGAAGAATTCGACGAGTTTCTAAGAGCCTGTGATGATCCACCTTCTCAAGCACTACCTAGAGCACCACCCTACCACCATCCACCTGAGTTAATCCCTCATAAAATCCAATCATTCTTCCCACCCTTTTCTTCTAACACTTATCCACATTCCAAGTATATTCCAAAACCATTCATTTACTCACGATCATTCACTTGGGCGGTTTATTCAACTAAGTTAAGTTCAAGGCCGTAGAATGTTTTGGAGCTTGATTCTGTTTGGTAGTGCATTCCATGTTAACTATTTATGGAAAGATCCACAATTGTTTAGATTATTGATATATGGGAAACTGCATGTAAATACATATATATCACTTTAAGTCTAGGGAATCGACTTTAAAAGACCCGTTTTTTAAAACAAATTTTTACAAACCCTGCTTTCAAAAATTTGTTTGGGGTGGGTGTTTGGTTTTTCCATGCTTGATCACTAAACTTCCTATTCTTATCCCCACCTCGCCCCTTTAAGAGTAGCTAGATTTCTCCTTGTTTGTTGTTTTGATGTTGTTTTTTATTATTTTTAGTAGATAGAATGTTACGTTGTTAAATTCGGTAGTTAACTTTGAATTTGGTAGTTAAATGTTGTTTGAATTTCAATTTTAATATAATGTTGTTATTTTCAAATTGTGCATGGATTTTATTGTTAATCCCACCTTCCCGAATTGTTTGGGGGTGGTATTATTTATTCTATCATGATTTGTACAAGATCCTCCATTTTAGAGTTTGTTTTGGAGTGAAGGTTGAGAATATTGTCGTAATTGGCATACCTATGATTAGATGTGGTGGTAGGATAAAATCTAAGAGAGTTTAGAAGTTACTATTCTAAATCCAGTATAAAAGATACCAGGGTTGTTATAAAATCAAAAATATGGTTTGTTTCCGCTTGGTTTGGAAATTTTCTATTTCCTCGAAATTACCTTAAACAATTTGGAAACTTGCCGATTCGCTTTTGGAAGCTCGAACCTATTTAAACTTCCTTCATTCTACACTCACAACCCACACTACACCCCACCATCATCTCTCACCTTTCACTCCAAGCTTTCCTTTTTTTTTTTCTTAAACTTCTCGCTTCAAGACTTACGAAAGCACTGCGCGCTCGGTAAGAGAGCCGCCTCGCCCTAGACAATTTCAGAAAGTTTACTCAGAGCGCGACCTGCCCCCAACTTGAGCGTGACTCGCGCCCAAACACTGTAACTCCAAAAACCTCAGAGCGCGACCCACGCCCAAGTGGAGCGCACCCACGCCCTGCCTTCTGTGAACACGAAAAATTCCAGTTTTCTACGGGTTGTTCCCGGGTGATTTGCAGCTATTCCAGAGCGTAGTTTTGAGATGACATATCCTACAATAATACTGGAACAATCTTTCAAAGATTTGTTTCAAAGCACTACTTATGGTGCTTGGTTTCGCGAGGTGCACACACGTAGGCTGGGAACCGCTTATGGTTCTTGCTAGCATTTGTTCTTGGACTTGCCATGCCCGCTGAAATACAAGACCCATGATGCTATTGGGTAGATAATATGCATGTCTACACTTATGACTTTTTTCATGAGGCTTATGGGGCAGGCATTTTCCGTATCGAGGACCAAGGCGAATATAACGTCGCCCTTGGTAGCCTGTCCATGAACATAGGAACTGTTATGTTTTGGATCATGCTAAACATTTTAGGGGAATGACATTTTTTCTTCTGTGAATGATGCCACTTACAGCTTCTTCCTTGCTTTAGCCACGGGACATATGTGCCATGACCTTCCCAGAACCTTGATGTCTAGTTTAGCACGAGCCCATAGCATGAGGCATAAGTATCTTCTTATGCCTGTTTTAGTTTGCCGTATTATGCTATGTTTCTTCCCTATTTTTTGTGCCCGTTTCACGGATTGGATTGGGGTCGAAATTGTGAGACCCACCAATTGTATTATCCGATCTTTCCGTGCAATGACTTGGCAAGGGTGGAGGATACAACCTCATCAGGTTGCACCTTACACCCCATCCGACTAAGTGGCGCTTAATAGGTTAGCATCCATAGATGATAAATGGTGGCAAGCTTGGCAAATTATAATGGCATGGCAGGATGCGAAGGAACCTCACTTCTTTATAGAAGAGGAGGATGACAAGTAAACGCTGGAGTGGAGGTAAGTTTTTAGTTTCAGTTAGTGTTTGCTTATGTCCCAAGCAATTTAATTCTGTTAACCCCATAATGGGTGGAACTCTTATATAGAGTTCGTACCGGTTTTTTATTTCCTATATTAGTATGTTCTAACCTTGTTTTGCGATGTTGCAGAATTTCACGCGTTTCCATGGTATTTTTCTACCCTCTTTTATTTAAATGCTTTGAGGACAAAGCATGCTTCTTGTTTGGGGGCATAGAAACACGGTAATTAAGGCATCCTGTTAGGATATAGATATGTATAATATGCATTTGTTTTCAAGTTAAAAATTTCAAAAATATAAATAAATAAGTTTATGCTATACACTTAGGAATATTGGTATTGTTTTCTTTCTATGCTCTTAACAATCTAGAAGTCTCAATGTGAGCTTTTGCATCGAATAATTGTTAGAAACTTAGGTTAATATGTAGGTAATAATCTTTGCATCTATCTATAAATATATTACATAAGTATCTATGATTGTTAGCGATAAGTTTCTAAAATCTAGGCTAGAGTACTTATTCTACAAATCCTGTGAGAATATAGCCTAAAGCCTTATATGAGCTTAAACATTTGAGAAATGACACAAGGGAGAAGTAAAATCCGGATAGAGAAATCGCGACGTCCACTTGCTTGATCACTATGCCATATCCTAAGCGAGAATTTAGGCCCTCTTTGGATCGATATAGCCAAAATTCAAACCTATGAATTATTTTCCGCTAGTCGCCTCGAGCCTTTCTTTAGCATTCCATAAACCACAATTCCTTTACCCCGTTACAAAAACAAAACAAAATAAAAATTCAACTTACCCAATCTAGAATAAGTCCGAGAATAGAATGAGTGAAGAAAGAAGAAGAGAAAACCCGTGTAAAACAAAAAATTAGTTAGTTGCTTCCGTAAAAAGAAAAGAAGTTTCCATCCAAGGAAAAAAAAAAAAATATAAATAAATAAAAACTCCAAAAATAGAATAAAAGGGAGTCAAAAGCCAAAGAAAAGAAAAAGAAAAATATGGCTAAGGATGGAAACAAAGTATAGAAGCAAAAAGAAAATAACAAGGTTTTCTCTAAGTTACATAATATGAAGACTCTATTATCTCAGACTTGTCCTTTTGAATATCCATTTCCTTCCTTCTTAAACCATCTCCTAATCCCCGGCAACACCTAATAAAGACCTCTAGCTCAATTAGGAATAGGTTAGTGTGATAGTAAGTAGCAGATGTGTTTGATCGACTCCGCTTCCTTGTTTATCATTGAGATTGTAAGGTAAAGTGTGCCCACCGCATTAATCGAGTAGCTTAAACTTGAGCGGAAAAATCATAGTGGTTTTTGTCTTGACATTTATGTGAGGACCTACTTAAGGACGCTATTCCGAGTTTTCAGAAATGGACTTGCTAAGCATTTCATAGCATTACTCATTGTATATATGTTTATTCGTAGATGATTGATTATTATGCATATATTAGCTTAGGTTTCGACATGATTATTCTCAGATTCATCGCTAGTGAGATGTATAGATAATTGGGACATAAATAAGGAAACAATAATTTTATTTCTTAGTCGCTGTAGTATAGATGAAGTTTGTAAGTACCTTCATCGAAAACTCTCACGAGGGCTATAACTTCGTCCACTAGGAATTTCTAGTGGTTTAAGGCCTTGTTGCATATGGTCAATGCAATCGCGACTCGAAACTAGAGTAGTTAGAACTCTATTTTTGGTCACTTATTCTAATTTCTCATATTTGCTTGAGGACAAGCAAAATGCTGTTTGGGGTGGTTTGATAAGAGCCCAAAACTGTAGTTTTAACCCCTTAACAATCGTGATTTTTTTAGACCAATTATGTGAATAATAAGTAAGAGTTAATACTGATTACGTGTTTTTATGCATTTCAGGCTTCAAAGTCCATTATGTGCAGAAATGTGCCACTTTAGCGAGATAAAGGAGCAAAGGTTGGTTGCTAAGGAGTTCTGTGATTAAAGGCCAATTTCCAAGAAGACAAAGCCTCTGTAAAGCCCGGTCAAAAGATGAAAAGTCAAAGTCCACGCGGGCAGAAACAGTGCACAAAGTCAACAGAACTTCCGAAGACCATATCTTTGGACTTAGACCTCGGAATTGGACCTACCTTACGTCAAAACGACCGGTTCGGAAAGAGCTTTTCCAATGGTCCAAGACTTGGCCCAATCAGAGGAGCAGAAGTGGACAAAAAGTCTGTCGAAGTCAACTGCACCTGAAGAGGCCTTTTTGGACTGAAAGTATTGGGTTTTGGGCCTGATTCTCTAGCCCAAAACGTGGCTCCAAGCCCATGCACGATTTTTGGATCTGAACATATAAAAACAAAAGCTTAGCTCTTTGTTAATGGTAGATAGTTAGGTTAGAAAATAAATTAGGTTAGGATAAGAATAGTAGCCATTAAACCTTAGTTCTAGACCTAGTTTTTTACATTCATTCAATTAGTAGTTTAGAATCATATTTAGTTTTTAGAATAAAGTATTAGTTCTTCATTTCAATTTAGATTATTGCTTAAATTCTTATTTAGATTTAGTTGTCTTAAATTCATAATTAGTTATTCACAATCTTAGTTCTAAATTAGTTTTAATTTCAGTTTTAATTTAATTATGTCTTATTGTTATTATTGTTCTTGTGTTGGGAATGGTAGTATAGAAATTTCACATCACACATTACTCTCACATTGTTCTTTGTGTCGAGTAGTTGAATTCTAATTAAGTCTTGAGGGTTTAAGAGTGGAACGAATCGACTCTCTTTATATTACTTAAGTATTGAGAGTAGGAATATTGATTTAAACACGTATTTACGTAAATTGATTATTTGTGTTTACGCATAGATAGTTAGAATACGTAAAATAACTTTTATCAAATGCCGCTGCCATCTTAGTTTCACTTTAGCATTATTTTCATAGTATAATTAGTCATTTTTAAGTCCCATTTCACCCACCCACCCTTGTTTGATTCATACTGTGGTTGTTCATTTCAGCATTGAAAAGTTCCGCAAAAAATTACACGGAGCGCGACCGCCCCCATACCGAGCGCGACCCGCGCTAAGTTACTGGAACACCGAGCGCGACCCACCCCCATACCGAGCGCGACCCGCACTAAGTTATTAGAACACGAGCGTGACCGCGCCCAAAGCGAGCGCACCCGAGCCCTAAGCTGAAATTTGCTCGATTTCCACAGGTTTGTTTCGAATTTCGATTTTTCAAGTTTTTCAGTGTTTTAACTTGTTATATACACCGAACACGCTGTAAACAAGACGATATTCATAAGCGAAGCAAGGGCCTTGTCGGTATTTCTTTCTTCCACACCTCGCATCTCCAGTTAGAGGTTTCTACTAGTATATCAGAATTGTTTGGAGTGTTGCATGTTTAGTTAAGTTCGACTTAGTCTTGCATGAGATTAAGGTCTGGTCGAAGAAAAACAACTAACGTAATTACACGGCAACGTCAACAAACAAGTCTATCTAGTTTCCCACCCACTACACCTCTAACTACTATTTCACACACACCACCTGATATTATGGCTGATGAAAGAGAAACTCCTCTCTCTGACTTTTATAAAGCCTTGAGCGATAGCCCTAAATCTTGCATCGTTCTAGCAGACCCAGTGGGGGATTTCTGCATCCCCCCAAATATATTTAATTTGTTAGACCATGAAAAACCTTATCAGCACATGCGTAGGATTGAACAAGTCCTTACAACATTCCACCATCCTACGGTTGGTGCAGAACAAATTAAATTGAGGGTATTCCCTTTCACCTTAGCTAATAAGGCGGCGTCTTGGTTAACTGCCCAAGCTTAATTCTGTGGACTCGTGGGCCAAACTTGTTCAAATTGTTTATGGAACATTTTTACCCACCCCTAAAGACGGATGAAATGCTTTCCAAGATTCACTTCTTTCGACAGAATCCTCATGAATCATTTTCAGAGGCTTGGAATCGTTTCACCGATCTCCTTATAGAGTGTCCACACCATCACCTAGCAAAAGACACGCTTAGTTCGTGCCTTTTCAAAGGACTTCTACACCACCATAAAGAAGTCCTAGACATAATGAATGGGGTAGTTTCCTAAGTAAAGGAGCCTCGAGGCATATAAATTTTGGAAGATCGGACTAAAGCGTAATAATAATTGGGGGTAGTGACGATTACTCCGGCTCGGCTAGTTCTTCTTCAACAGCTTAAGGCAACCAGTATGTTTGAGGTTAAATCAGATCCTGAGCTTAAAACTCTAATTGAATCCCTCACAAAAAGGTAGAGGCCATTTCTGTACAACAAAAGCCTATCCCCATCATGAATGTAAATTCAAATCCATGTAGTTTCATTGAGTCCCGAAAGCATCCCAACTCCCAATCGTCCTATAGCCTATGAACATTCTTGTTCCATTAATAGTGAACCTAACGCCCCTTGGAGACAAAATCCCAACTTCGGTTGGAGAAATAACCAACAAGTCACACCTACAGTGGTACAATAATCAATATGTTAGGCCAACGCATTAAGATGACCAAGCTCCACCACAACAAGGACGGATCGGGTAATTACAATAATTATAACAACCAAGCTTAAACCTCGACAAGGTCAAGCACAAGGTCAATGTAGTTATAATAATTATAATGCTAATAGAGGTATCGTTCCGTAAATAATAACTATCACAATCCCCATAAATAATCAACGCGAGATAGTTCCAAATACACCACCCGTGACTACTGCACCCAAACAACCGGATCGCCTTGACACCTTCATACAAGTGAGCCAACAACTTTTCCAAACCATGGCTCAATCTAACCAACACATTCTACAATCCGTTAATAATTTAAACCAACAGTTAGCACAAGAGAAAGTTAAACCAAAAGGCGTGTTTCCGTGCCAAGCGATACCCAACCCTAGAACGGCAAACAACACCTTTTGAGGTAAACGGTAATACTAGTACGAAAACTACAACCGTGGAGGTGAGCTAAATGCCATCACCACTCTCCGCTCGAAGAGTGGTTGATAACAAAGTAACTATGCCTATAGTTACCCCATCAAGATTCCTACACAATCGGATATCGAACTAGATAATCGAAATAGAAATTGAAGAACCTACACCGTAGAGGTACCGGTTAAACCACAACCTAAGAAACCGAAAAGCCAAGGTTACACATCAAGTCGAGCCATACGCTAAATATAGAGCTAAAACCACCGTTCCCTCATAAATTAGCCATGCTAACCAGGGGATACTAACTTTGAGGAGATTAGGAACGCGTTTTCAAAAATCTAATGATAAACCTTCCTTTTCTCGGCTATCAAAAGCTACCTAACCACGCTTAAGTTTCTTAAGGAGTTGTGCACTGCTAGGCGTAAGACCAACATACCTAAAGACGCCTTTCTAACTGAACAGTTCCCAACTTTTTCCGAAAATAATGGAATTGTTAAGTACAAGGACCCTGGTCGTCCTAGTGTACAATGCTCCTTAGGAGATTCTCACACGACGACCGCGCTACTAGACCTGGGGGCTAGTGTTAACTTACTCATGTTTTATTTGTATAAACAAATAGGTCTAGAGGAGATGCAACCTACTAAAATGACATTGCAATTAGCTGATCGGTCTATTAAGTATCCTAAGGGTGTGGTTGAAAACGTGCTGGTTAAAGTCCAAAATGTTTACTACCCAAATTTACTTCGTTATCCTCGACACCGTCAAGTCACTAATGACTCTGTACCTATCATTTTAGGGCGCCCCTTCTTGGCTACTGCCAACGCTCATAAACTGCGATGGTTCGATGTCCTTGTCCTTTGGCCATCTTTCTTGAGGTAAATGTTTTCAAAACGAGGACACAATATCCCGATTCATCTACAAATGGAGAGGTTAGCATGATCGAGCTTAGCTCAAGATTACTTCAAAAATATGTTTCGGAGAAACAGATTAACAAATTCCTTTCCTTCAAAATTCCGACTTTAACAATGACTCCCGTGTAGTAGAGCGAAAATCGAAGAAGAATTCCTGCAACTCTTTTGCACCGCTTCTTTACCACTTCAGCATGAGTCCCCTTTGCCAACAACCATTCATCCCTTTGATGCTATGACGGAAGATGAATTTTTCAATCTCTATCCCAAAGATCCTTTTGACCCACCTATTGAGGAATGTCTTCCATATATAAAGATTTCTCATGATATGGACTTGAGAGCTCTAGCTGAGAATCATTCACCTTCCATCACCAATATTCCCCACCCTCCACCTTTTCAAAGGAACCTCGAGTTTGCACTCGATCTTTTAGTTTCTCGTGTGCTTCATGATTTTTTAAATCCACCTAGTAAACAAATACTTGCCAAGGATAAACCACTTGACACCTTCATTTTCAGACTTAAGACAGTCCCTAACTATACCATGAATGAGTTTTGTGCTAAACCCACATCCTCATTTTTCCATGCTTTCCCTCTAAAACTTATCCCAATCCACCATATTTTCCACAACCATTCACTTTTCCACACTTATTCACTAGGACACCCTCTCGCTCAAAGATGAAACATAAGGTGCATGCTCGGGTTATGTTATAGGTCTATCCGACTTCGCTTTCATTCCACTAGGTCACGTCGTAGGAAATCTTGGTGCTTGATTGTGTTTGGATATGTTTTCTGTGATATTTATTTATGGAACGATCCACAACTATTTCGGTTGTTGATATATGATAAACTGCATATTCATACATATGTTTAGATAAGTCTAGGAATCGACTTTAAAAGACCCAAGTTTTCGGACAATACCAACTTTCGAGTATAGGCCAAACAAAATTTTCAAACTTAAAAATAGTTTTCCAATTTTGTTTGGGGTGTGATTTTGGTATCTATTTCAAATCATGTTGCCACCCTAAGCTTGTCATGTTTACTCCAAGAGAGAGTTTGTGTTAGTTAGTACGCACTTTCAGGTTTAATTGTGCTTTATATTATCATATCATCTTTACAATATTTCTATTACAGTACTACCAATTTTGCCATGTTTCTATGGTAAATTCTTTCCCTTATCTCTTTACACTTTGAGGACAAAGTGTTCGATTGTTTGGGGTGGGATAGAAACATTTGCAAAAATTAGACACTTTTAGGATGTAAATTACGACTTTTATTTATAAAATGTTAAAAATTATAAAAATTAGTTAGTTACATAATTTAATTGTGCTATTGAATTGTTTCATGAACCCCCTTCTCCCAAATTGTTTGGGGGTGGTATAGAAACACGATGTAAATGTTAAGCACATATTAGGTTGTATATTACGTATTATTTGTCTTAAAAATAATAAAAATAAAAATAAAAATAATAATAAAAAGTTTATGCTATACACTTAGGAATATTGGTATTGTTTCTTTCTCTATGCTCTTAATAATCTAGAAGTCTCAATGTAGCTTTTTGCATTAGAATAGTTTTAGAAACTTAGGTTAATATGTAGGTAATAATCTTTGCATCTATCTATAAATATATTACATGAGTATCTATGATTGTTGGGCAGTAAGTTTCTGAAATCTAGGCTATAGAGTACTTATTCTACAAATCCTGTGACAATATAGCCTAAAGCCTTATATGAGTGAAACATTTGAGAAATGACATAAGGGAGAAGTATATTCCGAATAGAGAAATCACACGTCCACTTGCTTGACCACTATACCATGTCCTAAGAGAGAATTTAGGCCCTTTTTGGATCGATATAGCTAGAAATTCCGACCTAAGTATATTTTCCGCTAGTCGCCCCACTGAGCCTTTCATTAGCCCTTTCATAAACCACAAATCCTTTACCCTGTTACAAAACAGAACAAAATAAAAAAAATCAACCTACCCAATTTAGATAAGTCTGAGAATAGAATAAGGAAGAAAGAAGAAGAGAAAAACCTGTGTAAACAAAAGTTAGTTAATTGCTTCAAAAAAAAAAAGAAAAGAAGTTTCCATCCAAAGAAAATAAAAATAAAAATAGAAATAAATAAAAACTCCAAAAAAAAAATATATAATAAAAGGAGTCAAAAGCCAAAGAAAAAGGGAAAAAAAATATGGCTAAGGATGGAAACAAAGTTTAGAAGCAAAAGTAAATAACAAGGTTTTCTCTAGTTACATAATATGAAGACTCTATTATCTCAGACTTGTCCCTTTTGAATATCAATTTCCTTCCTTTTTAAACCATCTCCTAATCCCCGCAACACCTAATAAAGACCTCTAGCTTAATTAGGAATAGGTTAGTGGGATAGTAAGTGGCAGATGTGTTTTATCAACTTCGACTTCCTTGTGTGTCATTGAGATTGTAAGGTAAAGTATGCCCACTGCACACTAGAGTAGCAAAACTTGAGTGGAAAAATCAGAGTGATTTTTGTCTTGACTTTTATGTGAGAACCTACTTAAGGACGCTATTCCAAAGTTTCGAAAACAGACACACTTCATTGCATTTCATAGCATTACTCATTGTATATATGTTTATTTGTAGATGATTGATTATTATGCATATATTAGCTTAAGTTTCAACATGATTATTCTGTATTCATTGCTAGTGAGATGTATAGATAATTGAGACATAAATAAAGAAACAATAGTTTTATTTCTTAGTCGTTGTAGTATAGATGAAGTTTGTGAGTACCTTCACTGGAAAACTCTCACGAGACTATAACTCGTCCACTAGGGAATTCCTAGTGGTTTAAGGCCTTGTTGCATATGGTCAATGCAATCGCGACTCAAATAAACGCGAGTAGATAGAACTCCATTTTGGTCACTTATTCTAATTTCTCATCTTTGCTTGAGGACAAGCAAAATGCTGTTTGGGGGTGGTTTGATAAGAGCCCAAACCTGTAGTTTTAACCCCTTAATAATCATACTTTTAGACCAATTATGTGAATAATAAGTAAGAGTTAATACTGATTACGTGTTTTTATGCATTTCAGGCTTCAAAGTCCATTATGTGCAGAAATGTGCCACTTTAGCTAGATAAAGGAGCAATGGTTGGTTGCTAAGGAGTTCTGTGATTAAAGGCCAAGATTCAAGAAGACAAAGCCTTTCTAAAGCCTGGTCAAAGCTGAAAAGTCAAAGTCAACGCGGGCAGAAACAGCACACAAAGTCAGTAGAACTTTCGAAGACCATATCTTTGGACTCAGACCTCGGAATTGGGCCTACCTTATGTCAAAACGACCAGCTCGGAAGGAGCTTTCCAATGGTCCAAGCCTTGACCCAATCAGAGGAGCAGAAGTGGACGAAACATCTGTCGGAGCTAACTACAGCTGAAGAGCCCATTTTGTACTAAAAAATTGGGTTTTGGGCCTGATTCTCTGGCCCAAAACATGGCTCCAAGCCCATGCACGATTTTTGGATCTGAAAGTATAAAAACAAAAGCTTAGCTCTTTGTTAATGGTAGATAGTTAGACCTAGATTAGAATTAGATTAGTTAGCCTCTATTAATGAGTTTTAGAACTTAGTTTTAGAATTTCATTTCTTGTTTTAGATTAATTTCTTGAATCATTGAATATCATTCATTAGATAAATAAAATAGTTATTATTCTTGTCATTTCGATTTTTATTATTTCAATCTATTAGATCTAGTTTTAATTATTGTTAGTTACCATTTCTTAGTTGTTAATTAGATTTTAATTATTATTTAATTTAGATTAGTAAATTTCGAATCTTGATATTATGTTTAGTTTAGATTCATATGGAAATGATTGCGGAATGATTCTCGGCTAAACCTCCATTAGAGGGGGTTGGGAAGCCTTGATGAAAGCTTGATTCCGATTATCGTAGAGTCGTCGTAATTTCCTTTCCAATCTAGAAACGATTAGTTCACCATGAGAATGGGTTTAATCGTTCACATGCTAATTATGAATTGGTAGAAATGCCATGTGTAATCAGGGATTAGGAGAAACCATATTGTTTTGCGAAGCAGTTCAAATTCGGATTACGACGATTCATCGTTAATAGGATTAAGTCGAGTTAAGGTGGAATCGATCCCCCCTCTAACTCCTTATCATCGAATCAACGTAGCATTCCCATAGTTGTTCTAATAATCGACTAGTTGCATCTTGGGGGTAGTTGCACCGTAGTCTAATTCCCCCTCGTAAAACTTTCATTAGACTTAAGACCGATTAGTTAACTATGAAATCATTCCATGCTAGAGAACTAGGAGTGGAACGAATTTGTTACTCCACTCTATTTTGATAGAATTGAGAGTAGAAACTTTGATAAATATAGACATGTTGAAAGTTTTAGTTTACTTACGTTTTGAGTTAATCGTTCATTTCGTAGGTAAACTATTTAATTTTATCGTTTATCAAATGGCGCTCTGAACACGTAAAAAGGTAGCATAACTAGAAGTAGTTATGAAATGTAGGTGCATCTATCGAAATAAGGTGCATTTTACAGTAGGATGACCAGGGTCCTTGTACTTAACAATTCCATTATTTTCGGATAAAGTTGGGAATTGTTCAGTTAGAAAGGCGTCTTTAGGTATGTTGGTCTTACGCCTAGTAGTGCACAACTCTTTAAGAAACTTAGCGTGATTAGGTAGCTTTTTAATAGCTTCGAGAAAAGGGAGGTTTATCGTTAGATTTTTGAAAACGTTCCTAATCTCCTCAAAGTTGGTATCCCCGGTTAGCATGGCTAATTTTTTTAGGGAACGGTGGTTTAAACTCTATATTTAGCGTATGGCTCGACTTGATGTGTAACCTTGGCTTTCTTTCTTAGGTTGTGGTTTAACGGGTACCTCTACGGTGGTAGGCTCTTCAATTTCTATTTCGGTATCTAGTTCGATATCCGTGTAGGAGTATCTTGATGGGGTAACTATAGGCATAGTTACTTTGTTATCAACCACTCTTCCGTCGATCCAGGTGGTGATGGCATTTAGATCACCTACGATTGTAGTTTCCGTGCTAGTATTTCCGTTTACCTCAAAGGCTGTGTTTTGCTGTTTTAGGGTTTGGTATAGCTTGTCCCGAAACACGCCTTTTGGTTGGGCTTTCTCTTGGCTAACCGTTGTATGCCCCGATTTATGGATTGTAAGATTTGTTGGTTTGATTGAGTTATTGATTGGAAAAGTTGTTGGGTAACCTTGTATAAAGGCGTCTATCGATCCGGATGTGATTGTGGAGTAGTCACAGGTGGTGCGACCGAACTATCTCACGCTGATTATTTATGGGTGGGTTGTGATAGTTACTATTGTTAACCTAACGATACCTCTATTGGTATTATAACTATTATAATTACCCTGACCTTGTGCTAAACCTTGTCGTGGTTTGCTTGGTTGTTATAATTATTATAATTTCCCTTTTTTGTCCCCTGTCCTTGCCAGGTGGAGCTTGATTATAGTTGTTAAACTTGCCTAACATTTTGGTTATTAACCCTTGGAGGTGAAACTTGTTGGTTGTTTAAGCCAACTAAAGTTGGGATGTTGTCTCCATGGGGCATTAGGAATAGGATAGCTATTAATGGAGCAAACATTGTCTTGCTCTAATTGTTGTTGTTCATAGGCTTAGGACAATAGGATTCAGGGTGCTCATGACTCAAACAGACATTACATGGGTTGGAGTTAACATTCATGACGGGGATAGGCTTTTGTTGCACAGAAATAGCCTCAACCTTTTTAGTTAAAGATTCGATTAAATTTTTTAGTTCTAGATCGGGTTTCATCTCAAACATACTGGCGGCCTTAACTGTTGAAGAAGAACTAACCGTGGGGGGGATATCATCACTACCAATTGTTATTACGTTTAGTTTGATCTTCTAAAAATTTGTAAGCCTCCGAGGCTCATTTACTTAGGAAACTACCCCCATTCATTATGTCAAGGACTTCTTTATGGTGATGTTGAAGTCCTTTGAAAAAGGCACGTACTAACATGTCTTTTGCTAGGTTATGGTGTGGACACTCTATAAGCAGATCGGTGAAACGATTCCAAGCCTCCGAAAATGATTCATGAGGATTTTGTCGAAAAAAAAATGAATCTTGGAAAGCATCTCATCCGTCTTTAGGGGTGGGTAAAATGTTCCATAAACAAATTTGAACAAGTTTAGCCCACGAGTCCACGAGTTAGGCTTGGGCAATTAACCAAGACGCCTTTATCGCTAAGGTGAAGGGAAATACCCTCGCTTTAATTTGTTCCGCACCAACCGTAGGATGATGGAATATTGTAAGGACTTGTTCAATCTTACGCGATGTGTTGATAAGGTTTTTCATGGTCTAAAACCATGGAAAACGGGTAACAAATTAAATATGTTTGGGGAATTCGAAAATCCCCAATCGGGTCTGCTAGAACGATGCAAGATTTAGGGCTATCGCTCAAAGCTTTGTAGAAGTCGGAGAGAGGAGTCTCTCTTTCTTCAGCCATTATGTCAGGTGTGGTTGGTGGAATAGTAGCTAGAGGTGTAGTGATTGGTATACTCGATAGATTTGTTTGTTGACGCTGACGGTTAATTATGTTCGGTGTTTTTCTCCAACCAGACCTTAATCTCATGCAAGTCTAAGTCTAAACACGACAACACTCCAAACAATCTTGATATTTTAGTATAAACCTCTAACTGGAGATGCGAGGTATGGAAGAAAGGAATACCTGATAGCGTCCTTGCTTCACTTATGAATAGCATCTTGTTTACGCGTGTTCAGTGTAAATAACAAGTTAGAACACTGAAAACTTAAAAAATCAAAGTTCGAAACAAACCTGTAGAAATCCGGAAAAGTTAGCTTAGGGCACGGGTGCGCTCGCATAGGGCGCGGTCGCGCTCCATGTAACTTGAAATTCCAGTGTTTTAGGGCGGGTCGCGCTAAAGATAGGGGCGGAGTCGCTTCGTGTTCCGTGCTATAGAGGCTTGTGCGCTCCTTATAAGGCTTGATCGCTTCAGTGTAATTTTGTCGCGGAATTTTTCAACGCTGAAATGGATAACCACAGTATGAATCAAACAAGGGTGGGTGGGTTTAATGGGACTTAAAAATGACTTATTCTACTATGAAAACAATGCTAAAGTGCAACTAAGATGGCAGCGGCGCCATTTGATAGTTGATAAAATGAATAGTTTACCTACGAAATGAACGATGAACTCAAAACGTAAGTAAACTAAACTAGGTTATGAGCCTATATTTATCAAAGTTTCTACTCTCAATTCTATCGAAATAAAGTGGAGTAACAAATTCGTTCCACTCCTAGTTCTCTAGCATGGAATGTTTTGTAGTCTAATTTGTCGGTCTTAAGTCTAATGAGAGTTTTACGAGGGGGAATTATACTACGATGCAACTACCCACAAGATACAAACTATAATTGATTCAACTACGGAAATACTACGTTGATTCTATAATACGGAATTAGGGGGGATTGATTCCACCTTAACTCAACTTAACTCACTAACGACGAATCATCGTAATCCGAATTGAACTGCTACGCAGAACAATTAGTTCTTCCTAATCCCTAATTACACATGACATTTCTACCAATTCATAACTAGCATGTGAACGATTAAACCCATTTTCAAGGCGAATTAATCGTTTCTAGAGTGGAATAGAAATTACGACGACTCAACGATAATCGGAATCAAGCTTTCATCAAGGCTTCTCAACCCCCTCTAATGGAGGTTTAGCCGAGAATCATTCCGCAATCATTTCTCTATGAATTTAAACTAAACATAATATCAAGATTCGAAATTTACTAATCTAAATTAAACAATAATTAAAATCTAATTAACAACTAAGAAATGGTAACCAACAAGTCTTGGGAATCTGACTTTAAACGACCCGCGTTAGAACAAATTTTGTGTTTAAAAATTTGTTTGGGGGTGGGCAATCGGTATTTTCATCTGGATTGCTCGAACTTTCCATTTGTGTTGCTTAGGCCCATTACTTGTAGTTCAGTTGGGTTGACGTAATCTAAACTTTGATTTCCTTCGTTCGCATAACTTACGTCACACACACACTTCGAGGCATTTTTCCACCTTCTTATACGTCACCCATGGCTGAAATTGAGTGTTTTATAGATCATTGGATTGGAAATTCTCTACTGATCATTTCCATAACTCATTCGCCAAAATCGGGCCAGTAACGAAGCGGCAAATTCAATTTGAAATTGCGCGAAAACTCGGAAAATTTCGGAATTCAAGTTGGGCTTGGGCCCAAACCGACGGCGCCCTGCGTCTGTCGCTCTCCTTCCCCAAAACGCACACTTTTTCCTTTTCAACCCGCCGGTTACTAAGGTTTAAAACAAACCTTAAACACCAAAATAAAATAAAATAAAAAAAATAAAAAAAAAAAAAAAAAAAAAAAAAAAAAAAGAGAGAGAGAAAAGGAAACCTAACTACACCCACGCCAAGAAATTCAAATCCAACTAAAATCTTCTCCAAACCATTACCACCACCAACCTAACTCCGAAAAACAGCCACCAATTCAAGTAACCACCGCCACCACCGTTGTTTTTAGTAGTTTTTCTTCAAACTTCGCCTCCCCACGGTCTACAAAACCATTAGTTGTCTCGAAACTTCAATGGCGCTCTGACGAAGAATTTTTGTTGAGCACGCGTTTGCTTCCGAAACCTTCTTAAGCCATTTTTTGACGCGGAGATGATTAGGAGGCATTGAACGGACTGTGGTACTTTCGACCGAGGAGTTCTATCACTATGATTTGGTAGAAACAGTTTTATAAGAAGCGAGAATTGGAGGGGATAGGATTTTCATAAAGGTAGCGAGGAACGAGGAGGGAAGTAACGCAGGTTGTTGGTGAACTGTTAGGAATTATGCTTGAAAGCAACTCGGTAACGACAATTCAGGAATCCCAATTATCTTTGGAGTTCCCGCTTTGATGAAGGATACCGTCGTGGAGGGCTTAATACAATCCAAAGATCTCATTCGTCGGCCCGATCAACCACGAGAACCAATCAACCGGCTCAGAGTGGATTGGTAGGGTAGGAACGCCCCGGGAAAGACAAAGTCGATGATATCGGCCCGCAATGTCCGCGTTCTCTGGATTTTGCAAACAAATAAGTATAATTTCTGCATCCTCGATTTAATGTTTAATGTGATTCGAGGAGTGGGGAAGAGCTAGGCGCCTCTTCCCGTATTGATCACTAAGATCATGCTCTCCTTTAGAGCTGTCGCAAGATCTGCTCCTATTAAGATCAAATTGCATTCTAATGCAAGTATCTCTACGGATTGCATCCAAGAGACTTGGCCGTTGTCTGAAGAAAAAATGGTTGAGTCGGAGGATGAAAGGGAGGATATGACATGTCTGGATGACGATGCATTAGATAAATGTAGTTCTAATTTAGAACGCATGCAAGTGTTGCAAACTGCCTTGCGTTGCGTTTATGGTATTTGTGAAGATATCCAAGATAGACAGATTGTAGTTCGAAAGAAGCAAACGAACCTTCAGACGAGATTTGAAATGCTCGAAGGGGTTCAGGACGATATCTTGTCTAACATGGAGACTATCCACCAGCATCAACAAGCCCAGTATGCAATAATCAGGACTGAGATGGAAGCACAGCGCTTGTTCCGAATAGAGATGCTACGACGCATGCCACCCGTGGAGGACTCTGTTTCAGCCGAGTCCGACAGGCATGAGCGTCGTCGCCGAAGAACAGATGGTTCAAGCTAATCTCCATCTCAGGGTCCATCTTCATCACATAACTAGGTGTTCACCATCAGTTTGTGTTCGCTGTTATTTCATGATTTTGTTTTATTAGTTAGATTTTAATTCAGTTGTTAAATTTAAATATTAAGGTGTTTGTTTTATGTTGTTTGGTTTTAAATTTAAGTTTTAATATAATTCATTATATGATCATCTGCTGTAAAGTTGTCTTGGAGGAAAGGTTGAGAATTTGGCCGATATCGGCATATCTATGAATTGTGTGGTGGTAGCATGAAATGTAGGAGAGTTTAGAAGTTACTATTCTAAATCCATTAGGAAAGATACCAGGATTTTTAGAAAATCACGAAAATGGTTTGTTTCCGCTTTTTGGTTTGAATTTTTTCTATTTCCGGAAATTGCCTTAAAACAATTTGGAAACTTGCCGATTCGTTTTGGAAGCTCAGAACCTATTTAAACTCCCTTCATTCTACACTAACAAACCACACTACACCCCACCATCATCCCGCACCTTTCACTCCAAGCTTTTCCTTCTTTTTACTCTAAACTCCTGTTTCAAAGATTTACGAAGCGCGCTCAAGGCGCCGAGCGCCACCGTACAATTTCGCACACGGTTTAGTCGAGGCGTGACCGCGCCCAAACTGTAATTCTAAAACTCAGAGCGCGACTTCAAACAAACACTAATTTTAAAACCCCGAAGCGACCAGCATCCATAGCGAAGCACCAGCCATACCGCCTTCGTGAACGCGGAAAATTCAAATTTTCAGAGGATCATTCCAGGATTTTTTTTTGGAATTGTTCAAAGAGTAGTTGAGATGACATCTCCTATAGTCATACCTAAACAGTCTTTCGAAGATGTGTTGGGCACCGAGACCTATGGACATTGGTTCCAACACAGGATCCTGCAGTTAGGATGGCGTCATCTACTGGTAAGTGATGACGATTCATATTCACCACAGCTTACTGCTTATTTCTACGACCACGTTAAATTCTATTGTAATCAGGATGGAGAACAAGAATTCTCCGTCGTAGTCGATGACACGACACATCAATTCAATAAAAATGTGGTCGCTTTAGTTTCAGGATTACCAATACCTGATCCTGTTCGCACATGGGCATATATGACCGATAATGCATACCTTTATGATTATACATATTTCCATGAGTATTATGGGGGAGGCGTATTTCGAGTAATGGACCAGGGGCGATAAAGCATTGCCCTTGGTAGCCTTTCCCTAAATGTAGGCACCACCATGTTATTCATCCTGATGAATATTTTGGGGAATGGCGCTTCATTTCTGCAAAACAAGATCGCGGTGACATTTTCCTCGCTTTAGGCGAGGGACGTCGCCCGATATGACATTCCCTCGAAGTTTTAGTCGCTAGTCTTAAGAGAGCCCAAAGCATGAGGCGTAAGTATCTTCTTATGCCTGTTTTTAGTAAGCCGCATCATCGCGAAGTTATTTACCTGTATTCTGTGAAAAATTCACAGATTGGAAAAGGGTTGAAGTCATGAGACCCACCAATTGGGTGGTTCGCTCATTGCAAATAATAATGACTTGGCCGGATGGCAGTGCAGCCTCATTTGGTCGCCCGCACATCCCATCGGACATAATAACACTTAACAGGTTAGCATTAGTAGATGATAAATGGCGGCAAGCTTGGCAAGTTATAATGGACTGGCGGGATCTTGAAGGAACCTCATCTCTTTAAGGAGGAGGAGGAGGATGCTTAAAGCGGGGAGATAAGGTAAGTTTTAGTTTTGTTATTGTCCGCTTATGTCCCAAGCAAATTTAATTGCTTAACCCCATAATGGGTGGAACTCTTATAGAGTTCGTCGGTTTATTTTTATTTCCTATATTAGTATGTTCTAACCTTGTTTTGCGGATGTCCCAATTTCACGCGTTTCCATGGTATTTTTCTACCCTCTTTATTTAAATGCTTTGAGGACAAAGCATGTTTCTTGTTTGGGGGCATAGAAACACGCGTAATTAAGGCATCTGTTAGGATATAGAAATGTATAATATGCATTTGTTTTCAAGTTAAAAAATTTCAAAACATAAATAAATAAGTTTATGCTATACACTTAGGAATATTGGTATTGTTTTCTTTCTATGCTCTTAACAATCTAGAAGTCTCAATGTAGCTTTTGCATCGAATAATTGTTAGAAACTTATGTTAATATGTAGGTAATAATCTTTGCATCTATTTATAAATATATTACATGAGTATCTATGATTGTTAGCATGAAAGTTTCAAAGCTAGGCTAGAGTACTTATTCTACAAATCCTGTGAGAATATAGCCTAAAGCCTTATATGAGCGAAACATTTGAGAAATGACACAAGGGAGAAGTAAAATCCGGATAGAGAAATCACACGTCCACTTGCTTGATCACTATGTCATATCCTAAGCGAGAATTTAGGCCCTCTTTGGATCGATATAGCCAAAAATTCAAACCTATGAATTATTTTCCGCTAGTCGCCCCTCTGAGCCTTTCTTTAGCCTTTCATAACCCACAAATCCTTTACCCTGTTACAAAAACAAAACAAAATAAAAATAAAATCAACCTACCCAATCTAGAATAAGTCTGAGAATAGAATGAGGAAGAAAGAAGAAGAGAAAAACAGGTGTAAACAAAAGTTAGTTAATTGCTTCAGAAAATAAAGAAAAGAAATTTCCATCCAAAGAAAAGAAAAAGAAAAATAGAAATAAAATAAAAACTCTGAAAAAATAGAATAAAAGGAGGTAAAAGCCAAAGAAAAAGAAAAAAAATATGGCTAAGGATGGAAACAAAGTGTAGAAGCAAAAGTAAATAATAAGGTTTTCTCTAAGTTACATAATATGAAGACTCTACTATCTCAGACTTGTCCTTTTGAATATCCATTTATTTCCTTCTTAAACCATCTCCTAATCCCCGCAACACCTAATAAAGACCTCTAGCTCAATTAGGAATAGGTTAGTGTGATAGTAAGTGGCGGATGTGTTTGATCGACTCGAACTTCCTTGTTGTCATTGAGATTGTAAGGTAAAGTGTGCCCACTTGCATTAATCGAGTAGCTTAAACTTCAGCGGAAAAATCAGAGTGGTTTTCGCCTTGACATTTATGTGAGGACCTACTTAAGGACGCTTATTCGAAGTTTTCATAAACGAACCTCGCTAGGCATTTCATAGTATTACTCATAGTATTTATATTTGTATCATAAATGATTGATTATTATGCATACATAAGCTTAGGTTTTTGACTTGGTTATTCTTATTCATTTGCTAGTGAGATATATAGATAGTTGGGACATAAATGAGGAAACAATAGTTTTATTTCTTAGTCGTTGTAGTATAATTGAAGTTTGTGAGTACCTTCACTGGAAAACTCTCACGAGGCTATAACTCGTCCACTAGGGAATTCCTAGTGGTTTAAGGCCTTGTTGCATATGGTCAATGCAATCGCACTCAGCGAAATGAGAGTAGTGAGAACTCCATTTTTGGTCACTTATTCTAATTTCTCATCTTTGCTTGAAGACAAGCAAAATGCTGTTTGGGGGTTTGATAAGAGCCCAAAACTGTAGTTTTAACCCTGTAACAGGCATACTTTTAGACCAATTATGTGAGTAATAATTAAGAGTTAACACTGATTACGTGTTTATTTCTACGACCACGTTAAATTCTATTGTAATCAGGATGGAGAACAAGAATTCTCCGTCGTAGTCGATGACACGACACATCAATTCAATAAAAATGTGGTCGCTTTAGTTTCAGGATTACCAATACCTGATCCTGTTCACACATGGGCATATATGACCGATAATAACCCTTTTAATTTTTCATTCTTATGCATTTCAGGCTTCAAAGTCCATTATGTGCAGAAATGTGCCACTTTAGCGTGATAAAGGAGCAAAGGTCGGTTGCCTTAATTTACCTGAAATGTGGCGCCAACCTACATGGGCATTTCATAACTTATTATTTCGATATGACCAATAATACATACTTCTTTATCATTTTATGGCTCTTATCAAGGGTAGTTTTAACCCCTTAACAATCGTACTTTTAGACCAATTATGTGAATAATAAGTAAGAGTTAATACTGATTACGTGTTTTTATGCATTTCAGGCTTCAAAGTCCATTATGTGTAGAAATGTGTCACTTTAGCGAGGTAAAGGAGCAAAGGTCGGTTGCTAAGGAGTTCTGTGATTAAAGGCCAATTTCCAAGAAGACAAAGCCTCTGTAAAGCCCGGTCAAAAGATGAAAAGTCAAAGTCCACGCGGGCAGAAACAGTGCACAAAGTCAACAGAACTTCCAAAGACCATATCTTTGGACTCAGACCTAGGAATTGGGCCTACCTTATGTCAAAACGAAAGGTTCGGAAAGAGCTTTCCAATGGTCCAAGCCTTGGCCCAATCAGAGGAGCAGAAGTGGACAAAAAGTCTGTCAAAGTCAACTGCAGCTGAAGAGGCCTTTTTGGACTGAAAGTATTGGGTTTTGGGCCTGATTCTCTGGCCCAAAACGTGGCTCCAAGCCCATGCACGGTTTTTTTATCTGAACATATAAAAACAAAAGCTTAGCTCTTTGTTAATGGTAGATAGTTAGGTTAGAAAATAAATTAGGTTAGGATAAGAATAGTAGCCATTAAACCTTAGTTCTAGACCTAGTTTTTTACATTCATTCAATTAGTAGTTTAGAATCATATTTAGTTTTTAGAATAAAGTATTAGTTCTTCATTTCAATTTAGATTATTGCTTAAATTCTTATTTAGATTTAGTTGTCTTAAATTCATAATTAGTTATTCACAATCTTAGTTCTAAATTAGTTTTAATTTCAGTTTAATTTAATTATGTCTTATTGTTATTATTGTTCTTGTGTTGGGAATGGTAGTATAGAAATTTCACATCACACATTACTCTCACATTGTTCTTTGTGTCGAGTAGTTGAATTCTAATTAAGTCTTGAGGGTTTAAGAGTGGAACGAATCCTGACTCTCTTATATTACTTCGTTATTGAGAGTAGGAATATTGATTTAAACACGTATTTACGTAAATTGATTATTTGTGTTTACGCATAGATAGTTAGAATACGTAAAATCACTTTTATCACGTTAGTTTCAGGAATACTAATACCTGATCCTATTCACACGTGGGGATATATAACCGAAATTGCATACCTCTATGACTATACATATTTCCATGAGTATTATGGGGGTATTTCGTATAATGGACCAAGGGCGTTATAACATAGCCCTTAGTAGCCTATCCCTAAATGTAGGCACCACTATGTTATTCATCCTGATGAATATTTTAGGGGATTGGCAGTTTACCTCTGTAAATAGCACCGTTGGTGACATTCTCCTTGCTTTAGCTAAGGGACGTTGCCAATATGACATTCCCCGAGTATTAGTGGCTAGTCTTAAGAGAGCACAAAGCATGCGACATAAGTATCTTCTTATGCCTATTTTGGTTTGCCGCATCATGCTTAATTGTCTACCTGAATTCTGTACCCAGTTCACGGATTGGAAAAGGGTTGAAGTCATGAGACCCACCAATTGGGTGGTTCGCTCATTTTGAGTAATGACTTGGCCGGGATGGCAGGTGCAACCTCATTTGGTTGCTCCTTACACCCCATCAGACATAGTAACACTCGACAGGTTAGCACAAGTTGATGACACACGGCAGCGGGCTTGGCAAGTTATCATGGCATGGCAGGATGAGAAGGAACCTCCTCTCTTTGGAGGGGAAAATGAAGATGAGGATTAAACGGGAGTTAAGGTTAGTTTTTATTTCAGTTAGTGTCTGCTTATGTCTCAAGCAATTTATTTCTCATTAACCCCATAACGGGTGGAACTATTATAGAGTTGCGTCAGTTTTATTTTCTATATTAGTATGTTTAACCTTGTTTTGCAGATGTTCTAGAATTTCACACGTTTCCATGGTAATTTTCTACCCTATTTATTTAAAGACTTTGAGGACAAAGCATGTGTCTTGTTTGGGGGCATAGAAACACGTGTAATTAAGGCATCTGTTAGGATATAGATATGTAAAGTATGCATTTGTTTTCTAGTTAAAAAAAAAATCAAAAATCAAAAATCTTAAAAATATTATTAAAAATTTTATGATGTACACTTAGGAATATTGGTATTGATTCCTTCTCTAGGCCCTTGATAATCTAGAAATCTCATGTAGCTTTTGCATTAGAATAGTTTTTAGAAACTTAGGTTAATATGTAGGTAATAATCCTTACATCTATCTATAAATATGTTACATGAGTATCTATTATTGTTGGCAGTAAGTTTTGAAATCTAGGCTAGAGTACTTATTCTACAAATCCTGTGAGAATATAGCCTAAAGCCTTATATGAGTGAAACATTTGACAAATGACACAAGGGAGAAGTAAAATCCGTATAGAGAAATCATATGTCCACTTGCTTGATCACTATACCATATCCTAAGCGAGAATTTAGGCCCTCTTTGGATCGATATAGCCATAAATTCAAACCTATGAATTATTTTTCCGCTAGTCGCCCCTCTGAGCCTTTCTTTAGCCTTTCATAAACCGCAAATCCTTTACCCTGTTACAAAACAAACAAAATAAAAAATCAACCTACCCATTCTTTGCATGAGTTTGAGAATAGAGATAAAGGATAGAAAAGAGAAAGACCTTCGAAATCAAGAATTTGTTAGTCGCTTCAAATAAGAAAAGAAAGTTTCTATCCAAATAAAAAATAAAATAAAATAAAATAAAGAGTTAGAACTCCAAAAATAGAATCAAATGAGTCAAAAGCCAAAGAAAAAAAAATATATGGCTAAGGATGGAAACAAAGTGTAGAAGCAAAAGTAAAGAACAAGGTTTTCTCTAGTTACTTAATATGAAGACTCTATTATCTTAGACTTGTCCATTTTGAATATCCATTTCTTTCTTTCTTAAACCATCTCCTAGTCCCTGTAACACCTAATAAAGACCTCTAGTTCAATTAGGAATAGGTTAGTGTGATATAAGTTGTTTGATCGACTCCGGCTTCCTTGTGTGTCATTAAGATTGTAAGGTAAAGTGTGCCCAATGCACACTGCAGTAGCGAAACTTGAGCGGAAAAATCAGAGTGGTTTTTGTCTTAACATTTATGTGAGGACCTACTTAAGGACGCTATTCCGAGTTTTCATAAACGGACCTGCTAGTGCATTTCATAGTATTACTCATTGTATATATGTTATTCATTGATTGATTATTATGCATATATTAGCTTAGGTTTCGAATTGACTATTCTTTATTCATTGCTAGTGAGATATATAGATAATTGGGAACATAAATAAGGAAACAATATTTTTATTTCTTAGTCATTGTAGTATAGATGAAGTTTGTGAGTACCTTCACTGGAAAACTCTTACTAGACTATAACTCGTCCACTAGAGAATTCCTAGTGGTTTAAGGTCTTGTTGCATATGGTCAATGCAATCGCACTCGACGAAACGAGATTAGTTAGAACTCCATTTTTGGTCACTTATGCTAATTTCTCATATTTGCTTGAGGACAAGCAAAATGCTGTTTGGGGGTGGTTTGATAAGAGCCAAAAACTATAGTTTTAATCCCTTAACAATAATACTTTTAAACCACTTATGCGAGTAATAATTAAGAGTTAATGCTAATTTCATGCTTTTATGTATTTCAGGCATTGAGGTCAATTATGTGTAGAAATTTGCCACTTTAGCGAGATAAAGGAGAAAGGGGTGGTTGCTAAGAAGTTTTGTCATTAAAGGCCAAGATTCAAGGAGAAAAAGCCTTAGTAAAGCCCGGTCAAAAGCTGAAAAGTCAAAGCCAACGCGGGCAGAAACAGCACACAAAAGTCAGCAGAACTTCCGAAGACCGTATCTTTGGACTCAGGCCTCGGAATTGGGCGTACCTTATGTCAAGACGACCGGCTCGGAAAGAGCTTTCCAATGGTCGAAACCTTGACCCTATCAGAGGAGCAAAAGTGGACAAAAAGTCTATTGTAGTCAAAGCCAACTGAAAAGGGCCCTGTAGACTGAAGAAATTGGGCTTTGGGCTCGATTTTCCGGCCCAAAATATGGATCCTCAGCCCATGCACGAAAATATGGATCTGGTCTCCTCCATTTCCATACACAAGACTTAGCTCTTAAGTATCAATGAGGTTAGGATAGAAAGTAGCCATTAGAGAATAAGCTAGATCTAGTTTTTGAGTTTTTGAATTAGTTAATTAATTAGTTTTCATTCCATTAATTAGTTTCATTCCTTGTTTTAGATTAGTTATTGGAATCATTATTTATCATTCTTTAGATAAATAAAATAGTTAGTTCTTGATAATTTCGATTTTGTTATTTAAAATTGCTTAGATCTAATTTCAATTCTTGTTATTTAATGATTTCTTAGTTGTTAATTTAGATTTTAATTATTGTTTAGTTGAATTTAATAAAGTTAGAATCTTTATATTATGTGTAATTCAATTTCATATGGAAATGATAGCATAATGATTCTAGGTTAAACCTAATTTAAAGGGGGTTGAAGAAGCCTTTATGAAGCTTGATCTTTGTTAACTTAGAAATCGTCGTGATAATCTATTCAATTCTAGAAAGTAATTAGTTCACCATAAGAATGGGTTTGGTTGCTTCACATGCTAGTTATTAATTGGTAGAGATGTCATGTATAATTAGGGATTAGAATTACCATTTTGATATGCGAAGCATTGAAATTTGGATCACGACGAATCTTTGTTAGTTGATTAAGTCGAGTTAAGGTAGAATCAATCCCCCCCTAATTCTTTATCTAGATTCAAACCTTAGTATTCCGTAGCATTTCGTAGTTGAATCATTATAGTTAGTATCTTGTTATTTGAATTTGCATCATAGTATAATCCCACCATTACTCTCATTAGACTTTGGATAGATTCGCAATATTAGAAAACATTGAATGTTAAAGAACTAGGAGTGGAACAAATCTTCTATTCCAACTCTATTTCAATTGTATCGAGAGTAGAAATCTTTGATAAAAACTATCTTCGATATAAGTTTTAGTTTTACTTGCGTTTGAATTTCATCATTTATTCGTAAGTAGAATTATATCAATTTTAACGTTTATCAACTACGTTTCAAAATGGATAGAGGCCATGGCTTGTCGTAGCAATGACCATAATACAATTGTGTATTTTGTTAAGGAATACATTTTCTGTCGGTTTGGCATTCCTAAAGCCATCATCAGTGATGGTGGAATGCATTTTTGCAACAAAGTTATTACTTCTTTAGTTAAAAAGTACGGAGTTACCCATAAGGTGGCAACTCCTTATCATCCACAAACTAGTGGCCAGGTAGAAGTCTCTAATAGGGAAATAAAGAAAATATTAGAAACAACAATAAATCCTGATAGGAAAGATTGGTCTAAGCATCTTACTGATGCCTTATGGGCATATCAGACTGCTTTTAAAACTCCTATAGGTATGTCTCCCTTTAGACTTGTGTTTGGAAAATCTTGTCACTTGCCCATTGAATTAGAGCACCATACTATGTGGGCTATAAAAAGCCTTAACTTCAATTATTATGAGGCAGGTGTTAGACGCAAATTGCAATTAAATGAGCTTGAAGAAATTCATAGCAATTTTTATGATCTCGCGAAAGATTATAAAGCTAACATGAAACGAGTTCATGATAAACAAATTTTGCGTAAGGAGTTTGTGGTTGGTCAAAATGTCTTGTTTTATAACTCCCGTTTGCACATTTTCCCTGGAAAATTAAAAACCCGTTGGTCTGGTCCTTTTATGGTTACTGAAGTCACCCCTTACAGGGTAATCACCTTGTTAAATCCCAAGGATAATGGTACCTTTAAAGTTAATGGCCAATGATTAAAACATTTTCACGAGTTAATGTCCCCAGATGTGGAGGATGTCCTTTACAGGACCCTGTCTATGAGGACTAACCTTTGTTGTTGGTGTACTTCCTTTCATTTCCATATTTTGGTTAGTGCATCATTCAGGTAATCGGGCCCTCCCTTCGGAGTGTGTGGCAGTAAGTACCGAATCCTAAGTCCACGTTTAACATAATTTATGTTTTCCACTCTTGCATGTTTTCTCGGTTTTTGAGTTATGTTTCTCTATGGTGTGAATTATGTCTTTATTGTTCTCCTTTATTTTAAAACTTATTCATAAAAAATAGAAATGTTAAAACCATAAAAATATGTACTTTAGCAAGTCTCGGGAATCTGACTTAAAAAGACCTACGTGTTTAAACAAATTTTCTAAACCCTGTTTTCAAAATTTGTCTCGGGGTGGAGTGTTGGTATTTCCATTCTTGTTCGCTCAACTTCCTATTCTTGTTGTTTATGCCATTTAGTCATATTTTGATTCGGGTTGACACGATCTATGAATTTAGATTCCTTATGCACACATAGCTTATGTCATGCACGTACTTCGAGGCATTTTTCATTTTCTTACATGTCAACCACGGTTAGATTTGAGTTTTTTTATAGATCATTGGATTGTACTCTCTCTAATGATCGTTTTCATAGCTCATTCGCAAAAATCGGACCGTTAACAAATCGAGAATTTTAGTTTTAATTTCACACGGCATAGGACGGAATTGGTATTTTTGAATTTGTTTTGGGCTTGGGCCCAACAAGTTAAACCCATGCGTTTAAACCTTTTCGCATTCTTCTTCCGCTCCCCGCCTCCAAGAACAAATCGAACCATAAAAAAAACACGCACCCACTCCAATTTGTTTCAATTAGAGTTCAATTAGAACTTATCCCCACCTTGCAATCCACCCAAATTCGAATTCCAAACCCCAATGGCGACCCAAAACTGAAAAATTCTTCCGGAACAAGCTTTTGTTTCTAAACAATTTTCTCCCTTTTATGATACTGAGATGATTAGTAGGAGGTGGAGAGGGTTGTTGTATTCGGTGAATGATTTTTATCACACTGATTTGGTGTTGAATTTCTATAAGAAGATGGAGATTGAGGGTAGGAAGATTTTTGTTAAAGTGAATGGTATGAGGAGAGAAGTGTGTAGAGATATGTTGTCTAGGATTCTTGGCGTTGATCCAAATTACAACCTCGTAATCACAACACAGGAATCGCAGTGGGGTGGAATCGAGGCATTAATGAAAGAGACTGTATTGGAAGGACAGTACAATGCGAAATTGCATTGTGTTCGACAGTTGTCTCTGAGAACCAACCAGCTGGCTGTAGCTCAGTAGTTTGGTAAGAACATCATTGGCACCTCAAAAGTCAGTGATATCGGCTCGTCTTGTCTGCACATCCTTTGGGTCCTTCAGGAGAAGAGGTATGAGTTTTGCATCATTGACTTTTTGATTGCTGAGCTTAGAAACGTTGGAATATATACTGCACCCTTCCCAGGTTTTATTACTAAGATCATGCTGCGATTTGGAGTTTTTCCAAAAACTCCGTGGATTATGTTGAAGTTGCATGCAAATGCGAAGATTTATAATTACTGTATTCAGAGGAAGTGGACAGTGCCCGAGGATAGGGGTGTTGAGACTGAGTTGAATGATGATGATGAGGAAGACACGACATGTTTTGAAGCCGATGCCTTGGAAAAGGCTACTTCTGATATAGAACGCATGGCATTGCTTCATCGTGGCATGCGTCCTCTTAATACCATTTGTGAGGATTTGCGGACTAGGC
The DNA here is from genome assembly GCF_015680905.1 of Coptis chinensis. Classification (NCBI taxonomy): domain Eukaryota; kingdom Viridiplantae; phylum Streptophyta; class Magnoliopsida; order Ranunculales; family Ranunculaceae; genus Coptis; species Coptis chinensis. The sequence continues at coordinate 38,203,667 of NC_141459.1, forward strand.
AGGTGAACATCCATCAGAATTTTGAGGACCTCAGTGCTAGTAACCAAGAGCTCCAGGCTAACATAGAAACCCTAGTCCAGCAAGATAAGGAGCATGAGGAATCCATGAATGCATATATAGAGGGACAGAGGAAATTCCAAGTCGAAGTTCTTCGACGCTTGCCACCTTATGGGGGTTCTTCTTCGGATACCTCTATGAGGCATGAGCGTCGTCGGCGTAGGACGGACGACTCTGGCCCATCCTCGTCGTGTGGCTAGTAGTTTTTATTGTATTGTTGTTGTGTTAAGATTAGTTTTCTTGTTTTTCATAGGTTTTGTTTCCGAATTGTTAGTTAACTAGTTAATATTTGGATTCTATAATCGTTATTTCATTTTAATTTAATTTTAAGTTATTTTAGTTTTTGGCATATATTATGTGTTGAATCGTGAATCCCACCCTTTCAACTTGTTTGGGGGTGGAATTATTTATTTAGAAATGCATATAATCATATCCACGTATTTTGTTGTCGAATTTATTGCCGGTTTGATTATGATTGAGTTATGTGAGAATGTTGCTATTTTGGTGTCGCTAGAATTAGCAAGTAATGTTGGTGCAACCTCAAGGAGTCATATGTAGATGATTGCTATTTTCATTCCAGCCAAAAAGCTATTGGTTTGGTTTTGGAGTATGCCTCTTGTCTGTTTCTATTTTGGCTTTAGAACTGTCTTATTCCATCATGTTGCCTTAACTAGTTGGGAAACTTATGGAACTTAGAAACTAGTTCTCTATAAATCTTTGGTGCACTCTCACTTCACATCACACCTCCCACTTTGCATCTCTCCCTTTGCCTTTGAATTTTACACTTCATAGCACTCATCATACTCAGAGCGCACACGCCCTCTGTTTTGCCTAAACTTCGAGCGCGCACGCGCTAAAATCACTGGACGTCGAGCAAGGCAAGAGCGCGCACGCGCCCTTTTGTAGGAACCGTTATGGTTGCAACGAATGATCTACGAACCGCGAAAACCCACGCGCAGCAGAATAAGGGGTTCTCACGGTTTTGGATAGAAATCATAACTTTTAGATCAGCTAAGATAACTCTGAGAATCCAAGCTCTATGAAATCAGCAACCTCTTGATCTTCTGTTGTATTCCTATCCTTATAATGGACATTGTGTGGGCAACGATCTACCAACCTTTCTTTCTGTCTTTCCTTGCCCCTCTTTTCCAATCAATGAATAGTGAATTCATCCAGGAGAGAAGGGTTTCTATTTATAGGCTACAACAGGGACCATGAGGAGAAATTAGGGTTGGGCCTCCTGACGGGCTTGGGCTTCCCATGTTCGCCCAGAACACACGGCCCAAGTCCATCAACAAATGGCTTATTCTACTAAAGGCCATTGTTACACTACCGCCCTAATCCCAAATTACGTGTTATGTTTATGGACTCCATATTATATACTTGTTGATCTCCCCGTGTTTAAGATATCGAATGCCCGTTGATTAAGTCAAGTTACTGACAACTACATTAATCAACTTCTTATGTCCTTGAGTAGTACCACTCAACCTCATTATCATGTCGGATTAAATCCACCTGCAGGGTTTACATGACAATCCTTATGAGCTCCTTAAGGGGACATCATCAACCCGACTTCTTGCGGGTCACGAATTCCTTCTATAATCAACAACACACCTTACATAGAATGTTATTACCCAATCCATCGAGTTTGTTGATTCACAAATGAATCTCACTCATTGATGATTTAAAGCAATATATAATGCACGTAAGTGCCCGTTATTATATCCGGATTAAGAGGACAAGCATCCATAATAACAGAGGTGTTTGTTCTCTTATATAGTCAGTATAAAGAGAAACAACCTCACTTTGTCCTGTTCAATACACACAAAGTGTACTGGTGTAATCCTGTAGTCAAGATAGACTAATACCAAATTATACTACAACCGTACCAATGGTTTGTCCAAATCCATTTAGGTTGTGAACGTTTACTTATACTTTATAAGGTACTGATGATATGATCTTCTGTGTGTCACCACACACCATATCATCTACAACATAAATTATTAGACACATGCATATAACTAATAACATATATAATATGCATAACATTTGACCATATGATTCTCATTCAAAATATAAAGAATTAGAGTTAATACAAAACTAATGCTTTTAATATATAACCCTATCAATCTCCCACTTATACTTAAAGCTATGCTACCAAGCATCTGATTCCCATCCCCTCAACATGCCTGTGAAGGGGTCAGCTAGGTTATCTTCTGATGCTATCTTTCTAATTGTAACATCTCCTCTTATTAGGTGGTACTTGCGCTCAATGTGTTTACTTGCTTACAAGAAGTTTCGGAGCCAAACTAATTCTTTGGCTGTCTCAGTGGCTACCACATATTCAACTTCCATGGTAGAGTCAAACACGTATTTCTGCTTGACACTCCTCCATACTATGGCTCCACCTCACAAGGTAAACACACAACCTGAGGTCGAGTTACTCTTGTCCCTATCTGACTGAAAATCAGAATCTGTATACCCTAAGGGAAACAAACTATCTACTAACCATGATCCTTAGTCCTTTTCAGGTACTTTAGAATATGTTTTACCACAGTCTAGTGCCCTTAACCTGGGTTCTTTTGATATTTGCTAACCATGCCTACGGCAAAGCAGATGTCTGGCCTCGTACATAGCATGGCATACATTAAGCTTCCTACAGCCGAAGCATAAGGAACCGCTTTCATGTCCTCTATCTCTTTTGGTGTCTTGGGACACATATCCTTTGATAGAGGAAATCCATGCCTGAAAGGCAAGAAACCTTTCTTGGAGTTTTGCATGTTAAAATGAGTCAACACAGTATCAATATAGGTAGCCTGAGATAAGCACAACATCTTTTTCTTGCAATCTCTTATAATTTTGATCCCAAGGATGTGACCCACTTCTCCCAAGTCCTTCATATCAAATTGCTTTGATAACCATACATTTATGTCTGACAACACTTTCACATTATTTCCAATGAGTAAGATGTCATCTACATAAAGCACAAGAAATACCACTACGTTTCCATCAAATTTCTTGTATAAAACAAGATGCTCTTGACCTTTTTCAATGAATCCTTCTGGTTGCTCCATATAGATGGTTTCCTCAAGACTTCCATTAAGGAAAGTTGTCTTGACATCCATTTTATAGACCCACTTGCATCCAATGGGTTTTACACCATTGGGTGGCTCTACAAGCTCCCAGATCTGATTAGAATCTATAGATTCCATCTCAGAATTCATTCCTTTTTGCCAAGATATTACATCTCTATCTTGGAGTGCTTCATTGTAGGTCCAGGGATCAGGGTCTTGGTTATCAGTGGTTATGTCTAAAGAAATTCCTAAACCAATCCACCTATCAGGTTGTCTAACAACCCTCCCACTACGACGAAGCACCTCTTGTTCTTGTACGTCATTGGTGACACATTGTAGTTCCTATTCTTGTACAATTGGTACTGAAGTAGTTTAATGTCTCTCCTCTCAATACTTCTAGAATAATACTACTTGAGGTCTTGTGATTCATCACATAGTCTTATTCTAAGAATCGAGCATTAGTGCTAACAATGATCTTCTGATCCTTAGGACTATAAAATAAACCACCCTTCGTTCCTCTAGGATAGCCTACAAACAAGCATACTTCTGTACGAGATCCCAACTTATCAGCATCTCCCAACACATGTGCTGGGGTACCCCAAATCCAAATATGTTTCATACTAGGCTCACGCCCAGTCCATAATTTTGTTGGAGTCTTAGGTACTGATTTAGAAGCTACCAGGTTTAGAATGTAAGCTACTGTTTCCAAGGCATATCCCTAAAACGAAATTGGTAAATCTGAATAACTCATCATCGATCTAACCATTTCCATAAGAGTCATGTTTCTCCTCTCTGCTACACCATTCTGTTGGGGAGTCCTAGGTGTAGACATTTGGGATGTAATCCCAACCTCTGATACATAATCCCTAAAGTCTCCTAAGAGGTATTCACCACCACGATCTGATCATAGTAACTTGATACATTTTCCATGACGTTTCTCCGTCTCAGCCTTGTATATTTTGAATTTCTCAAAACACTCAGACTTACGACGCATCAAATAAATGTACCCATATCTTGAATAATCGTCAATGAAAGTGACAAAGTATTCAAAACCACATCTAGCATGGACAGTCATGGGTCCACATAAATCAGAATGAACCAGTTCCAACACATCTTTGGCTCTATACCGCTTGGCCGTGAAAGGCCTTTTCGTCATCTTACCTTCGAAGCAGGATTCACAGATAGGAAAAGTTTCCACTTTCAATCCCCAAAGGTCCATTTGCTACTAATCTCTGAATCTTCCTCAAGTTGATATGACCTAACCGTAGATGCCAGAGATGTGTTTGGTTCATTTGAGAAGGTTCCTTTCTCTTATTTGAATTAGAAGATGTGTTATTAATTTCCATTTGATGCATTGTGGGTGGAATAGGATTAATGAAGTATAAATTGTCTTCTAATGTACCAGAACAGATAAAATGTTTACTTTTCTTAATGACAACCTTGTCATTAAAAGAAACAGAATATCCATCCTTAATTGCCATAGAAACTGAAATTAAATTCTTTCTAAAATTAGGCACATAAAGGCAATTCTTTAACACCATAGTCTTATTTCAACCAAAAGATAAACATACATCTCCCACTGCAACAGCTACTACTTTTGTAGCATCCCCCAAAGATATGGTAATCTCTCCAGCACTAAGTTTTCTGGTTTCCTGGAACCCTTGCATCGAAATGCAAACATGGTCAGTGGCTTCTGTATCTACACACTAGGTATTGGTAGATAACACCGCTAAACATGTTTCAACAACTAGTGCATGAGACATACCTCCATTATTCTCTAGTTTAAGAAGAGGACCATCTCCCTTCCAGTCTATGTTATAAGGGACAATGAGTTTGTTTTTCCTTAAGAATAGTTGCTAGTAGGTTGAAAGTAACCATTTTGAAAACCTGAGAATCACATAAAATAACTATTATGTAGGGTAAAAACTTCTTGAGTTAATAGCAAAAATTAATTAATTAATCAACCCGTCAGCACCCTCCACACCGAGAAGTAGTAAGCCATGATAGTGTGGACGTTTACCATTCTACATTCGTGGAAATACTTTTGGAGTTAACTTAAAAATTAATTAATTAACCCACAAGACCCTACACACATGTAAGTAGTAAGCCACGATAGTGTGGACGTTTACCATATCTTCATTCGTGTAGAGAGGTTTTTCCTATTAGTTCTACCTCTCGTCAACTTAACATCACACCACTCGTTAGAGTGGACACATGCCATCTAGACAAGTAAAACTAAAATGCTGACCTTTCTTTGGTCTTACAAATAATAGCAGTGACTCCGATGGGGAGGATACCATTACTTGCATCTAAGTGTATACCATTACTTAACACTAAGTCCATTATTTGTAATAAATCCCTTCAGATGGAGAAGTGAATCCATTCATTTAATAATTTCATATAGTTGTCCTTTAGAAGTTTGTTTTGGTGATCCGTAATTAGACTCATCTGATATGGAGGAAGGCACTAAAACTGAAGCGCAAGTATAATTACATCACCAACAAACCAGTAATGGAGACCGTGGGATTTATACGAAACTAAATTCCCGCTCCCACTTAGTTATTTAGAACTGATGATCTTTCTGTTTACTAGTCAGGCTTATGTTCATGTTATCTATTATTCATGTGGGCTTAGTTTTTAACAAACATCCACAAATAAAAATATGCATATAGAATAAGCAAATATGAACAATAAAATGGAAAATAAATTCCTAACTGTTATGACCCATATTCATTGCTCCATCCTGTTCGCCGAACTCTTTTAGTTGCCTTCGAAAAATTTGGCGGGGTTCGGGGCAGCTCCCCAATTTTTTATTTTTTATTTAGAAATCGTGGCATGTTTCCTTCACTAAAAACCCCACAAAATCACCGCATAAACCCCGAACAGCAAACAGTTTTCACCTTGTAAAGAAAAAAAAATTCTCTTTCTGTCGTGAAGGGTGCGACCCACGCTCTGTTTTTGCCTTTATAAGGCGCGTGGCGCGCTCATGCTCCATGCATATCAGCGCGACCCGCGCTCCAGCATAAAAAAAACTCAGATTCGGATTTTGACCAATGCAATTCTTGATCTTTTGATCTTTACATATGATTACATCATGGATAAAAAATAACAACACGGTACATATCGTGATTTAAATTACATCCACCAATAAACAAAAACCGTAAAAATGATCACTTTTCATAAAATCAAAATCGATCCATTTCTTTCTAGAAATCATTCTGACCATAACATTTGGTCTAGATGCCTTCAAAACCATGTTAGAACAGTTCTACATCTACTAACAAATCTACATCCTCTGATACCAATTGTAGGAACCGTTATGGTTGCAACGAATAATCTACGAACCGCGAAAACCCACGCACAGCGGAATAAGGGGTTCTCACGGTTTTGGATAGAAATCATACCTTTTAGATCAGCTAAGATAACTCTGAGAATCCAAGCTCTTTGAAATCATCAACCTCTTGATCTTTTATTGTATCCCTATCCTTAGAATGGACGTTGTGTGGGCAACGATCTACCAACCCTTTCTTTCTCTCTTTCCTTACCTCTCTTTTCCAATCAATGAATAGTGAATTCGGCTAGGAGAGAAGGGTTACTATTTATAGGCTACAACAAGGACCATGAGGAGAAATTAGGATTGGGCCTCCTGACGGGCTTGGGCTTCCCATATTCGCCCATAACACACGACCCAAGTCCGTCAATAAATGGCTTATTCCATTAAAGGTCATTGTTGCACTACCGCCCTAATCCCAAATTACGTGTTATGTTTATGGACTCCATATTATATGCTTGTTGATCTCCCCGTGTTTAAGATATCGAATGCCCGTTGATTAAGTCAAGTTACTGACAACTACATTAATCAACTTCTTATGTCCTTGAGTAGTACCACTCAACCTCATTGTCATGTCGGATTAAATCCACCTGCAGGGTTTACATGACAATCCTTATGAGCTCCTCAAGGTGACATCATTAACTCTACTTCTTGCGGGTCACGGATTCCTTCTATAATCAACAGCACACCTTACATACAATGTCATTACCCAATCCATCGAGTTTGTTGATTCACAAATGAATCTCACTCATTGATGATTTAAAGCAATGTATAATGCACGTAAGTGCCTGTTATTATATCCGGATTAAGAGGACAAGCATCCATAATAACAGAGGTGTTTGTTCTCTTATATAGTCAGTATAAAGAGAAATAACCTCACTTGGTCCTGTTCAATACACACAAAGTGTACTAGTGTAATCCTGTAGTCAAGATAGACTAATACCAGCTTATACTACAACCGTACCAATGGTTTGTCCAAATCCATTTAGGTTGTGAACGTTTATTTATACTTTATAAGGAACTGATGATATGATCTTCTGTGTGTCACCACACACCATATCATCTACAAAATAAAGTATTAGACACATGGATATAACTAATAGCATATATAATTTGCATAACATTTGCCCATATGATTCTCATTCAAAATAAAAAGAATTACAGTTAATACAAAAGTAATGCTTTTAGTATATAACCCTATCACCTTCCACAGCCAAACTTGAGCGTGCCTGCACCCTTCACCTCAACAGCCACTTTATTTCTGATTTTTTATAGGTTCTTCCAAGGTTTTTTCAAGCAGTTCTAGAGCGTGTTGTGTGATATGAAGTCCCCTCAGATCATACTAGAGATGTCATTTGAAGATTTATTCGCATGTGACACGTATGGATCTTGGTTCAGCAATGTAATTATACAGGCAGGATGGCAGCCTTTAATGAACTATATTCTCCTGTACTTACAACTTATTTTTATGAGCATTGTACATTCTTTGGAAAACCGGATGGAGAGGAGGTGTTCTCCGTCACCATTGAGGATGAAACCATGGATATAACCAAGTTCTTATTGGCGTTTGCCCTTGGACTGTCTATGCCTACTGAAGTTCAAGACCCATGGGGCTATTGGGTAGATAATATGTATATCTACACCTATGAGTTTTTGCATGAGGCTTATGGGGCAAGAATTTTCCGTATTGAGGACCAAGGGTAATATAACGTAGCCCTTGGTAGCTAGTCCCTTAATGTGGGCACGGTGATGTTTTTTATCATGGTAAACATATTAGGGGAATGACGTTTTTCTTCTGTGAATGACGCCATTTGCAGTGTCTTCCTTGCTTTAGCCACAGGACATATGCTCTATGACCTTCCCCGGACTTAGTTTCTAGTTTAGCGCGAGCTCACGGTATGAGGCATAAGTATCTTCTTATGCATGTCTTAGTTTGTCGAATAATGCTATGTTTCTTTTTGGATTTTTGTGCCCGTTTCACGGATTGGGTTGGGGTTGACACTGTGCGACCTACCAACTGCATTATACGATCATTCCGTGCAATGACTTGGCTAGGGTGGAGGCTACAACCTAATTGGGTTGCCCCTTACACGCCATCCAACCAAGTGATGCTTGACCGGTTAGCAATTGTAGATGATAAATGGCGTGAGGCCTGGCAAATTATCATAGCGTGGCAGGATGCCAAGGAACCTCAATTCTTTATTGAGGAGGAGGACGATGAGTAAATGCGGGATATGAGGTAAGTATCTTTTATTTTTGTTCGTGTCTGCTTATGTCCCAAGCAATTTACTTCTTGTTATCCCCATAACGGGTGGAACTCGTATAGAGTTGCGTATGTTTTTCTTTACCTATATTAGTATGTTATAAATTGTTTTGTAGGTGTTCTTCAATTTTCACGCGTTTCAATGGTATTTCCTAACCTTCTTATTTTAATACTTTGAGGACAAAGCATGTTCTTGTTTGGGGGTGGCATAGAAACACACGTAAATTAAGGCATCTATTAGGATAATAAATGTATAATATGCATTTGTTTTATAGTAAAAAATCATAAAAAAATCATAAATAAAAATAAAAAGTTTATGGTATATACACTTAGGAATATTGATATTGTTTCTTTCTCTATGATGATATTAGTCTAGATATTTCAAATTCGCTCTTATATTAGAATAGTTTTTAGAAATTTAGGTTAATATTTAGGTAATAATCATTGCATCTTTCTATAAATATATTGCATGAGTATCTATGATTGTTTGACAATAAGTTTCTGAAATCTAGGCTAGAGTACTTATTCTACAAATCCTGTGAGAATATAGCCTAAAGCCTTATATGAGTGAAATATTTGAGAAATGATACAAGGGAGAAGTAAATTCCGAATAGAGAAATCACACGTCCATTTGCTTGATTAATATACCATATCCTAAGCGAGAATTTAGGCCATCTTTGGATTGATATAGCTAGAAATTCAAACCTATATGAAATTATTTCTGCTAGTTGCCCCTCCGCCCGAGCCTTTCTTTAGCCTTTCATAAACCACAAATCCTTTACCCTTTTACAAAACAAAATAAAAATAAAAATCAGCCTACCCATCTTTGAATGATTCTGAGAATAGAGATGAAATGAAGAATAGGAAAGAGAAAGACCTTTGAAACCAATAATTTGTTAGTTGCTTCAAATAAGAAAAGAAAATTTCCATCCAAAGAAAAGAAAAGAAAAATAAAAGAACATAAAAAGTTAGAACTCCAAAAACAGAATCGAAGGAGTCAAAAGCCAAAAGAAAAAGAAAAAATAAAATGGCTAAGGATGGAAACAAAGTGTAGAAGCAAAGTAAAGAACAAGGTTTTCTCTAGTTACATAATATGAAGACTCTATTATCTTAGACTGGTTCTTTTTGAATATCTATTTCCTTCATTTTTAAACCATCACCTAATCCCCGCAACACCTAATAAAGACCTCTAGCTCAATTAGGAATAGATTAGTGTGATAGTAAGTGGCAGATGTGTTTGATCGACTTCGGCTTCCTTGTGTGTCATTGAGATTGTAAGGTAAAGTGTGCCCACTGCACACTGGAGTGAGCGAAACTTGAGTGGAAAAATCAGAGTCGTTTTTGTCTTGACATATATGTGTGGACCTACTTAAGGACGATATTCCAAAGTTTCAGAAACGGATATGTTAGTACATTTCATAGCATAGTTCATTGTATATATGTTTATTCATAGATTATGACTTGATTATTCTATATTTATTGCTAGTGAGGTCAATAGATATATGAGAATAGAGTAGGAAACAGTATTTTTATTTCTTAGTCATTGTAGTATAGATGAACTTTGTGAGTATCTTTTATGGAAAACTCTCACTAGGCTATAACTCGTCCACTAGGGAATTCCTAGTGGTTTAAGGCCTTGTTGCATATGGTCAATGCAATCACACTCAGCGAACAGAGATTAGTTAGAACTCCATTTTTGGTCACTTATATAATTTCTCATATTTGCTTGAGGACAAGCAAAATGTTGTTTGGGGGTGGTTTGATAAGATCCCAGAACTGTAGTTTTAACCCCTTAATATCATTACATTTAGACCAATTATGTGTATAATAAATATGAGTTAGTACTGTTTACGTGTGTTTATGTATTTTAGGCATTGGAGTCAAATATGTGAAGAAACATGTCACTTTTGCGAGATAAGGGAGAAAAGATTGGTTGTTAAGAAGTTCTATGATTAAGGCCAAGATTCAAGGAGAAAAAGCCTTTTTAAAGCCCGGTCAAAGCTGAAAAGTCAAAGTCAACGCGGGCAGAAATAGAGCAGAAAAGTCAACAGAACTTCCGCAGGCCGTATCTTTGGACTTAGACCTCAGAATTCGGCCTATTATATGTCAAAACGACTGGCTCAGAAAGAAATTTCTAGCAATCTAGACCTTGACCCAATCAGAGGAGCAAAAGTTGATGAAAAGGCTATTATAATAATTTCCAGCAGAGAAATCCTTTTTAGACTAATGTAATTAGGTTTTGGGCTTGATTCAAAGGCCCAAAACATGGCTCCAAAGCCCATGCACGAAAATGTAGACCTAGTCTCTCTTTTATAAAGAGGACTAAGGCATAAATCAAAATATACATAGACTTAGATAGATATAATTAATTATAGATAAATAATTAGATTTTAGATTTAGTTATTAGTTTAAACTTTAGTTAATTATTGTTCTTCAGTATTGATTAGATTAATAAAAGTTCATTATTGTTCTTCATTATGTCTCCTTCTTATATATCTGTTTATTATAGTCTAATGACATCTAGCTAAACCTCCATTAGAGGGGTTTGATGAAACTTGATGAAGACTTGATAGGTTAGTTAGAATTATTGCTTGTTAAGAGTTTCACTCTAGAAGGATAGTTGATTGGCCATAAGAATGGGTTGGACTTCCTCACATGCTAATTATTAGTTGGCAGAGACTGCCATGAGTAATTAGGGATCAACACTTAATCTTAATTGATTAGAACTGCAATAATCAACACTAGCATATTAGGAATACATCACAGATCAGACCCTATCGAAAAAGCTTTGTTGTCGCTGCTATACTCATCACGCAAGTTCAGACCATACTTCCAATCCCATGCAATAAAGGTACTCACAGATCTCCCAATCAAGCAAATTTTGCACTCCAGCAACATGATAGGGTTATATACTAAAAGCATTACTTTTGTATTAACTCTAATTCTTTATATTTTGAATGAGAATCATATGGGCAAATGTTATGCATATTATATATGTTATTAGTTATATGCATGCGTCTAATACTTTATGTTGTAGATGATATGGTGTGTGGTGACACACAGAAGATCATATCATCAGTACCTTATAAAGTATAAGTAAACATTCACAACCTAAATGGATTTGGATGAACCATTGGTACGGTTGTAGTATAATCTGGTATTAGTCTATCTTGACTACAGGATTACACTAGTACACTTTGTGTGTATTCAACAGGACCAAGTGAAGTTGTTTCTCTTTATACTAACTATATAAGAGAACAAACACCTCTGTTATTATGGATGCCTCTCCTCTTAATCCGGATATAATAACAGGCACTTACGTGCATTGTACATTGCTTTAAATCATCAATGAGTGAGATTCATTTGTGAATCAACAAACTCGATGGATTGGGTAATGACATTCTATGTAAGGTGTGATGTTGATTATAGAAGGAATCCGTGACCCGCAAGAAGTCGGGTTGATGATATCCCTTTAAAGAGCTCATAAGGATTGTCATGTAAACCCTGCAGGTGGATTTAATTTGACATGACAATGAGGTTGAGTGGTACTACTCAAGGACATAAGAAGTTGATTAATGTAGTTGTCAGTAACTTGACTTAATCAACGGGCATTCGATATCTTAAACACGGGGAGATCAACAAGCATATAATATGGAGTCCATAAACGTAACACGTAATTTGGGATTAGGGTGGTAGTGCAACAATGGCCTTTAGTGGAATAAGCCATTTGTTGACGGACTTGGGCCGTGTGTTCTGGGCACATGGGAAGCCCAAACCCGTCAGGAGGCCCAACCTTAATTTCTCCTCATGGTCCCTGTTGGAGCCTATAAATAGAAACCTCTTTCTCTGGCCGTTTTCTCTCAAGGTTTTGCTAAAGAAAAGTAGATCTAAAATCGGTTCCAAATTCTGTGAGTGAGAGAGGCCAAGAGAGAAAGAAGAGGGTGGTAGATCGTTGCCCACACAACGTCCATTCCATTGATAGGAATACAATAGAAGATCAAGAGGTTGATTTGGATTCGTAGATCTTGGATTCTCAGAGTTATCTTAGCCGATATAAATGTATGATTTCTAAATAAAACCGTGAGAACCCTTATTCCGCTGCGCGTGGGTTTTCGCGGTTCATAGATCATTCGTTGCAACCATAACGGTTCCTACACAACAAAACTACCCGAACTGTGGAATGGGTAGAAGAACTGAGCGAACACCACATTGAGTTCGCACCCAGGACATCTACAAAAGATCAGGTCATTGTTAATTTTTTAGTTGATTTCCCTGTCGAAGACGTGCATTGGGAACCTGAGCCACCAATAACCTTCCACCAATCAGTAGAGCCAGATGTCTGGAAATTACACGTGGATGGGGCTTGTAATAATGAGGGCAACGGCCTGGGTGTCGTGTTAACCTCACTCGAGGGTGCTCGTTTAGAGAAATCAATCAAGATCGATTTTGCCACTTCCAATAATGAATTGGAATACGAAGCACTCACGAGATTACAAATGGCTAAACAGCTCTCAGTCACTAAATTCAGTGCATACAACGACTCCCAGCTAATAGTCAAACTGGCTACCAAAGAATACATGACAAATGGAGCTAACCTGGCAAAGTATATTCAGGTCATCCAAAACATTACCAAATCATTTGCAACTTTCTCATTGGAACACATTCCAAGGGAAGAAAATCGGCACCCCGACAGCCTAGCCTATCTCGCCTCCAAAACAAGCGATGCCAGCACCAGAACGATCTATGTTGATGTGGTAGAATGACCAGCTTACTAGAAAGAGACAGTACATAATTTGATTGACCTTGAGCCCAGCTCCCCCGAGTCCATTGCCAAGTCATGGATAGGCTCGTTTATAGATTTCATCCTACATGAGACCCTACCATCAGATACAAAGAAGGCACGAGTTATCCAATATCATGCTCGACACTACACAATCATAAATGGAAGGCTCTTTAGGAAGTCCACTGGCAGACCCCATCTTCGCTGCGTCATGCCAGAAGAATGACAACTAATATTCGCTGAAATCCACAAAGGCGAGTGTGGCAACCACGCAGGGGCTAGGCCGCTCTCATAAAGCGATCTCCCAAGGTTATTACTGGCCAGGAATGCAAATTGAAGCCAAGAAATATTTCCTCAGATGCCTTCAGTGCTAGAAATTCGGACATAATCACCTGCAGCCAGCCAGGGACTGATATACGTAAAAACACAATATATTTCTCTAACCTATTCTTATGTTATCAATTATTTATTTCATACTCTCACATATATATTTATGCAATATATAGAGTACAGAATCGTTCTACTCTTAACTTTCTAGACTTAAACGAATTCAACTAATCAAACACATGAAAACAATAGTGAGAGAAATATTTATGGATGTGAATTTATACTACAAAACTAAATATAAGAATTTAACTTATACTAATTTAATTAAAGAAATTGAATATGACTTGAATAAAATATAGAGAGAGATTGAAATCCACTTTTTAATTTCATAACATGCTAGCATAGATTTGTATAGAAAGCCCTAGTCTAGATATTCTCACACAAGGTTAAAATATAAAGACTAGGCTTTTAAAGATCCCTAATTACTGTATACTATCTTTAGTCATAAACTAATTAGCATGAGAAAAAACTTGTTCCCATTCTCATGGCAAATTCACTATTCTCTAGTTTAGGTTAAACTCTTCTTATCTCTAAGTCAAGAAAAACCTAAACTTGAAACCTTAAACAACAATCTATACTAACAAATCAAGTCCTCTCAAAGCTTCATTTAAACTCCCTCTAATGGGAGTTTAGCATTGATTCATGAGATTATCATGAATAAAAGAATGAGAAGAAGACATAATAGAAAGAGAAGAAATTGAATTAAATAATAATAATAACTTGAAAGTATTTTAATGGAGGTTTTATAAAGGCTACAATTATAAACCCTAATTACTTAAACTATACTAAACTAAAGAAGGGGGGAGAGAGAGAGAGAGAGAGAGAGCTAAATTATTCTAACTAAATAGGAGAGAGAGAATAGAGTTTTGCCTTTATCATCTTTATATAGGAGAGGGTTAGGTTTACAATTTCGTGCATGGGCTTTGGAGCTGTGTGTTGGGCCACTAAATTAAACCCAAAACCTAATTACTTAAGTCCAAAAAGGATTTCTCTATGGGAATTTACTGCAATACCCTTTTCATCCATGTTTACTCCTCTAATTTTGCTAAATCTTAAACCATTAGAAATCTCTATCCGAGTGGTCGTTTTGACATATAATAGGCCCAATTCCGAGGTCTGAGTCTAAAGATACGACCTGCGGAAGTTCTGTTGACTTTTCTGCTCTTTTTCTACCCGCGTTGACTTTGACTTTTCATCTTTGACTAGGCTTTTTCTCCTTGAAACTTAGACTTTAATCATATAATTTCTCTAGCAAGCAATTTCACTCCTTTCTCTTGTAAAAATGACGTATTTCTTCACATAAATGATTCCAATACATGAAATACACAAAAACACGTAAACATTACTAACTCTTATTTATTATATACATAATTAACCTAAATATAATATTAGTAAGGGATTGAAACTACAATTTTGGGCTCTTATCAAACCACCCCCAAATAGCATTTTGTTTGTCCTCAAGCAAATATGTGAAATTAAAATAAGTGGCCAAAAATGTATTCCTAACTACTCTCGTTTTGCTGAGTGTGTCTGCATTGACCATATGCAATAAGGCCTTAAACCACTAAGAACTCCTTAGTGGACGAGTTATAGCCTCGTGAGAGTTTTCTAGAGAAGGTACTCACAAACTTCATTTATACTACAACGACTAAGAAATAAAAGTAATTGTCCCCTAATTTATCTCAGATATCTATACATCTAACTAGTATTTAAACAAAGATTATCAATCTCACTCCTAAATTAATACATGCATAATAATCAAATCATCTTAAGATAAACAATTAAAAAATTAAATATGCTATGAAATACAGTGGCATGTCTTTTTCTGAAGATATTGGGTAGCGTGCCTAAGTAGGTTATCACAAGGAATGTGTCAAGACACATAATACTCTAATTTTTCCACTCAAGTTTGCTAACTCTAGTGTCCAGTGAGCACACGTTTTCTCATAATCTAAATGACAATCCAAGGAAGCCGAGGTCGATCAAACACATCTACCACTTACTATCACACCAACCTATTCCTAATTGAGCTAGAGGTCTTTATTAGGTGATATGGGTCGTAGGTGTTAGTTAAAGAAGGAAGAAAGTGGATATTCAAAAAGACAAATCTGAGAAAATAGGGTCTTCATATTATGTAACTAGAGAAAATCTTGTTCTTATTTTGCTTCTACACTTTGTTTCTATCCTTAGCCCTTTTGTTTTGGCTTTTGACTCCCTCTGATTCTATTTTTTAAAGTTTTACCTTTTTATTTTATTTCTATTTTTCTTTTCTTTTCTTTTCTTTGGATGGAAACTTTCTTTTCTTTTCTTCTGGAGCAACTAACTAATTTTTATTTACACAGGTTTTTCTCTTCTCTTTTCTTCACTCATGCTATTTCTCAAACTTATATAGATAGGTAGGCTAATTTTATTTTTTATTTTGTTTTATTGGGTAAAGGATTTGTGGTTTGTGAAAAGGCTAATGAAACCCTCAGTGGGGCGACTAGCGGATAATAAATTTCATATATGTGTGAATTTCTAGCTATATCGATCCAAATAGGGCCTAAATTCTTATTTAGGATATGGTATGGTGATCAAGCAAGTGGATGTGTGATTTCTCTACCCGAAATTGACTTCTCCCTTGTGTCATCACTCAAATATTAATTCATATGGGATTTTTGGCTAGATGCTCACAGGATATGTATTAAGTACTATAACCTAAGTCTCAGAAAAATATTGTCAAGTACAATCATAAATGCTCATGCAAGATGTTCATGAAAAGATGCAATGACTATTACCTATATATTAATCTAAGTTTTAAAAATTAAATCCTAATTCAAGTACTATGTGAGATTTCTAGACTAATATCATCATAGAGAAGGGAACAATAATACCATTATCTCAAAGTGCATAGCATAACCTATATTTTTTTATTTTATTTTTCTAGTTTTTATAAGACAAATAATAAGTAATATACAACCTAATATGTGCTTAAACATTTACAACGTGTTTCTATACCACCCCCAAACGGAATCATGTGTTGTCCCCAAAGTATGGATAGAGAGTACCATGGAAACATGCTTATATATGGGACCACCTGAAAAAGAAGGTTAATCTATACTAATATAAATAAATAAAAACATATGCAACTCCTATATGAGTTTCTCCTGTTATGGGGATAACATAAAATAATAAATAGCGCTTGGGACATAAGCGGACTCTAACGTAAATAAAATATGGTTAACTAGTATTACCCCCCACTAGATGAGCCAATTAGGATTCCCCCCACTAGATGGGAAATTAGGGTCTCCCCCCTAAATACACACAAAAAAAAAAGTCAAAGTGGGTTGACCAAATTTTTTTTGTGTGTATTTAGGGGGGAGACCCTATTTTCCCATCTAGTGGGGGGGGGGGGGGGATCCTAATTGGCTCATCTAGTAGGGGGGTAACACTAGTTCACCCAATAAAATAATATCATACATTCACAAATCAAGCATGTGCCTATCGTGGCTCCTATCGGATTAGCTTTCGAAATTCCGTGAAATAGTGAATTTCACGAAATTAAGTTACCTAATTACATTATGCATCCCAATAAAATCAACAAGGCCTATGTATTCTATATTTCGATATTTATACATGCAATTTTAATACGTGAACGTACAATGTGCTAAAATTAAATACACCACCCCCAAACAATTTGGGAGAAGGGGGTTCATGAAATAATTCAATAACACAATTAAATTATGTAACTAACTAATTTTTATGATTTTTAACATTTTATAAAGAAAAGTGCGTAATTTGCATCCTAAAAGTGCCTAATTTTTGCAAATATTTCTATCCAACCCCCAAACAATCAAACGCTTTGTTCTCAAAGTGTAAAGAGATAAAGAAAGAATTTACTATAGAAACGTGGCAAATATTGGTATTACTTGTAATAGAAATATTATAAAGATGATATGATAACATGAAACACAATTAAATTGTTAGGTACTAACTAACATGGACTCTACTAGAGTAAACATGACAGGCAAAGGGTGGCAAAAAAATTTGAAAAGAAATACCAAAATACGCCACCCCCAAACAAAATTTGAAAACTCTTTTTAAGTTTGAAAAATTTTGTGGCCTATAATCCAAAAAGGTGGTATTGTACAAAAACTTAGGTCTTTTAAAGTCAGATTCCCTAGACTTACTAATATATGTTTATGGTTTTAATTTTTTTTTTTAATTTTTATATATTTGATTTTTGGAAAAACAAAATTACGAAGAAGAAATAAAAATGAAACTCACTCCATAGAGAAACACTACTCAAACAACGAGAAAAAGTGTAAGAGATGAATGTGTGAGTCACACGAAATGTGGACTAAGGATCCGACACTTACAGACACGCACTCCGAAAGGAGGGTCTGGTTACCTTAATGGTGCACTCCCATAACATAAGATTGGAATGGAGTACACTGAAAAATAAAATAAGTCTTTTATAGTCAGATAATCGAGACTTTATCTAATATATATATATATATATAACATGCAGTTTACCATATATCAACAACCTAAAGAGTTGCGGGTCTTTCCATAAATAATTAACATGGAATCCCCAAAAAATAGAATCAAGCACCAAGACTTTGTACGACGCAACTTAGTGGAATGAGAGCGAAGCCTGATAGACCTAGAACCTAATCGAGCGTGTACTCTCTTCTTTTTTGAACGAAAATGTGTCCAAGTGAATGTATGTGAGAAAATGAATGGCTGTGGAAAATACTTAGAATGTGGATAAGTGTTAAATGGAAAGGGTGGGAAGAATGATTGGATTCTATGAGGGATTAGGCCAGGGGGATGGTGGTCGGGTGGTCCTCTAGGTAGTGCTTGAGAGGGTGGATCATCACAGGCTCTTAAAACTTATAGAATTCCTCATCTAGCGTGGTTGTATCTACATAATTATGGTATTCATCCATATCTTTGAGAAAGTCATCAATCTCGTCTAAAGAGTCGAAATTGTGATATTTATCTTCTTCCATAAGAAGGGTATCTACTAGTGTAGGGACGAAAGCATCGGTCGCACTAATGTAAGATACAAAACTCTCAATGGACTTCACTTATTCTTCTACAAGCAAACCTAGTTGTCCCTGCTTGATTCTAAACATGTTAACTTCCATATAAAGATTTCCAAAAGAAAGAGTCATTGAGCCATCCTGACAATTGATTTGGGCATTTGCAGTTGCCAAGAAAGGATGCCCTAAGATGATAGGAATGGAATCATGAGCAACTTTTGTGTTGAGAATAACAAAGTCGGCTGGATAGTAAAAGTCCTAAACTTTAACGAGAATGTTTTCAATTATGTCATTAGGGTACTTAATAGAACGATTGGCTAACTGCAAAGTCATTTTGGTTGGTTGAAGTTTTGTTAGACCTAGTTGTTTATATAAATAAAAAGATAGTAAGTTAACACTCGTCCCCAGGTCTAATAGAGCAGTTGTTATAAAGTAATCTCCCAAGGTGTATTGTAAAGTAGGATGACTAGGGTCCTTGTACTTAACGATTCTGTTATATTCAGATAAAGAGGAATATTGTTCAGTTAAGAAGGCTTCATTGGGTATGTTAGTTTTCCTCTTCTTGGTGCACAACTCTTTTAGAAACTTAGCGTGCCCAGGTAGACTTTTTATAGCATCTAGAAAAGGTAGGTTATAGTCAAATTCTTAAAAACTTCCCTAATCTCTTCAAAATTCATGTCCATTTTAGACACAACTAGTCTCTGGGGATATGGCTGTTTATCTCTATATTTAACATAAGGGTTAACAGTATTATTAGGCTTTGCTTTATCTTTAGCCGCATTCCATCTAGGTGTCCATATTGGAACCTCTACAGGTGTAGGGTCGTCAATTTCTATGATGGGGTCTTGCAAGGTTGTCCCTTTTGGGTGTGGTTGTACTGGAACTTCTATAGTTATAGGGTCTTCAATTTCTATGACAGTATTTGGTATAGTTTCATTTTCAGCTTCCGTTTGCGGAAGATTATCAGGCATGGTCACTTTATTATCAACTACTCTCCCTAAACGAAGGGTAGTGAGTGCATGTAGTTCCCATTGGTTTATTTTACCATTACACTAAATATTGTTTATTTCGAAAGCGATGTTTGTTGACTTAGGATTAGGCACTGCTTGACCTGGAAGCACGCCTGTTTCATTATTATTTTGGTTAGGAGACATGTCAATAACCTTTTTGCACAAAGACTGCATCATTTGCATAGTTTGTTGTAGCATGTTAAAGTTTTGATCATGATAATCTTTTATCAAGTTGGAGTTCTGTTGTATAATTTGATTTTTTTTTCCCATCAAGGTCACTACTACTTCGTCTGTAGATGGTTTGACTGGTGAAGTGGTCATTGGAGGAGTGACTGGAACTAAGGCTTGTTGCATGGTCATGTCTTGATGTTGATAGTTCTGGGTCATGGGCACTAAACCTCTATTCTGGTCACCTAAGTTTCCTTGTCCTTGATGTGGAATAAACTGGTTGAAGTTTATAGTGGGCCTAACGCTTTGATTATTTAAACCTGGAGGTGTAGCTTGTTGTTGTGGATTATAATTAGTATGTTGCCTCCATTGTGTGTTAGGGTTGTTATTAAAAGCACGGATATTTTCTGGTTGTAGTGGTGGTTGTTCATAAATAATAGGACAATAGAAGTCGGAATGCTCAAGACTAAAACAGACATTACAATGAGTTGAGTTGAGTTTATGTTCATGACAGAAGTGGGTTTCTTTTGAACAGAAATGGCATCTACCTTTTTAGTGAGGGCATCAATATGAGTTTTAAACTCGGGATCAGGTTTAATCTCAAAAGAAGAAGGAGTGGAGTGGGGGACATCGTTACCTCCCCAATTGTTGCTTCTCTTAGATTGATCTTCTAATAATTTATAATCCTCCAAGGCTCCTCTACTATGAAAACTACCCCCATTCATGATATCTAGAACCTCCTTATGATGATGTGAAATGCCCTTGAAGAATGTAGAGACAAGCATGTCCTTGGCAAGATTGTGATGTGGGCATTCAATTAGAAGATCAGTGAAACGATTCTAGACCTCTGAAAAGGATTCATGAGGGTTCTAGTGGAAGAAATGAATCTTTTGAAGCATTTCATCTGTCTTCAGTGGTGGGTAAAATTGTTCCATGAACAACTAAACAAGTTTAGCCCATGAGTCCACAGAGTTTGGCATTTGGGCAGTTAACCAAGACGCCGCCTTGTTGGCTAGGGTGAATGGAAACACCCTAAGTTTAACTTGATCTGGACTTACGCTAGGATGATGGAATGTAGTGATAACTTGTTTTATCCTACGTATGTGTTGATAAGGTTTCTCATAGTCTAAACCATGGAAAACTAGTAACAAGTTAAATATATTTAGGGGAATTCAAAAATCTCCCACTGGGTCTACAAGAATGATGCATGACTTAGGTCCATCGATCAGGGCTTTGTAAAATTCAGAGAGAGGAGTTTTTAGTTCTTTAGCCATTATTTCAGATGTGGTGTGTAATATTCTAGATAGCGTGTACGTTGACGTTTACGATATATAACGTTAGATGGTTTTTTCTTACCAGACCTTAATCTCATACAAGGCTAAGTCCAATATGAAAGAAACACAAATAGCAATCAAACAAAAGCCTGATATACTAGAATTAAACTCCTCTAACAGAAGAAACGAGGAGTGAAATGAGGAGAACCTGAATGCCTCCTTGCTACACTTATGAATAGTGTCTTTAATACGAATCTCAGTGTCCTGTAGAAGCTTGGAACACTGAACCCACAATTATTTCCAATGAAAATATGAATTGTCACTAACTTGTGTAAATCGGGCTTTCTTTAGAGGGGCGCGGGTGCGCTCAATTATAAAGTAACAAGGGCACGTGCGTGCTCTGTTATTTTTTATTTTTTTTTAGAAACAGACTTTCGCATGATTTTCTGATGGGCTGGGCCTTGAAACTGGAAAGAAAACGCAAAACAAGGTTACAGGAAGGCAGGGTGCATGCGCGCTCAAATATATCGTAACTAGGGCGCATGCATGCTCCAAAAAATTTGAAATTTTTACAGTAGTTTGATAAGACGTCCAGAAAGTAGCCTGTAAGATTTTAGAACAATCAGAGCTATGAAAGTCCTTCTACTTCCCTGCAAAATTCGTGAAATAGTTTTTGGATACAATACAAACAACTGAATGGTTATCCAATCAAAAAAGAGCCAAAAATCGCCAAACCTGTACTGGAGACTTTTGATAAATCTTGTGTGTTCCTGTAAAAAATTTAGAGCAATTGGAATTTTACAAACTCTCCTTATCTGCTGTTGTTCTAGAAATTAAGTATTGCAAAACTGCAAAAACACACTGGAAACAATACACTAGTTAGGTGGTGAAAACAAATAAAAAACTCTTCAAATGTTTACTACAAAATTCTGACTTATGATAGATACTCCTGTACAAAATTTAGAAATTTTGGAATTACCTAAGTAACCCTACTCGTCTGTTTTTCTAGGAACTTACGGTTTAGAAGTTGAAATGCATCACTATAAAGATTGTATTAGTTCACTAGGTAAAACAACTAGGAAAAATCTGAAACAATTCCAATAAATCAAAAACACCTTAGAGATTATGCTTGAAAACTTTCAAAAAAATTTAGAATGTCAGAACTTTAAAAGGGATGGCGGGCGCACTCTTAGTTTAAAATAGTGAATATCAAGTTTGAACAGTAACGAAAATATGAGAAACAATAATGAAAAATTAAAAGGGTGGGTGGGTAGAGAATAGGGGATTGCCCATTGGATTCAACCAATTGAATTCTTGTACTAAATGAGTTTAAGATGGCAGTGGCGCTATTTGATAAAATGAAAAAAACAATACTAGATTTCTCTAACTTATTCTTACGTTATCAATTATTTGTTTTGTACTCTCACATATATATTTATGCAATATATAGAGTACGGAATCGTTCCACTCTTAACTTTCTAGACTTAAATGAATTTAACTAATCAAACACAAGGAAACAATGGTGAAAGCAATATTTATGGATGTGAATTTATACTACTAAACTAAATATATGAATTTAACTTATACTAATTTAATTAAAGCAATTGAATATGACTTGAATAAAATATGGAGAAGAATAGAGAGAGATTGAAATTCACTTTCTAATTTCTTAACATGCTAGCATAGATTTGTATAGAAAATCTTAGTCTAGATATTCTCACACAAGGTTAAAATATAAAGACTAGACCTTTAATGATCCCTAATTACTTTATACTATCTCTAGTTATAAACTAATTAGCATGAGAGAATGTTTGTTCCCATTCTCATAGCAAACTCACTATTATCTAGTTTAGGTTAAAATTTTCTTATCTCTAAGTCAAGAAAAACCTAAATTTGAAACCCTAAACAACAATCTATACTAACCATTGTCACCAAGTACGGTATTAGTTTAAAACGGTGTACTTGAAAAAAACTTAGTTCGTGTTTTAAACGGAACGTCTCGGGAAAAAACTGAAAAAAAGCGTAAAAAAACGTGGGGCATAAAAAACGTGTTTAAAATGGTAAAACGGGTTTAAAACGTATAATATGTATAATACGTAAAAGAAACGGTTTAAACCGATGATAAAAAATATAATAGATAAGGAGTTTGATTTTTTATAAGAGTGGAAAAAAGAATAGGCACATAAAATAAAAATAATAATAATACAAATGAAAGAAATTTCAAATACATGAAAGTATCAAATTATCATTACTCATCCAAATACTAAAAGTTTTAGATTCAGTACCAAAACACGACTCTAAATAAGATACTATTAATTATCAACCATAATGGCATAATCAAGTACTACAAATAAGTTAATAAATTTAAAATTTCCAATTATTAATAGTCCAAAGCAAAATAGAACTATCTCAATAAGTCAATCTAATGCCCACTCTTCAAAAAGGTGAACTCCAAAACCCCTTTTTCTTCTCGTGTTTTCTTTTAGATTAAAAAATAATAATAATAAAGTTTTAAACGAGAGATTTTCAAAATCTCAGGTTTTTTAAGTTTAAAACGCGTTTTTTTTTAAATACCCGGGTTTTAAACTGGAGCAAGACGCCTTACTGATATCTCGCGTTTTAAATGCGTTTTTTTTTAAAAATGTCGAATTTGGTGACAATGATACTAACAAATCAAGTCCTCTCAAAGCTTCATTCAAACTATCTCTAATGGGAGTTTAGCTTTGATTCATGGGACTATTATGAATAAAAGAATTAGAAGAAGACATAATAGAAAGAGAAGCAATTGAATTGAATAATAATAATAACTTGAATATATTTTAATAGAGGTTTTATGGAGGCTACAATTATAAACCGTAATTACTTAAACTATACTAAACTAAAGAAAGGGGAGAGAGAGAGCTAAATTATTCTAACTAATTGAACTGAGAGATCTAAATTATTCTAACTTATGAGAGGAGAGAAAGAGAGCTAGATTATTCTAACGAAATGGGAGAGAGAGAGATTAGATTTTTACCTTCATCCTCTTTATATAAGAGAGGGTTAGGTGTACAATTTTGTGTATGGGCTTTGGAGCTATGTTTTGGGCCACTAAATTATGCCCAAAACCTAATTACTTAAGTTCAAAAACGGTTTCTCTATGAGAATTTACGGAAACACTTTTTTCATCCACTTTTGCTCTTCTGATTGGGTCAAGGATTAAATCATTTAAAAGATTTTTCCGAGATGGTCGTTTTGACATATAATAGGCACAATTCTGAGATCTGAGTCTAAAGATACGGTTTACGGAAATTCTGTTAACTTTTCTGTACTTTTTCTACCTGCGTTGACTTTGACTTTTCAGCTTTGACTAGGCTTTAAAAATGTTTTTTCTCCTTGAAACTTGAGCTTTAATCATAACATTTCTCTAGCAATTTGACTCATTTCTCTTGCAAAAGTGACGTATTTCTTCACATAATTAATTCAAAGACCTGAAATACACAAAAACACGTAAACATTACTGACTTTTATTTATTATAAATATAATTGACTTAAATATAATATTAGTAAGGGGTTGAAACTACTGTTTTAGGCTCTTATCAGGGAGCTAATAAACATCGCAAGCCCATGCCCATTTAATATGTGGGGCTTGGATATCATGGTACCCTTCATTCTTCAAAAGAAAATAGGACTACGATACGTCTTAGCAGCCACCGACTATTTCACCAAATGGGTTGAAGCTATCCCACTAATACACGTCAAAGAGATCGATGTAACAAACTTCATATGGTCCCATATCATAGCATGGTTTTGACTACCCCACACCTTAGTCATGGACAACGGATCTCAGTTCGCAGGAAAGAAAGTAAAGGCTTTCTTACAAAAATGGCGAATCCACCAAGCATTCTCTACACCTAGATATGCGCAAAGCAATGGGCAAGCTGAGTTAACCAATAAAGCTATCAAGGAGAACCTAAAGAAGAAAATAGAGCAAAAGAAGAGCCAATGGCCACTCTAGCTCGAAAACATCATTTGGGCATACAAAACCACAGCTCGTCTAAGCATAGGAGAGTCTCCGTTCACACTCTGTTACAGGACCGAGGCTGTCATACCATCCGAGTTAACAATCACAACAACACGGTTAGACATTGTCGAGTCAGGAAACAATGACCAAATTTTAAGCCGAGAAATTGACTTGTTTGAAGAGAAAAGAGAACAAGCTGCAGTAGCCCTAGCTCGGTACTATCAAACAATCCAACGATCTTACAACAAAAAAGTCATCCCACGGTCATTCCAAGCAGGCGACTTGGTCCTCAAGAAAACACTCGAATCATCCAAGTTGGACCCAACCTAGGAAGGCCCATACATCATCCACAAAGTGGTAGGAAATGGGGCTTACTCGATCAAGACCCAAAATGGGAGCGTCCTAACCCAACCATGGAATGCCGTTCTACTCAAAAAGTTCTATCAATAGAGATATCAAGTGCTTTGTTTTTATTGTCTTTCTTCTCGTTTTGGAAGCACTATTTATGTTAAAATTATTTAACAAAAACACTTGCCAAAATAACATTACATACAAAGTACAAGCAAACGGCACGAAAAGACTGTCACACTAGCACGCCACCTTACTAAGTCGGGCATTCAAAATCTTTGTCAAACCCCAACGGGCCAACCTCCCTTAAAGTCAACTTGAATACCTACGTAAGGACAAGACTGACTCAACTGAAACTTTGGCCAATCAAAGTAAAAAATATCAGTCTACGCCCTATGCTACGAATTACGAACTACATACGCTACAACCTACGATCCATTAATACGTTCTACATAATACAACTTAAAGATCCATGATCTACGGTCTCCAAACACAACTAAAACTAATAAGGGCACTATCAACAACACACAAACGAAACAATACTCAAGTAAGCCTAAACATTTGAATTCAAATTAATTACCATTTTAGACAGTAGTTCAAAAAAAAATCCTACTTAAGAGATAGCCAATAAGGATGAATGGCCCCCAAAACAGATCGGGAAAACAGCCAACACATCCCAAGAAAAGTACTAGTAGCATGAACAAAGCAAGGTGTCTTCAGATCACCCATAACAAACTTTAAACATTCAAGACCCTTCACCCAACTCTGTCCCAGCGTTCACACCAGCCACTTCAACATTGTTTTCCGCCACAGAACCGACTTCACCAACCTCAGTTGGGTCAATCTCAGTCACAGCTTCACTCTCAGTCACAGCTTCACCCCCACCAGGATTCGCAACAGCCCCACTTTCGACAAACCGCTTTAGACTCAAATATTTCGCTTCCAGCGCATTGAAGTCATCTATGGACACATAAACCTCACCACTCTCAATCTGGTCACAAACTTCATTATAAATCGCCTGGGCATTTTCTGCGACTGCTTTACATACATTGTACTCAGAAATCAAACGATCAACCTCAGAGCGTGCCTCCGCCAAAGCCTACTGCACATCATCAACTGTCCTAGTTAAATCAACGACCTGACCCTTAATATTTGTAACCTCAGCTCGATCAGCCTCCTAAACTGCCAGCAGTTGGTCATAAGACTCTTTGGCAACATCAAGCACCTTCTTATACATCTCCCCAAACAAAGCCGCCTCCCTTAGTTTTTGATAGCCAGTAAGTACCTGAATACAACGACCGAAATTAGTCTTAGTAAAAACAAGAAACACACACAATACACCAAACAAAAACTCACAAAGCAATAATAGTGTTCCATGTCCCTCAGGTTGTCCTCCAGTTGTTTCCCTTCATCCAACTCCTTCTGGTCTCCATCCAGCATAATACTCCCCAGCACACAATTGGCAACAAGGTGTGACTTGAAACTACAATCACTACTCTTCACAGTATGTAAATGACCGCTACTGGGATTAACATAAGTCAGATTCCTTCCATGAAGAGCATATTTACCCTTATCTTTCCCTGTAACTTTCACACCAGCAACCTTAGCCTTAGGCACAGGCAAACTAGCCTCTCTTACCCTAGCAGCACCCTTGCCATCTTTCCCAACGACCTCAGCCTCCAGATCTTTCAGATTCATCCTCTTTAGTGGTGTACGACCTGACGAAGGACACAACCCCTTCATTTCATAACGGTCTTCCTCCTTCTCAACATCAGATCTCATTCTTTTAGTAAAAGCTTCATCACCACTGTCCAGTTTTCTCCTCACAACAGGCCTCCTTACACCGGAAAATTTTTCTTCCGGAACTCTACTACCAGAGGTACCATAAACATTATTCTCTTTCCCCAGATCGTCAACATCCACAGGTCGTCTCCCACCAAGACGACTACTCATTCCAGAACCACTACCACCATATCGATTAACACTACTCATTTTTCTCTTCTGATCTATGGTGACCAATTTCCCTTCCTCTCTATCCATGTCAACCTCAGAATCCGATTCAGACCGATCGTGTATCAAACCATGAGCTTTTCTCTTCTGCTCTTCCCTCTTACGATTTATCTTCTCCCCACCACGTTTCTTGAAGTACCCAACAACTTCTTCCAGCTCAATCTGCTTCTCACCCCAACTCAACCCTGCAAATTTTTCAATAACACCTCTATCAGTCCTTTCATTCACAACAACATCTGTAGACAACAAGAAAAAGACACATTCCAAAATCATTAAGAACATTCATTTAAATGACCTACTATCAAAACGACCTACCATCAAAATTAACACTACGATTCTCCAAATAATCCCCAGCATTACAATACCCACCCACAAATAGTAACGGTCTACAACCCCACTCCTCCTTACTCACGCCTATAATCAAAAGAGACTTGCCCTTCATCAATTGAAAGCTGAAGTTCAATGCAACAGACCTCTTGATAGAAAACTGTTCCAGAACGTCAGATAAACAGATCCCATAACCCCTCTTACTCAACAAGTTTAAGACATGCAAAACCCGCCAGCTACCGGGTGCTTTCCTATAATAATTCAGGATGTCTAGAGTTACGCGAGAAAAGGGAAATCTCAAGCCAGCTCTCAATTGCCCATAACAGATAACAACCCCATAGTCATGAGGAATGTAACCTATCCCAAAAACATTCCTCTCCCCCTTCAAATCGTATATTTCCATATCCTTAATGTGTATATTAAACTGTTCCCTTAAAATAAAAAAAAATCAACACCTTCGGGATTCACACCCACCCCCTACGAACTACTTCAACAAAAGAAGAAGATGAAGATAACACATCCCCAGGCTTATCATCACTACTAACCTTTTCAACCTCACTCGAACTAACCTCACACACCTCATCTTCAACACTCAACAATTCAGCAGACATTGTCGCAAACAAGTTTCAAGTTACAAAGCAAAAGAGATGAACGATTAAAAGAGAAAGAGCGCAATACCTATTTCTTTTTCCTCCAGCGAATTCCTATTTTCTCTCTCCCAGCCCAGAACAATACCTATAAAACAAGATATACGTGTGCACTGATAAGAACTTAGATATGAAAAACAGGAGATTGGAAGAGAAATGGAAAATACGGATAGAAAAGAGAGTAAAAGGGAAGAAGAAAAGCAAGTAATATTATTTTCTGCCCTAACTCATAGTCTAAGTCACACTTATACAGTGTGCACACATTACAGCAGGCCTAGGCCCATAACTAATATACTATACTAAGTTACTGATCCTATCATTCTACCCCATCTAGAAAAAAACAACCTTGTCCTCAAGGTTGGAAGGATGGAAACCTGGAAGCAAAGGAGTTCCACTTTTCCCAAGTTGCATCTTCTGGAGAAGAACCTTCCCATTGCACCAGGACTTCAGTAATAGCCGAGTTGTTGTTTTTGACCATTTTTCTATCCAAGATAGCAAGAGGTTTTGCTTGGATCACTCCTTCATCAGTAATGGGAGGTAAGTCTTGCAGTATTATGTTGGAGGCACCGACCTTCTTCTTGAGGAGTGAAACATGAAACACTGGGTGAATTTTACTGGATGAAGGGAGCTCCAGTTTATATGCTACTGGACCTATCTTTTGAAGCACTTTGAATGGCCCGTAGAATCGAGGAGAGAGTTTAAGATTTCCACGCATTGATATTGAAGATTGGCGGTAAAAGCAAACGTACGATAAACCCAAATCACCAACCCGGAATTCTCTTTTCGGTTCGGTGTTTATCGTGATCAACTTCATGCGTTCTTGGGCATGTGAGAGATTGTCCTTTAAGAGGCGTAAGATACTATCGCGATCACGGAGAGTCCGATCAACCTGATTGACCTTGCAAGTCCCAGGAGTATACAAGTGAATGGAAGGTGGAGCTTGACCATACACTGCTTCATATGGTGTCATTTTTGTGGAAGTGTGGAAACTAGTATTGTACCAGTATTTTGCCCATGGTAACCAACGTATCCACTGACGTGGTTGTAAACCACTAAAGCACCTTAGATAAGTCTCCAAACATCGATTTACAACTTTAGTTTGTCCGTCGCTTTGAGGATGATAAGCAGTGCTCATACGTTGTTCCACACCATGAAGTTTGAAGAACTTCGACCCAAAACCCGACTAGTGAAGATAGGGTCTCTATCATCGACAATAGTCCTTGGCATTCCATGAAGCTTGAAAACATTTTCTATATACCAAGGCAACTTCAGGCTGTCTTTATAACGGATGTTTGAGGGGACGAAATGAGCCGCTTTGGATAACCTATCCACTATCACAAAAATACTGATCCTTGCCACTAGACCCGGGCAAGCCTTCAATAAAATCCATTGAGACATCGACCCAAATCTGGTCGAATCGGTAGAGGATGTAATAACCCCGAGGTGAAACCGATTCGCTTTTATCATACCGACAAATCTCACATTCAACAATGAATTGTTTGATTGTCGCCGCGATACCTTTCCAAAGAAAAACTGCGGGATACACGCTTTGTAAGTTTTAAGGAATCCAGAGTGACCAGCCATAGGGATGAATGCATCAATTGTAAAGCTTCAATGCATAAAGGAGAAACCGCAGATAGGACAATGCCCTTTGTATCGAAGAACATTATCGCCCACGAGTAATTTGGCTTAGTAATTGGTTCGATTGAAGAATCTAAATAACCTTTTGAATATGGTTATCGGAAGCATAACTATCCTTGATAACATCTAACCAAGAAGAAACTGGAAAGGAAATAGCAGATACCATACAATCCTCGTGCATAATAGAGCATCGGCTACTAGATTTTGGCGACCTTTTTGTAGACAATTGTGAAGTCATATCCCATTAATTTTGGTCCACCTTTCTTGAACAGGGAGTAGTTAGTCGTTGATCTAGCATGTACTTAATACTCTTGTGGTCGTATATATGGTAAAATGATGCCCAACAAGATAAGCACGCCACTTGGAAACAAAGATGGAGAATCGCTAGCATTTCTTTCTCATAAGTTGATAAACCCCGATGTCGATTGGCCAACACCTTACTAGTAAAAGCTATTGGTCTCTGCTCCCGGATAAGTGCAAAGACCAATACCACTTCCACTTGCATCACTTTCAATAAAAATGACTTAGAAAAATCGGCAAAGCCAAAATAGGGGTTTGAAGTCATAGCGTGCTTCAATGTTTGTAAAAGCCCGTGGAGTCCTCCCATCCATGTAAAGGCCCCTTCTTTAATAATAATGAGTCAATGGCGACCGATAAGGCCATAATTGCGAATAAATTTCCTGTAATAACCCGTAAGACCAAGAAAAGATCGAATGCCTTTGAGTGTCGACTTTTAATGGGCCAATTCAAAGATGCAAGCTATTTTTGAGGATCACCGCCACACCTTGTTCAGAGACAATGTGACCCAAGTAACTTACTTCAAGAGTTGCAAATGAGCATTTTTTTGGCTTTAAGAATAATTGGTGAGCTCGCAAAGTATTGAAAACGACCTCCAAGTGTTTCCAATGTTGTTCCAGATCTGCACTATAAATTAGGATGTCATCAAAAAAAACCAAAACAAAGTTCCGCAAGAAGGGCTTAAATACCGAGTTCATGAGGCATTGAAATGTCGAGGGTGCATTTGTGAGACCAAAAGGCATAACTAGAAACTCATAATGACCCTCATGTGTCCGAAATGCTGTTTTATGAATATCTGTGTCATGCATTCTTACTTGATAAAAAGCAGATCCCAAATCAAGCTTTGTAAAATATTTAGCACCGTGTAATTCATCGAGCAATTCATCAATAATTGGAATGGGAAACTTATCTTTGATGGTGATGTTGTTAAGCTTCCGGTAATCCACGCACATTCGCCATGTACCATCAGATTTCCAAACTAGAAGGACCGGTGAGGAGAATGGACTAGTGCTTGGACGAATAAGGTCAGAACCACCAAGCTCATTGATAATTCGCTCAATTTCTGATTTTTGAAATTGTGGATAACGATAAGGACGAATGTTAGATGGTTCGCTGTTGGAAAGGAGAGGAATTCGATGATCATGACTTTGAGGTGGAGGTAGATGTGATGGTTCCTTGAAGATATCTGCATACTCCTCAAGGAGATGAGTAAGTGGAAGTGGAGAATTGTGAGCATATTGTTTTGGAGAATCATTGACATGGAATAAGATACCATGATCACCACTGTGAAGAATCTTCCTAATAGAGTTTAGGGAAACAGCTGAAATGGGTTTTGTAGACATTCCTTGAAGTTCATAGTCTTGGCCTTGAACGTTAAACCGTAACCAAAGTTTCTCAAAGTCAAATGTTACAGGACCAAGAGTTCGCAACCATTGTGCGCCCAAAACTACATCACATCCTCCTAGTGGAAGAACAAAGAGATCAATGTCCGTCGGAAAACACCCTATCTTTATAAAGACATTGGGACATTTGCCATTACAAGAGCACTGCCCACCATCCGCCACCATTACTTTGAATGATTCTTCATTCATTTGTAATCCTCCAACTCTATCCACAACACGAGGATCAATGAAATTATGTGTACTTCCGGAGTCTATAAGAATTGACACTGGTTGCTGTTTAAGGACTCCCCTAACCCGAATTGTCTGTGGTGTTGGTGTACCTCCTAAGGCGTGAAGAGATATCGCTGGATGAACTTCTGGTTCTAGAACCTCTGTTTCAACTTGAATAGTTGTGTGATCACCAGTTTTTGTCTCTTCTTCCTCTGGCCAGTCCCCTTCCATAAGAAATAATTGTTTGGACTTGCATAGATGGCCTGGACGAAATTGTTCATCACAATTAAAGCAGAGCCCTCGGCTTTTTCGATCAGCCATCTCTATCGGAGTAAGTCGCTTTATCGGAAGAGATGATGTTGGAACTCTACTGTTTGGAGAGGAACTGTTAAACGGAATAGAAGATGTCTGAACTCTACTATTTTGAGAGGAACTATTAAAATGTCCAGTGGTTGTTCTCCATTGTTTCCTTAAACCAAGAACCTTCTCTTCTGCTTTTTGCGCAATGTCAATAGCTTGCATCAAAGAGCATGGACTTAACATTTTTACCTCGGCTTTGATATCGTCCACGAACCCTCCAATAAAACAATCGATCATGAACGACTCAGGAAGTTTTACTGTGAGGTTCGAAAGTCGCTCAAATTCATCTAAATACTCATGGACAGAAGTTTTCTGTTCTAACCGAGCTAAAAGTTCTCCTGGTTTACTAAATTGCGCACCACAAAAACGAATGAAAAGTGCCGATCAAAACTCTTCCCATGAGCAACTCTGGATTAAATCTTCTACCCAGTGAAACCATTGTATCGCCTTCCCTTCCAAATGAAAAGAAGCCATAGAAATTTTCTCATGTTCTGGAGTATGATAATGCTTGAAAAACAGTTGAACGCGATATACCCAACTGAGGGCGTCTTCCCCATTGAAACGTGGGAAATCAACTTTTGTTAAACGGGTTTGTAATGAAGAAGTAGTGATTGATGATGGCAAAATTCCAGGGTTATTGCATATGTTAACAGATGAAGGCAAAATTCCAGGTTGATTTGATGAGTTTCTAAATGGGGTTGTTTCAGTGGCTTTACCTGTATTCTGCCGGAGTAGTTGTTGCATTGAGTCTTTCAAATCCAGAAAATGCCCTTCTGCTTTGTTTCGAAAATCTTGGAATTGGAGGTGTTGTTCATGTAGATTAAGTAGGGATTGTCTTGTTTCTTTTGTTGCTCAAACATTCCTTCCATCGACCAACAAGCTGAAGCTAATTCAGACTCGATCTAACAACAAGATTGTCTTTTAGTGCGTGGCCCCATGGATAAGGCTCGATACCAAATGATAAGAACTTAGATATGAAAAACAGGAGATTGGAAGAGAAATGGAAAATACGGATAGAAAAGAGAGTAAAAGGGAAGAAGAAAAGCAAGTAATATTATTTTCTGCCCTAACTCATAGTCTAAGTCACACTTATATAGTGTGCACACATTACAACAGGCCTAGGCCCATAACTAATATACTGAAAGAAATACTAAGTTACTGATCCTATCATGCACAACCCACTATACTTACCTCCTACGCATCAAAACATTTTCAGTACCCGAGGAAAACATTTTTTATAAGCGTAATCATGACTAACCCTATTTCCAGCGAGGCCTGTTCCTCTATAACCGGGTACAGAGATTGATTTCTGTACCACACACACATCTCGTATCTCGGCGCACACACACATCTCGGAGCACACACACAGATATCGAGGCGTACACACATCTCGGATTCGGATCAACAACAAGATAACACGGTTACAGAGATAATCTCTGTACCCGGTTGTAGAGATCTTGAGTCCATTTCCAGCCATATATACAAAGTATCGGGTCTATAAAACCAGCCGTACCAAGATTTTTGCGCACAAAACACGAAGCGGTTATTTTTAATCCTTTTAGAAATAATTACTTTCAAGCGGACATGTGGCATATATCACTTTCTTCAGGAACTGTCCCACTCAAACAACGACCTAAACAAAGGGGCTGTGTAAGTAACCATAACTCTAGATCAACTACAACACCACACATGTCTGCAAGCATAGAGTACAACTACGACCTGCCACTCCAACCAACCCAGTAACTCGTTACACAAACGACCTAATACCCAGTAAGCAACAAGTCGTACATATGACTAGGCACACAATTAATCCAGAAGATGACAAGAATGTGTAACGGCAGGTAATACACATTCAAACTATGGTAGGCAGACGGAACCACAACGGAAGTCCTCCATTTAAGTCATCTTTAAAAGGACATTAATGGAGAGGAGAGGAGAGGTCGAAAGAGACACAGCCATGTAACAGACGAAGACAAACAATAAAGAGGCAACAAGAGCATTATAAAAAGAGAGAGAGGAACTATGAAAGGCTTGATTCGAGATCCCCAAAAGATCCTGATATGTAGGTAGTTCTTCCCCAAAGGAAGAGTGCAACCACAATCATTTTTCCACATAAATTAGGGTTATACAAATTTTAGTCATTTACAATAACCACACAACTCGACTATGGAGTAAGCTCAAAGCGCCCATATAGTATACAAATATGAGAAGTCGAAGCAAACTCTACACAAGTTATAGAAGTCTCAGATGAAGTGACTAAAACTATCACTGCTTGTCAACCTCAAGGACCGATTATAAATGATGAGGGGGGCAGCACTTAGGTGAGGTATACTGAAGATTTCATGATGAATCTAAATGATGAAAACAACATCATTGACTCTTAAAATCCACTCTATGGGAATGACATTGATGGCAGACCTGAGTTTCTGGCACCTACAGCAGGGGGTACCTCAGCCTCACATCCACCTATCATGCAACTGCAAACTCTAAACGATCTATTTATCTCGCAAAGAACATTTTCTGAAATTCATGATTGAGAAGGTGCTACAAACAATTTCAGTAACAATGAAGTGGAGTATACTCACATTACTCCGGAACAAGCAATTGTCAATCACTCACAGACTACTTCATCTATTGACCATGTGGTTCCTAGTCTAAGCCATCAATTAACGGCGGGTCATGTCTATAGGGTGACTCAAAGCAGAAATTATGGAGCTCAATTTGTAAGGAGGACTCGCTCTCACTCACAAACTGGACCAAATGCAACAGTTGGGGCAACCCACTCGGTACAAACTCTCAACCATCTCTTTCATATTCTGCACAACTCACAACATACTGAAGTAGATGGAATAAAAGTTGTGTTGAGGGTGTTGTTCATCTTAAATTCTTATGGTGGGAGGAATGGTTAGATGGATGGAAACAACTCTCTCTACTATTTTCTAGTCTCTCTTACTATTTTGTTCATAAGTTTTAATAGTGGAAACACTAGTTCTTATCTTAAACTTGTTGAAATCTTAAACACATTCAATAGATAAATATGGAATGAAATTGGTTTTGAAGATTGTCTACTCACAAAGTTTTACTCATTTGAACTAATCAAATGAGTATGACTTGTGTTTGTAAGATTAATCAATATGAGATAAGTAAAGAAAACTTGTATATAAGAGAGGATGAAAAACTTGTATTGAAAGAACTAAGAACTTGTATTGAAAGATTAAGAACTTGTATTGAAAACACTAAAGCTTGAAGAACATAAAAATGGAAAACAAGGAAATAACAATTTAAATTAAACTATTTAATCTACTCCTAATGACCAAAGATTAGCTCTAGGGTAATGTTCTTTCTCTACAACTTTGGTTTATATAGGACACCATTTACAATTATTCCCTTCCTTCTAGAAACAATCTTGTAGGCTTTTGACCTAAGCTCATACAATAGAATTCTTGATTTTGGTTTTAGGTCCCTGAGTCCATAGCTTTCAACCTTGAGTCATTGAGTCTTTGACTTTGACAGTTGACTTTGACTTTTTAGCACGTTTGCTCCTAAGTTGGAATATTCCCAAATAGCATAAATAGCCATCCTTTTTGTGCTAAAATGCACGTATTAGGAATCTGCATCCTAAATGGCCTATATCCTACAAACGGTAGCAAAAGCTATAAATTGTTTGTTCATTAAACATAATAAGTGCATATTTGAAGCATTGTAAAAGTAATAAAATGCACATTTGGGGGCTAATCAACAACCCTAAAATAGCATTTTGCTTGTCCTCAAGCAAAGATGAGAGAGAAAAACTAAGATCAGAAATATGTGATTTATTATACTAGTCTCGTTTTGCGGAGTGCGATTGCATTGATCATATGCAACAAGGTTTTAAACTACTAGGACTTTCCTATTGGACGAGCTTAAGCCTCGTGAGAGTTTTCCAAAGAAGATACTCGCAAATTTTCTCTATTTAGTACAAAGGGTCTTATTTCCTTATTTATTCTAAGAGGTTTATACATCTCATTAGCAGGGGAATAAATAAAAGCTCCTTTAAACTCAAAATAATATATATATATATATATATATATATATATATATATATATATATATATATATATATATATATATATATTATTTTGAGTTTAAATATATATATATATATATATAGTAGTTTAATCATCTAAAGATAAACGTACAAAACTTGAGCAGTGAAATGCAAAAGCAGAGTCGTTTTCGAAACTTTTGGAAAACGTCCTTATGTTGGGTTCTCATAGGGGTGTGTGAAGCTTTAATATTGTAGTGAGTATACTTTAAAAGAGTTAGATTAAGAGTTGAGGTTCATCCTAAATTGTTTAGAGTTTGAGTGAGGTAGATAAAAGAAGAAAGGTAGACTCTTGAATATTAGAATGGTTCTAAGCTAATGAACTTGAAAGTTTTGATTGTTGATTAAAATGACTTGAAAACATGAAATGAAGATTGATTAAAACATTGAAATGAAACAAACAAGTAAGATTAAGATTGAAACAAAGAACAAGTAACAAGTTGATTGAAATAAAGGAAATGAAATAACAAGTTGATTAAAATAAAATAAAATAACAAGAAATTAAAAACATGAATTGAAAAACAAGACAAGAAAATAAACAAACCAAATGGTTTGGATCTCAAGATAATGGATGAGTTCTCTCTCCTTTGCTTTTTGATTATATACCCCTACTTATGCCATTTATAGATTTTCCCTCATCCATTCTAAACTAGACACCTCACCCCCACATTTGCTTTTGCTTTTTGGTGCCTTATTGACCAAGATAGGTTTAGGGTTAAGTCTTGATAATTTGAAATAAGAGCCTCTATCTTTGGTCTTATGAATTGAGTCCTTTGACTGTTGACTTTGACCGGTTGACTTGACTTTTTCAACACTTTTCCATAGCAGCTACCGGTCTTCATAATAGGCGTGATTAAGGATCATTTTGGTGCTAAGACACATCTTTTATGATAAGTGGTCTGAAATACTCCTTAACCTGAAAAAGGCAGTAAAAACTATGAGTTGCCTTTTCGTTAAGCGTAAGAAGGATTGTAATGTAGTAATATATAGGTAATAAAATGCATATTTGGGAGCTGATCACCACCCCCAAATAGCATCTTGCTTGTCCTCAAGCAAGGATGAGAGAAAAAAACTAAAATCACAAATAAGTGATTTATTATACGTTATACTAATCTCATTTCGTAGAGTGCGATTGTATTGACAATATGCAACAAGGCCTTAAACCAATAGGAATTCCCTAGTGGATGAGCTTTAAGCCTTGTGAGAGTTTTCCAATGAAGGTACTCACAAACTTCTTATATTTAATACAAAGGGTCTTGTTTCCTTATTTATTCTTAGAAGTTCATACATCTCATTAGCGATGAATAAGGACAAACTCCTCTAAACTCAAAATAACATATGTACAATAATTTAAGCATCTAAAGATAATTGTACAAAACATGAGCAATGAAATACAAAAGTAGAGTTGTTTCCGAGGCTTTTGGAGAGCTTCCTTAAGGTGGGTTCTCACAGGAGTGTGTTGCAATCACAACTCTCTGATAGAATCACTCAAGGTTCATTCTCTCAAGTGCAGCGGGCACTTATATTCCTTGCATACTCAAATTACGTCCAAAAGAACTGGGGTCGATTGATCACGCTTGCCACTTATTATCACACCATCCTATTCCTAATCAAGCTAGAGATATTTTATTATGAGTTATGGGCCAGGGTGCTGGTTTAGAAAGAAAAAGGAAGGGAAAAACAAAATCTGATAAGATGAGAAACTGGGTCTTCAAGATACTTGTAACTAGAGAAGAACCTCATTTTGTTCTTTTGCTTCCAAATTGTGATACATTCTTTTAGCCCTTTGGCTTTGTGACTTTATATGATTTTGAATTTTGGGAGTTCTAAATTTGCTTTTGATTCTTTTTTATTTTGATATCGTCTCCTTTTGATTTTGAACTTTTTAGAGATTCAATTTTTGACTCCTTTGGATTTTTAGAGTTTTGGTTTTGGATGGGTCTTTCTTTTCTTTTTTTCTTTGAAGCAAATAATTGTTCTGTTTTTTTACAAGGTCTTCTCTTCTCTTTTTCTGATATCCATCCAGTTCTCAACTCATCAATTGTGTAAGCTTTTTATTGTATGTTGTGATGGGTTAGGAATTATTGGTGAAGAATAAAAATGCTTTTAGAAAGGGTGAAGGCTCAAGAGGGGAACTAGAGGAAAACTATATTTTTGTGTTTTTAACGTTTATTTGGCTATATCGATACAAAATGGGCCTAAATTTTCTCAAAGGATATGGCGTGGTGATCAAGCAAGTAGACGTGTGGTCTTTCTATCCGGACATCCTTTATGTCATCACTCAATAATCATTCAGATGAGGCTTTTGGCTAGATTCTCACAGGATATGGAACTTAATTGTTCTAACCTTGGCTTCGAAAAGTAACTATTATATACAAACAAATGCTGATGCATGCCATTTATGAAAAGATGCAGAAACTATTGTACGTATATTAGTCTAAGTATAAAGAACAAGTCCTTACTCTATTGCTATAATGAGACTTTTAAACTTTTTATTCATCATAGAAAAAGGAAACAAGACTTTTTAATACTAAACGGACAAATATTTTTGGTCGTTTTCGATTTTTCTTTTCTCTTTTTTTTTAGAAAGGAAGAAATATACTATTATATATACTATAAAGAAAATGTCTAGATTTTGCAAAATGTTACTATACCAACTCTATGATAGAACTATATTGTATCTCCCTCTATTACAACCTAAAATATTACTTGTCTAGATCCTTTCTCTTCACTCCGGTCTCTTTCTCCTTTCTGTTTCCTCCTATTCTTCTCTCTTTTCTTTGTCTTTTTAACTTTCATCTTTTCTAACCGCTCTCTCTCGTTCGTCCATTTCCCTTGATCCTACGTGCCTCATCTCGCCACCTGTCCCTCAACCTACCCCGCAGTTCTCAGTAGTTAGGGGTTCGCGGCTCCTATCCGCTGCACCCGGTCTTCTCTTCACTATTCTGTATACATGTCATTCTCCACCAATGATGTCCCATGTCACGAATATGACCCCTGCAGATTCCCTCTCTCAGTCCTATTCGTAGTCCGTGAACAAATGATAGGGCCGAGATCTAACAACCGCAAAGCGTGGTTTATCTCTATTATTTTAAATTGTTCCATCTGTTGCATGACACGTGTTCCATCATTACTGTCGCGTGGGAACGGCGTATGCGCCGTACTGAACTTGACTTTTCGATTCTCGAGGCCCACATG
This sequence comes from Coptis chinensis, assembly GCF_015680905.1. Lineage (NCBI taxonomy): Eukaryota > Viridiplantae > Streptophyta > Magnoliopsida > Ranunculales > Ranunculaceae > Coptis > Coptis chinensis. Next base: position 38,243,566 of record NC_141459.1, read on the forward strand.
TCCCCTTTCCCCTGATCCCCTTCCTGGCAATTACCCTTTTTACCCTTTGGCTCTTCAAATCCCGCCCAAACCTTTCACTTTCCTCAAAACCCATAAACCCCTCGTTCCTTTTCAGTTGCCTTCCTCCATTTTTCATCTTCTCCAACCTCCTCAAGTTTTTCCTACTGTTCCTTTATCTCAAGGTTCCTTCTTGCACCGCTTGCGTTTCTTTTTGGTCCATCCACCGCCTTGGCTATTGTTGCATCTCAGGTTTGTCCTTCACTTTCTCTCTCCCCCTCATTTATTTGCTATACTGCATTTTCAGTATTGTTTCAGCACTCTTTCCTTCTCTCCTAACTTGTATTTTTCCCCAATTATTCACTCGATCCAACTTAGTGTCCATTGTGATATGACGGGATCTGATTCGGCGGAGACATCCGCCACTAGATCCAATAGATCCGGTGCCTCTCCATCTCGATCTCTAGCTCTACCAGCCCAGCCGCTATACCATCTACCTCGGGGAGGAAGGCTTCTCTTCCTCCCCCTCCATCATATTACCGCCGCCCTAATTTAGAAGCAGTTAAAACTGCCTATGGCATCCCAGATGACATGTTACTAGAGCACGTGACTGGCGTCACCCATTTTCCACACTTGGTAAAATCGCAGCCAGGATGTCTTGTCGCGACTGTTGGACAGATAGCGGCTAGTTTGCGTTTCCCCTTAACTCTTCTCGATATCGAGGTATGCAACCATTTCAATATTCCGCCTTGTCAAGGCATAGGTAACTTCTGGCGAGTTATGTACGCCGCTAACCATTATAACGAATCCTACACTCCTAAAATCCAACTCCGCGACATAGTCGCTCATTTTTATTTGAAAAAGAGCACCAAATTTGGAAGCATAGGGTACTACTCCTTTTGTACACGTCCGCGGAAGAAGTCCTTTGTTCTCAGCCTTACAACTTTAGACAAGGTGTGACACCATTATCCATTGTATGTGCCTGGAAGTTTTATTTCCACGAACCTCCCTTCAGAAATTTCTCTAAGGCATCTCCATTTCCTTACAAGTGGTAAGTCAAACACTTTGATCCCCAACTCTCCTACATAACCTTGTTTCTAATGTGTTTTCTTTCTGTGGCCCAGGTTGGAAGCCAGATTCTTGCTCTCAATTCTACGCCAGCATCTCCTCTGACATTTTCCAAGGACTCCAGGATCTAGAGAGTAATCAGTGTGAGGTTCTCGGCATAGACCCCGACAAAGGCAACCCTTTTTTGCTTGACCCCTCTTAAAGACATAGGGAAGTACCAAGGTCCCCTCTACCGTTTGCCGCCACCCAAAGAGCGCAAACCCAAATCCTCTCTCTCCTCCAAAAGAAGACGCCCAACTCATAGGTCATTTGGCTATACTACCAAGATCTCCCACTCGAAAACCGCCGCCTAACGAGCCGCTGCTCAATCCCGCCCTCCCCCTACAGATACCGCCCCCTCTTCCTACTCTGCTTTAGCGGATTGGGAAGACGATTTTGCTCATCCCTTCTTCTTTCGTGCTGCGTCACGACATGGCTTCCAAAGAAACTAAAACTCGGGGGGCGGTGACTCAGAAGGTGACAAGCCCACTGAAGCTGCGGCCAAGAGGCCTCCAGCCAAAAAAGCCCAGATTGCGCCTCCGCCGCCATCAGAACCAACCATTCAATCACCGCGGCCCCCAGCTACCTCTCGCCGCCCTAGAAAGGAACACCATCAATCAGTCCCTCCTGCTTCTGGCTCTGTGGAGATATGGCATCCGCGATTTAAGGCTCGAGACCGCGATGTAACTATACACGATTCAGCCCTTGACATTCCTGCAGTTGCAGCGTCACTGTTTTTCAACTCTCATCTGCCCAGATACCAAGCATATGGCGATTCAGGCTCACTCTCCGCTCACCGAGCATCCATTTATACTAGTTGGGAAAAGGTATTTCAACTACCCCCACCTTTTTTTTTTTTTTTTTTTTAACGTGTATCTCCTTAGTTGAGTCTGGACATCGACTATATGGTGCGCAGCCTGACCAATACTGTGGAATCTCTGGAGGTCACGAAACAGGAGATTAATGGCCCCAACGGGTGGAAAACCAAGCATGCTCAGTTGGAGAAAGACCGTGATGATCTTCGGATCGTTGCCCTGAAGGCCCAAAAAGCACTCTAGCAAGCTGAGGACAAGCATCGGGACTACATAGCGGGAGTCAACTCTAAAATGGAGAGCCAAAGGGAGTTGGAGAAACTTTCTACTCAGGCCACGGTGGACAAAGGTGTGAAGGAAGAGGCTGAATGATTTAGAGTCCTAGCTAAGAAGAAGATTGCTCGCGAATTGAAGAACCAACTTGAAGAGCTTGCTACGGCTGGTCATCTACTCCCCATTCCAACTCTAGTCCAAGTCCCTGACACTCAAATCGAGTCGCCATCTCTCGTTGTACCTGAGGCAGCTACCCCAGTGCTCCCCGCCGGTACTTCCAGTGTGGTCACCTCTCCCATTAATGTTGATGTTGATACTAACACCGCGGTGGAAGGGGCTGAGGTTTCTTTCCAGCAGGAGGGGGTTGAAGGGCAGCAGTAAATTGTTTGGAAATACTTCTGTACTTTTATGGTTTTGATATTACTTTCTTACAATATACTTTGCAGTATCTAATTTTGCTTGTTATGCCTATTTTTCTGGGTATGCCTAGCAGGTACTCAATCAAATATATCAAGTCGTTTATTTTCTCCTCCCCTCATAGTATAAAATCACTTTCCATTATTCATATGCCCAGTCATGACTCTATTCCATTACAAAAGTTGGACTTCGTTTTTGCTTATATTTTCTCTTTGCAATTTGTTTGTAACTACATAATATGCAAGGTGTTTTCATTAGTCCTGTTGGGGTAACTCAATTTGTCCCCATGTTAATTTGGACATGTAGTCCGCGAAGGGCTCTTCCCCTCCCTGCTGTCTTTGATCGGTTGTGAAACCTGTTCGGGCAACTCAATTTGCCCCCATGTTGATTTGGACATGTAGTCTGCGAAGGGGCTCTTCCCCCCCGCTGTCTTTGATCGGCTGTGAAGCCTGTTGGGGCAACTCAATTTGCCCCCATGTTGATTTGGACATGTTGTCCGCGAAGGGCTCTTCGCCCCCGCTGTCTTTGATCGGCTGTGAAGCCTGTTGGGGCAACTCAATTTTGCCCCCATGTTGATTTAGACATGTAGTCCGCGAGGGGCTCTTCCCCCCCTCTGTCTTTGATCGGCTGTGAAGCCTGTTGGGGCAACTCAATTTGCCCCCATGTTGATTTGGACATGTAGTCCGCGAAGGGCTCTTCCCCCCCGCTGTCTTTGATCGGCTGTGAAGCCTGTTGAGGCAACTCAATTTGCCACCATGTTGATTTGGACATGTAGTCCGCTAAGGGCTCCCCCCCCCGTTGTCTTTGATCAGTTATGAAGCCTGTTGGGGAAACTCAATTTGCCCCTATGTTGATTTTCCTCATTCAATACCGTATTTTCATCGGAATAAACACACTCTTTCTATTCAAGGATATAATAATCGAAGACAAGATCTCATGCCCAACTCCCTGATTTTTATTTAAAGAATGCCTTCGCTATGGAATTTTTTCAACATCCTAATATTCCATGGTTTCTCTATATTCTCTCCTACCGAAGTCTTTAACCTGTAAGTTCCCGAAGTACCCTTCTCCGTCACGACATATGGCCCCTCCCAGTTGGGGCCCAGTTTATCATCATTCTCTTTCTTAGTGGCTGGTGTAACACGCCGCAGCACCAAATCCCCCACCTTGAATGTTCGCGGCTTCACTCGCTTATCATATTGTCTCTGCAACTTTTGGTGATATTCTTCCAGTCGTATGTGCGCTATTTCTCTTTTTTCCTCTATCAAATTCAACTCCGTGGCTAAGATCCTCTCATTTATGCCCAATTGCACAGCTTTGGTTCTTGTCATTTTTTCTATCATCTCCACCGGTATGACTGCCTTTACTCCATATGCCATTGCGAATGGTGATTCCTTAGTAGATGTTCGCGGTGTGGTATGATAAGCCCATAACACGTGATTCAACTCATCCGCCCACACACCTTTTCGATCCTCCAATTTTCTCTTTAAGTTATCCATTATAATTTTGTTTGACGCCTCCACTTGTCCATTCCCTTCAGGATTGTAGGGGGGCTGAGAACCCCTGCTTCACCCTAAATGCCTGCAGAAACTCTCACACTTTTCCACCAGTAAACTGAGTCCCATTATCCGTGATGATCATATGGGGCAGCCCGAACCTGCAGATGATATTCTCTCATAAGAATTTCTTCACATTCTCTTCCTTAACCTGTTGCAAAGCCACACCCTCCACCCATTTGGTAAAATAATCAGTAGCGGCTAACATAAATCTCCTTTTTCCGCTTGCCATTGGTAAAGGCCCTACAATATCCAGCCCCCACATGGAGAACGGCCAAGGGCAGAACACATTGTGCAAGGGCTCAACTGGTGCATGTATGAACGGTGCAAACCTTTGGCATTTCTCATAGTTCTTGGCGTACTCTGTGACATCTCTCTTCATATGGGGCCAAAAATACCCCTGTGATATCAACCTGTGTGTAGTGGTTCGCCCTGTAGAATGACTACCGCAATCGCCATTGTGAACCTCTGCCAGAAATTCTTGAGACTGCCGCGAACCTATACATCTTAGTAGTGGTCCGCTGAAATTTCTTCTGTATAGGTCACCCTCCAGCAATGTGTACCTCTGACTCCGCTGTTCCATTCTTCGCCTCTCCTGTTTATTATCTATCTCTACTCCCCTCAAGAAAGCCTTTATTGGTTCCATCCAACCGTGATCCTTCTCGATGGTGAGCCAAACCCCATCCTCATCTGATGTACTTGGTTTGCTCAACACTCTAACTTCAATAGACCGACCCTCTGATCTAGGAAGAACCGCCGCTACATAAGCCAAAGCATCGGCATGTCTATTCTCTCCGCAGCCTAGGTGGGCAAACTTTATTTTGTCGAACTTGCTTGCTCTTCGCCGTAGGACCTCAAGGTATCTCGCCATCCGAAGGCAGCGAGCCGCAAACCCTTCATTTACCTGACAAACTACCAAATTGGAATCTGAGAAAATAGACAGCTCGTTCACCCACAGATCTTTGGCCAAATCTAATACAGCTATCACAGCTTCATATTCAAATTCGTTATTTGAAGCCGCGAACCCAAGTTTCATAGATAGCTCAAGGCGATTGTTTTCAGGAGTCACTAACACGACCCCAATTCCATTTCCTGTAGCCATAGCTGAACCATCTGCGAAAACTCTCCACCCATTGCGCATATCCCAAGGATCCAAAGGATCGCGAATGGCCTCCCCTTCAGATTCCATCACCATTTCCTCTCCCCAAGTGGGATCCTCTGCTGGAAATTCGGCCAGAAACTCCGCCATGGCTTGCGCCTTTTCTGCCGTCCTGATTTGGTATGTAATCTCATAAGAACTTAGTAACACCGCCCACTTCAGCATCCTACCTGACTTCTCGGCCCTCAACGCTTGTTTGAGAGGAAAATTTGTTACTACCACCACAGAATGAGCTTCGAAGTAAGGCTTCAACTTAAGAGCTGAAAATATCAATGCCAAAGCATACTTCTCAATCCTGCTGTACCGGGTCTCCGCATCCAGTAGGCTTTTGCTTTGAAAGTAAACTGGCTTTTCTATCTTGTCGATCACCCTCACCAGAACCGAACTTATCGCGTACTCGCTAATACCTAGATATAAATGCAATTTCTCACCCTGTTCCGGCCGTGATAGCAAGGGTGCCTTCCCTAGGTAATCTTTCAACTCTTGAAAGGCTTCTTCACACTCCCCGGTCCAATGGAAATCAGGATTTTTTCTCAGCAAGCGGTATAAAGGCCGGCATTTGTCCGATGACTTGGAAATGAATCTGTGAAGTGTCGCGACTCGACCAGCCAGTCTTTGTACTTCTTTCACATTTTGCGGAGATGGCATTTCAATCAATGATCGAATCTGTTCTGGATTTGCCTCTATTCCGCAGTGGGTGACTATGTAGCCCAGAAACTTTCCTGAAGTTACCCCAAATGTGCATTTCTTGGGATTGAGTTTCAGCTTATGCTTTCGCAATATGCCAAAAGTCTCATGGAGTCCTTCTAAGCGTTCTTTTTCCGACATTCATTTTTCCACCATGTCGTCAATGTATATTTTGATCCCCCTTCGAATCTTGCCTTCGAACATCTTTTCTCCCAACCGCTGAAAGGTGGCACCCGCATTTTTTAAGCCTAAAGGCATCCTGGTGTAACAATAGGTACCACCCCCTACCACGAAGGTGGTTTTCTCTTGATTCGGCCCAAACATCGCGACCTGATTGTATCCCATCGATGCATCCATGAAAGAGAACACCTTGTATCCTACTGTTCTATCAACTAACTCATCCACCCGGGGCATAGGGTAACAATCTTTTGGGCACTCCTTGTTTATGTCAGTGAAGTCAACACACATTCTAACCTTGCCGTTCTTTTTCAGTACCACGACCACATTCGACAACCACTTTGTAAACTCTACTTCCCTTATTATCCCCGCCCCCTTCAGCCGTATAACCTCTTCGCAAATCCCTTTAGCGTACTTGGGTCTTATGCTCCTTATCTTCTATCTTACTGGCTTAGCACCTTCATTCATATGCAAATGATGACAGGCGTATTCTGGGTCTAAACCTGATATCCTCGATTACCCATGCAAATATATCAGCATTGTCTGTCAAGAACTGCACCATCTTACACTTCCATTCCTCCGGCAAGTCAGCTCCAACTGATGTAAACTTTTCTTTATCTCCCACCCCCAGGTTCACTACTTCCAACTCATCGAAAGCTTTCGGTCCCAACGGAGGCTCGTACACTTTTGTTTTCGCTGCCTCCTGTAATTGCTATGCTGAACCTGGTTCGGTCGACGGCCCCTCCCCTTTTGTTCCGCGGACCATGCTTTTTACAGTAACTTGATGGATGTTTTGTGTTGCCACTTGATCCCCCCTTATTTCGTACTTTCCCCTATTAGTAGGGAAGCGGACCACTTGGTAAAATGTCGACGGGATGGCCTTCATTTCGTGGATCCACTTTATACCTAGTATGGCATTATATTGGGAACTTGAATCCATCACCATAAATATGGTGAATACCGTTGTCGGACCAGCTGTAACTGGTAACATCAACTCCCTCATGGGCTTTGTCATGCTGCCATTAAACCCATATAGATTGGTTTGAGGCGCTTTTAACTAATCTCTATCGATATTCATCTCCTCCATTGCCCCTTTAAACAACAAGTCTACTGAACTTCCGCAGTCTATCAACACTTTCTTTACCAGATAAATGCCCATCGCTATAGTAATCACCAATGCATCCTCATGCGGGGAAATTACTGACTCTAAGTCTTTTGGGGTAAACATTATGCCTTTCTCACCCATCGCGGTTCCTCTAACCAACCGCGGTACGCTGACAACCTAGTTCACTTGCTGTAAACTCGCTGTCTTTCATACCTTTTCTCTGTGTACATTTCTTCCCAGGGTTTCTCCACTAAAGCTGACATTGATGGTACCTAGAATTCTAGTCGGAGTTGGTACTCTCTCGGCTTAGCGAACCTCTATGACAAACTCCCTTAACATCCCCTTTTCAGTCATTCTCTCCACTAACCACTTCAATGCATAACATTCATTCGTGGCGTGATTCTTGATTTGATGATATGCACAAAATGGCTTCCCTTCTATTTCCGCAGGTGTATTCCGTGGACCCTCAAAGTACTGTTGCCCCTTAATGAGAGGCAAGATTTCCTCTAAAGGTCTGTTATGCGGAGTCTATTTGATTTCTCTGTATGGCTTCCTCTCCCCTCTGTACCGTCCTTTCTCTTTTTATTCTATTCTACTTTTTCCCTTCTGGTCATCTTGGTCGACAACCTACACTGCCTTTCCTGATCTCTTTTGTTCCTTCGCATTTCTTTGTATTATATCCTCGTAGCGTATGTATTTTTCTACCTTTGAATACAAAGCATGCAAAGAAGTTATTTTGATTTTGGAAACCGACTCATGAACTCTAGTTCCCGCCCTCAAGCTGTGTTGGAAGGCTATGACCGCTGTATGTTCATCCAAATTTTCTACTCTCAATGTCTCCTCCTTCTACACAGAAATTCTCTCAATGATTTAGCGGACCTTTGTTTTATGTTGAACAGAGCCGCGATATAAACCACCCTTCTTTTCTGGTGTATGAAGTGGTCGACAAACGCGCGCTCCAGTTCCTCAAACCTTTTGATGCTCCGCAAAGCCAACCTGTAATACCAATCTGAGGCTCCCCCCTTTAAACTGGCGGGGAACATCATGCAGCGAAGCCCATCATATTTACTCTCCTGCCATAACAGCATCTGTTGCCGAAAATGGTGCAAATGATCCGTCGGGTCTCCCTTTCCATCATACCTCTCAAATCTGGGTTGGGAGAACCTCTTAGGCACTTCTGAATTCCATATCGAATCTACCAGTGGATTTTTGTTGAGGCTTGCAACCTCCTTCTGCGTAGCACTCTAGTTTGCTTTGTCTGCTGCGCGGTTTATCTCCCTATCTTTCTCAATCATAGCCTGTACTACCTCCAAGGTGATACCCACCGTTTGTTCTGCGTCCGAAGGTGGGTACTCCTCATTCTTCCCCTCCACTTCGCTGCTTCGATGATCACCCCGCTCCGTTTCACCATGTGTAATCTCTCTCTCCTTTCTCAACTCGTCATTTTCATTCCGTAGCCTAACTATCTCCTCCTGGAGAAGTCTGGTGGCGTCCGCTGCTACGTCAGATATTTTTTCCTCTCCTACCCTTTCTTCCTTTCCTATCCCTTCTTCTTCTCCTGCCCTTTCCACCTCGGTGCTCTCTGTTTCTTCAACCACTTCTCTAACCGGTGCTTTCTTAGGTCTCCCTACTCCTCTTTTCACTACTGTAGCCATTTCCTCTTTCGTTCCCCACAGACGGCACCAAATGTATCTCCCTTTATTACAACCTACAATATTACTTGTCTAGGTCCTTTCTCTTCACTCCGGTCCCTTTCTCCTTTCTTTTTCCTCCTATTCTTCTCTCTCTTCTTTGTCTTTACAACTTTCATCTTTTCTAACCGCTCTATCTTGTTTGTCCATTCCCCCTAATCCTACATGCCTCATCTCACCACCTGTCCCTCAACTTACCCCGCAGTTCTCGGCAGTTAGGGGTCCGCGACTCCTATCCGCTGCACCCGGTCTTCTCTTCACTATTCTGTATACATGTCATTCTCCACCAATGATGTCCCATGTCACGAATATGACCCCTACATATATTTTTCCTCAACGTATGAAGAGATAAGGAAAGAGATTACCATAGAAACATGAGCAAAAACGGCGATACACCTGTATTATGTTCTTCATGATGAAAATACGCCACCCCCAAATAAGTTTGGGGCGTGGGTTGTTTGATATAGAACAAGAAATATATGGTTTATTATACTAGGGATATTTATTCTACTATAGAATCTTTTTGGGTTTTTATATTTTTGAAAACATGAAATGCATGAAAGAAAAATGGAAAATTTTGGCATGATGTATCTGTTTTACCTTCTACTCATAAACCAAATTCCACAAGAAAAAGTAAAATAAAATAAGCAGATAATATTAAACATAAACTTAAACTTATACTAAGTCATACACGTGAAAAAGAAACATAAAAATAAATAGATCCAACTATACGGACACTAGGAATCCTAGTTAGAATTCGTGCGTGACTCATCTCGACGTCTAGAAGATCCATCTCCTTGTTGACGTCGAGGCCTGACATGTCTATCACTACGCGGGAATGCAACTCTGATGCTATGTAGTGTTCTAGTGACACTGTGCTGAAAACGCCGCTGCTCTTGCTGGAAGGTCCGCTGCTCCTCTGAGATATTGTTAGCTAGTTCCTTCGTAGCGAACTCTGATAAGCGCAGTGAGACGAGGGGATTTTAACCCCTTTGAAAGTGTCTCTACCATCTTCACGTCGATGGTCTTTCCGTATGGAGACTGTTTTGTTTGAGCATAGGCTTTCAGAGGAATCCCTAAAACACCACTCACCACCTCCTTGGTGAGCTCTAGCGAGCAGCCATCCTTAACAACTGTAATGCGGTCATCCTCCCCTTTAGCCATGCAAATATAAAATGAAAAAGTAAGAAAGGGACAATATATTGCATCTTGCAACAAAACTAAGGGTTCCCATCCTTTTCTTCTGACCTCAGCCCTGAAGTGTTCTTCAAACAGATCGGAATAACAGAGGTCTTGAAAATTTTGCTCCAGCACGATTTTGAGAACTTGATCCATTTAGAGTAGGGATTTGAAAAATTGGGGTTTTGAGTTGGAATGGGGGTTGAAAATGGGGAAGGATGTTGATAAAATGTTATATTTGCACGTTTTGGTTTTATTTACTTAAGTTCAAAGTCCACAGTCCGAAGTCCGAAGACCAAAGTCCAAAGTCCAAAGTCCGTATAGTCGTTCGTTTGGTCAAGTTACCTTACTCACGTGGGTTGGTAGGATAGGTTGAGTAAGGGATCGTCCAAACCTTAGGACTCGGCAAGGTTCACAACTGCAATTACAACTTTTAGTGAGTTGGATTTTAGGTTTTTTAGTTGGTTTAATTAATTTAACAGAAATGTAAATAATGTAAATTACTAACGGTGATTTCGATGTAAATAAACAATGATAGAGAAACAGGGAGAGAGTTAATCATGCTCATGCAAGAATCATTTTTTAACAGTTTATATTACCACATCACTACAGCTCTAATTCATCTCGAGTTCATAGTCAAATCCGAGACGACGTCGAGTATTGATCCCTAGCGAAATGCCCACATCTCTGAGCCGGATCGCACTAGCATAAGAAGTTGAACTAATATTTCATCTCTGGAATATCATTTTAGCTCCCGTTTCGATCTACATCAATTTGGACAAATTGGAGAGTCATGCGACACTAGAGAGTCGCTACATGAAGACATTTTGGGTCTCTCGCGAGATTGTTCTGGAGCATCAGCACTCCAAATTTGTACAGTCTCAGTCATTTTGGGACCGGATGTCTAATCTACACCTAATTCCTAAGTAGTGATTCTAGAATATTAAAGAGTCAATCCGGATTCTCACACGAGCAGCATAACCCTCCCCTTGAGGGGGGGGGGGGGATTAGCTCATGGTCATTGAAGGAATAATTAAACTTGATGTATACATTAAATAAATAAATGCAGGACATAAATTAAACTTGAAAATAAATAACTTTTATTAAGAAGAAAATAACTTACAGTATTTAAGCTGCTGGAATAAAAAGGACGGAATGTAAGTGTTGGAATGAAAACTAACTAATGCATAATTGTTGAAGGCCGAATAATGAAGACCCCCCTCACATATATATAGGTTGGGGACCCTTCACGTGAAATCCCAACATTTAACAGGTTTTGTTTTTTAGCCCAATTCAGTTTGTTAAGATCAAAACTTCGTTTTTATAAAGTTTTTTATTATCATTTGTTTTGTCCTTTTATATTTTGGTTTTGTCTTTTATCCCAATTTAATTCAAACATTGAATTGGTATGTGTCTTTCCCATTGCAAGGTGGCACAAAACCATCACTTGCCACCTGCCTATGTTGACTCGTCATGCCTTTGGGCCCGCAGAGTGGGTCCACTTAGTGTGTCCAGTGGCGACGCTGATATTGGCGTTTTTACAACTTTACGTCTTTGGGATTAGAGTTGGTCGCCTGGTCGCCTCTGGCGTTCACTAGGCAACGCGTCGGCATCCAGATTTATCAGATGTGAGCTTCGGAAGTTTGATGCTTCTTTATATGTGGACCCGTTCTGCACTGGTTTTGTTCTTTTGGAAACTTCGGCTCTAGTCAGGCTTTGCTAGGCTTCACTGGGGTTGAGTGGGAAACTTCAAATATTCCAGTATTCCCGTACTTTGATGCATGTTTTATCATTATATTCATGTTAATTGTGGAAACCTGCAAAAGTACGAAATTATAATTATTACATGATTTTTAAACACATAATTGATCAAAATGCTATGTCTCTCGGGGTTTAATATTACAGTTTTGGGTGCTTATCAGATGTAAAATTTTGGAGTGGTGGTGTGTTGAGGTGTTCGGGCAATCGGGAGCTAAGAGGGGGCGAGCGCGAGCTAAGTAGGGTGGCTAGGGTTGGGAATTTGTGTGATGGAGAAGAAAGGAAGGGGCGATTGCATGGTCTTAAGGCATGTGCCTCGTATAAGAATATGAAATTTTGGCCCAAGCCCAAATGAATCAAGAAATTCCAATCTTGTCCTCAATGCCTTCCCAACTTCAAGAGCCGATCCATGCTTTGTTACTCGTCTGATCTTGACCTGTGAGGTACCAAAACGATCAGCATCGCAAATACAACATAACGGTATATGATACACTCACATCTAACAGTAGATGAGAAAGAGATGATGGAAAGAACTATACAAGAACTATAGGAAAAATATGTAGAGATAACAGAAGAAAACTTTAATTAATTTTTTTGGGTTTTGAATAAGTTTGACAGAAATTTTAAAAAGATGGGTCGTTTTAAGTATAATCCCCAAGACTTGGAAGTGTTTGAAAACTTGATTCAATCCCAACTAGACGGCTGAATTACTCTCCTCAGCTGTGCTTGATGAGCAAGTGGCTGGCACATGAAAACCATAAAAACTGAATTGTTATGAGGTCGAAGATCGGGGAAAGTTGATGTTTGACAATTCAAGCACCAGCCTTCTCTCTTAGCTCGTCTCTTACGTTCATATGAACTCTTACCTAAACCAGGAATGATTTTTGGTATATGTGTCCATATCTTAAGCTGCAGTTCTCTCGGAAGTGCTTTCACATGATCATTGAAACTGATCTATCTAGTCTTGCTAGGTGGAAGGTTTTTGTTTACTACAGAAGACATTTTTGAAAAGTTTTTCAGAAACGAGAGAGATTTAGAAGGGAAAAAGATTTAAACGATAGGGGAAAGATTTTTAAGAAAGGAAGTTTTTGAAAATTTTGTAAATTTTTTAGCCTTTTAACGTCAGATTCTCAAGACAAAATAGAGAGATAGAGGCAAAAATATAGAATTAAACAGAGAATAATATCACTCTGGGTTACTCTATTTGATTAATTCTTGTTTGGAGACGCCTCATCTTTTTTTTTTTTTTTTGGAACATGTTTTCTCATTCAAAATATATCTCTATCCATATAGAGGTTTTGCAAAGAAGATAAAATTATACGTTAATCTGGTATCATTTTGGTTACTACGGACGTATAATTTTCATTTTTTATATATTCTGGTTTTGAAAACTATGGAGAGATGTTTTAAGAAACTCGTACTCAACAGCTGTGATTCTAGATGTTACTACTTTAAAACAAATCATAACAAACATTCTTAGGCAATTGAAATAAAGGAAATGAAATAACAAGTTGATTGAAATAAAATAAAACAATAAGAAATTAAAAACATGAATTGAAAAACAAGACAAGAAAATAAACAAACCAAATGGTTTGGATCCTAAGACAATAGATGAGTTCTCTCTCCTTTGCTTTTTTATTATATACTCCTACTTTTGCCATTTACATATTTGCCCTTATCCATTCTAAACTAGACACCTCACCCCTTTCACTTTTGCTTTTGTTTTTGCTTTCTGGTGCCTTCTTGACCAAGAAAGGTTTAGGGCTAAGTCTTCATAATTTGAAATAAAGGCCTCCATCTTTGGTCATCTGAATTGAGTCCTTTAACTGTTGACTTTGACCGGTTGACTTGACTTTTTCAGCACTTTTCCATAGCAGCTGCTGGTCTTCATAATAGGCGTGATTAAGGCTCCTTTTGGTGCTAAGATGCAGCTTTTATGATAAGTGGTCTGAAATACTCCTTAACCTGAAAAAGGTAGTGAAAACTATGAGTTGCCTTTTCGTTAAGTGTAAGAAGGACTGTAATGTAGTAATATATGGGTAATAAAATGCATATTTGGGAGCTGATCAATATGTTGCAATCACAACTCTCTGATAGATTCACTCAAGTTTCATTTTCTCAAGTGCAGAGGGCACTTATTTTCCTCACATACTTGAATGACGTCCAAGGAACCGGGGCCGATTGATCACAATTTCCACTTACTATCACACCATCCTATTCCTAGTTGAGCTAGAGGTCTTTTATTAGGAATTACGGGGCTAAGGTAGTGGTTTAGAAATAAATGGGAGGGAAAACAAACTCTGATAAGTTGAGAAATTGGGTCTTCAAGATATTTGTAACTAGAGAAGAACCTCGTTTTGTTCTTTTGTTTCTTAAATTGTAATTCATTCTTTTAGCCCTTTGGCTTTGTGACTCCATATGATTTTGATTTTTGGGAGTTCTAACTTTGTTTTTGTTTCTTTTGAAATCAACTCCTTTAGATTTTGAATTTTTGGGAGGTTTCGAGCTTTTTTTTTTTTTTATATATATATATATATATATATATATATATATATTTTTTTTTTTTTTTTTCTTTTGAAGCTTCTAACTATTCTATTTTTGTACAAGGCCTTCTCTTCTCTTTTTACTATTCATCCAATTTTCAACTCGTCAGCTGGGTTAGTTTTTTATTGTGTGTAGTAACGGTTCATGGATTGATGGCGAAGAAATAAAAAGGCTTTTAGAAATTGGTGAAGACTCAAGGGGGGTAACTAGAGGAAAAATTATCTTTTTGGGTTTTTAACGTTTATTTGGCTATATCGATCCAAAAATGGCCTAAATTCTCTCCTATGATATGGCGTGGTGATCAAGCAACTGGACGTTTTATCTTTCTATCCGAACATCCTTGTGTCATCACTCAATAATCATTCAGATGAGACTTTTGGCTAGATTCTCACAGGATATGGAACATAACTGTTCTAACCTTGGTCTCGGAAACTTACTGCTATATACAATCAAATGTTGATGCATGTCATTCATGAAAAGGTACAAAAACTATTGTATGTATATTAGTCTGAGTTCGAATAACGAAACTTTACTCTATTGCTACAATGAAACTTCTAAACTATTTATTCATTGTAGAAACAGGAAAACAAGACTTTTAGTACTAAATAGAAAAAATATTTTTTGGTCTTTTCGAAATATTTTAAGAAAGAAAGAAATATAAAAATATACTAAATCTATTTAATATAAGAATACTATATAATAAATGTCTAATTTTTGCAAAATGTTACTATACCACCCCCAAACATAAATATGCTTTGTCCTCAAAGTATGAAGAAAAAGAAAGAGATTACCATAAAAACATGAGGAAAAATGGCAGTAACCTGTGCTATGTTCTTCGTTATGAAAATATACAACCATCAAACAAGTTCGGAGAGTGGGTTGATAGATATAGAATGAGAAATACATGGTTTATCTAAAAGGTAACAAACATAATTATTCTAACATTAAATTTTTAGCTTTTTTGAATTTTATTTGTAAAAACATGCATAGTGTAAAAAATAAGAAAATTTATGCATGATGTATTTGTATTTCCTTTTGCTCATATATCACAAATCCTTATACATTCCACAAAACACAAACATACATAACAGATAATACTAAGAAAAACTAGAACTGCAGAAAGTAAAAAGATGTACTATAACGACAACAAATTATATATAACTATGCAGACACTAGGGAGTTGCCTAGTCAGATTCTGCACGGGATAAATAATGACGTCGAGACGAACTCGAGCTACTCCTATCTCTTCCCTCTTGTCAGGCTCTCTCAGGCGTAGAAGCAAGTGGAACTAACTCATCTTGCAACTCCTGAAGCATCTGGAGAGTGCTGGCCTGAAAGGTGCGCTGCTCGTGCTAAATTGTATTCAACTGCTGATGTAGTTGACACTGACCTTCATGCATGAAGCGCAAAGCATCCAAGGGACGCGTGAACTGAGACAGAGCTCTTGGAGCAAGTAGTCGACAAGAGGTGGAGGTGGAGCTTTGTCATCGTCGAGACCGCGCGTGGTCGATCTCTTGTACAACCTCTGGGGACCAGTTGTGCTGAACGTAATGAAGGTAGATAGGAGTGAATGTGGCAGACTTTACTACCACAAAATCACTCGAAACTGCTACTCCCCAACTAAGCATGAGCTTAGTTACAAGGGTAGGAAGGGGAGCAGTACTCCGTCTACATTGATAAAGCTAGTCCCACATGAAAGAAGAAATACAGAACCCATTGTTCTGGGTCTGTAAAATCCAAAGAATGTGAAGGATCGACTTACTGATATCCTGAAGAATTCGTTGTCCTCACAAGATTGTGCACAATCCACATTGCCACTGCCAACTGGTTCTTCCTCAGAGAAGTTTGCCTCGCGCAGGTGGAACCATTGATGTACTCGCCCTCTAACACAGTCGCATGCATCAAATCAAACACTATGCCATGGAACTGCTCACTCTCGGGTATCTCATGTCACACTTCGATACCTAAAACTAACCCAACTGTCTGCCTAGTCAACATATACGAGCGACCCCCAAACAAAATGGTAACCAAACCTTTGTTACTGCGAGCTAAGCCGCGATAGAAAGCTTGAACAAGAGAAGGGGAGTACTGGGCGGTGGGTTCTAGCAAGAGTGGCCCCCAACCTCTTCTAAGGATCTACCCCTTGAAGAAAACATCAAAAACCCTCGAATCAAATAGATTTGAAAATTCCATTTCAGGTACAATCTTGCGATTGGAAGCCATGGGAAGGTGTTTTGGTTAAATTGAAAGTGGGAATGAGGTGGGGTGAAGGTTTTGAAGTGGTAGTCGAAACTATTTTGGATTTGGTGAAGATAGAGGCGCGCGCGGGTTAGGGTAGGCACAGGTGCGTGTTGACTTTGGTTTTGCGAGCTAGGGTTTTGAGTAGAGCAGATGGTATGTCAGGCTGTCACATGGTTGGATTTTAAACCCGCCTACGACCATCGGTTGTTGGGCTTTTAGGTTTTGAAAATTTTGGCCCAAGCCCATATGAAATGTGGAAATACCAAAAAGGTCTCGTTCCGTCTTATAACGCGTAAAAGGCAAATCCCTGCTTCGTTACAGGTCCGATTCGGACAAACCAACTGTCGAAACGATCATCGCAAAAAATCCAATCTAATGGTATATCACATGCTTTGATTCAAGGTTGTATGACACACAAGATTATAGATGAATGCCTTGAAGCGTGAAGATAACATAAGCTGTATACACGAATGAGCTCTAAAAAGATTAGAGTATGCCAACTTGAAAACAAAGCACACGAATAGAGGAATGAATCAAAAAGAGTGTTACAAGAACAAAGGAAATGGATGGTGGAAAAGCTATACAAACTTGAAATTAAATACTAATTAATTTTTTTTTGGATTATATTTTTGAAAAACTGTAAAAATGTACCGTGGGTCGTTTTTAGTAAAATCCCTAAGACTCGAGTCAATCCCAACCAGATGGTTTGATTACTCTATGAAGATGAGCTCTGTGCTTTGGTGTAAGACAAATGTAGATTGTAAATACTAAGCCCTCGCTTATCGGCTGATGATAGTTAGTAAATTAATTCTTAATTATCTATAGATGAATATAAACAACTAATGATCAACTACCTTATCAATATTATTCATACTCTCAATTCATTATGCAGTAATATATAAAGAGTCAGGATTCATTCCACTCTTAAACTGCCAAGACTACATAGAATCCAATTAATCAAACACAAAGAAACAATGGTGAGAGTAATATTATGTTGAGAATTTATACTACGAGATAATACTATTAATTGATCTTATATTAATATAACTAAAGTAATTATTTATAGGTGTATCAAATATGAAGAAAACTAGAGAGAGATTGAAATCTACTTTTAATTTCTTAACATGCTAGCATAGATTTGTATAGAAAACCCTAGTCTAGATATTCTTACACAAGGTTAAAATATAAAAACTAGACCGTTAATGATCCCTAATTATTTTATACTATCTTTAGTCATAAACTAATTAGCATAAGAGAAAGCTTGTTCCCATTCTCATGGCAAACTCACTATTCTCTAGTTTAGGTTAAACTTTTCTTATCTCTATGTCAAGAAAAACCTAAACTTGAAACCCTAAACAACAAATCAAGTCCTCTCAAAGCTTCATTCAAACTCCCTCTAATGGGAGTTTAGCTATGAATCATGGGACTATCATGGACATAATAATAGAAAAAAGAAAATATAATGAATAACAACTTTATTAAATATAACTTGAATTGAATTAATGGTGGCTACAAACTAAACTCATAAACTAAAACTAAAAATGAGAGAAAGAGAGATAGCCCTAATTTATTCTAACTAATGGAAGGGAGTGAGAGAGTTTAGGGTTTTTATTCTCTTATATAATGATACAAAATCGTGCATGGGTTTGTAGGTTAGGTTATGGACCTATAAATCAAGTCCATAACCCAATTGGTTGAATCCAAGACTTCTAATTCTGGTTGTGTTACTGTAGTGCGGGTTTTTACTGACTTATACAACTCTGATCGAGTCAAGGCCTAGACTATTAGAAATAACTTTCTGAGACGGTCATTTTGATATAAAATGGGCCCAAATCCGAGGCCTGAGTCCAAAGATATAGCCTTTTGAAGTTTTTTGACTTTTCTTTTCTTCAGCTCTCTAATCCAGTTTGACTTTCACTTAACAGTGTTGACTTAGGTTTTTTAAGGGATTTTTCTCCATTAAACTTAGGCTTTCTTCATGGAACTTCTCTAGCAATCACTTTAGCTCCTTTTAGTTCCTAATTAGTAACGAATTGACATTTATTCAACTCCGAAGCTTGAAATACTCAAAAGCACGTAATTAGTGATAAATCTATATTATTAATAACATAATTGGCTAAATAGAAATACTATTAAAGGGTTTAAACTGCAGTTTTGGCCTCTTATCAGCTGACGCCCAGGGTAGTCTGGTGTTTGACATCTCAAGCACCAGTTCTCCCTGACTACACGTCGTCTGTGTGTATAGGAAAATTTTCCTACACTAAGTGTGGTGGTGTGAATTCTCTTCCAGATATCATGTTTTATATCAATCGGAAGAGAAGAAAAAACTTCAAAATCAGAGAGTACAGGTCTCCATTGAGCCTTGCTCGGTGGAGAAGAACTGTTGTTTGACATTTTGAAAGGTTTGTAGAAGGGAGGAGAAAAATAAGTTTTGAAATTTTTGGCAACTGGAAATTTTGTAGGGTTTTTAGAAAAAAGAAAGGGAAATTTTTGAAATTTTTGTACAGAATGAGTCTTTTAATGTCAGATTCTCGAGACAATAATAGAGATGTGCATGATATAATAAAACAAATCATTGTTTCACTTTGGGTTACACCATTTGTTTTATTCTAGAATTCGACGCCTAGTCGAGTTTTTTTTTTTTATTGTTTTTCTTAAAAAAATATCTCTAACATGATAGAGGGTTTTTGCAAGAAGATAAAATCATATTTTTATCCAGTATCATTTTGGTTAGTCTGGGACAACGTAAGATTTTAAATTTTTATATCCCCAAGTTTTTGAAAAATATATATGTAGAGATATATACAAAGGATTCGTACAAAAGCAATGATAAAAACATACCATAACAGATTGTCTTAGGCAAATTTCATGTTGGTTTGATTGAACCTAATCTAGACAGACAAAGCTTCAGTTATACGAGTTGGGGGATTTACTGCACAAGACATGGAATGTCCTGACCCGTGTGATAATCAATCCTTTAGGGTTTGTCTTTTTGAGTCCAAGTCCGTAAGCGTCTGGTTAGTCAAGTTGCCTTACTCATGTGGGTTGGTAGCATAGCTTGAGTAAGGGATCGTCCATACCTTAGGACTAGGCAAGGTTCACAACTGGATTTACAACTCTATTGTGAGTAGGATTTTAGGTTATTTCTTAGGTTTAGGTCAATTAAAACTTGGAATGCAAATAATGTAAAATAACAGCGATTAATTTCTATGTAAAATAGAGAGAGATATACAGGAAAAGGTTAAATCATAATCATGCAAGGTTAGTTACAAAATTTAGAGTACCATATCACTACATCTCTAATTCATCTCAAGTTCATAGACAAACCTGAAACAATGTCGAGTATCGATCCGTGGTGCGATGCACTCATCTCTGAGTTCATTTCACTAGCATAAGGAGCTAAACTGACAATCCATCTCTGGAATATCATTTTAGCTCCTGGTTTGATTCTACATTAGCTGGATGATAAGAGCCCAAAACTGTAGTTTTAACCCCTTAACAATTGTACTTTTAGACCAATTATGTGAATAATAAGTAAGAGTTAATACTGATTACGTGTTTTTATGCATTTCAGGCTTCAAAGTCTATTATGTGCAGAAATGTGCCACTTTAGCGAGATAAAGGAGAAAAGGTCGGTTGCTAAGGAGTTCTGTGAATAAAGGCTAAGATTCAAGGAGACAAAGCCTTTGTAAAGCCCAGTCAAAAGCTGAAAAGTCAACACGGGCAGAAACAATGCACAAGTCACTAGAATTTCCGAAGACCATATCTTTGGACTCAGACCTCGGAATTGGGCTTACCTTATATCAAAACGACCGGCTCGGAAAGAGATTTCCAATGGTCTAAGCCTTGACTCAATCAGAGGAGCAGAAATGGACGAACAGTCTATTGAAGCCAAATCCAGCTGAAGAGCCCTTTTCGGACTGAAAGAATTGGGTTTTGGGCCCGATTTTCCGGCCCAAAATATGGCTCCAAGCCCATGTACGATTTTTGGATCTAAAAGTATAAAAACAAAAGCTTGACTCTTTATAAAATATAGATAGTTAGGTTAGAAAATAAATTAGCTTAGGATAGAAAGTAGCCATTAAACCTTAGTTCTAGATCTAGTTTTAGATTAATTAATTAGTTTTTATTCTTGTTTTAAATTTAGTATTGAATGATTGTTCTTCCTTTGAATTAGATGAATAAAATAGTAGTTCTTGATTCAATTTCAATTTTTGTCATTTATATTTATAGATCTAGTTTAAATTCTTGTTTGTTTTTATTTCTTAATTATTAATTAAATTTTAATTATTGTTTAATTTAGATTAGTAAATTTCAATTCTTTATAGTATGTTTAGTTTTAATTTAATCGGAAATGATTGCGTAATGATTCTCGGCTAAACCTCCATTAGAGGGGGAGAAGCCTTGATGAAAGCTTGATTTGTGTTAGCGTAGGATAGTCGTAATTTCTATTCCACTCTAGAAACGATTAGTTCACCATGAGAATGGGTTTAATCATTCACATGCTAGTTATGAATTGGTAGAAATGTCATGTGTAATTAGGGATTAGGAAGAACCAATTGTTTTTTTACGTAGCGTGCAATTCGGATTCTGACGATTAATTGGATTAGTAAGTTAAGTTGAGTTAAGGTGGAATAAATCCCCCTAATTCCTTATCATAGAATCGGCGTATTTTTCATAGCTGTTTATTTAGTTGACTAGTTGCATATTGTGGGTAGTTGCATCGTAGTCTAGTTTATAATTCGTAAATCTCTCATTAGATTTTAGTTAAGATTATTTATACGTAGAGAACATTACCATGCAGAAGGACTAGGAGTGGAACGAACTTCCTACTCAACTATAATCAATAGGATTGAGAGTAGAACAAACTTTGATAAATTAGGCACGTAAATTATCGTTTAGTTTTACTTACATTTAGAGTTTCATCGCTTTATTCATTAGTAAAACTATTCTTTTTACGTTTATAAAATGGCGCCGCTGCCATTTTAGTTTCACTTTCGCATTGTTTTCGTAGTATAAGTACTCTTCTTAAAGTCCCATTTCACCCACCCACCCTTGTTCGATTCAAACTGTGGTTTTCTTTTTCAGCATTAAACTTCCTCGCAAAAATTGCACGGAGCGCACTTGCACCCCAAAGGAGTGCAACCTGCGCTAAACTACTGGAAGTTGTGCGCGACCCGCGCCCAAACCAAGCGCGACCCGCGCTCAAACATTGTAACTTGAACTTACACGGGCGCCTGCGCCCCGGTGATTTTTTTTGGGATTTTCACAAGTTTGTTTTGAACTTGAATTTTCAAGTTTTTCAGTGTTCTAACTTGTTATATACACCAACACGCGCGTAAACAAGGCGCTATTCATAAGCGAAGCAAGGGCCTTGTCAGGTATTCCTTTCTTCCACACCTCGCGATCTTACGTTAGAGGTTTATACTAGAATATTAGGATTGTTTGGAGGTTGTCGTGTTTAGTTAAGTTTGGTCTTAACCTTGTATGAGATTAAGGTCTGGTCGAACAAAAACACCTAACGTAATTACACGGCAACATCAACAAGCACGCCTATCTAGTATACCACTCATTGCACCTCTAGCTACTATTCCACATACTGCGACCTGATGCCCCGACGAAAGAGAGACTCCTCTCTCGGACTTTTATAAAGCCTTGAGCGATAGCCCCAAATCTTGCATCGTTCTTGCAGACCCAGTGGGGGATTTTCGAATCCCCCCAAATATTTTTAATTTGTTACCCGTTTTCCATGGTTTAGACCATGAAAAACCTTATCAGCACATGCGTACGATTAAACAAGTTCTTACAACATTCCACCATCCTACGGTGAGTGCTGAACAAATTAAACTCAGGGTATTTCCCTTCACTTTAGCCGATAAGGCGGCGTCTTGGTTAACTGCCCAAGCGCCTAATTCTGTGGACTAGTGGGCTAAACTTGTTTAGCTGTTTATGGAACATTTTTATCCACCCCTAAAGACGGATGAGATGCTTTCCAAGATTCATTTCTTTCGACAAAATCCTCATGAATCATTTTCAGAGGCTTGGAATCGTTTCACCGATCTCCTTATAGAGTGTCCACATCATAACCTAGCGAAAGACACGTTAGTTCGTGCCTTTTTCAAAGGACTTCTACACCACCATAAAGAAGTCCTTGACATAATGAATGGGGGTAGTTTCCTAAGTAAAGGAGCCTCGGAGGCTTATAAATTTTTAGAGGATCAAACTAAGCGAAATAACAGTTGGGGGGGTAGTGACGATATCCACCGCTCCGCTAGTTCTTCTAATACAGTTAAGGCCGCCGGTATGTTTGAGATGAAACACGATCCCGAGCTTAAAACTCTAATCGAATCACTCACTAAAAAGGTAGAGGCCATTTCTGTACAACAAAAGCCTATCCCCGTCATGAATGTAAATTCCAATCCATGTAGTTTATGTTGGAGTCCTGAGCATCCCGACTCCCACTGTCCTATAGCCTATGAACATGCTTGTTCCATTAATAGTGAACCTAACACCCCTTGGAGACAAAATCCCAACTTCAGTTGGAGAAATAACCAATAAGTCACACCTCCAGGCTACAATAATCAATATGTTAGGCCAACGCCCAGTTATAACCAAGCTCCACCACGACAAGGACTGGGTCAGGGTAATTATAATAATTATAACAACTAAGCGCAACCTCGACAAGGTCAAGCATAAGGTCAAGGAAGTTATAATAATTATAATCCTAATAGAGGTATCGTTCCGGTAAATAATAACTATCACAATCCGCCCATAAATAATCAACGCGACATAGTTCCAGTCACACCACCCGTGACCACTACACCCACCCAACCGGATCATCTTGACACCTTCATGCAGGTGAGCCAACAACTCTTCCAAACCATGGCTCAATCTAACCAACAGCTTCTACAATCCGTTAATAATTTAAGCCAACAGTTGGCCCAAGATAAAGCCCAACCCAAAGGTGTGTTTCCAGGTCACGCGATACCTAATCCTAAAACAACAAACACGGCCTTTGAGGTAACCGGTAATACTAGTAATGAAAATAAAAACGTAGGTGAGCTAAATGCCATCACCACTCTCCGTTCTGGCAGAGTGGTTGATAACAAAGTAATTATGCCTATAGTTACCCCATCAGTAGCCCCTACACATGCTACTTTACTAGATACCAAAATAGAAACTGAAGAGCCTACCACTGTAGAGGTACCAGTTACAATACAACCTAAGAAACAGAAAGCCAAGGTTAAACATCTAGGTGATACATATGCTAAATATAGAGAGAAACCACCGTTTCCACAAAAATTAGCCATGTTAACTAGGGATACAAATTATGAGGAGATTAGGGACGTTTTCAAGAATCTAACTATAAACCTTCCCTTCCTCGAAGCTATTAAAAAGCTACCACACCATGCTAAGTTTCTTAAAGAGTTGTGTACTACTAGGCGTAAGACCAATATACCAAAAGACGCCTTTTTAACAGAACAATTCCCAACTCTATTTGAACATAACGGAATTGTTAAGTACAAGGACCCTGGTCGTCCTACTGTACAATGCACCTTAGGAGATTCCTATACGATGACCGCGATATTAGACCTGGGGGCTAGTGTTAACTTACTCCCGTTTTATTTGTATAGACAAATAGGTCTAGAGGAGATGCAACCCACTAAAATGACGTTGCAATTAGCTGATCGGTCTATTAAGTATCCTAAGGGTGTGGTTGAAAACGTGTTGGTAAAGGTTCAGGATTTCTACTATCCAGCTGATTTCGTCATCCTCGATACAAAAGTCGCTAACGACTCTGTCCCGATCATCTTAGTATGCCATTTCAGCTCTTTGCCAATGCGCTCATAAATTGTCGCGTGATGGTTCGATGTCCATGTCTTTTGGCCATCTTCTCATTGAAGTAAATGTTTTTAAAACAAAGACACAGTTACCCGATTCATCTATGGATGGAGAGGTTAGCATGATCGAGAACTTCGCTCGAGATTATTTCAACAACACGTTCCCTAATAATCAGATGCCCAAATTTCTTTCCTTTGAAGGTTCAGACTCCAACGTTTTCATCCCTACACTAGTCGGTATACATATTATGGATGAGGACGAGATAGATGACTTTCTCAAAGATATAGAGGAATACCATAGTACTGTGGATATGACCAAGCTAGATAAGGAATTCGATGAGTTTTTTAGAGCAGGTGATGAGTCACCCTATCAAGAACTACTTTGCACAACATCCGCCTCGACTCCCCTCCTTCCCCTCAAAGGAATCTCGAGTTTGCACTCGATCCTTTTGTTTCTCCTATGCTTCATAATTTTTTAAATCCACCTAGCAAACAAATACTTCAAAAGAACAAACCATTTGACACCTTCATTTTCAGAATTGAGACAGTCCCTACCTACACCATGAATGAGTTTTGTGCTAAACCCACATCCTCAGTTTTTCCATGCTTTCCTTCTACAACTTATCCATATCCACCATATCTTCCACAACCATTCATTTTTCCACACTTATTCACTAGGACACCCTTTCGTTCAAAGATGAAAAAGAAGGTGCATGCTAGGTTACGATATAGGTCTATCTGACTTCGTTTTCATTTCACTAGGTTGCGTCATAGGAAATCTTGGTGCTTGATTGTGTTTGGGTATGTTGTTTGTGATATTTATTTATGGAATGATCCATAACGATTTTGGTTGTTGATATATGATAAACTGCATGTTCATACATATGTTTAGATAAAGTCTCGAGTATCTGACTATAAACGACTCAGTTTTTATGTTTGGTGCATTTCCTTTCATTTCCAGATATTGGTGAGTGCACCATTAAGGTAACCGGGCCCTCCCTATGGAGTGTGTGGTTGTAAGTACCGGATCCTAAGTCCACGTTTAACATAATTCACGTTTTCCACTCTTGCATGTTTTCTCGGATTTTTGAGTCATGTTTCTCTATGGGGTGAATTATGTCCTTATTGCTTATTGTTTTTCCTTATAAAAGTAAAAAAATATTAAATAATAAACATAGTAATCTAGGAAGTCTCGAATCGACTTTAAAAGACCCATTTTTAAAAACAAATTTTCTAAACTCTGTTGTAAAAATTTGTTTGGGGGGTGTGTTAAGTGTTCCGTCCTAGAATATTTTATGTCTCATTAGAGTTGCTTAGGCCGTTTAATTGTATTCTGATTCGGGTTGACATAATCTATGAATTTAGAGTTCATTCGTTCTCATAACTTAAGTCATGCACATACTTTGAGGCATTTTCCACTATCTAATATGTAATCCATGGTCGGAATAGAGTGTTTTATGGATCATTGGATTGGAAATTCTCTCCTAATCATTTCTATATCTCATTCGCAAAAATCGGCTCGGTAACGAAGCGGAAATGTTAGTTTGAAGTCGCGCTAAAAATCGACAAAAATTTGAAAAATTCGAATTGGGCTTGGGCCCCTATGTTTCCACCAACAGTCGTGCATTTTCATCTTCCAAACTGCCATTGACAAACTTCTAAGCTTCAAACCCTAACAAACAATAAAATTAAAAAGAAACCTAACTACACCCACGCCAAACATCCAAATCAATTTCAAATCTTCTCAAAAACCTTTCCACCACCACCTCCATCAATTTACAAAGCCAAAAACCACCGAAAAATCCAAATCTTGGAGCTGCCGCGCCACCACACCACCACCACCATCGTTTTTTTTAGTGAGGTTGTCCCTCATTGCTTCCCCCTACCTTATTCAAACCCCCTAACCTTATCAAAACTTCCAATGGCTCAACAACGCCGGATTTTGCCAGAGCAAGCATTTACTGGCGACCACTTCGCGCCATTTTACGGTGACGAAATGATTAGTAGAGATTGGAATAGCTTGTGGTACTCGACCGATGCCTTTTACCCCGAAGAGTTAGTCCAACGGTTTTACAACACGAGGGAGTTGGAGGGGAATATAATTTTTGTTACTGGGTTGTTGGCTGAGATTCTAGGCATTCTGCCTAGAATCCATCTTGATGCCACGTTACAGGAGTCCCAATATACTGGGGTCGGGCCGTTGATGAACGCGACTGTTACCAAAGGGAACTACAATGTGAGGTCGAATTGTGTTCGCCAGACATCCCTCAGAACCAACCAGCTGGCTGCAGCTCAGTGGATTGGTAGGAATGTCATAGGAAAGGAGAAGGTCAGCGATATCGGTCTGAACTGCCTTCACATTCTATGGATACTCTAGGAGTAGAAGTATGAGTTCTGTATCTTGGATTTTTTGCTTAACATGATTAGGGGAGTAGGGAAGTCTTTTGCACCTCTCCCTATTTTGATAACCAAGATCATGTTGAAGTTGAGAGCGACTCCGACGTCTGATAGGATTTGCCTCACCCTACACCGAAATCCTCAGATTTATAAGGAGTGTATCCAACAAGTTTGGAGGTTGCCTGAGGATAGGGTAGTCGACGAGGAAGACGTCGGAAATGAGAATGACTCGGAGGACGATGAGGACTTGACATGTTTTGATGCTGATGCCTTGGAGAGGTGTTGGTCAGATGCAGAACGCATGGCTGTGATTCATCGTGGCATGCGTTCACTTAATACTATCTGCAAAGACCTCCAGACTCAACATGCTACTATCCACCATAACTTTGAGATTCGTACCCAGCGAGAGGATGAGCGGTGGGAACAGATAAGGGCTGAGCTAGAAGCTCTAGCGCCAGTTCCGGGCCGATATGCTTGCACATTTTCCACCTCACGGGGATTCTCCTTCTGAGGATACATCATCAAGGCACGAGCGTCGCCGTCAAAAGATCGAATGGTGCTCGCCTGATCGAGAGCTCGAGCCATCTCCTGGAAAGTGCCCTCCGCCACCGATTACCGACGTGTTTAGGGATAGTATAGCTTGATGATTTTTATTTGTAGTTTTATTATTGTTAGTTATTTTAATGTCAATTTTAATTCGGTAATTTGAATTTTGTAGTGAAATGTACTTTGAATGAAAAATTTAATATAATGAGGTTATTTTCATTTTGCGTGGTTGTTTAATATTAATCCCACCTTCCCAAATTGTTTGGGGATGGTATTATCTATTCCAACATGATTTTTATATGACCCTCGTTTTTAGAAGTTATTTCGGAGTTAGGGTGAGAATATTGCCGATCTGGGCATATCTATGAATAAATATTGGTTAGGATGAAATCTCGATAAGTTAAGTAGTTTTATCCTAAATTAAACCTAAAAGATACTAGGGTTGTTTTAGAATCAAGAATATGAGTTGTTTCCGTTTCGGGTTTGAAAATTTTAGTATTTCCGAAAATTGCTGTAAAAACTTTTTGACAACTTCCCAATTCGTTTTAGCAACTTAAAACCTATAAAAACTTTATTCATTATACACTCACAACCCACACTACACCTAACTTCCATCTCTCACCTTTCACTCCCACGTTTCTCGTTGTTCTTCACCATTTTCACAAATCAGCACCTCGAGCGCACTGCGTTCCCCAAATTGAGCGCTGCTCTAAGCCATTTTCAGAAATTTTACACCGAAAACTGGCGCCAAAACAATGTAAATCTAAAAGCACCCGCGCTGCTTTGCTTCAAGCCGAAGCACTGTGCCTCGACCTCCGTAGACCATAAATTTCTAGTTTTCTCATGGGTTGTTCCCGAATCGCTTGCAAATGTTCCAGAGGGTCGCTTTTGAGATGACATCTCCTACAATAATACCGAACAGTCTTTCAAGATTTGTTCCAAAAGCACTACTTATGGTGCTTGGTTTCATGAGGTGATCACATCGTGAGGCTGGGAACCGCTTATGGTAAGACGATGAACTTTATTCTCCAGCACTTGCATCTTATTTTTATGATAACTGTATTTTCTTTGAGAGACCGGATGGAGAACAAGTGTTCTCCATCAACATTAATGATGAACCAATGTAAATTACCAGGTTCTTCTTGCTAGCATTTGTTCTTTGACTTGCTAGGCCCGCTGAAATACAAGACCCATGGTGCTATTGGGTAGATAATATGCATGTCTACACTTATGAGTTTTTGCATGAGTCGTATGGGGCAGGCATTTTCCGTATCGAGGACCAAGAGGAATATAACGTCGCCTTTGGTAGCTTGTCCATGAACATTGGAACTGTTATGTTTTGGATCATGCTAAACATTTTAGGGGAATGACGTTTTTCTTCTATGAATGATGCCACTTGCAGCGTCTTCCTTACTTTAGCCCAGGGACGTATGTGCCATGACCTTCCCAGAACCTTGATGTCTAGTTTAGCACGAGCCCATAGCATGAGGCATAAGTACCTTCTTATGCATGTTATAATTTCCTGTATTATGCTATGTTTCTTTCCTGTTTTTTGTACACGTTTTACGGACTGGGTTGGGGTCGACATTGTGACCCCACCAATTCTATTATTCGATCTTTCCGAGCAATGACTTGGCAAGGGTGGAGGATACAACCTCATCAGGTTGCACCTTACACCCCATCCGACCAAGTGGCGCTTAACAGGTTATCATCCGTAGATGATAAATGGTGGCAAGCTTGGCAAATTATAATGGCATGGCAGGATGTGAAGGAACCTCACTTCTTTATAGAAGAAGAGGATGAGGAGGATGAAGAATAAAAGCGGGAGATAAGGTCAGTTTTTAATTCCAGTTAGTGTCTGCTTATGTCCCAAGCAATTTTATTCTGTTAACCCCATAATGGGTGGAACTCTTATAGAGTTGCATCAGTTTTTTTTATTTCCTATATTAGTATGTTCTAACCTTGTTTTGCAGATGTTCCAGAATTTCACGCGTTTCCATGGTATTTTTCCTACCCTATTTATTTAAATGCTTTGAGGACAAAGCATGCTTCTTGTTTGGGGGGGAATAGAAACACGTGTAATTAAGGCATCTGTTAGGATATAGATATGTATAATATGAAATTTTTTTCAAGTTAAAAATTTCAAAAATATAAATAAATAAGTTTATGCTATACACTTAGGAATATTGGTATTGTTTTCTTTCTCTATGCTCTTAACAATCTAGAAGTCTCAATGTGGGTTTTTGCATCGAGAATAATTGTTAGAAACTTAGGTTAATATGTAGGTAATAATCTTTGCATCTATCTATAAATATATTACATGAGGCTCTATGATTGTTAGCGATAAAGTTTAAAAATCTAGGCTAGAGTACTTATTCTACAAATCCTGTGAGAATATAGCCTAAAGCCTTATATGAGCCAAAACATTTGAGAAATGACACAAGGGAGAAGTAAAATCGGATAGAGAAATCACACGCCACTTGCTTGATCACTATGCCATATCCTAAGCGAGAATTTAGGCCCTCTTTGGATCGATATAGCCAGAAATTCAAACCTATGAATTATTTTGCGCTAGTCGCCCCTCTTAGCCTTTCTTTAGCCTTTCATAAACCACAAATCCTTTACCCTGTTACAAAAACAAAACAAAATAAAAAAAAAATAAAAAAATAAAAAAATCAACCTACCCAATTTAGAATAAGTCTGAGAATAGAATGAGTGAAGAAAGAAGAAGAGAAAAACCTGTGTAAACAAAAATTAGTTAGTTGCTTCAGAAAAAAAAAAGTTTCCATCCAAGGAAAAGAAAAAAAAAATAGAAATAAATAAAAACTCCAAAATAGAATAAAAGGGAGTCAAAAGTCAAAGAAAAGAAAAAGAAAAATATGGCTAATGATGGAAACAAAGTATAGAAGCAAAAGAAAATAACAAGGTTTTATCTAAGTTACATAATATGAAGACTCTATTATCTCAGACTTGTCCTTTTGAATATCCATTTCCTTCCTTCTTAAACCATCTCCTAATCCCCGCAACACCTAATAAAGACCTCTAGCTTAATTAGGAATAGGTTAGTGTGATAGTAAGTGGTAGATGTGTTTGATCGACTCCGGCTTCCTTGTGTACCATTGAGATTGTAAGGTAAAGTGTGCCCACTACGCACTGGAGTAGTGAAACTTGAGTGGAAAAATCAGAGTGTTGTATCTTGACTATTATTGTGAGAACCTACTTAAGGACGCTATTCCGAGTTTCAGAAATGAACCTGCTAGGCATTTCATAGTATTACTCATAGTATATATATTTGTATCATAGATGATTGATTATTATGCATATATTAGCTTAGGTTTTTCGACTTGGTTATTCTTATTCATTTGCTAGTGAGATGTATAGATAGTTGAGACATGAATAAGGAAACAATAGTTTTATTTTTTAGTCGTTGTAGTATAGATGAAGTTTGTGAGTACCTTCATTGGAAAACTCTCACGAGACTACAACTCGTCCACTAGGGAATTCCTAGTGGTTTAAGGCCTTGTTGCATATGGTCAATGCAATCGCACTCAGCGAAACGAGATTAGTTAAAACTCCATGTTTGGTCACTTATTCTAATATCTAATATTTGCTTGAGGACAAGCAAAATGCTGTTTGGGGGTGGTTTGATAAGAGCCCAAAACTATAGTTTTAACCCCTTAACAATCGTACTTTTAGACCAATTATGTGAATAATAAGTAAGAATTATTACTGATTACGTGTTTTTATGCATTTCAGGCTTCAAAGTCCATTATGTGCAAAAATGTGCCACTTTAGCAAGATAAAGGAGCAAAGGTCGGTTGCTAAGGAGTTCTGTGTATAAAGGCCAAGATTCAAGGAGACAAAGCCTTTGTAAAGCCCGGTCAAAAGCTGAAAAGTCAACACGCAACAAAAAAATTGCACAAGTCGTGAAATTTCCGAAGACCATATATTTGGACTCAGACATTGGAATTGGGCCTACCTTATGTCAAAACAACCGGCTCGGAAAGAGATTTCCAATGGTTCAAGCCTTGACTCAATCAGAGGAGTAGAAGTGGACGAAAAGTCTATTAAAGCCAAATCCAGCTAAAGAGCCCTTTCCGGACTGAAAGAATTGGGTTTTGGACCCGATTTTCTGGCCCAAAACATGGCTCTAAGCCCATGCACGATTTTTGGATCTGAAAGTATAAAAACAAAAGCTTGACTCTTTGTAAAATATAGATAGTTAGGTTAGAAAATAAATTAGCTTAGGATAGAAAGTAGTCATTAAACCTTAGTTCTAGATCTAGTTTTAGATTAATTAATTAGTTTTTATTCTTGTTTTAAATTTAGTATTGAATGATTGTTCTTCCTTTGAATTAGATGAATAAAATAGTAGTTCTTGTCATTTACATTTATAGATCTAGTTTAAATTCTTGTTTGTTTTCATTTCTTAATTATTAATTAAATTTTAATTATTATTTAATTTAGATTAGTAAATTTCAATTCTTTATAGTATGTTTAGTTTTAATTTAATCGGAAATGATTGCGTAATGATTCTCGGCTAAACCTCCATTAGAGGGGGTTGAGAAGCCTTGATGAAAGCTTGATTTGTGTTAGCGTAGGATAGTCATAATTTCTATTTCACTCTAGAAATGATTAGTTCACCATGAGAATGGGTTTAATCGTTCACATGCTAGTTATGAATTGGTAGAAATGCCATCTGTAATTAGGGATTAGAAAGAACCAATTGTTCTGTGTAGCAGTTCAATCCGGATTATGACGATTCGTCATTAGTAAGTTAAGTTGAGTTAAGGTGGAATCAATCCCCCCCTAATTTCTTATCATAGAATCGACGTAGTATTTCCATAGCTGTTTATTTAGTTGACTAGTTGCATCTTGTGGGTAGTTGCATCGTAGTCTAGTTTATAATTCGTAAATCTCTCATTAGATTTTAGTTAAGATTATTTATACATAGAGAACATTACTTTGTGAAAGAACTAGGAGTGGAACGAATCATCTACTCCTCTATATCTCAATAGGATTGAGAGTAGAAATCTTTGATAAATTAGGCAAGTAAACTATCGTTTAGTTTTACTTACGTTTAGAGTTTCATGGCTTTATTGATTAGTAAAACTATTCTTTTTACGTTTATCACTGGACAAACCAGAGGGCTAACGACCACCATAGGGCCTCGCACAAGACTTGACCTAGTGTAAACTGGGTCTCTCGCGAGACTGTTATGGAGTATCAGCACTCCAACTTTGGTCAGACTCAGTCATTTTGGAAATGGATATATAATCTAAACCTATTTCCTAAGTAGTAATTCTAGAATACTAAAATACAGCCTGATCTTCACATGAGCATCATTAACCCTCCCCTTGGGAGGATTTTAGGTTATGGTCCTTAGATGGATTGATTGTTCTTGATGTATGCAATGAATAAGTAAAAAGAAGTGAATGAAGAACATGAATTTAACTTGAAGAAAATAGATTTTATTTGAAGTGAATACTTCCTGTACCAACCTAATACAAGCTTTAAAAGAAATGAAACTAATACTGTATGAAAGTGTAAAACAATGAAAGGAAAATGCAAGAATGAATTCTCCTTTCTCTAGCCTCCCATAATATATAATATCCTTCTCACGTGAAGCCTTCCCCCCTATTTATTATAAATTTGCCTTTTCTTATATCCAAACTTTATTCCACTAGTTTGTCTTTTCCTTTTCTAATACATCCAAACTTCATTTTACAAGTTTGTTTTTTTCCTAATCAAAACTCTAATCACTCATTTAATGTTTTGTTCTTTTCTCTCTTTGCAAGGTGTCACCAAAGTGTTTATAACTTGCCACTTGTCCATGCATGATGACTAATCATTTTTTATTGGCCCACAGAGTGGGTCCACGTGATGTGTCCAGTGGCGGCTCAGATTTTGGCATTTTTACAACTTTCTGTATTTGTGTAGAGCTCGTTGCCCTGATCGTTCTGGCAGTTCACTTGTCGAAATCGACGTCCAGGTTTGAAAGATGTGAGCTTCAGAAGTTTGTTGCTTCTTTACACATGGACCCGTTCTGGACTAGTTTTGTCCCTTTGGAATCTTCGGCTCTAGTTAGGCTTTGTTAGGTTTCACTGGGGCTGAGTGGGAAGACTTCAAATATGCACAGTATTCCCGTACTTTGATGCAAGTTTTATCATCATATTCACGTTAACTGCGAAAACCTGGAAAAGTACGAAAATATAATTATTTCATGATTATTAAACACATAATTAACTAAAATGCTATGTCTCTATGGGGTTTAGTATTACAGTTTTGGGTGCTTATCACACCACCCCCAAACAGTATTTTGCTTGTCTTCAAGCAAAGAAGAGACATTAAAACAATAAGTGGCCAAAAATGTGTTGTCCTAAACTAAGTCTCATTTCGCAGAGGGTGGTTGCATTGACCGTATGCAACAAGGCATTAAACCACTAGGAATTCCCTAGTGGACGAGTTATAGCCTCGTGAGAGTTTTCAAGAGAAGATACTCACAAACTTCATCTATACTACAACGACTCAGCAACAAAGGCTTGTTCCCTTAATTAATCTCAGATATCTATATATCTCACTAGTGGGGGAAACAAGGATTAATTCATTTGAAATTCAAGTTAATATACATACAATAATCAAAATATCTACATATGAACATGCATGCAGTGATCTTTACAATGAAATGTACGAGCAGGACCATTTCTGGATCCTTTGGATAGTGTCCTTAAGTAGGTTCTCACAGGTATGTGTCGAAACACAAATTCTCTCATATTTTTTCACTCAAGTTTTGCTAACTCCAGTGTGTAGTGGGCACACATTTCCTCATATACTCAATGACAATCAAAGGAGCCAAGGTCGAGAATTCACATCTACAACTTATTATCACACCATCCTACTCCTAATTGAGTTATATGTCTTTATTAGGTGTTATGGGGCTAAGGTGGTAGTGTAGAAGAAAATGGAATGGAAAATTCAAAAATGGTGAGTATGAGAGAATAAAGTCTTCGAGATATTTTCACTAGAGAAATCCTTATTTTCTTTCCTGCTTCTAACATGAGTTTCCATACTTAGATTTTTTATGCTTTTCTATTCCATTTTGATTTGATTTTGGAGAAATTCTAACTTTGATTTTTCTTTTGATTTTTGGAAATATATTTCTATTTTTCTTTTTCTTTTCTTCTGAAGGAGGTAAATGATTTTGATTTGTGACAAGTTTTTCTTTTCATTTTTCCACACTTTATCCTATTTCTCATACTTATCATCTCGGTGGGCATATTTATTTGTGGTTAATAAATGGGTAAAGATTTTTTTTTGTGTGAAAATGAATGGGTTAATAAAAGGTTTAGTGGGGTGACTAGTGATAAGAGTCCAAAATTGTAGTTTAAACCCCCTAACAATAATACTTTTAGACCAATTATGCAAGTAATAAATAAGAGTTAATGTTGATTACATGTTTTTATGTATTTCAGGCATTAGAGTCAATTATGTGTAGAAATGTGTCACTTTGGCGAGATAAAGGAGCAAGGGTTGGTTGCTAAGAAGTTCTGTGATTAAAGGCCAAGATTCAAGGAGAAAAAGCCTTTTTAAAGCCTGGTCAAAGCTGAAAAGTCAAAGTCAACGCGGGCAGAAACAGTGCACAAAAGTCAACAGAAATTGCAAAGACCGTTTCTTTGGACTCAGACCTCGGAATTGGGCCTACCTTATGTCAAAACGACTGGCTCGGAAAGAGCTTTCCAATGGTCTAAATCTTGACCCAATTAGAAAGTAAAAGTATACAAAATGTCTATTGAAGCAAAATCCAGCTGGGAAGGCCTCTATGGACTGAAAAATTGGGTTTTAGGCTCGATTTTCCGGGCCAAAACATGGCTCTTTAGCCCATGCACGAAAATGTGAATCTTGTCTCTTCCTTTTCAATACACAAGACTTAACTCTTAAGAAAGTAGAAAATTAGGTAGCCATTAGAGCATAGTTTTAGATCTAGATTTAGACTCCAATATTTAATTAGTTTTCATATCTTGTTTTAACTTTGGATAAGACAGAAAACGCTAATACTAAAGAACTAGGAGTGGAACGAATCTTCTACTCCAACTCTATTGCGATATCATCGAGAGTAGAAAAACTTTGATAATTAGCATCGAAAATAGTTTTAGTTTTACTTGTGTTTGAGTCTCGTTACTTATTTGTAGGTAAAACTATCATTTCCACTTTTATCAAATGGCGTCACTGCCATCTTAGTTCCCGTTAGTATTGTTTTCTTTAGTATTATTAGTCTTCCCAAGGTCCCACCCACCCTTGTTTGATTATAACTGTGGTTGTTTGTTTCAGAATTGAATTTTTCCTCGCAGGAATACATGGAGTGCGACCCACGCCCTACTAAGGCAAAACTTGAGCGCCCCCCGCGCTTAAGCGCCTAGAACTTGAGTTTTACCTGAGCGTGACCCGCTCCTTGCCAAGGCAAAACTCGAGCGCCCCCCGCGCTGAAAACGCCTAGAACTTGAGCTTTACCTGAGCGTGACCTACGCTTTGACAAGTCAAAACTTGAGCACCCCCGGCGCTAAAGTGCCTGGAGCTTGAGTTGGACCTGAGCGCAACCCGTGCCCTACCTAGACTGATTCGGATGATGATGAGGGGAATACAACATATTTTGATGCCGATGCCTTGGAGAGGTGTACGTCTGATGTAGAACGCATGTTGGTGCTTCATCGTGGCATACGTTCTCTTAATACAATTTGTGAAGACCTGCGGACTTGCCTGACTGTCATACATCGTAACTATAAGACTCGTGCCCAATGCGAGGATGATCGTTGGGAACAGATGAAGACAGAGATGGATGCATAACGCAAGTTCCGAGAAGATATGCTTGAACGCTTCCCACCCCACGGGGGTTCTTCTTTTGAGGAGGCATCTGTGAGGCACGAACGTCGTCACCGAAGGACGGATGGCTCAGTCCCATCGAGAGGTCAGGGCCCATCTTCATCTCACGTTCCATCTTCTACCAGCAGCGCGTGGTTTAGGGATATTATGAGTTGATATTGTTTTTTATTTGTTTTTATTAGTTCGGATGTTAATTTTTGAATTCCGTAGTTAAAATTTGAATTCGGTAGTTAATTGTATTTGAATTTGAATTTTAATATAATTTGGTTTTTTTCAAATTATGCGTTGATTTTATTGTTAATCCCACCTTCCCGAATTGTTTAGGGGTGGTATTATTTCTTATAGCATGGTTTTTTATATGATCCAAAATTTATTATATAATTTTGCGATGATTGTTGGGAATGTTGCCGATATGGGCATGGCTATTAGTAGATATTGTGGTAGGATGAAATCTCAATGAGTTAGGCAGTTACTATCCTAAATTAAACCTAAAAGATATTGTGTTTGTTTTGGAATAGAGAATATGGGTTGTTTCCATTTTCGGTTTTGGAAATATTTTGTTTTCGGCAATTGCCTTAAAACTTTTTGGCAACTTGCCGATTAGTTTTGGAAACTCACAACCTATATAAACTTCCTTCATTCTACCCTTACAACCCACACTACATCTCACTTTCATCTCTCACCTTTCACTCCCAAGTTTCCCTATTTTCTTCTTCACTTTAGCACTTCAGCTGCATGGAGCTCGCCTGCGCCTCAGTTGAGCGCCACCTGCGCTTGCCCACCTATAACTCGAAATTCACCTGAGCGCGACCCGCGCCCATCCCAGGCAAAAAGTGAGAGTGCCCTGCACCTAAGTGCATGTCACTCAATTTAGGCTAGAGCGCACTACGCGCCCGTCCCAAGCTAAAAGTGAGCGTGCCCTAGGCCTAAGTGCCTAGAACTCGACCATAGCTTGAGCGCACCCTGCACCCTACCCACGCATAGTTTGAGCGCCCATCTGTAGGCACGAAAAATTCCAATTTTTTATGGGTTGTTCCAGGATCGTTTGCAACTGTTATAGAGAGTAGTTTTGTGATGACATCACCTATAGCCATACCGGAGCAGTCTTTCAAAGACTTGTTGGGAAGTGAGACTTATGGAGGTTGGTTACGTCACGCGGGATCTTGCGCTAGATGGATGGATCTATCTTGGTAAGTGATGACGACTCGTATTCACCTTAGCTTACTGCTTATTTCTACAACCATGTTAATTTCTATTGTAACCAATAAGTATTTGGTAGCGTTAGTTTCGGGATTACCAATACCTGATCCTATTCACACGTGGGGATATATGACCGATAATGTATACCTCTATGACTATACATATTCCATGAGTATTATGGGGGAGGTGTGTTTCGTATAATAAACCAAGGGCGTTATAACATAGCCCTTGGTAGCCTAACCCTGAATGTAGGAACCACCATGTTATTCATCATGATGAATATTTTGGGGGAGTGGCAATTTACTTCAGCAAATAGTACCGCTGGTGACGTCTTCCTTGCTTTAGCTGAGGGACGTCGCCGATATGACATTCCCTGAGTATTAGTGGCTAGTCTTAAGAAAGCCCAAAGCATGAGGCATAAGTATCTTCTTATGCCTGTTTTGGTTTGTCGCATCATGCATGGTGTTTTCCTGTATTCTGTACCCAGTTCACGGATTGGAAAAAGGTTAAAGTCATGAGACCCACCAATTGGGTGGTTCGTTCATTCCGAGTTATGACTTGGCCGGGATGGCAGGTGCAGCCTCATTTGGTTGCCCCTTACACCCCATTAGACATAGTAACACTCGACAGGTTAGCACAAGTTGATGACACACGGCGGCGGGCTAGGCAAGTTATCATGGCATGACAGGACACGAAGGAACCTCATCTCTTTGGAGAGGAAGATGAGGAGGATGATGCTTAAACGCGGGAGTTAAGGTAAGTTTTTAGGATGGAGGCATCTACTGGTAAGTGAAGACGACTCGTATTCACCTCAGCTTATTGAATATTTTTACAATAATGTTAGTTTCTACTGTAACCAGGATGGAGAACAAGAATTCTTTGTCATGGTTGATGACACGCCACTAGAATTCAATAAGTATTTGGTAGCGTTAGTTTCGGGAATACCAATACCTGATCCTATTCATACATGGGGATATATTACCGATAATGCATACCTCTATGACTATAAATATTTCCATGAGTATTATGGGGGAGGGGTGTTCCGTATAATGGACCACGGGCGTTATAACATATCCCTTGGTAGCCTGTCCCTCAATTTGGGCACCACCATGTTATTCATCCTGATGAATATTTTAGGGGATTAGCAGTTTACTTCAGCAAATAGTACCGCTGGTGACGTTTTCCTTGCTTTAGCTGAGGGACGTCGCCGATATGACATTCCCCGAGTATTAGTGGCTAGTCATAAAAGAGCCCAAAGCATGAGGCATAAGTATCTTCTTATGCCTGTTTTGGTTTGCCGCATCATGCGCAGTTGTCTACTTGAATTCTGTACGCAGTTCACGGATTGGAAAAGGGTTAAAGTCATGAGACCCACCAATTGGGTGGTTCGTTCATTTCGAGTTATGACTTGGCCGGGATGGCAGGTGCAGCCTCATTTGGTTGCCCCTTACACCCCATCAGACATAGTAACACTCGACAGGTTAGCACAAGTTGATGACACACGGCGGCGGGCTTCGCAAGTTATCATGGCATGACAGGACACGAAGGAACCTCATCTCTTTGGAGAGGAAGATGAGGAGGATGATGCTTAAACGCGGGAGTGAAGGAAGATGAGGAGGATGATGCTTAAACGCGGGAGTGAAGGAAGATGAGGAGGATGATGCTTAAACGAGGAAGATGAGGAGGATGATGCTTAAACGCGCCCCCCCCCCCCCCCCCAAATAAGAAGAATGCTTTGTCCTCAAAGTATTTAAATAAAAAGGTAGAAAAATATCATGGAAACGCGTGAAATTCTGGAACTTCTGCAAGACAAGGTTAAAACATACTAATATAGAAAAAGAGAAACAGACGCAACTCTATATGAGTTCCACCCGTTATGGGGTTAACAAGAATCAAATTGCTTGGGACATAAGCAGACACTAACTGAAATTAAAAACTTACCTTAACTCCCGTGTTTAAGCATCATCCTCCTCATCTTCCTCTCCAAAGAGATGAGGTTCTTTCGCATCCTGCCACATCATGATAACTTGTGAAGCCCACCGTTGTGTGTCATCAACGTGTGCTAACCTGTCGAGTGTTACTATGTCTGATGGGGTGTAAGGGGCAACCAAATGAGGCTGCACCTGCCATCCCAGCCAAGTCATAACTCGTAATGAACAAACCACCTAATTGGTGGGTCTCATAACTTCAACCCTTTTCCAATCCGTGAACTGGGTACAGAATTCAAGTAGATAACTGCGCATGATGCGGCAAACCAAAACAGGCATAAGAAGATATTTATGCCTCATGCTTTGGGCTCTCTTATGACTAGCCACTAATACTCGGGGAATGTCATATCGACGACGTCCCTCAGCTAAAGCAAGGAAAACGTCACCAGCGGTACTATTTGCTGAAGTAAACTGCTAGTCCCCTAAAATATTCATCAAGATGAATAACATGGTGGTGCCTAAATTGAGGGACAGGCTACCAAGGGATATGTTATAACGCCCGTGGTCCATTATACGGAACACCCCTCCCCCATAATACTCATGGAAATATTTATAGTCATAGAGGTATGCATTATCGGTCATATATCCCCATGTGTGAATAGGATCAGGTATTGGTATTCCCGAAACTAACGTTACCAAATACTTATTGAATTCTAGTGGCGTGTCATCAACCACGCAAAGAATTCTTGTTCTCCATCCTGGTTACAGTAGAAACTAACATTATGTAAAAATATTCAGTAAGCTTAGGTGAATACGAGTCGTCTTCACTTACCAGTTGATGCCTCCATCCTAACTGCAGGATCCTGTCGCGGAACCAATGTCCATAAGTCTCGCTTCCCAACAAGTCTTCGAAAGACTGCTCCGGTATGACTATATGTGATGTCATCATAAAACTACTCTCTAGAATAGCTGGAACGATCTAGGAACAACCCACAAAAAATTGGAATTTTTTGTGCCTACGGATGTCAGGGTGCGGGGTGCGCTCTGACTAAGCCTTGTATGGGCGTGGGTCATGCTCCGGAGAATTTGGACTTAAAGTGTTTTGGGTGTGGGTCGCGCTCAGAATTGGTCTGGGTAAGGCACGGGTTGCGCTCGGGAGCAAATGGACTGACATTGTTTTGGGCGCGGGTGGCGCCAACCGAGGCGCAGGCGCGCTTCGAGCTGCTGAGTGCTGAAGTGAAACAGAAAAAAAAAGGAAAAATTGGGAGTGAATGGTGAGAGATGAAAGGGAGAGATGTGAGTTTTGTGTGGAGAATGAATGAAGTTTATATAGGTTTTTTTGAGTTTTCAAAACGAATCGGGAAGTTGCCAAACAGTTTTAAGACAATTGCCGGAAACAAAAAATTTCCAAAACCGAAAACGGAAACAACCCATATTCTTGATTCTAAAACAAACCTAATATCTTTTAGAATGAATTTAGAATAGTAAATTCTAAGCTCTTTTAGATGTCATCCTACCACAACATCTAATCATAGGCATGCCAATATCGGCAATATTCTCAACAATCACTCCAAAACAACTTCTAAAATTGAGGATCATATAAAAATTATGACAGAATAAATATACCACCCCCAAACAATTCGGAAAGGTGGGATTAAGAATAAAAATAACGCATAATTTGGAAAGAACCACATTATATTAAAATTGAAATTCAAACAACATTTAACTACCCAATTCAAATTTAATTACGAAATTCAATAATTAACATCCGAACTAAATAAAAACAAATACAAAACAATATCAACTCATAATATCCCTAAACAACGCGCTGCTGGTAGTCGATGGCACATGAGAAGGAGATGACTCATGAGCTCCCGATGGGCCAGAATTATCCGTCCTACGGCGGTGACTCTCGTGCCTCATAGACGCCTCCTCAGAAGAAGAACCCCCCTGTGGTGGGAAGCGTTCACGCATATCTTCACGGAACTTTCACTGAGCTTCCATCTCGGCCTTCATCTCCTCCCAACGCTCATCCTCGCGATGTGCGCGAGTCTCATAGTTACGATGGATGCATGGCAGCTTGCCGAGTCAGGAGATCTCCACAAATAGTGTTGAGAGAACGCATGCCATGATGAAGCACCAACATGCGTTGTGTATCAGACGTACACCTCTCCAAGGCATCGGCATCTAAACATGACGTGTCCTCATCATCCTCTGAGTCATCCTTCGACTCATCGTTTTCAACTACCCTCTCTTTAGGCAACCTCCACGTCTTTTGGATACACTCTGTATAAATAGTTAGATTTTGGTGCCTCTTCACGTAAATCGGATCGGACTTAGGAGTCGCTCTCAAGGTCATCATGATCTTCGTTATCAAAACAGTGAGAGGTGCAATACTCTTCCCGACTCCTCTAATCATAGTAATCAAAAACTCGAGGCTACAGAAATCATACTCTCTCGTCTGGAGTATCCATAGCATGTGGAGACAATTCAGATTGATGTCACTGACTTTCTCCTTTCCAATGACATTTCTCCCAATCCACTGAGCGATAGCCAGCTGGTTGGTTCGCAAAGACAACTGGCAAACACAATGTGAGCTTTCATTGTAGTTATCCTCCAAAACCGTCTCGTTCATCAAAGCCTCGATCCCAATAAATTGGGATTCTTGCACTGTGGCTACTAGAGTGCGTCCTTCCTCCATGCCGAAGATACGAGCCAACAAATTTCTATCCATTTCTCTCCTTCCTTTATTCACCTTCACAAAAATTTTATTCCTAACCAACTCCCTCGTCCTATAAAATTGTTGGACCAAATCTTCGTGATAAAAATTGTTCATCATATACCACAAATGGTTCCAATCCCTATGAATCATCTCCTCACTGTAAAACGGCTGAAAGTGGAAGGGCGTAAATTATTGTTTTGGCAAAATTCTCTGTCTTTGAGCCATTGAAGTTTTGAAAGGATTTGTGGATTTGAATAAGGTGGGGAAAGGTTTTAAAAACAAACTCACAAAAAATAAAAGTGGTGGTGCCATGGTGGCAGTTCGGATTCTTGGATTTTTTTGATGTTTTCGGTGGTTGAAATTGTTGGAGATGGTGGTGGGAGAGGTTTGGAGAAGATTTGAATTTGTTTTAAACTGTTGGCGTGGGTGTATT
Organism: Coptis chinensis; assembly: GCF_015680905.1. NCBI lineage: Eukaryota > Viridiplantae > Streptophyta > Magnoliopsida > Ranunculales > Ranunculaceae > Coptis > Coptis chinensis. The sequence goes on from NC_141459.1 coordinate 38,286,213, forward strand.
GAGGTTTTCTATTTTTTTTTTTTTTTTTTTTTCTAGGGTTTGGAAGCTTTGTTAATGGCGGAATGAAAAATAAAATCACGATCTGTTTTAGTTTGGAAGATGGAGACGCACGTGCGAGATTAGGCCCAAGCCCAATTCGATTTTCGAAATTCGAAGATTTTTTGCGCAACTTCAAACTAAAATTGCCGCTTCGTTACCGGTCCGATTTTTGCGAATGAGCTATGGAAATTATCAGGAGAGAATTTCCAATCCAATGATCTATAAAACACTCTATTCCAACCGTGGGTGACATATAAGAAGATAGAAAATGCCTGGAAGTGCGTGGGTTATGTGAACGTCTGGAAGATAGAAAACGCCTGGAAGTTATGCGAACGAATGAAATCTAAGTTCATAGATAATGTCAATCCGAATCGAAATACAATTAAACGACTTAAGTAACACAAATGGAAAGTTGAACAATCAAGGACGGAAAAACGAATGCCCCACCCCCAAACAAATTTTAGACAACAGAGTTTAGAAAATTTGTTTGAAACGTGGGTCTTTTAAATTCAGATTCCCGAGACTTCCTAGATTAATATTTTTATGGTTTAGAATTTATTTTTATTTATTTTATGAAAAATATTTAATAGAGAAAAATAATAAAGCAATAAATTCATAATTCACACTATAGAGGAACATGACTCAAAAATCGAGAAAACATGCAAGAGTGGAAAATGTGAATTATGTTAAATGTGGACATATAATCCGGTACTTACAGCCACACACTCCATAGGGAGGGCCCGGTTACCTAAATGGTGCACTTACCAATATATGAAAATGAAAGGAAGTACACCCCAACAAAGGTCAGTCCTCATAAACAGGGTTCTGTAACAGGACTTCCTCCACATCAGGGGACAATAACTCGTGAAAATATTTTAACCGTTGGCCATTGACTTGAAAGGTATTGTTGTCCTTAGGATTTACCAAGGTGATTGCCCCGTAAGGGGTGATTTCAGTAACCAGAAAAGGACCAGACCAACGGGTTTTCAATTTCCCTAGAAAAATATGTAGACGTGAGTTGTAAAGAAATACCTTTTGACCTACCACAAACTTTTTGCGGAAGATTTGCTTATCATGAACACGTTTCATGTTAGCTTTATAATCTTTCGCTAGATCATAAGAATCGCTATGGATTTCTTCAAGCTCATTCAATTGCAACTTGTGCTTGACACCTACCTCATCAAAATTGAAGTTAAGGCTTTTTATAGCCCACATAGCACGGTGCACCAATTCAACGGGAAAATGACAAGGTTTCTGATAAAAGTGATTTTACGTATTCTAACTATCTATGCGTAAACACAAATAATCAATTTACGTAAATACGTGTTTATATCAATATTCCTACTCTCAATAACGAAGTAATATAAGAGAGTCAGGATTCGTTCCACTCTTAAAACCTCAAGACGTAAATAGAATTCAACTACTCAAACCCAAGAGAAACAATGGTGAGAGCAATGATTTGATGTGAAATTTCTATTCTACCATTCCCAACAATTGAATCTAAACAAGACATAATATAAAGATTTGAACTTTATTTGTTTAAACTCAATTCGAAACTACTCATGCAATAATTGAATTAAACTAATAATGACAAATAAGTAAATCTAAGGATTTAAGCTAATAAATAAATGAAAATGAAACTAGATTATGGAGAACTAATTAACTTTATTTATCTAATAGAACAATAAAAACAAGATATGATTGAACGAATAACAACTATTTTATTTATCTAATGAATGATATTCAATGATTTAAATAACTAATCTAAAACAAAGAATGAAACTAATTAATGGAATGAAAACTAAGTAATTAACTAATCTAGATCTAACTATCTTTTTCTAACCCTAAACTCCATTAACATTAGCTTGCTAACCTAACTGCCATTAACAAAGAGTCAAGCTTTTGTTTTTATACTTCCAGATCCAAAAATCGTGCATGGGCTTGGAGCCATGTTTTGGGCCGGAAAATCGGGCCCAAAACCCAATTTCTTTAGTCCAAAATGGGCTCTTCAGCTGCAGTTGGCTTCAACAGATGTTTCGTCCACTTCTGCTCCTCTGATTGGGCCAAGGCTTGGACCATTGGAAAGCTCTTTTCGAGCCGGTCGTTTTGACATAAGCTACTCCCAATTCGAGATCTGAGTCCAAAGATATGGCCTTCGGAAGTTCTGGCGACTTGTGCACTCTTTCCGCCCGGTGTTGACTTTTCAGCTTTTGCCCGGGCTTTACAAAGGCTTTGTCTCCTTGAATCTTGGCCTTTATTCACGAACTCTTTAGCAACCAACCTTTGCTCCTTTATCTCGCTAAAGTGGCACATTTCTGCACATAATAGACTTTGAAGCCGAAATGCATAAAAACACGTGTCGGATTAACTCTTAATTATTACTCACATAATTGGTCTAAAAGTATGATTGTTAAGGGGTTAAAACTACAGTTTTGGGCTCTTATCAAACCACCCCAAACAGCATTTTGCTTGTCCTCAAGCAAAGATGAGAAATTAGAATAAGTGACCAAAAATGGAGTTCTATCTACTCTCGTTTAAGCTAAGTGCGATTGCATTGACCATATCTGACAAGGCGCTTAAACCACTAGGAATTCCCTAGTGGGCCGAAGTTATAGCCTCGTGAGAGTTTTCCGATGAAGGTACTCACAAACTTCATCTATACTACAACGACTAAAAAATAAAACTATTGTTTCCTCATTCATGTCTCAACTATCTATACATCTCACTAAGCAATTGAATCTGACGAATAATCATGTCGAAACCTAAGCTAATATATGCATAATAATCAATCATCTACTAATAAATATATATACAATGAGTAATGCTATGAAATGCTTAGCGAGGTCCGTTTCTGAAAAACTTCGAATAAGCGTCCTTAAGTAGGTCCTCACATAAAAGTCAAGACAAAAATCACTCACGATTTTTCGCTCAAGTTTTTACTCCGGTGTGGAGTGGGCACACTTTACCTTACAATCTCAATGACACACAAAGGAAGCCGAGTCGATCAAACACATCTGCCACTTACTATCACACTAACCTATTCCTAATTGAGCTAGAGGTCTTTATTAGGTGTTACTGGGGGATTAGGAGATGGTTTAAGAAGGAAGGAAATGGATATTCAAAAGGACAAGTCTGAGATAATAGAGTCTTCATATTAAGTAACTAGAGAAACCTTGTTATTTACTTTTTGCTTCTACGCTTTGTTTCCATCCTTAGCCATATTTTTCTTTTTCTTTTCTTTGGCTTTTGACTCCCTTTTATCTATTTTTGGAGTTTTTATTTTATTTCTATTTTTATTTTTCTTTTCTTTGGATGGAAACTTCTTTTCTTTATTTTACTCAAGCAACTAACTAATTTTTGTTTACCGCGTGTTTTTCTCTCTTCTTGTTTCTTCATCATTCTATTCTCGGACTTATTCTAAATTGGGTAGGTTGATTTTTTTTTTTTTTTTTTTTTGTTTTGTTTTGGTAAAGGAATTGTGGTTTATGGAAGGGGCTAATGAAAGGCTCGATTAGGGCTTACTAGCGAAAAATATACTTAGGTCAGAATTTCTAGCTATATCGATCCAAAAAGGGCCTAAATTCTCGCTTAGGATATGGTTTAGTGATCAAGCAAGTGGGCGTGTGATTTGTCTATCCGATTTTACTTCTCCCTTGTGTCATTTCTCAAATGTTTCATTTCATATAAGGCTTTAGGCTATATTCTCACAGATTTGTAGAATAAGTACTCTAGCCTAGATTTGAAACTTATCTTGCTAACAATCATAGATACTCATGTAATATATTTATAGATAGATGTAAAGATTATTACCTATATATTAACCTAAGTTTCTAACAATTATTCTGATGCAACAGCTACGTGAGACTTCTAGATTATTAAGAGCATGGAGAAAGAAACAATACCAATATTCCTAAGTGTATAGCATAAACTTATTTATTTATATTTTTGAAATTTTTAACTTGAAAACAAATGCATATTATACATATCTATATCCTAACAGATGCCTTAATTACACGTATTTCTATGCCCCCAAACAAGAAGAATGCTTTGTCCTCAAAGCATTTAAATAAAAGAGGGTAGAAAAATACCATGGAAATGCGTAAAAATTCGGAACATCCGCAAAACAAGGTTAGAATATACTAATATAGGAAATAAAAAAGCGACGCGAACTCTATAAGAGTTCCACCCATTATGGGGTTAACAATTAAATTGTTTGGGACATAAGCGGACACTAACCTGAAACTAAAAACTTACCTCCACTCCAGCGTTTACTCGTCATCCTCCTATTCTATAAAGAAGTGAGGTTCCTTCAGATCCCCGCCATGCCATTATAATTTGCCAAGCTTGCCGCCATTTATCATCTACGGATCCTAACCTTTGTTAAAAGCCCACTTGGTCGGATGGGGTGTAAGGTGCAACCTGATGAGGTTGTATCCTCCACCCTTGCCAAGTCATTTACGCGGAAAGATCGAATAATAGAATTGGTGGATCTCACAATGTCGTCGACCCAACCCAAAGGTGAAAACGGGCACAAAAATAGGGAAGAAACATAGTATAATACGGCAAACTAATATAGGCATAAGAAGATACTTATGCCTCATGCTATGGGCTCGTGCTAAACTAGACATCAAAGTTAAGGAAGGTCATGGCACATACGTCCCGTGGCTAAAAACAAGGAAAGACGCTGCAAGTGGCATCATTCACGAAAGAAAAATGTCATTCCCTAAAATGTTTAGCATGATCCAAAACATAACAGTTCCTATGTTCATGGACCCAGGGGCTACCAAGGCTTACGTTATATTCCCTTGGTCCTCGATATCGAAAAATGCCCCGCCCCATACGACTCATGCAAAAACTCATAAGTGTAGACATACATATTATCTACCCAATAGCACCATGGGTCTTGTATTTCAGCGGGCATGGCAAGTCCAAGAACAAATGCTAGCAAGAACCATAAGCGGTTCCCAGCCTACGTGTGTGATCACCTCGCGAAACCAAGCACCATAAGTAGTGCTTTGAAACAAATCTTTGAAAGACTGTTCGGTATTATTATAGGAGATGTCATCTCGAACTACGCTCTAGAACCAGCTGCAAATGAACCGGGAACAACCCGCGGAAAACTGGAATTTTTCCGGTCGTCGACGAAGTCGGGCGCGCATTCAACTAGAGGCGAGTCAGCGCGTGTATTTGGAATTCCAGTGTTTGAGCCTTGAAGTCGCTACTGACCTTGGGCGTGGCCTCTCGAACAAAATTTCGACAAAAGTGTAGAAGCGGCGCCAGGCGAGGTGTTGATTAAAATGAAAAATCACGGCCGCGGGGAAAAACGGGGAGTGAAAGGTGAGAAATGGAAGTTAGGTGTAGTGTGGGTTGTGAGTGTAGAATGAATGAAGTTTTTATAGGTTTTGAATTGTTAAAACGAATTGGTAAGTTGCCAAAAAAGCTTTAAGGCAATTTCCGAAACAATAAAATTTCCAAACCAAAACGGAAACAACTCATATTCTTGATTCTATAACAACCCTAATATCTTTATACTGGATTTAGACTAGTAACTTCTAAACTCTCTTAGATTTCATCATACCACCACATCTAATCATAGGTATGCCAATTATGACAATATTCTCAACCTTCACTCCAAAACAAACTCTAAAATGGAGGATCTTCTACAAATCATGATAGAATAAATAATACCACCCCCAAACAATTCGGGAAGGTGGGATTAACAATAAAATCCATGCACAATTTGAAAAGAACAACATTATATTAAAATTGAAATTCAAACAACATTTAACTACCAAATTCAAAGTTAACTACGAATTTAACAACGTAACATCCTATCTACTAAAAATAATAAAAGACAACATCAAAACAACAAACAAAGAGAAATCTAGCTACTCTTAAAGGGAGCGAGGTGGGGATAAGAATAGGAAGTTTAGTGATCAAGCATGGAAAAACCAAACACCCCACCCCCAAACAAATTTTTGAAAACAGGTTTGTAAAAATTTGTTTTAAAACGTGGGTCTTTTAAAGTCAGATTCCCTAGACTTAAAGTGATATATATGTATTTACATGTAGTTTCCCATATATCAATAATCTAAACAATTGTGGATCTTTCCATAAATAGTTAACATGGAATGCACCACCAAACGAATCAAGCTCCAAAACTTTCTACGACGCACTTCGTTGAATAAGAAGGAGTCCAAGTGAATGATCGTGAGTAAATGAATGGTTTTGGAAAATACTTGGAATGTGGATAAGTGTTAGAAGAAAAGGGTGGAAGAATGATTGGATTTTATGAGGGATTAACTCAGGTGGATGGTGGTAGGGTGGTGCTCTAGGTAGTGCTTGAGAAGGTGGATCATCACAAGCTCTTAGAAACTCGTCGAATTCCTCATCTAGGTTGTTCACATCCATATAATTATGGTATTCATCTCCATCTTTGAGGAATTCATCTATCTCGTCTATTGTGAGGCTTAGTCCATCTTTTGTATGGTCAGAAGGCAGGGTTGAAAATTCTTTCTCTAGTTTAGTTATGTTCAAAGAGTCAAAATTGTGATCTTTGTCTTCTTCCATAAGAGGGGTATCTACTAGTGTGGGGACTAAAGCGTCAGCCGCACTAATGTGAGGTACAAAACTCTCAATGGACTTCACTTCTCCTTCTATAGGCAAACCTAGTTGTCCCTGTTTTTGTCTAAACATGTTAACTTCTACAGAAAGATTTCCAAAAGAAAGAGTCATTGAGCCATCCCGACAATTGATTTGAGCATTGGCGGTTGCCAAGAAAGGACGCCCTAAGATGATGGGAATGGAATCATGAGCAACTTCTGTGTCGAGAATAACAAAGTCGGCTGGATAGTAAAAATCCTGAACTTTAACGAGAATATTTTCAACTACACCCTTGGGATACTTAATAGAACGATCGGGCTAACCGCAAAAAGTCATTTTGGTTGGTTGAAGTTTTGTTAGACCCAGTTGTTTATATAAATAAAAAGGGAGTAAGTTAACACTCGCTCCTAGGTCTAATAAAGCAGTTGTTATAAAGGTATCACCTAAGGTACATTGTACCGTAGGACGACCAGGGTCCTTGTACTTAACAATTCCATTATGTTCAGATAAAGAGGGATATTGTTCAGTTAAGAAGGCTTCGTGGGGTTATGTTGGTTTTCCTCTTCTTGGTGCACAACTCTTTTAGAAACTTAGGGTGTCCGGTAGACTTTTTATAGCATCTAGAAAAGGTAGGTTGATAGTTAGATTTTTAAACACTTCCCTAATCTCATCAAAATTCTCGTCCTTTTAGACACAATTAGTCTCTTAGGATACGGTGGTTTATCTTTATGCCTAATATGAGGGGAACATATTTGTTAACCGTTGCTTTATCTTTTATCACTTTCGAACTAGGTTTCCATATTGGAACCTCTACAGTGTAAGGTCTTCAGTTTCTATTATAGTATTTGGTATGGTATCATTTTTAGTTTCATGGGTAATCTTTAGGTATAGTCACTTGGTTATCAACTACTACATACGAACGAAGGGGTAGTGACTTCTCGTAGGTCCCCTTTGTTTATATTACCATTACAATTTGAATACTTTTTATTTCCAAGGCGGTGTTTGTTGACTTAGGATTAGGCATTGCTTGACTTGGAAACACGCCCGGTTTGGTTATTATTTTGGTTAGAAGACATGTCAATAACCTTTTGGCACAAAGACGCATCATTTGCATCGTTTGTTTCATTATATTAGAGTTTTGATCATCGCCGATCTTTTATCAAGTTAGAGTTTTGTTGCATAATTTGATTTTGTTTCTCCAACAAGGTCACTACTACTTTGTCCGTAGATGGTTGTATTGGAATTAAAGCTTGTTGGCGTTCATGTCTTGATGTTGATAGTTCTCGGGTTATGGGTACTAAACCTCTATTCTGGTCACCTAAGTTCCCTTGTCCTTGATGTTGAGTTAACTGGGTTGAAGTGTGGTGGTTGTGGTGGTGTTTGTGCATAGACAAGAGGACAATAGAAGTCGGAATGCTCAAGACTACAAATGCATTATTACAACGAGTAGAGTTAATGTTCATGACCGAGTGGGTTGTTGTTGAACAGAGATGGCATCTACCTTTTAGTGAGGGCATCGATAAGAGTTTTAAGCTTCGGGATCATGTTTAACCTCAAGAGAAGAAGGAGAGGAGCCGGGAGGAATCGTTACCTCCCCAATTGTTGTTCCTCTTAGATTGATCTTCTAAGAATGTATAAGCCTCCAAGCTCCTTTACTAAGAAAACTACCCCCATCCATGATATCTAGAACCTCCTTATGATAATGTGAAAGCCCCCTTGAAGAAAGCACGAACAAAGCGTGTCTTTTCGCAAGATTATGATGCGGGCATTCAATGAGAAGATCATTGAACGATTCCGTGGCCTCCTCGAAAAGATTCATGAGGATTATGGTGGAAGAAATGAATCTTGTGAAGCATTTCATCTGTCTTCGATGGTGGGTAAAACTGTTCCATGAACAATTGAACAAGTTGAGCCCATGAGTCCACAGAGTTTGGCGTTTGGGCAGTTAACCAAGATGCCGCCTTGTCGGCTAGGGTGAAAAGAAACACCCTAAGTTTAACTTGTTCGGACTTACGCTAAGATGATGGAATGTAGTGAGAACTTGGTCTATCCTACGACGATGCTGGTAAGGCTTCTCATGGTCTAAACCATGAAAACCGGGTAACAAGTTAAATATATTAGGGGATTCGAAAATCCCCACTAGGTCTACAAGAACGATGCGACTTTAGGGCCATCGTTTAGGGCTTTAGAAAAATCGAGAGAGGAGTCTCTTGTTCTTTAGCCATTGATGCAAGTGTAGTGTGTGAAATTCTAGATAGGCGTGTTGTATTTATTTCTTCAAAAACAAGCCTGATTCTACTAGAATTAAAACTCCTCCGGCACGTAAGAGGCGAGGAGTGAAAGAAGGAGTACCTGAATGCTTCCTTGCTTCGCTTACGAATAGCGTCTTGTATACGCGATTTCAGTGTATTTAACAAGTTAGAAACACTTTATAACTTTAAGGAATAGAAATTTGAACTTTCCTGTGAAAATCGGGCTGTTCACGATGAATTTTCCTTGTAGGGCGCGGGTTGGGCACGAGTTAGGCGCGAGTGCCCTCTGTTTTGTCGAATGTCCAGTGTTTTGGGCAAGGTCGCGCTCAGTTTGGGCGCGGGTCGCGCTCCAGGGTTTTCAAGTTTTAGGCCTTTTATTTTACTCCAAAAAATTTGAAATTTTTACAGTAATTTGCTAAGACGTCTATCCAGTACCCTGTAAAATTTCAGGTCAATCGGAGCTGTGAAAGTCCCTCTACAGCCCTTCAAAGTTTGCGAAACGGTTTTCGGACACAATACAAACAACCGAATGGTTAACCCATCAAAAAAAATCCAAAAATTGCAAAACTTTTACTGGAGACTCCTGACAGATCCTAATTGTTCCTGTAAAAAATTTAGAGCAATTGTAGTTCTACAACCTCTCCTTATTGGCTGGTGTTTCAGATATTAAGTGTTTGCAACACTGCAGAAACACACTGGAAACACTCTACTATTTAGGAGGTCAAAACAAATAAAAAACTCATCAAATTTTTACTACAAACTCCTTAGTTAGGATAGATACTCCTGTAAAAATTATAGAATTTTTAGAACTCCCTAAGTAACCTTACTCGTCTGTTTTTCAAGAACATACGGTGTGAAAACTGAAATGCAGCACTGTAAAGATCGTATTTTTTTCACAAGGTAAAACATCTTTGAAAAATCTGAAAATATTCCAGTAAATCAACAACACATTAAATAATATGTATGAAAATTTTCAAAATTTTTGAAAATTTAGAAATACCTTCACCGCAGTGTTTTTCTCTGTGAATCCGCAGCCCCTATGCCTGAAACAGTGAACAGTTCCGAAAATTCAAGAAACAAGAATGAAAAATTAAAAGGGTGGGTGGGTAGAGAATGGGGGATTGCCCCTTGGATTCAATCAATTGAATTCTTGTCTTGAATGAGATTAAGATGGCAGCAGCGCCATTTGATAAAAGTGATTTTACGTATTCTAACTATCTATGCGTAAACACAAATAATCATAATACGTAAATACGTGTTTATATCAATATTCCTACTCTCAATAACGAAGTAATATAAGAGAGTCAGGATTCGTTCCACTCTTAAAACCTCAAGACGTAAATAGAATTCAACTACTCAAACCCAAGAGAAACAATGGTGAGAGCAATGATTTGATGTGAAATTTCTATTCTACCATTCCCAACAATTGAATCTAAACAAGGCATAATATAAAGATTTGAACTTTATTTGTTTAAACTCAATTCGAAACTACTCATGCAATAATTGAATTAAACTAATAATGACAAATAAGTAAATCTAAGGATTTAAGCTAATAAATAAATGAAAATGAAACTAGATTATGGAGAACTAATTAACTTTATTTATCTAATAGAACAATAAGAACAAGATATGATTGAACGAATAACAACTATTTTATTTATCTAATGAATGATATTCAATGATTTAAATAACTAATCTAAAACAAAGAATGAAACTAATTAATGGAATGAAAACTAAGTAATTAACTAATCTAGATCTAACTATCTTTTTCTAACCCTAAACTCCATTAACATTAGCTTGCTAACCTAACTACCATTAACAAAGAGTCAAGCTTTTGTTTTTATACTTCCAGATCCAAAAATCGTGCATGGGCTTGGAGCCATGTTTTGGGCCGGAAAATCGGGCCCAAAACCCAATTTCTTTAGTCCAAAATGGGCTCTTCAGCTGCAGTTGGCTTCGACAGATGTTTCGTCCACTTCTGCTCCTCTGATTGGGCCAAGTCTTGGACCATTGGAAAGCTCTTTTCGAGCCGGTCGTTTTGACATAAGCTACTCCCAATTCCGAGATCTGAGTCCAAAGATATGGCCTTCGGAAGTTCTGCTGACTTGTGCACTCTTTCTGCCCGTGTTGACTTTTCAGCTTTTGACTGGGCTTTACAAAGGCTTTGTCTCCTTGAATCTTGGCCTTTATTCACATAACTCCTTAGCAACCGACCTTTGCTCCTTTATCTCGCTAAAAGTGGCACATTTCTGCACATAATAGACTTTGAAGCCCGAAATGCATAAAACACGTAATCGGTATTAACTCTTAATTATTACTCACATAATTGGTCTAAAAGTATGATTGTTAAGGGGTTAAAACTACAGTTTTGGGCTCTTATCAGTTTCCCAAATACAAGTCTAAAGGGAGACATACCTATAGGAGTTTTGAAAGCAGTCCCCATCGCCCATAAGGCATCGATATAGAAGCTTGACCCGTCTTTTCTATCGGGATTCTGATTGTTTTAAGATCTTTTTGATTTTCCTATTAGAAACTTCTACTTGTCTGCTAGTTTGTGGATGATATGGAGTTGCTACCTTATGTGTAACTCCATACTTTTTCACTAGAGATGCAATAACTCTATAGCAAAAATGTGTTCCACCATCACTGATGATGGCTTTAGGAATGCTAAATCAACAAAAGATGTACTCCTTAACAAAAAACGCAACTGTCTTATGGTCATTGCTACGGCAAGCCATGGCCTCTATCCATTTAGACACGTAGTCCATAACAACTAGAATATAAATAAAACCATAGGAAGCAGGAAAGGGACCCATGAAATCAATTCCCCATACATCAAAAACTTCTACCACCATGATTGGATTTAATGGCATCATATTACGCTTCGGGATTCGCCCAAGTTGTTGGCAACGAACACACGTCTTGCAATGCACTTGGGAGCCTTTAAAAAGAGTAGGCCAATAAAAACCACATTGAAGAATTTTAGCAGCTGCTTTTATACCACTAAAATGGCCACCACACTCTTTATCATGGCAGAATGAGAGAACCTCATTATATTCCCACTGGGAAATGCAACGACGAATAATCTGATCCGTACAATACTTAAAAAGGTAGGGCTTATCCCAGTAGTATTGCTTAACTCTGGCCAAGAACTTCTTACATTCATTTCTTGACTAATTAGCAAGAATAGTATCAGATGCTAAATAATTCACAATGTCAGCATACCATGGTGCAGAAAAAATAGCATACAGATGCTCATCAGGAAAAAAGTCAGGTATGGACTCAGAATCACTATCATCGTCATTTCTAAGTCTAGATAAGTGGTCGGCAACTACGTTTTTGACCCCTCTTTTGTTCTTTATTTCTAATGTTAACTCTTCCAAGAGAAGAATCTATCGGATTAATCTCCGCTTAACATCCTTCTTTGCGAAAAGGTGCCTAAGGGCTGCATGGTTCGTGTAAACTAGAGTCTTAGAACCAACCAAATAAGGACAAAACTTATCTAAAACATAAACGACAGCTAAGAATTCTTTTTCAGTAGTTGTATAATTCCTTTGAGCATCATTTAAAGTTTTACTAGCATAATAAATAACATTGGATTTATTATCTAGTTTCTGACCCAAGACAGCACCAACATCATAATCACTAGCATCACATGAGTTCGAAAGGTTTAGACCAATCGGGAGGCTGTATAATGGGTGCAGAGGTTAAGGCGGCTTTTAAAGTTTTAAAAGCCTATTTACAATTAAAATTAAAATCAAAGATGGCATCCTTTAAAAGCATATTAGTTAAAGGCCTAGCTATTTTTGAAAAATCTTTGATAAAGCGCCTATAAAAACCTACATGGCCTAGAAAGGCTCTAATATCACGGATAGTCTATGGTATAGGTAGAGTCGCTATCTTATCTAGTTTGGCTTTATCTACTTCGATGCCATCACTAGATACAATGTGACCTAGTACTATGCCCTTTTTCACCATGAAATGACATTTTTCCCAATTTAAAACCAGACTCTTCTCTTCACACCGTGTCAAAACCTTAGACAGGTTAGATAGGCAGTCAGTGAAAGAGTCTCCATAGATAGAAAAATCATCCATGAATACTTCCATGAAGCATTCTACCATGTCACTAAATATATGAAGCATACACCATTGGAAGGTACAAGGAGCATTACAAAGGCCAAAAGGCATTCGTTTATAGGCGTATGTTCTAAAAGGACATGTGAAGGTAGTCTTTTCTTGGTCATCAATATCAATAATAATTTGGAAATAGCCAGAGTAGCCATCCAAAAAATAGTAAAAAGCATGACCAGCTAGACGTTCTAGCATCTGATCTATAAAAGGTAAAGGAAAATGATCCTTTCGTGTCATGGCATTTAAACGTCTGTAATCAATATAGATCCTCCATTTCATAGGACCATGTGTTGCAATATATTCACCCTTGGCATTACGTACCATGGTAATCCCTGACTTCTTAGGAACTACATGAATAGGACTTACCCATTTGCTATCAGAGATTGGGTATATGATACCTACATCGAGTAACCGTAATACTTCTTCCCTGACCACCTCTTTCATGGCAGGGTTCAAGCGACGCTGAGGTTCGCGAGAAGTCTTCGCATTATCCTCCAAATGGATACGATGAGTGCATACATTAGGGTCAATTCCCTTAATGTCGGCTAGAGACCAACCAATCGCAGAACGATGTTCCCTAATCACCCTAATCAAACGTGTCTCTTCCTCCTTAGATAACAGAAAAGATATAATTACTAGATGACTACCATCCGGATCAAGTTGAATATATTTTAACTCGAAGGAAAAGGTTTAAGCATCGGGTGGAAGGAATGTCGATAAATGCTTCTGGGGGGTCCTCATTTTGAGTAATGAATACTTGCTTGGGCAGCAAGTCTTCAAACTTAGTAGATAGAGCAACAGAAGGATCTACGATAGGTGTAGACTCAAATATGGTGTTGACTTCCTCTAAGTAGGAGTCATTGACAAAATCTGAACTTCCAAAAGAAAGGAATTTATGCATATGGTTTTCTGGAAACCTGTTGTTAAAATAATCTTGAGCTAAACTCTAGATCATGCTAACCTCCCCATCTACAGATGAATCCGGTAACCGTTTCATCATTTTAAAAACATTTACCTCAACAGAAAGATGTCCAAAAGACAAGGACATCGAACCATCGCGGCAATTTATAAGTGCGTTGGCAGTTGTCAAAAAGGGACTCCCTAAGATGATCGGAACAGAGTCGTTAACGACTTCCGTATCGAGGATAATAAAATCAGCAGGATAGTAGAAATCTTGAATCTTAACAAGCACATTTTCAACCACACCCTTAGGATACTTAATAGACTAATCCGCTAATTGCAACGTTATTTGAGTATGTTGCATCTCTTGTAGACCTATTTGTTTGTATAAATAATACGGGAGTAAGTTAACACTCGCCCCCAGGTCTAGTAAAGCAGTGGTCGTGTGGGAATCTCTTAAGGTGTATTGTACAGTAGGACGACCATGGTCCTTGTACTTAACGAGTCCATTGTGTTCTGATAAAGTTGGAAACTGTTCAATTAGGAAGGCGTCTTTAGGAATATTAGTCTTACGCCTAATAGTGAACAACTCTTTAAGAAACTTAGCGTGGTGAGGTAATTTTTTAATTGCTTCGAGAAAGGGTAGGTTTATCGTTAGATTTTTGAAAACCTCCCTAATCTCATCATAGTTTTTATCCTTGTTTAACATAGCTAATCTCTGGGGAAATGGTGGTTTCTCTCTATATTTAGTGTATAGATCAATTGGATGTCTAACCTTGGCTTTTTGTTTCTTAGGTTGTGGTTTAACTGGTACCTCTACAGGGGTAGGCTCTTCAGTTTCTATTTCGGTATCTAGTTCAATATCCTGTGTAGGGACTATTTGTGGTGTAACTATAGGCATAGTTACATTGTTATCAACCACTCTTCCAGAACGGAGAGTGGTGATGGCATTTAGGTCACTTACGTTTACATTTTCCGTACTAGTATTACCGTTTACCTCAAAGGCTGTGTTTGTTGTTTTAGGATTAGGTATTGCTTGACCCGGAAACACACCTTTGGGTTGTACTTTCTCTTGTGCTAACTGTTGTAAGGAAAGTTGGATGTCTTCTAAAATCTGTCGTTGAGATTGCATAAAGGCATCGAAACGATCCGGTTGTGGAAGAGTAGTTGTTACAGGTTGTGTGACTGGAACTATGTCACGTTGATTATTAATGGGTGGGTTGTGATATTTATTATTATTAACCGGAACGATATCTCTATTTGCATTATAATTATTATTGTTATAATTATTATAATTACCCTGACCTTGTCCTTGTCGTGGTAGAGCTTGGTTATAATTGTTTGCTTGCCTAACATTTTGATTATTAAACACTGGAGGTGTTACTTGTTGATTATTTCTCCAACTGAAATTGGGATGTTATCTCCAAGGGGCGTTAGGAATAGGATAACTATTAATTGAGCAAATGTTATCTTGTTGTGATGTTTGTTGTTCATAAGCTAGAGGACAATAGGAGTTAGGATGTTTAGGACTCAAACAAAAATTACATGGATTGGAGTTGACATTCATGACGGGGATAGACTTTTGTTGAATAGAAATATAAATAGCCTCTATCTTTTTAGTGAGAGATTCGATTAAAATTTTAAATTCAGGATCGGGTTTCATCTCAAACATACCACGGCCTTAATTGTTGTTATTACGGGAGATATCGTTACTACCCCCTAATAAGAGCCCAAAACTGTAGTCTTAACCACTTAATAATACTACTTTTAGACCAATTATGCGAGTAATAAATAAGAGTTAATGCTAATTACGTGCTTTTATGTATTTCAGGCATGGAACTCAATTTTGTGCAGAAATGTGCCACTTTGGCGATATAAAGGAGCAAAGGGATGGTTGCTAAGAAGTTCTGTGATAAAGGCCAAGATTTAAGGAGACAAAGCCTTTATAAAGCCCAGTCAAAAGCTGAAAAGTCAACACGGGTAGAAATAGTGCACAAGTCAGCAGAACTTCTGAAGACTATATCTTTTGACTCAGGCCTCGGATTTGGGCCTACTATATGTCAAAACAACCGACTCGGAAAGAGCTTTCCAATGGTTTAAGCCTTGACCAAATCAGACGAGCAAAAGTGGACAAAAAGTCTACTGAAGTCAAAGACAACTGAAACAGGCTCTGTGGACTGAAGAAATTGGAATTTGGGCTCGATTTTACGACCCAAAATATGGCTCCTCTGCCCATGCACGAAATTGTGGATCTGGTCTCCTCTTTTACATAAAACAAGACTTAGCTCTTAAGAAAGATATAGTTAGATAACTTAGAATAAAAAGTAGCCATTAAAATAGCTTGTAGATCTAGTTTTTGAATTCAATTAGTTAAATTAATTAGTTTCATTCCTTGTTTAGATTAATTCTTTGAATCATTGTTCTTCATTGATTAGATAAATAAAATAGTTTATTCTTGTTCATTTCGAATTTGTCATTTAAATTTGTAGATCTAATTTCAATTCTTGTTGTTATTCAATTCTTAGTTATTAATTAGATTTGAAGTATTGTTTAATCAAAATTAGTAAAGCTCAAATCTTTATATTATGTCTGGTGTTAATTCAATGGGAAATGATAGCTTGATGAATCAAGGCTAAACCTCCATTAGAGGGGTTGAAGAAGCCTTGATGAAACTTGATCTTTGTTAACTTAGAAATCGTCATGAGAGTTTATTCCACTCTAGAAGGTCGTTGATTCGCCATGAGAATAGGTGGACGACCTCACATGCTAGTTATTAATTGGTAGAGATGCCATGTATAATTAGGGATTAGAATTACCATTTTGATATGCGAAGCATTGCAATTTGGATCACGACGACTCTTTGTTAGTTGATTAAGTAGAGTTAAAGGGGGATTCAATTCCCTTTAATTCTTTATCTAGATTCAAACCCTTAGCATCCTGTCATTTCGTTATTCGTATCTTGTTATTTGAATTCACATCGTAGTATAAATTCCCTCGTAAATCTCTCATTGACTTTGGATAGACCATCAATTGTAGAAAACTTGAATGCTAAAGGACTAGGAGTGGAACGAATCTTCTATTCCAACTCTACATCAATTGATTCGAGAGTAGAAAACAAATATCTTTGATAAGTCTAGTAACAATCCAGTTTATAGTTTTACTTGCGTTTAGAGTTTCATCGCTTTATTCATTAGTAAGACTATCTTTTTACGGTTATCACCCCCCCCAGTTATTATTATGCTTAGTTTGATCTTCTTATAATCTATAAGCTTCTGAGGCTCCCTTACTGAGGAAACTACCCCCATTCATTATGTCAAGCACCTCTTTATGGTGGTGTAATAGTCTCTTGAAAAAGGCACAAACTAACGCGTCTTTCGCGAGGTTATGGTGTGGACACTCTATAAGAAGATCGGTGAAATGATTCCAAGCCTCTGAAAATGATTCATGAGGATTTTGTCGAAAGAAATGAATCTTGGAAAGCATTTCATTAGTTTTCAGTGGTGGGTAAAAATGTTCCATAAATAGTTGAACAAGTTTGGCCCACGAGTCCACAGAATTAGGTGCTTGGGCAGTTAACCAAGACGCCGCCTTATCGGCTAGGGTGAAAGGAAACACCCTCAGTTTAATTTGTTCAGCACCAACCGTAGGATGGTGGATGTAGTAAGAACTTGGTCAATCCTACGCATGTGCTGATAAGGTTTTTCATGGTCTAACCCATGAAAAATGGGTAACAAATTAAATATATTTGGGGGGATTTGGAAATCCCCCACTAGGTCTAATAGAACGATGCAAGATTTTGGGCTATCGTTCAAGGCTTTGTAAAAGTCAGAGAGAGGAGACTCTCTTTCTTCAGCCATTATTTCAGGTGTGGTGTGTGGTATATTAGCTGGAGGTGTAGTGAGTGGTATACTAGAAAGGCGTGTTTGTTGACGTTGCCGGTTGATTACGTTAGGAGTTTTTCTTCAGCCTGACCTCAATCTCATGAAAGGCTAAGACCAATCTTAACTAAACACGACAACACTCCAAACAATACTGATATGCTAGTATGAACCTCTAACAGGAGATGCGAGGTGTGGAAAAAAGAAGTACCTGAATGCCTCATTGCTTCGCTTATGAATAGCGTCTTGTATACACGTGCTCAGTGTGTATAACGAGTTAGAAACACTGAATAACTTGAAGTAATGGAAGTTTGAACTAACCTGTGGAAATCAGGCGGGTCAGAGTAGGGCGCGGGTCGCGCTTTGGTTCAGCCTTGGGAGGGCGTAGGTCGCACTCCGATCCAAATCAAAGTTTAGTGATTTGGGTGAGAGTGGTGCTCCAAGTTTGCCTACTTGAATGATGTCCATGATTTTGGCGGGTGTAATTTGCCTACCAAGAGGAAAATTTTAGTTCTGAAACGGACAACCACAATTAGAATCAAACAAGGGTGGGTGGGTTTAATGGGACTTTGAAAAGACAAATTTTACTAACGAAAACAACTCTAAAGGGAACTAAGATGGCAGCGGCGACATTTGATAAAAGTAAAATGATAGTTTTCCTATAAATAAATTATGAAACTTAAACGCAAGTAAAACTAAAACTAGACTTTACGTTAAGGGTTTATCAAAGTTTTCTACTCTCGATTATATCGAAATAGAGTTGGAGTAAAAGATTCATTCCACTCCTAGTTCTTTAGAATTCGTGTTTCCTAAGATTATCAATCTATCCAAAGCTAATAAGAGTTTTACAAAATTTATACTACGATGGAAATTTAACTAACAAGATATGATTTTATACGACTACGGAATACTAAATTGATACTATGATAAGGAATTAGGGGGGATTGATTCCACCTTAACTCAACTTAATCAACTAACAAAAAAATGTCGCAATCTAATTCGAAATGCTTTCCCATAACAAATTAGTAATTCTAATCCCTAATTATTCATGGCAATCTCTACCAAATAATAACTAGCATGTGAAGCAAACAAACTCATTCTCATGGTGAATTAATTACTTTCTAGAATTGAATAGATTATCACGACGATTTCTAAGTTAACAAAGATCACCCCCTCTAATGGAGGTTTAGCCTAGAATCATTATACTATCATTGCACAATGAATTTAAACAATACATGGTATAAAGATTCTAACTTTGTTTATTTTAATTCAAATGGAAATTTAATAATGCAAGAATTAATTGAAACTAGAAATGACAAATAACTAAATCTATGAATTGAAACTAAAATGATTAATGAAAATGAAAATAACTTATGAAGAACTAACTAACTTTGTTGATCTAATGAATAGCAATAACAATGATTCAATAACTGAATTTAAAACAAGTTAAAATGAAAAACTAATTAATTTAAAATCTAAATCTAGATCTAAATTATTCTCTAATGGCTACTTGCTACCTAAAACTAAAAATTTCTTAAGAGTTAAGTCTTTTTCTTGAAATGGAGGAGACAAGATCCACATTTTCGTGCATGAGCTGAGGAGCCATGTTTTGGGCTGGAAAATCGAGTCCAAAACCCAATTTCTTCAGTCCATAAAGGCTTTTTTAGCTGGATTTTGCTTCAACAGTCTTCTCATCCACTTTTTCTCCTCTGATTGGGTCATGGCTTAGACCATTGCAAAGCTAATTCCAAGTCGGTCATTTTGACATAAGGTAGGCCCAATTCCGAGGTCTAAGCCCAAAGATACGGTCTTCAGAATTTCTACTGACTTTTGTGTGTTGTGTCTGCCCGTGTTGACTTTGACTTTTCAGCTTCGACCGGGCTTTACAAAGGCTTTTTCTCCTTGAATCTTGGCCTTTAATCACAGAACTTCTTAGCAACCAACCCTTTCTCTTTTATCTCGTTAAAGTGACACATTTCTACACATAATTGACTTCAATGCCTGAAATACATAAAAGCACGTAATCAGCATTAACTCTTATTTATTACTCGCATAATTGGTCTAAAATTATTATTGTTAAAGGGTTAAAACTACAATTTTGGGCTCTTATCATGGGGGTTGGCTGATTATAGGGAAGGTCCAAAGTCATAGCAACTCTTGGCTCGTAAAAAAGATGTATGGTGTTACCAATACGGATTGCAAATCCATTTAAAAAGAAACTTAGTGCAGCATTAAATGTTGTTGTATCCTCCATATGATCATAAAAATAAGTCACTAAACCTGGAGAGTATGTCTGCTCAGTGTGCAGAATGAAGGAGGTCTAACCGACTTGGGTGATGAGGTCTCTGAAATGAAGTCCATACGTAAGAGAATCCAACAAAGCCTGGAAGGATTGTTCAGGGATGATCTTTGGAGGTGCCATTATTGGAGATGCTGAAGATGTGTGATGAAAGATACCACCTGTAGACAAAGATAAACCAAATATTAGAATACGATGGAAATGACTAAGTAAAAACAAATGACATTGATTACAATAGGTAAATTGCACTATACTTAATTAGGATTATCAAAAACTAAAAAAAAATAGAAAATGACAAAGAACGGAAATTTTAACGGAAATTTGTGAAATTTAATATGGGTCATGGCCCGGGTAACGGTGAGGATCCTTAGGTGGGAGAAATCTATTTATAAGATTCTCGATGAAGTCAATCCATACAACAGCCTATTGCAACAGGGTGTTCTGTGTCTGGTAAATCTCGGATTGGTTCTCCATTATGAGATTGTGATTTGCCATGAACTAGTTGTGGCTGTGCAAGAATTGTGCTTGTTCATCGTCTTGTATTGTCCGAAGGTCATGAAATTCAAGAAGACTAGTGGTGATGATGTTCTGACATGTGTATAATGTCATTAGTCCTTGGTGAATTAAATGAAGGCCTTCTATAGGATTAAATATGTTGCGTATTGCATTTTCAGTGAAGATGTCGACAGAGGAACAAGCTTCGCCGGTTTCTAGACCATCATGTTTCTTTGCAACATCAGGAGTCCAAAAACTATTCATGCAGACGGAGTGAATGGTGAGAATGTTAGCTGTTCTAAGGTAGGTAGTAGAAGCAGTAATAAGAAAACCCCAATGCACAATGATAAGTGTCACAATGGTTGGCAAAGGAGCTAACTTTTTCCTGGCACGTGCGATCGCGTTCAAGCGAAATTGAATTATGCAAAAATCATTGCTTTTAGTCTGCAATACCTAGAGTAAATGGAGGAGGGGTTTTGTTATTACGGAAGTCTTAGATATGTCGAGCACATTATGGGCTAGCTATTGGATCACAGATAATTGGTTCCTTTGCAAGGATCGCTGATAAACAATGCGGTTTTTCGGTTGTATTCACCGTAAAGGATAGTTGCAAACATTAGATGCCTTCTATTGTCGAATGGTGAATCCTGAAGGTGTACCCCAGGGTTCGTTATGGGAATTTGAAGGACCGCGGAGATGATTTCCGGAGTCAATTCGCGCTCACATCCGTTTGCACGGGCAAAGAATTTCCCGTTTTGGAAATAGTCGTGTTTATAGATATGCAGAACTAATTCTCTAAAATTAAGTGCCTCCTTATGATGTAATAGAGGGAACCATCCTCAACATAAAATTTCCGTGTCAAAATATGGTTGAAATAGCCCGCTCTGAAAATTTTCCATAAAGTTTTGCTCGGACACGAAAATTCGAGTGAGGGCCATTAAAGATGGACGGAATAGAATGGTGAAGATAATTTAGTGAAAAAGGGAAGACTGGATTTGAGAGGTGTATAGCCTTGCTATAAATAGGCACCAATCCGAAAGTTAAGAAAATACGGATTGAGGTGCTACAGGATAGTTAGACCACGTGTATCTTCTAAAATAATTCTATCGAGGTGCTTGCCCAAAAGATCATTTAAAGTCAAATCCCTGAGACTGTGAATCAAACGTGGAAAGAGATAGAATATACGAGAGAAGGTTTCATAGGATAGTTAGACCTACTTGAATATTCATAAATCAATTTAACAAGGCGCAAAAACGGATATAGGGCATGCGACTACAAGGAGTGGTGCACTTTTTATTTTGATTTATTTTTTCCGAGCGTAAGTAGCGTAAGTAGAAGTACACGGAATACGTAAATATAATCTCACAATAAGTTGTAACAACGTACAGGGATGTGAAAACACACCATAATGACAACGGAAAACAAAATATAAATCTAGATATTAGATAGGACTATATGCAACAAGTGCATCCATGAAGCTGAAGATTGGTAAGAACTTTAAGAAAAACGTTATTAGAATTAAAGAAAAAGTGTTGAGGGAAGAAGATGAAAGGAGTGAATGTAAATGATGTGGTGAACTTTCTATTTATAGAAAGGAAATGGCATCGTTTTCCGACCGTTGTGATGGCAGTTTTATGACCGTTTTCTGAACGTTTTGGTGGCGGGTCTATGACTGTTTACTGACCATTGTGATGGCAGTTTTATAACCATTTTGTGACCGTTTCCAATCGTTAGTTGACGGTAAAGCTAGTCGTTATGTGTCACATCAACTGTTATATATATATATATATATATATATATATATATATATATATATATATATATATACATAGATATTGGAGATATATAATACCTAATATAATATTTGACAAAGCAGGAAATATAAGACATACTTAGGTAGAAAATTGAAATGGAAACACGTAAATAAAATATCCGACATAAATAAAATACAAGGGTAGGAAAATGAAACGTCTACTGGGAATCCTCAGGGGTTACTGAAGAAGAACCAGGAGTCCTGCGATGGCGCAGGACGAGCTCCCATGGAGGCTAACTGCTCCTGGATATCACCTAGAGTATGCATCACCTGGTCTTGAAACTGGTGCTGGTTTGCCATGAGCATTCGCTGGAACTGAATTTAGCAAGTAGTCATATGATCCTGAAATGCATTCATGGAAGTGTGCATTTCTTACTGAAATTTGCCCATGCTGTCCGTTAGTGAATCATGGCGAGTGGTCATATCCTCCCTAAATTCACCCATATAATGTTCCATCGATACTTGGCGAGTATACGTGTCTCACATGCCACTATTCATAGTGCGGAGGGCATCTATACTACGGCTCATCTAGCTCATAGCAGCCTCATCAAAGAAAGGTGGATGTGGTTGGGGAGGTGGAGCCACGTTATTGTGTTCAGCTGTCATGTGTGCTGTGGGTTCCAATGGGGACAGTATGCACTTCTTGAAAACATTCATATTCTTATATGGTAGCATAGGAACTAATGGTGTGGCAGACATCAAACCCAAATTTATCATAACTTGCGTGACAAGAACGGCAAGAGGGGCTGACTTGAGTGTTGTATGCATAATAATGTCGAATAGAAAGGTCACTATGCAGAAGTTTCCCTTTCGCTCCTGGAGGACCCTAAGTAGGTGGAGAAATGTCTTGTTAATGTCCGATGGCTTAGAGGTGCCAATGACATTCTGACCTAGCCATTGAGTCACGGCGAGCTGGTTCTGACGCACAGAACGTTCATACGTGCATTTCCCATCCAGATTATAATCACCCTCGATTAGCATGTCGAGCATGAGGTCGGAAATCTATGGATACACTAACTACTACTGAGTTAGCACATGGTCGACCAGAGGTATGCCCGTGATCCCGTATATCAAGGCGGGTGTGATATGGCAGGGCATGTCGTCGATGGTCACCCAAAAATGGTCGCTACTAAAGCCGCCATTGTTGTAGAACTTCAACACCAAATCCGTCGAATAACTGCCGTCATTGGCATACAATAGATACTCCCATCCTCTAGATTGAATTTCCGTATCAAAAAATGGGGCAAACATCCAACTTTCAAATTGGGATCCGAAATTCCGTTCTACTGAGATTCGCTTGTTTCCAGCCATTTGGTGATCGCAGGAAGAGGAGGGGTATTATTTTGAGATGAGGGGAAGAATTTGAAGTTGGTGGCGAAATGGAATTTGAAATCGAGATGTGGTGGTCGCACGCGAGACTCAATTTTAACCTGAGGTTGTCTCGTGCGAGACTGGAATAAGAGGGGACAAGATTCGGTTTTTGTGGGAGAAGAAATGATGTAATGGTGATGCGTGGTGAGGTGTCTCGGTTTATAAATGGGCCAAAAATCACGAGATTTGGTCGGGCCGAAAATTTTTCCCAAACTTAAATCAAACCTAAAGCCCAAATCAAACCTAAAAAATGTAAACGCGCACACATGACTCGTTCAAACTCCAAATTGGATAAATGAGCTACTGAAATGATCGGCACGAAAAATGCCATCCAATTATATGTGGCATGTTAAAGGCCAAAAGAGTTTTTGAAAAGAAGGAGGGATGTTTTATTTATAAACAATGGAGATTAATGTGAACAACACTGGATGTCCAGAAGACTCACCATCTAAACTCTTAGGCAACTGTCATGTCAGCTCTGGAGCGAACCCAATCCAGCCAGACTGTAGCTTCACCTTTATGTATTATGGGTCTAGGGGTAGGATGGTACCTTCCTGGACCGTGCGCGCTACGGTCTAATAATATTACCCTTATTACATACGGCCATCCTCAAACCGCCCCAAAGGGAACTCAAAGTAACCAATTCTAGGGGTTGGTCTTGTGGAATCCATTGTCCGTGTCCCAAGTAGGCAACATCCGAGGTTGAACACAAATCTCTTTGTGCACAACAATATATACATATATACAAAGTGAGTCTTTTAACGACAGATCCTCAAGACGAATCCCAACCTGTGGGAGGAACGACCTGGCAAAGTTAATCTCGAGTTGCTGGTGTCAAACAAGTGTATACATTAAAATAAACACTTTCACCAAGCGGCTGAAGACTAGGGCAGTTAGGGGTTTGACAATGCATACACCACCCCATTCTACGCGCACATCGTCGACAAGCAAAAGTACTACGACCTTGTCTAATTCAAGAGGAATGAGACTTTGTCCAAATGACGATTTGAACATGGGCAGGAAGAGAGTAGAAAAGAGTGGAGAAAGAAGGAGGAGAAATTTTTGGAACCCATCGTTTACCAGAAAGAACGTTTGCTCGCATTTCAGAAGATATTTATATTCAGTTCTGAAATATAGTTTTTGTTAACTACGGCTCTGGCACTTGCAACCACACACTTCAAAGTACTTTTGAGATCATAAAATAGAAGATGGCCCAGCTACCAAAATGACGTACCCTTTACAGTAAAACAAGATTGAGTACGTCAAGTGAAACCTCTGGTTTATGCAGATCGGATCCTGAAGAAGAGTATGTTTAACAGTTGAGGAGTGTAACTTGTGGTAATGTTTCAGGCATTGGGCATTTACTTGAAATTCATTGTTATCTTGTGGATTAAGCAAAGAGATTGCCCTATAATGGGTCACAGCTAACACAATGAAAAGACCAGACCATCGTGTTTTCAATTTACCAGGAAAAATATGTAATCTTGAGTTCTAAAGTAAAACTTTTTGGCCAATTTTGAAATCTTTACGCAAAATGTGCTTGTCGTGCACTCTTTTCATATTAGCTTTGTAGGATTTCGAGAGATCATAAGCATCACTCCGAATCTCCTCAAGCTTATTTAATTGCAATTTTCGATTCTCGCCTGCCACATTGATATTGTAATTGAGGCTTTTGATGGCCCATAGGGCACGATGCTCAAGTTCAATCGACAAATAACAAGGTTTTCCAAAAACGATACGGTAAGGAGACATCCCTATAGGTATCTTAAAGGTAGTTCAGTAAGCCTACAAGGCTTCCGATAAGCGGAGAGACCAGTCTTTCCTTGAGGGATTGACAATTTTCTCTATAATGGACTTTATCTCTTTGTTAGAGACTTCCACTTGGCCACTCGTCTGTCGGTGATACGAAGTAGCAACTTTGTGAGTAACTCCATATTTCTTCATTAAAAACCAAAAAAATTTATTACAAAAATGTGTACCCCTATCACTAATAATAGCTTTCGAAACACCAAATCGAGAGAAAAAGTTTTCTTTTACAAATTTCACGACATTCTTATGGTCATTTGAGTGATATGCGAGTGCCTCAATCCATTTAGACACATAGTCCACAACGACTGGAATGTAGAGAAAACCTTGAAAAATAGGGAAGGGTCCCATAAAATTAATGCCCTAAACATAAAAAAAATTCCACAATTAAAATGGGATTTAAGGGCATCATATTGCGTTGGGTAATACAACCCAAGTGCTGACAACGTGTTCGTGTGCATCGCGAAAAAGGGTAGACCAGTAAAAACCACATTGTAAAACATTGGCTGTAGTTTTCTTCCCACTGAAATGACCACCGCAAGATTGTTCATGGCAAAAAGATAACACGTTGGTGTGTTCCCAATCGAGAATGCATCGACGAATAAGTTGGTCGGAACAATACTTAAAGAGGTAGGGGTCATCCCAAAAATAATATTTTACAGTGGATAAGAACTTTTTATGATCAGGACGTGACCAAGCTAACTAGATAATTAATGATATCCGCATACCATGGAGAGGAGAAAATGGAGTACAAATGCTCGTCTGGGAAGGAATCACAGATAGTGTCAGAATCACTATCAATGTCACCAACCAGCCTTGATAAATGGTCGGCCACCACATTTTTGGTTCCTTTCTTCTCTTTGATTTCCAGGGTGAATTCTTGCAAGAGAAGGATCTAGCGGAACAATCTTTGTTTCGCATTCTTTTTCGTGAGTAGGTACCGAAGTGCGGCATGGTCAGTATATACGATGGTTGAAGATCCGACCAGGTAAGGGCAAAACTTATCCACAACATAGACAACAGCTAGGAACTCTTTCTCAGTTGTCGTGTAATTACGTTGAGTGTTATTAAGAGTTTTACTAGCATAGTAAATGACAACGGGTTTGTCATGACGTCGCTGACCTAGTACGACACCAATAGCAAAATCGCTAGCGCACACATCAGTTCGAATGGTTGAGTCCAATCAGGGGGTTGAACGATAGGAGCGGTTTTTAGAGTTTCAAAAGCTTGTTTGCAATTGAAATTGAAGTCGAAGACCGCATCTATAAGCAGGAGATTGGTTAAGGGTCGAGCAACTTTAGAAAAATCCTGAATGAATCGCCAGTAAAACCTAGCGTAGCCTAAAAAGGCACGGATATCATGAACTGTTTGGAGGATAGGTAGAGAAGAAATTTTAATAATTTTAGCTTTATCAACCTCTATCCCGTCTTTCGAAACAACATGACCTAGAACAATTCCTTTGGTACCAGATTAAGTACCAGATTTTTCTCTTCACAATGCGTTAATACTTTAGAAAGGTTGGATAGGCAGTCGCAAAGGAATTTCCATAAATGGAAAAGTCATCCATGAAGACTTCCATATAACGTTCCACCACATCACTAAAAA
This sequence comes from Coptis chinensis, assembly GCF_015680905.1. NCBI lineage: Eukaryota > Viridiplantae > Streptophyta > Magnoliopsida > Ranunculales > Ranunculaceae > Coptis > Coptis chinensis. The sequence goes on from NC_141459.1 coordinate 38,313,405, forward strand.
TGTTAAGCATGCAACGTTGGAAGGTACCAGGGGCATTGCAAAGACCAAAAGGCATTCGTTTGTATGTAAAGGTGCGAAAGGGACATGTGAAAGTTGTTTTTTCTTGATCAGCTAGATTGATGACAATTTGGAAGTAGCCAGAATAGCCGTCAAGAAAATAATAGTAAGCATGACCGGCCAAATGTTCTAGTATCTGGTAAACGAAAGGAAGAGGGAAGTGATATTTATGTGTTATGGCATTAAGTTTGCGATAGTCAATGCAAATTCTCTATTTCATTGGAATGCGAGTGGAGATGCATTCATCCTTATCATTGCGCACAACTGTAATACCAGACTTTTTGGGAACAATGTGGAGAGGACTAACCCAAACACTATTAGAGATAGGGTATATGATACTTGCATCAAGTAAGCATAAAACTTCCTCCCTCACTACCTCTTTCATGGCAAGGTTAAGGCGACGTTATGGTTCCTGCGATGTCTTTGTGCCGTCATCTAGATGTATGTGATGCGTGTATATACTAGGGTGTATTCCTTTGATATCATCTAAGGACCAACCAATAGCGGAGCGGTGTTCACGAATGACATGAAGCAAGCACGCTTCTTCATCGGTAGTCAAGTGGGAAAAAATTATTATAGGGTGACTACCATCGGGATTGAGATGCACGTACTTCAAATAAGAGGGTAAAAGTTTTAAATCCAGAGTTGGAAGATTGGGGATCAAGGATTCATGAGGGACCGCCTCTTCAATGGAAAAGAGCTAGTCAGGTTCTTCTAAATCGGTTGGTAATGCAGCAGTAGGGTCAAATAGTGGTACTAACTCTAATAATGCATGGACATCCTTAAGGTATGAGTCATCGTCAAACTCAGGAGTATCAAAAGAAAGAAATTGGTGTACTCGTTTATGGGAAAAGAGTTTGTGAAATATTACTGTGCCAGACTATCAACCATGCTAATCTTACCCTCAATTTCAAGATCAAGAAGTTGTTTCATTAAGTTGAACACATTGACTTCTACAAAAAGGTTCCTGAAAGACATTGTCATTGAACCATCTCGACAATTGATGAAAGTGTTAGCAGTTGTAAGAAATGGACGTCCTAAAATGATAGGAATGGAATCATAGGCAACTTCGGTATCTAGAATGACAAAATCAACAGGGTAGTAAAAATCTTGGACCTTGACTTAGACATTTTCTACTATGCCCTTTAGGTACTTGATGGAGTGATCCGCAAGTTACAAGGTCATGCTGGTAGGTTTTAATTCATGTAGACCTAACTGCTTAAATAAATGGTAGGGAAATAAGTTAACACTTGCGCCTAGGTCTAAAAGGGCGGTAGCGGTATACTTGTTGCCCAACGTGCATGGTACAGTTGGTCGACCTGGGTCCTTGTATTTAACCACACCATTGGTAGCAGTAATAGAGGGAAACTGCTCAGTAAGGAACACTTATTGAGGAAAATTCGTTTGTCGTTTGGTGGTGCACATGTCCTTCAAAAACTTGGAATGCTTGGGCAAATGCTTAAGTGCATCGAGAAAAGGTATGTTATGGTCAAATTTTTGAAGGTTTCTCGGATCTCAACGGAATGCTCGTCAGGTTTGTTCTTTACTAAACAGGCAGGGAACAAAGCTTTTGGGTGGAATTTTGCATATAAATCAGTGGCGTCTTTCCCCAGGGACGTGGTTGCTGATTTGGAAGGAACAACTTCATCTTCTATAGGTTGCGAGGTAGGAGTTGGAAGGACGTCAGCTGCGGCTTTCGTCGGTTGAATGTCTGGCATACATATGTAATTGTCGACGGTTCGGCCAGAACGAAGGGTTGTGATGGCATTCACCTCACCCTGGCTAGGATTACTAGATCATGGTGCATTGGTGAGTTCAAAAGCAGTGTTTGTGGGATTAAGTTTGGGAACGGCTTGGCCAAGAAACACGCCCTTTTAACTTTTATCCTATGCTAATAGCTGAAGAGACTGTTGGATAGATGCTAGGATTTGAGACTGATCTATGTAAGTCAGAAAAATTTCAGCTGTTTTATCAGCAGTGGATTGTACTAGTTGGGCAGCAGGAACAAGTTCACGATTATTATTTACGGGTTAATTTTCGTAGCCATAACCTAGATTAGTGGGAACAAGGTTGCGGTTGTTTTGGTACCCTACATTTGTGGTGTTGGGAAACTGACTTTGCCCTTGCGGAAATTGCGGAGGATTCCCTTGATGGTAGGAATTATAGTTCGTGGATGGTCGTACAGGAGGGTTGTGGAAACCCAGAGGAGCTGGCTGTTGGGCAGGGACATGCCAAGCCAAATTCAGATGTTGTCACCAAGGTGCATTAGGGATGCTGAAAGCACAAGCCTCTTCAGATGGTTGGGGAGGTCACTCGAATGCCAAAGGACAATATAAATTGCAGTGCTCAGGACTTAAACAAAGAAGACATGGGGAAGCGTTGGCGGCCATGACTTGTTTGGGTTTTTGATCATTCACTTGAACCGAAAGAGCATAAACCTTTTTGGTTAAGGACTCGATCAGAGTTTTTAATTCTGGATCGGGTTTGACCTCGAACATAGACGTAAGTTTGGCAGGAGTCTCTTTAGAAGATCTTGAAGAATCAGTGTTACCCCAATGGGTGTTCCGTGAAGCCTGTTTCTCAAGAAAAGTGTATGCTTCAATAGCGCCTTTGTCCATGAAATAGCCACCATTCATGATATCTATGTAGGAACCGTTATTTTCATAATGAATATTTCTACAAACCGCGAGAACCCACGCGCAGCGGAATCAATGGGTTCTCACGATTTTGGATAGAAAACATACCTTTTAGATCCGGTTTTGATAACTCTAAGAATCCAAGCTTTATGAATTTGAATCAACAATCAACCCCTTGATTTTCTGTTGTATTCTTTTAGAATAGATTGGACGTTATGTGGACAACGATCTACCAACCCCCTTCTTTCTCATAAAGCTAGATCCAATTTTGGATCTATCTTTCCTTGCCTCTTTTTCTAATCTAGTGAATAGTGAATTTCGGTCAGAGAAAGAGTACTCTATTTATAGGCTACAACAGGGACCATGAGGAGAAATTAGGGTTGGCCCTCCTGACAGGCTTAGGCTTCCCATGTTCGCCCAGAACACACGGCCCAAGTCCGTCAACAAATGGCTTATTCCACTAAAGGCCATTGTTGCACTACCGCCCTAATCCCAAATTACGTGTCAGCATTTATGGGCTCCATATTATATGCTCATTGATCTCCCCGTGTTTAAGATATCGAATGTCCATTGATTAAGTCAAGCTACTGACAACTACATTAATCAACTTCTTATGTCCTTGAGTAATACCACTCAACCTCATTGTCATGTCGAAATAAATCCACCTGCAGGGTTTACATGACAATCTTTTTGAGCTCCTCAAGGGGACATCATCAACCCGACTTCCTACGGGTCACGGATTCCTTCTATAATCATTAGCACACCTTACATACAATGTCATTACCTAATCCATCGAGTTTGTTGATTCACAAATGAATCTCACTCATTGATGATTTAAATTAATGCACAATGCACGTAAGTGCCCGTTATTATATCCGGATTAAGAGGACAAGCATCCATAATAACAGAGGTGTTTGTTCTCTTATACATTCAGTATAAAGAGAAACAACCTCACTTGGTCCTATTCAATACACAAAAAGTGTATTAGTGTAATCCTATAGTCAAGATAGACTAATACCAGATTATACTACAACCGTACTAATGGTTTGTCCAAATCCATCTAGGTTGTGAACGATTACTTATACTTTATAAGGTACTAATGATATGATCTTCTGTGTGTTCACACCATATCATCTACAACATAAAGTATTAGACACATGCATATAACTAATAACATATATAATATGCATAACATTTGCCCATATGATTCTCATTCAAAATATAAAGAATTAGAGTTAATACAAAAGTAATGCTTTTAGTATATAACCCTATCAATCTAGTGTTTCCTTTTGATGGTCAGAGAGACCATTAAAAAATGACCGGACTAAGACAACAGTGTCGAGTTGATGATGGGGACATTCGAGAAGCAGATCAGTAAATCTGCTCCATGCTTTCGTAAAGGATTCCTGGGGATGCTGGCGAAAGAATTGAATCTTCTGAAGCATCTCTGTAGTTTTCTTCTGAGTATATAACTTTATTATGAATACTTGTACGAGCTTGGCCCATGTGTCAAGGGATTGCGGCACTTCGCCCACGAGCCAAACTGAGGCTTTATCAGCTAAGGTGAAGGGAAACAACCTAAGCAAGACTTGTTTATTGGTAACGGTCGGATGGTGGGAAGTTGTGGCCACTTGCTGAATCCGGCGAAAGGTGATTGTATGGTTTTTCATGGTCTAGACCATGGTAAACATGTAACAACCTAATAAGTGCTCAAAAAGTGCAATTTAACCCTCGATTATGCCTCTTTTTTAGCCATCTTAGTGGACTAATAGTGTTTGTAAGTTATGTTTTATGATTCTACAGGTGAAAAAGAGACTTTTGTGGAATATTAGAGAAAAAGGGGTAAAATAGAGCAATTCGGAGCATTAAGGATCATATGGGAAGCCCATGAACAATCATGGAGAAGGCCAAGGAATTGAAGCTATTAAAGATGCAACTTGGACCTATTTTAAACCCTGTTTGGAAGCCCAAGGCAAAAGGATTCGTTGCTTGGACCAAAGCCTGCAAAAGAGGATAGAAGGATAGAGCAAAAGAGGGAAAATAGACTTCCACGTCTGGGACGCAAGGATCATGCGTCCAGACGTAAAGCTCGCATCTGAGACGCAAGGATCATGCATCCAGACGCATGAACCGACACTGTAGCCACTTCCTTCTCAGTTTTGGAGACGAAATTGGACTCTAAAAAAAAATTATTTGTATTAGAAAACAAATGACGGTTTGGAATGCTTCTAGAACTCATTGTAACCCCTATAAATAGAGAACCTAAGTGCCTTATGAAACTTGCCAATTCACTTATATTCTTGTCTCCATAACTTGAGGCAGAGAGAGATTAATAATAAAAGATTCGGTTTTAACTAGTCAAGTCTTAATAAGTTAGTCTTTATAGTCTTATATTCTTCGACTCTTCTTCTTCTCGTTCTTCCTTCTTCATGGAAGGCTAATCTTCTCTTTCAAGGGAGGAGATGAAGTCGGCGCTTAGGGTTTGATGATTCTTCTGATTCATGGTGTTCTTCAATCAGGTTAGTTCTTTATGTTTTTAGTTATTAGTTATATTGCCCACACCAGGGGATGGGAGTATAGAATAATGTTTATGTTTTGCAATATTAATATCATGCTATTGTTCTTAATTTTCTTCTAGTACTGTAGTTCTTTAGAGTTAGGGAAGTATTCTTTGTGTTGTCCTAGAAGGGGTAGCTCAGGGAGTGGCTGCCTAGGGGAAGTATTCTTTTTGTTTGCCTTAAGTGGTGATTCATTGAATGACCACCTTATTAGGAAGTACTCATTGATGTTGCTCTCGGTAATACATTAAATGGCTGCCCGAGCTTACATAAAAGGAAAGAAGATATTAATAGCATAAATATAGGAACAACCTTAAGTAGAATTAATTGTTAATGATGTTTCGTCCAATAGGGCATCGACACTCGCTTGATTGCCTAATTGTAGTCTACTTGTAAGAACAACCATGAAGCAGAAGGTCATAGATCAAAAGTATTGGTAGATTCTAATCTCTTGAATTCCCTCTCTTATAAATTCTTAATAGTTTAGTTAGTTTAGTTTAGTTTAGCATTAGAATCTAAAATCTCTACAATCATAATTTTTAATCCCTCAAACCCTTTCCAGTCCTGTCCTTCACATAACATACACTTAAAAGTGGAACGATACCCTACTCATCCTTTAGTTATTGAGGGATAATTAGGTTTTGATACGCTTCAATTTTGTTCAACGACCATCATCCATCTACATCATCCATATACCATCTCATAAACACAAGAAGAAGCAAGGTCAAATGGCGTCGCTGCTGTTTTAAGTTGTTTATGTTTAACGTTTTCTTTCAAGATTAGAACTTTGGATCTTGAGGTAATTTTAGCTGCATTATCCATCCTTTTAAGAAATAAAGAAGCTTGAAGGACATCTCGAAGACAAGATCTACCATCCAAGTTAGTCGAATCTTCATTCTTTTTATTTCATTCTTAGTATAGTGCATCGTAATTTAGTATTATTGCATTTAGGACCTTTTTAACAATTGAAGTTGTAAGCCAACACAGCGAAACATCAAACTCTAGTGTTTCTTGTCTGAATCTTAACAAACGAACTATTGTCTGTAGGCCAGGGTACTTAAGCAATCCAAGTGATTCACCATAACCCTAGAAGAGACAGCTTTAGACAACGGGCGAGATACTAACTGCAAAGCCCAACCCAGTTGAAGGAAAGTAGATTTACATTTTAGTATAATTTAGAATAGTTGCATATTATTCAAGCATTGTAGGATAGTTTTTCGTCATTTTCGCATAGCATTTTCTAGTGTATGCCCCGTCGTCTATATCATCGTCCGGTAAGAAGACAACAATGGACAAGGTTTAACAACCGACTCACAAGAATACTAGACGAGATTGATACAATGGCCACACGCAATAATGGAGGTGTTATGGACACTAATAATCTTGAAGCTATCCCACCCATGCAAGCACAACAGAGGAAGAAGCTGAGTGATTTCTATCCACTAATCATTGGAGACCCTCCAAGCAGTATTGTTTTTCCAGAGACAGAAGCTAACCAGTTTGAACTTAGAGCATCAGTAATCTTTACGCTTCCAAAGTTGAATGGTTCAGACAATGTTCAGCCTTATCTCCACATGAACAAATTTCTATCAGTCCTCAGAACTTTCAAGAACCAGAATATCAGGGATGAGGGTATCAAGTTAATTCTTTTTCCACTCTCACTCAAAAGTAAAGCATCGCAATGGTTAACTACACAGCTGATCAATTCAATCAACAATTGGGAGAAGTTGAGAACAAAGTTTATGAACAAGTTCTACCCACCCCAGAAGATAGATGCCATGCAGCAAGCCATCAACAATTTCAAAGGGAAGGTGACTGAAGAATATCATCAAAGCTGGGACAAATTCAATAATCTGCTAGTCTCATTTCCACATCATGGTTATGATAAAAGCACACTAGCTCATTTTTTCTTTCGAGGACTTTCTACTATGAACAAGCAGATGATTCAGTCGATGCATCAAGATAAGTTTACATTATTGGATGGAGAGGAAGCCTACAACTTTCTAGAGATTTAGATGAATACACTCAACAATGGAGTACTAGCAATGAGGACGTAGCTAGAGTGGAAGGGGTGCCGAACCAATTTGGTAACCAAGTTCATGAAGACCCAGATCAAGCGATGATATCAATTATAGCAAGCTTATCAACAGGACTTGAAACTCTGAACAAGAAGTTTGATCAGTTCTTTATGAATCCTCCGAAAGCAAACGATTTCCAAGCTAAACCTCAGCCATCCAAGCCTTGTTATGTCATTTGTGAGCTATGTTCTGATGAAGGCCACACCACTGAAGAGTGTTCGTACTATCTAGATACTAATGCAGAGGCATGTAGTATCAACTCTTTAGAAAGAAATAACCAGTTCAATCAGAGATAGAATTATTGGAAGCCACAAAATACAAATCAGAGGAATTTTCCTCCAGGATTCCAGAATCAGTCTAATCAATTCCAGAATAACCAATATCAGTTCCAAGACCGCCAACAACCATATAGAAATCAACAGTCATACCAGAACCAGCAATCCCAAGCCAACATAAACAGAGAGTTAGTACCAGATCTTATGAGTGGATACATTGCCCCCACGCCTCAGTCGAGCAAAGCAGTTATCCTATATCTGGAAGAAGCTATCACCACCATTGTCAATGAGCTAAAATAGACAAATCAAAGAACCCAGAAGTTAGAGAATAACTTTAGTGTCATTCAAGGCCAGATAGGGCAAATCGCTGCCGCCTTGATAGAAATATCGAAAGGAGCATTACCAAGCCAGTCGGAGCCAAATCCGAAAAGAAGAGGTGTTTTGCAGGTGGATAACCTAAAGATTACTCAGTCGAATGACCAAGTTAATTATGTCACCACTCTGAGGTCAGGCAAGAAAGTTGATAACAAGATTGTCTATGAACTAGGGAAAGATTCTGCAGAGCCTGAGGTAATTTATGTTCCCACTATCCCACCCAGTTCTAACAATCCAGATATGTATAGTGTTGTGCCACCCGCTGAAGTAACTGTTGAATGAGAAGCTGAAGGAACTACTGTGGAAGTAAGTAAGAAGAAGCCATCACGAGTGACTCCACCTATCACTCCACTATCTGTTACCAAGCCAACCGAAGTTGAAAGAAGAGAACCGATATTGAAGAATCCGCCAGCACCGTTTCCTTCGAAGCAAGGCTAGCCAGTACAAGGAGATTTGTGATGTACTTCAGAATTTGCATATTAATATCCCATTTCTGACCGCCATCAAGCAAGTTCCCTCGTATGCCAAATTCGTGAAAGATCTAGTGAAGAAGAATACCAACATTCCGAAAGAAGATTTTATCGCTCAAAGATGTTCATCGTACCTACAGAATCTAACGGTTATGAAACCGAAGATCCCGAAGTCCAACTGTTACATGCACAATTGGAGATTCTTTGGAGGAGCAAGCTTTATTAGATTTGGGTGCCAGTGTGAATCTTTTACCATATTTCGTCTCCGAGAAATTGGGCATGAAGGATCTAAATCTGACTGATGTTACTTTACAGGTGGCAGATAGATCAGTGAAGATACCTAGAGGAATCATTGAAGACGTCATAGTCAAGATCGAAGATTTCTATTATCTGATTGATTTCATAGTACTCGACACATAACCTACATCTGTTAGGCAGATACCAATCATTCTAGGCAAACCATTCTTGGCCACTGCAAATGCACTCATCAACTATCGAAACGGTAATATGACGTTATCCTTTGGTAATATGAGAGTCGAGACCAATGTTTTCCATATATTACAGCAACCACAAGAGGTGTGTGCTGTGAACGAGGTATGCATGATTGAAGCATTAGCACAGGATTATCTGACGCATTCATATCCTGCTGATGAGTTATTGAAAGCTCTGACAGACTCCGATTGTGAGGAACTTACTGTCCAGGCAATCAATGCAATTTTAGATTCATTACCTGTCATGGATGACAGCAAATTCAAAGCAAAGTTTGAATCGCCTACGACTATTGGTCTATCCAAGGTCAATGAGAGTAATGATAGAGAATTTATACTACGATGCAAATTATACTAACGAGATACGATACTTCAACTATGAAATGCTAACTTGATACTAGGATAAGGAATTAGGGGGGATTGATTCCACCTTAACTCGACTTAATTAACTAACAAAGATTCGTTGTGATCCAAATTTCAATGCTTTCCACATTTCAAAATGGTATTTCTAATCCCTAATTATACATGGCAATCTCTACCATATAATAATTAGCATGTGAAGCAACCAAATCCATTCTCATGGTGAACTAATTACTTTCTAGAATTAAATAAATTATCACGACAATTTCTAAGTTAACAAAGATCAAGCTTCATCAAGGTTTCTTCAACCCCCTCTAATGGAGGTTTAGCCTAGAATCATTATGCTATCATTTCCAATCGAAATTGAACAAGACATAATATAAAAATTCTAACTTTAATAATATAAAGATTCTAATTAATAATTCAAAACTAAACTAATAACTATAAACTGATTAACAACTAAGTAATTTAATTTAGAGCTAAGTACTTTAATAAATCAAAACCGAAATTATGAAGAACTACTATTTTTATTAATCTAATAAAGAATTAACAATCATTCAATAATCTAAATTAAAACAAGGTAATAGAAAACTAATTAATGGAATGTAAAAACTAGATCTAGAATTATGCTCTAATGGCTACTTGCTACCTAAAACTAAGTATATTCTTAAGAGCTAAGTCTTGAGTGTGGAAATGGAGGAGACCATATCCACATTTTCGTGCATGGGCTGAGGATCCATGTTTTGGGCCGGAAAATCGAGCCCAAAGCCCAATTTCTTCAGTCCACAGAGTCCTTTTCAGTTGGCTTTGAATTCAATAGACTTTTCATCCACTTTTGCTCCTCTGATTTGGTCAAGACTTGGACTATTGGAAAGCTCTTTCTGAGCTGGTCTTTTTGACATAAGGTAGGCCCAATTCCAAGGCCTAAGTCAAAAGATACGGTCTTCGAATGTTCTGCTAACTTTTGTGTGATGTTTTTGCCTGCGTTGACTTTGACTTTTCAGCTTTTGACCAGGCTTTACAAAGGCTTTTTCTTCTTGAATCTTGGCCTTTAATCACAGAACTTCTTAGCAACCAACCCTTGCTCCTTTATCTCGCCAAAGTTTTACATTTTTGCACATAATTAACTTCAATGCCTGAAATACATAAAAGCACGTAATCAGCATTAACTCTTATTTATTTCTCGCATAATTGGTCTAAAAGTATTATTGTTAAGGGGTTAAAACTATAGTTTTGGGCTCTTATCAGTATGCCTTTTGGTCTACGCAATTCACCGACCACTTTTCAGCAATGCATGATGAGTATTTTTGACGACATGGTGGAGAAATACATAGAAGTTTTTCTGGATGATTTTTTAGTTTTTGGATCATCTTTTGAGGATTGCCTACACCATCTCTCCTTAGTCCTTAAACGTTGTTACGATACCAACTTAGTTCTGAACTGGGAAAAGTGTCACTTCATGGTAAAGGAAGGGATAGTGCTTGGTCACCAAGTTTCAAAGGAAGGAATTCTAGTAGATCGAGCGAAGATTGATATTATAAAGGATCTACCCAAACCGAGAACTGTAAATGATATCCATGCCTTCCTAGGTTACACGGGATTCTACCGTCGATTTATCAAGGATTTCAGCAGAATTGCAAGACCGATGTCAGATCTGTTAGGGAAAGATATTGTCTTTGATTTTGATACCTCATGTGTCGAAGCTTTTATGAAGTTAAAGGAAGCACTCACTTCAACACCAATCATTCATACGCCCGATTGGAGCCCGCCGTTTGAGATCTTGTGTGATGCATCTTATTATGCTATAGGAGCCGTTCTAGGATAAAGAGACAAGAAGGTGTTGTACGCAATCTATTATGCTAGCAAGACTCTAAATGGAGCTCAGATTAATTATTCTACCACTGAGAAGGAACTCTTAGCCGTCGTCTATTCTCTCGACAAATTTCGTCAATATCTGATAGGTTCAAAGGTAATAGTCTATACTGACCATGTTGCCTTGTGTCATTTACTTGCTAAGCAGGATGCCAAGCCTAGGTTGATCCGATGGATATTACTTTTACAAGAATTTGATTTGGAAATACATGATAAGAAAGGAACAGAGAATGTCGCTGCTGATCACCTTTCTAGATTGCTAGTGGAGAATACATAAGACAATTTACAAATCTATGAGACTTTTCCTGATGAACAGTTGTTCAGTATATCAGAAGTACCATGGTACGGCCACATCGCAAATTATCTTGTGACCGACAAGGTACCATCGCATTGGAACAAGCAAGAAAAAGATTTATTCTACTCAAAGGCCAGATATTATTTTTGGGATGATCCATACTTATTCGAGAAGTGTTCAGATCATATTATTCAAAGATGCATCCCAGAATCGGAACAGGAATCCATTCTATCATTCTGTCACGATCAGCCTTGCGGAGGACACTTTGGCCCGCAGTGTACTACAGACAAGGTATTACAAGCTGGATTCTATTGGCATACTCTTTTTAAAGATGCAAATTTTTATTGCAAAGCATGTCCGAGATGCCAGTTTTTGGGTAAGACCTAGAAAAGATTCGAGTGGCCTCCACAACCGATCTTTATCTCAGAAATCTTTGATGTATGGTGTATAGATTTCATGGGACCATTTTCGCTTTCTTTTGGTTACACCTACATTCTACTGGTTGTGGACTATGTTTCAAAGAGGATTGAAGCAGTTCCTACAAAGACCGCTGATCATAAAGTCATCGTGGACTTTCTGAAGAAGAACATTCTACCAATATTTGGAACACTGAGAGCCATCATCAGTGATAACAATTTTCACTTCTGTAACCGTGTATTTGGGAATCTTATGGCAAAGTATGGAGTAATTCACAAGCTAGCTTTACCATATGATCCTCAGACTAATGGTCAAGTAGAAGTTTTGAATAGGGAAATCAAGAGTATTTTGGAGAAGACAGTTAATCCTTCTAGGAAAGACTGGTCTCTTAGACTCCAAGATGCACTATGGGTGATAAAACATAAAATGAATAGTTTACCTACGAAATGAACGATGAAACTCAAAACGTAAGTAAACTAAAACTACTTTTATGTGCCTATATTTATCAAAGATTCTACTCTCAATCCTATGAGATATAGTGGAGTAGAGTGATTCGTTCCACTCCTAGTCCTTCCGCATGTTAATGTTCTCTTCGTATAAGTACTCTTACTCTCTAAAGTCTAATGAGAGATTTGAAGTGGCAACTAGACTACGATGCAACTACCCACAAGATGCAACTAGTCGATTATCGAACAAACTATGGGAATGCTACGTTGATTCTATGATAAGGAGTTAGAGGGGATTGATTCCACCTTAACTCGACCGAATCCTACTAATCGACGAATAATCGTCAGAATCCGAATTGAACTGCCCAGAGAACAATATGGTTACTCCTAATCCCTAATTACACATGGCATTCCTACCAATTCATAACTAGCATGTGAACGATTAAACCCATTCTAATGGTGAACTAATCGTTTCTAGAGTGTAAAGGAATTTACGACGACTCTACGATAATCAGAATCAAGCTTTCATCAAGGCTTCTCAACCCCCTCTAATGGAGGTTTAGCCGAGAATCATTACGCAATCATTTCCGATTAAATTAAAACTAAACATAATATAAAGAATTGAAATTTACTAATCTAATTTAAACAATAATTAAAATCTAATTAATAACTAAGAATTGAATAACAAGTAATAAATGAAATCAGATCTAACACAAATATAACTGACAAGAATCGAAATTGACAAAAATAACTATTCTTATTTATCTAATCAATCAAGAACAATGATTCAAAGACTTAATCTAAAACCAGAATTGAAAATGGAACTTAAACTTAATTACTCTACTGAAAACTAGATCTAGAATTCTATATAGTTTTAGGTCTAACTAGCTACCTTAATTATCTACCCTATCTACCATTAACAAAGAGCTAAGCTTTGGTTTTTATACTTTCAGATCCAAAAATCGTGCATGGGCTCGGAGCCACGTTTTGGGCTAGAGAATCAGGCCCAAAACCCAATTCTTTCAGTCCAAAAAGGCCTCTTCAGCTGTAGTTGGCTTCAACAGACTTTTCTACCACTTCTACTCCTCTGATTGGATCAACACTTAGACCATTGGAAAGCTCTTTCCGAGCCGGTCGTTTTGACATAAGGTAGGCCCCATTCCGAGGTTTGAGTCCAAAGATACGGCCTTCGGAAGTTCTCACGACTTGTGTCTTTGTTTACGCCCGATCGACTTTTCAGCTTTTGACCGGGCTTTAGAAAGGCTTTGTCTTCTTGAAACTTGGCCTTTAATCACGGAACTCCTTAGTAACCGACCTTTGCTCCTTTATCTCGCTAAAGTGGCACATTTCTGCACATAATAGACTTTGAAGCCTGAAATGCATAAAACAAGTAATCGATGTTAACTCTTGAATTATTACTCACATAATTGGTCTAATAGTATGACTGTTATTCTGAGGTTAAAACTACAGTTTTGGGCTCTTATCAAACCACCCCAAACAGCATTTTGCTTGTCCTCAAGCAAAGATGAGAAATTAGAATAAGTGACCAAAAATGGAGTTCTATCTACTCTCTTTTATTTGAAGATTGATTGCATTGACCATATCCAACAAGGCCTTAAACCACTAGGAATTCCCTAGTGGACGAGTTATAGCCTTGTGAGTGTTTTCCAGTGAAGGTACTCACAAACTTCATCTATACTACAACGACTAAGAAATAAAACTATTATTTCCGTATTCATGCTCTAAATTAACTATACCTCTCACTAGCAATGCATATAGAGTAATCAAGTCGAAACCTAAGCTAATATATGCATAATAATCAATCATCTACCATAAACATATATACAATGAGTAATACTATGAAATGCCTAGCATGTTCGTTTCTGAAACTCGGAATAGCGTCCTTAAGTAGGTTCTCACAATAATAGTCAAGATACAAGACTCTGATTTTTCCACTCAAGTTCATTTACTCCGATTAATGCGATGGGCACACTTTACCTTACAATCTCAATGACAACAAGGAAGCCGGAGTCGATCAAACACATCTGCCACTTACTATCACACTAACCTATTCCTAATTGAGCTAGAGGTCTTTATTAGGTGTTGCGGGGATTAGGAGATGGTTTAAGAAGGAAAGAAATGGATATTCAAAAAGGACAAGTCTGAGATAATAGAGTTTCATATTATGTAACTTAGAGAAAACCTTGTTATTTTCTTTTGCTTCTATACTTTGTTTCCATCCTTAGCCATATTTTTTTTCTTTTTCTTTTCTTTGGCTTTTGACTCCCTTTTATTCTATTTTTGGAGTTTTTATTTTATTTCTAATTTTATTTTTCTTTTCTTTGGATGGAAACTTCTTTTCTTTATTTTCTGAAGCAATTAACTAACTTTTGTTTACACAGGTTTTTTTCTTCTTCTCTCTTCCTCATTCTATTCTCAGACTTATTTAAATTGGGTAGGTTGAATTTTTTAGTTTGTTTTGTTTTGTAACAGGGTAAAGGAATTGTGGTTTATGGAAGGCTAAAGAAAAGCTCAGAGGGGCGACTAGCGGAAAATAATTCATAGGTTTGAATTTCTGGCTATATCGATCCAAAGAGGGCCTAAATTCTCGCTTAGGATATGGCATAGTGATCAAGCAAGTGGACGTGTGATTTCTCTATCCGGATTTTACTTCTTCCTTGTGTCATTTCTCAAATGTTTTCATATAAAGGCTTTAGGCTATATTCTCCGCGAGGATTTGTAGAATAAGTACTCTAGCCTAGATTTCAAAACTTCTTGCTAACAATCATAGATACTCATGTAATATATTTATAGATAGATGCAAAGATTATTACCTACATATTAACCTAAGTTTCTAACAATTATTCTGATGCAAAAGCTACGTGAGACTTCTAGATTGTTAAGAGCATAGAGAAAGAAAACAATACCACTATTCCTAAGTGTATAGCATAACTTATTTATTTATATTTTTGAAATTTTGAAATTTTAACTATAAAACAAATGCATATTATACATATCTATATCCTAACAGATTCCTTAATTACACGTGTTTCTATGCCCCCCCCCCCAAACAAGAAGCATGCTTTGTCCTCAAAGTATTGTAAATAAAGAGGGTAGGAAAAATACCATTGAAACGTGTGAAATTCAGGAACATCTACAAAATAAAGTTAGAACGTACTAAAATAGGAAATAAAAACTGACGCAACTCTATACGAGTTCTACCCATTATGGGGTTAAAAAGAATGAAATTGCTTAGGACATAAGCAGACACTAACTAGAATGAAAACTTACCTTATCTCCCGCATTACTCATCATCTTCCTCATCCTCTTCTTCCATAAAGAAGTGAGGTTCCTTTGCATCCATAAGCGGCTCCCAGCCAACGTATGTGATCGCCTCGCGAAAGCAAGCACCATAGGTAGTGCTTTAGAACAAATCTTCGAATGACTGTTCCGGTATCAATGTTGGAGATGTCATCTCAAAATTACGCTCTGGAATAGCTGCGAATGATCCAGAAACTACCCGCAGAAAACTGGAATTTTTCTGGTCCACGAAAGTCAGGGCGCGAGTGCACTCTCTTAGGGCGCGAGTGCGCTCTGAAGATTTGGAAATCCAGTGTTTGAGCGCGGGTCGCGCTCAGCTTGGGCGCGAGTGCACTTTGACAAAAAATCTGAAAAAAAAAAGTGCAGAGCCTTGAAAAGCGCTCCTCTAGAAGCCTTGAAAGTCTTCGGAGTTCTTGAAACTTCGGAAAATGAGACGAAACGTGGGAATCGTGGGAGTGAAAGGTGAGTGATGGAGGTTAGGTGTAGTGTGAGTTGTGAGTGTAGAATGTATGAAGTTTATATAGGTTTTAAGTTGCTAAAACGGATTGGGAAGTTGCCAAAAGGTTTTTACGGCAGTTTCCGAAAATACCAAAATTTCCAAACCCGAAAACGGAAACAACTCATTTTCTTGATTCTAAAACAAACCTAGTATCTTTTAGGTTGAATTTATGATAGAATCTACCTATTTAATCAAGATTTCATCCTACAATGATACTTATTCATAGATATGTCTAAACGGCCATATTTTCACCTTGACTCCACAATAAATTCTAAGACGAGGGTCATATAAAAATAATGCTTGAATAGATAAAACCACCCCCAAACAATTTGGGAAGGTGGGATCAATAGTAAATAACCACGCATAATGAAAATAACCGCATTATATTAAAATTTTCATTCGAAGTACATTTCACTACAAAATTCAAATTACGGAAATAAAACTTACATTAAAATAAATGGCAATAATGAAACTACAAATAGAAATAGAAATATCAAACGATACTATCCCTAACCACTCCGGTACTGGTAGCGGAGGGCACACGGTCCGGAGATGGCTCCTGAGCTCCCGATGGGCCAGCACCATTCGTCTTTCGGCGACGACGCTCGTGCCTCGATGGTGTGTCCTCAGAAGGAGAATCCCCGTGAGGTGGGAATCGTTCAAGCATGTCGGCCCGGAACTGACGCTGAGCTTCTAGCTCGGCCCTCATCTGTTCCCATCTCTCATCCTCTCTCTGGGTACGGATCTCGAAGTTATGATGGATAGTTGCCTGTCGAGTCCGGAGGTCTTCGCAGATAGTGTTGAGTGAACGCATGCCACGATGAATTACGGCCATGCGTTCTGCATCTGACCAACATCTCTCCAGGGCATCCGCATCAAAATAAGTCAAGTCCTCCTCATCCTCCGAGGCATTCTCATTTCCACCATCCTCCTCGGCGTTCTCGTTTCCACCATCCTCCTCGTCCTCTACCCTATCCTCAGGCAACCTCCAAACTCATTGGATACACTCCTTATAGATGCGAGGATTTCAGTGTAGGGTGATGTAAGACCTATCGGGCGCTTTGAGCTGCTCTCAACTTCAAAGATGATCTTGGTTATCAACACGGGGAGAGGTGCAAATGACTTCCTACTCCCCTAATCATGCTAAGCAAAACTCCAAGATACGAACTTCGTACTTCTGCGCTCCTAGAGTATCCATAAAATGTGGAGGCAGTTCGTGCCAATGTCGCCGACTTTCTCCTTCCCCAGACGTTCGACCAATCCATCAATCGCAGCCACCGGTGGTTGGTTCTTAGGGATGCTCGGCGAACACAATCGCGATCTCGCATTGTAGTTCCCTTGCTAATCCACGTTCATCAATGGCTCTACCCCATTATATTGGGACTCCTGCAACGTGACATCGGATGGATTCTAGGCGGAATGCCTAGAATCTCACCAACAACCCATAGTCACTTCCTTCCTCCTCTCTTCACCACCATAACAAAATCCTAGTCCCTCCAACTCCCTCGTATTGTAGAACCGGCCGGACTAAGTCTTCGTGGTAATAGGCTTTAGTCGAGTACCACAAGCTATTCCGATCTCTCATCGATCATTTCAATCACCGTAAAACGGTAGCGAAGTGGTCGCCGATAAAAAGCTTGTTCCGGTAAAATTCGGCGTTGTTGAGCCATTGGAAGTTTGAATACAGTTTGAGGTTTGTAGAAGGTAGGGGGAAGTAATGAGGGACACCTCACTAAAAAGAACGATGGTGGTGGTGGTGTGGTGGCACGGCAGCACCAAATTTTTTTTTTATTTTGATTTTCCGGTGGTTTTTGTTGATGTAAATTGGTGGAGGTTGTAGGGCGGCGCGGTTGTAGTAGATTTGGGTTGGGTCTTGGATTGTGGGCGTGGGTTAATTAGGTTTTGTTTTTAATTTATTTTTTTGGTCGGGTTTTGAAGCTTTGTTAATGGCGGTTTGTGGAAAAAAATGATGAATTGATGGTGAAGGTAAGGGGGCGGGTGCGCTGCCGGTGGGCGCGGGTTGGGCCCAAGCCCAATTCGAAATTTGTGAATTTTTCGATTTTTCGCGAAACTTCAAATCAAAATTGCCGCTTCGTTACCAGTCCGATTTTTGTGAATGTGATATGGAAATGATCAGGAGAGAATTTCCAATCCAATGATCCATAAAACACTCTATTCTGACCGTGGATGACATATAAGATAGTGGAAAATGCCTCGAAATGCGTGCATGATGTATGTTATGCGAACGACTGAACTCTAAATTCATAGATTATGTCAACCCGAATTGGAATACAATTAAACAGCCTAAGCAATTCTAATGGGACATAAAACATTTTAGGATGGAAACACAAACACCCCACCCCCAAACAAATTTTTTACAACAAAGCTTAGAAAATTTGTTTTTAGCAGTGGGTCTTTTAAAGTCAGATTCCCGAGACTTCCTAGATTACTATGTTTATTCTTTAATATATATATATATATTTTACTTTTAAAAAGAAAAACAATAAACAAGAAAGACATAATTCACCCCATAGAGAAACGTGACTCAAAAATCCGAGAAAACATGGAAGAGTGGAAAACGTGAATTATGTCAAACGTGGACTTAGGATCCGATACTTACAGCCACACACTCCGTAGCGAGGGCCCGGTTACCTTAATGGTGCACTCACCAATATATGGAAATGAAAGGAAATGCTCCAAACACAAAAGTTGAGTCGTTTATAGTCAAATACTCGAGACTTTATCTAAACATATGCATGAACATGCAGTTTATCATATATCAACAGCCGAAATAGTTGTGGATCATTCCATAAATAAATATCACAGAAAGCATATCCAAACACAATCAAGCACCAAGATTTCCTATGACGCAACCTAGTGAATTGAAAGCGAAGTCGGATAACCCTATTACGTAACCTAGCATACACCTTCTTTTTCATTTTTGAACGAGTGGGTGTTCTAGTAAATAAGTGTGGAAAAGTGAATGGTTATGGAGAATATGGTGGATATGAATAAGTTGTAGAAGGACAGAATGTAACCAATGAGGATGTGGTTTTAGCACAAAACTCATTCATGGTGTGTGTAGGGACTGTTTCAAGTCTGAAAATGAAGGTGTCAAACGTTTTTGTCTTCTGAAGTATTTGTTTACTAGGTGGATTTAAAAACTTATGAAGCCTGTAAGAAACAAAAGGATCGAGTGCAAACTCGAGATTCCTTTGAAATGGTGGAAGGAGGGAAGTCGAGGTAGATGTTGTGCAAAGTAGTTCTTGATAGGGTGAATCATCACCTGCTCTAAGAAACTCATCGAATTGCTCATCTAGATTGGTCATATCCTCGTTACTATAATAGTCCTCTACATCTTTGAGAAAGTCATCTATCTCATCCTCATCGATAATATGTGTATCGACTAGTGTAGGGATGGAAATGTTGGAGTCTGAACTTCCAAAGGAAAGAAATTTGGGCATATGATTATCAGGGAACGTGTTGTTGAAATAATCTCAAGCAAAGCTCTCGATCATGCTAACCTCTCCATCCATAGACGAATCGGGTAACTGTGTCTTTGTTTTAAAAACATTGACTTCAACAAAAGATGGCCAAAAGACATGGACATTGAACCATCAGCGGCAATTAATGAGCGCATTGGCGGTTGCCGGAAAGGACGCCCTAAGATGATCGGGACAGAGTCGTTAATCGACTTCCGTCAGATCGAGGATGACAAAATCAGCGGATAGTAGAAATCCCGATTTTTACCAAAGACATTTTCGACCACACCCTTAGGATACTTAATAGACCGATCACCTAATTACAACGCCATTTTAGTGGGTTGCATCTCCTCTAGACCTATTTGTCTATACAAATAAAACGGGAGTAAGTTAACACTAGCCCCTAGGTCTAATAACGCTGTCGTCGTCGATAAGAATCTCCTAAGGTGCATTGTAGAAAGAGGGATCGGGCCGTGGTCCTTGTACTTAACAATTCCATTATGTTCAGATAGAGTTGGGAATTGTTCTGTTAAAAAGGCGTCTTTTGGTATATTGGTCTTACGCCTAGTAGTACACAATTCCTTAAGAAACTTAGCATGGTGTGGTAGCTTTTTAATAGCTTCGAGGAAGGGAAGGTTTATAGTTAGATTCTTGAAAACGTCCCTAATCTCCTCATAATTAGTATCCCTAGTTAACACGACTAATTTTTATGGAAACGGTGGTTTCTGTCTATATTTAGCAATGGTATCACATGGATGCTTAACCGTGGCTTTCTGTTTCTTAGGTTATGTTGTAACTGGTACCTCTAGTACCTCTACAGTGGTAGGCTCTTCAGTTTCTATTTCGGTATCTAGTAAAATAGCAGGTGTAGGGGCTACTGGTGGGGTAACTATAGGCATAGTTACTTTGTTATCAACCACTCTGCCAGAACGGAGAGTGGTGATGGCATTTAGCTCACCTACATTTCCATATTCATTACTAGTATTATCGGTTACCTCAAAGGCTGTGTTTGTTGTTTTAGGATTAGGTATTCCGTGACCTGGAAACACACCTTTGGGTTGGGCTTTATCTTGAGCCAACTGTTGGGTTAAATTAATAACGGATTGTAGAAGCTGTTGGTTAGATTGAGCCATGGTTTGGAAAAGTTTTTGGCTCACTTGTATGAAGGTGTCAAGACGATCCGGTTGTGTGGGTGTAGTAGTCACGGGTGGTGTGACTGGGACTATTTCACGTGAATTATTTATGGGTGGATTTTGATAGTTATTATTTACCGGAACGATACCTCTATTAACATTATAATTATTATAACTACCTTGACTTTGTGCTTGACCTTGTCGAGGTTGCACTTGGTTGTTATAATTATTAAAATTACCCTGACCCTATCCTTGTCGTGGTGGAGCTTGGTTAAAACTTTGTGTTGGCCTAACATATTGATTATTGTACCCTGGAGGTATGACGTGTTGGTTATTTGTCCAACCGAAGTTGGGATTTTGTCTCCAAGGGGCGTTAGGTTCACTATTAATGGAACAAGCCTGTTCATAGGCTATAGAACAGTGGGAGTCGGGATGGTCAGGGCTCTAACAGAAACTACATGGATTTGAATTTACATTCATGACGGGGATAGGCTTTTGTTGAACCGAAATGGCCTCTACCTTTTTAGTGAGTGATTCAATTAGAGTTTTAAGATCGGGATCGTGTTTAATTTCAAACATACCGGCGGCCTTAACTATATTAGAAGAACTAGCGGAGCGGTGGATATCATCACTACCCCCCCAGTTGTTATTTCGCTTAGTTTGATCCTCTAAAAATTTATAAGCCTCCGAGGCTCCTTTGCTTAAGAAACTATCCCTATTCATTATGTCTAGGACTTCTTTATGGTGGTGTAGAAGTCCTTTGAAAAAGGCACGAACTAACGTGTCTTTCACTAAGTTATGATGTGGACACTCTATAAGGAGATCGGTGAAACTATTCCAAGCCTCTGAAAATGTTTCATGAGGATTTTGTCGAAAGAAATGAATCTTGGAAAGCATCTCATCCGTCTTTAGGGGTGGGTAAAATGTTCCATAAACAGTTGAACAAGTTTAGCCCACGAGTCCACGAGAATTAGGAGTTTGGGCTTAACCAAGACGCCTTTATCGGCTAAGGTGAAAGGGAATACCACGAGTTTAATTTGTTCCGCACCAACCGTAGGATGGTGGAATGTTGTTAGGACTTGTTCAATCCCACGATGTAGCCGATAAGGTTTTTCATGGTCTAATCCATGAAAAAGCGGGTAACAAATTAAAATATTTGGGGGGATTCGAAATCCCCAATCGGATTCCGCTAGAACGATGCAAGGTTTAGGGCTATCGCCAAAGCTTTGTAGAAGTCGGAGAGAGGAGTCTCTCTTTCTTCAGCCATTATGTCGGGTGTGGTTGGTGGAATAGTAGCTAGAGGTGTAGTGATTGGTATACTTTCGATAGATTTGTTTGTTGACACCGACGGTTAATTACGCTCGGTGTTTTCTCCCGACCGCACCTTAATCTCATGCAAGTCTAAGTCTAAACACGACAACAACTCCAAAACAATCTTGATATTTTAGTATAAACCTCTAACTGGAGATGCGAGGTATGGAAGAAAGGAATACCTGATAGCGTCCTTGCTTCGCTTATGAATAGCGTCTTGTTTACGCGTGTTCAGTGTATATAACAAGTTAGAACACTGAAAAACTTGAACTATCAAAGTTCGAATCAAAACTGTAGAATTCCTGAAAAATATATCTTAGGGCGCAGGTGCGCTCGCATAGGGCGCGGGTCGCGCTCGGTATGGGGGCGGGTCGCGCTCGTGTTCCAGGCTATAGGGCGCAGGTGCGCTCCTTATAGGCGCGATCGCGCTCAGTGTAATTTTGTCGCAGAATTTTTCAACGATGAAACGGAAAACCACAGTATGAATCAAACAAGGGTGGGTGGGTGAAATGGGACTTTAAGAAAAGTACTTACATTACGAAAACAATGCGAATGTGAAACTAAGATGGCAGCGGCGCCATTTGATAAAACATAAAATGAATAGTTTACCTACGAAATGAACGATGAAACTCAAAACGTAAGTAAACTAAAACTACTTTTATGTGCCTATGTTTATCAAAGATTCTACTCTCAATCCTATGAGATATAGTGGAGTAGAGTGATTCGTTCCACTCCTAGTCCTTCCGCATGTTAATGTTCTCTTCGTATAAGTACTCTTACTCTAAAGTCTAATGAGAGATTTACGAAGTGGCAACTAGACTACGATGCAACTACCCACAAGATGCAACTAGTCGATTATCAGAACAACTATGGGAATGCTACGTTGATTCTATGATAAGGAGTTAGAGGGGGATTGATTCCACCTTAACTCGACTTAATCCTACTAACGACGAATTGTCGTAATCCGAATTGAAATGCTTCGCAGAACAATATGGTTACTCCTAATCCCTAATTACACATGGCATTCCTACCAATTCATAACTAGCATGTGAACGATTAAACCCATACTCATGGTGAACTAATCGTTTCTAGAGTGGAAAGGAATTTATGACGACTCTACGATAATCGGAATCAAGCTTTCATCAAGGCTTCTCAACCCCCTCTAATGGAGGTTTAGCCGAGAATCATTACACAATCATTTCCGATTAAATTAAAACTAAACATAATATAAAAAATTGAAATTTATTAATCTAATTTAAACAATAATTAAAATCTAATTAATAACTAAGAATTGAATAATAAGTAATAAATGAAATCAGATCTAACACAAATGTAACTGACAAGAATCGAAATTGACAAAAATAACTATTCTTATTTATCTAATCAATCAAGAACAATGATTCAAAGACTTAATCTAAAACAAGAATTGAAAATGGAACTTAAACTTAATTACTCTACTGAAAACTAGATCTAGAATTCTATATAGTTTTAGGTCTAACTAGCTACCTTAACTATCTACCCTATCTACCATTAACAAAGAGCTAAGCTTTGGTTTTTATACTTTTAGATCCAAAAATCGTGCATGGGCTTGGAGCCACGTTTTGGGCTAGAGAATCAGGCCCAAAACCCAATTCTTTCAGTCCAAAAAGGCCTCTTCAGCTGCAGTTGGCTTCAACAGACTTTTTGTCCACTTCTGCTTCTCTGATTGGATCAAGACTTAGACCATTGGAAAGCTCTTTCCGAGCCGGTCGTTTTGACATAAGGTAGGCCCCATTCCGAGGTCTGAGTCCAAAGATACGGCCTTCGGAAGTTCTGCTGACTTGTGTGATGTTTTACGCCCATTCGACTTTTCAACTTTTGACCGCGCTTTAGAAAGGCTTTGTCTTCTTGAAACTTGGCCTTTAATCACGGAACTCCTTAGTAACCGACCTTTGCTCCTTTATCTCGCTAAAGTGGCACATTTCTGCACATAATGGACTTTGAAGCCTGAAATGCATAAAAACACGTAATCAGTGTTAACTCTTAATTATTACTCACATAATTGGTCTAATAGTATGACTGTTACAGGGTTAAAACTACAGTTTTGGGCTCTTATCAATGGGCATACAAAACAGCATTCAAAACACCCATAGGGATGTCACCCTATCGCTTGGTATATAGAAAGGTGTGTCATCTACCTGTTGAGTTAGAACATAAAGCCTATTGGGCAGTGAAAGAGATGAATTTCAGCCTAGATCAAGCAGGAGAAAGGAGGAAGCTTCAGATTAGTGAATTAGAGGTATTGAGAAGTGATGCTTATGATAAGTCAAGGATTTACAAGGATAAGACTAAAGCATTACATGACAGAAGAATTCTGAAGAGAGAATGTGAACCTAGACAGAAGGTTCTGGTCTACAACTCTCGTCTAGAAATATTCCCTGGAAAGTTGAGATCTAGATGGACGGGACCGTTTTTAGTAAGACATGTCACACCTTTTGGAGCTATTGAAGTAGAAGACATAAAGAGAAGGACTATTTTTAAAGCCAACGCTCATCGATTGAAGCCTTTTCTGGAGTTACCTACTGGAGATGTGGAGGCCGTTTTTCTCAAGGATCCGGTTTATCAGACCAATATTGAAGCGGAAAATTGGGGTAAGTTACCTACACACCTTAAAGATTACATTCTATGTCTTGCTGAACCTGTTACTCTGTCTAGTTTAAGTTTTTTGCATGAGGAAGCCAAGTGTCGTAAGCTTGACTCCTCAGGATCTCATTAGTATAAGTGTCACCGATAGCCGGGCCTTCAGATTTTCATAACTTTATCCTTTACTGAGAGGAGTTGCAACTGTCGAAGTCAAAGTCTCATAACTCTAGTAGACCGAGTTTAAAATGTCTACAGGAAGTAAGCATGTTGTTGAGAGATCAGTATTGAGATGGAAACCTAAGTGTTCACTACCTGTTAGTTTGTGGGATTTACTCCTCGTTGACCTTCAAAGGAAGATTATTTCTATCACTCATATAGGGTTTGGTAAAAGTTCATTTGGCGATAAGAGGAGAGTGCGTAAGCTAGGTTGGTGTAAGAATTGCCATTCTGAAACTTGTCCTGGGTTATAGCCATTAAGAGAAAATTGTTGGTACAAGGTATACTTTTGTCAATCACCTGCTGAGAGAGATCGGAAGAATCCCTATAAAGTGAAACCTAATGGGTGGGAATACTAGTCTTGAGGATCTGACTATAAAGGACTCAAAAGTCTTGAGAATCTGACTTTAAAAGACTCACATTATGTCTTGGGGATCTGACGTAAAAAGACTTAAAAATTTGATTTGAACAAATTGTATTTGATTTTCTCTATTTTGTGAGCTTAACCTTAATATGACAGAGAAAGATCAAAATACTGATATTCGGCATCAATGGTAATATCCTACCTTTTTCACATCCATTTCATTTACTTCTTTATACATTGAGGTCAGTGCATGCATAAGTAGGGGGAGGGTGTACTTGTGAAATGAATTTCGAAAATTAGTTTTCAAAAACAAAAATATTTTTGTTTCTATATCAACAGCATGAGAAAAATGAATTTTAATGATGAGTTTGATAGATAGTTGATATTATTGATTTCATTACTGCTTAGACTATTTATTATGCTCGGACATAGTTCTTGTTGATAGAATTCTTTATCAAGGCACCACCATAGTACTTGGTCAGTTTTATGTACTTTTGCTAGAAGAGAGATTTAAACCCCTAGTAAACTGGAAGTAGAATTTTTAGACTTAGCCCATGAGACTTGAGCTTTATACCTATTCTTTAGAGAGTTCTTATGAAAAATCCGAGTCTTAGTGACTCAACATCTTTCAATTCTCTATGTCGTTGTAATATAGTCTCATTATTCCTTGATTTGGTTAAATCATGAAGTGACATCAACTGGGGAGATAGCCATTAGGTCTTGTAGTCTATTCGAAATAGAGTATCATACTGAAAAGTCAAGTAGTGAACCTATTCAGCCCTTATCGCACCTAGTAGGACCATCATGTTAAACCCTTTTGAGCCTTACAATAAGCCATTTTCTTTCAAAACCCTTCACTCTTTACCCAACTCCAGACAAAGAGTATAGCCAACACCTTTATCAACCGTACCCATATGTTTCTGAGAATATGATAAGAGCCCAAAACTGTAGTTTTAACCCCTTAACAATCGTACTTTTAGACCAATTATGTGAATAATAAGTAAGAGTTAATCTGATTACGTGTTTTATGCATTTCAGGCATCAAAGTCCATTATGTGCAGAAATGTGCCACTTTAGGGAGATAAAGGAGCAAAGGTTGGTTGCTAAGGAGTTCTGTGATTAAAGACCAATTTTCAAGAAGACAAAGCCTCTGTAAAGCCCAGTCAAAAGATGAAAAGTCAAAGTCCACGCGGGCAGAAACAGTGCACAAAGTCAACAGAACTTCCGAAGACCATATCTTTGGACTCAGACTTCAGAATTGGGCCTACCTTACGTCAAAACGACCGGCTTAGAAAGAGCTTTCCAATGGTCCAAGCCTTGGTCCAATCAGAGGATCAGAAGTGGACAAAAAGTCTGTTAAAGTCAACTGCAGCTGAAGAGGCCTTTTTGGACTGAAAGTATTGGGTTTTGGGCCTGATTCTCTGGCCCAAAACGTGGCTCCAAGCCCATGCACGATTTTTGGATCTGAACATATAAAAACAAAAGCTTAGCTCTTTGTTAATGGTAGATAGTTAGGTTAGAAAATAAGTTAGATTAGAAAGATAATGTTAATGGAGTTTAGGGTTAGAAAAAAATAGATCTAGATCTAGTTTTGAGTTTTATCCCATTAATTAATTAGTTTTCATACCTTGTTTTAATATAGATGATTGAATCATTGTTACTTTTCATTAGATTAATAAAGTTAGTTGTTTTTTATAATCTAGCTTCATTTTCCATTAAACATCTATTGCAATTCATTGATTTAGTATTTGTCACTATTAGTTTAAATCAATTCTTACATGAGTAGTTTCCTTTTAAATTCGAACAAGCAAAGTTCAACCCTTTATATCATGTCTTGTTTGATTTGCTTGGGAAATGATAGTATAATGATATTAGAAAATTCACATCACACATTACTCTCACATTGTTCTTTGTGTCGAGTAGTTGAATTCTAATTTACGTCTTGAGGGTTTAAGAGTGGAACGAATCCTGACTCTCTTATATTACTTTGTTATTTATAGTAGGAATATTGATATAAACACGTATTTACGTAAATTGATTATTTGTGTTTACGCATAGATAGTTAGAATACGTAAAATCACTTTTATCAAATGGCGCCGCTGCCATCTTGATCTCGTTCAAGACAAGAATTCAATTGCTTGAATCCAAGGGGCAATCCCCCATTCTCTACCCACCCACCCTTTTAATTTTTCATTCTTATTTCTTGAATTTTCGGAACTGTTCACTGTTTTAGGCATAGGAGCTGCGGATTCACAGAGAAAACCACTGCGGTGAAGGTATTTCTAAATTTCCGAAAATTCTGAAAATTTTCAGACATATTATTTAATGTGTTGTTGATTTACTGGAATATTTTCAGATTTTTCAAAGTTGTTTTACCTTGTGAAAAAATACGATCCTTACAGTGCTGCATTTCCGTTTTCACAACATATGTTCTTGAAAAACAGACGAGTAAGGTTACTTAGGGACTTCTTAAAATTCTATAATTTTTACAGGAGTATCTATCCTAAGTCAGGAGTTTGTAGTTAAAATTTTATGAGTTTTTTATTTGTTTTGACCTCCTAAATAGTAGAGTGTTTCCAGTGTGTTTCTGCAGTGTTGCAAACACTTAATATCTGGAACACCAGCCGATAAGGAGAGGTTGTAGAACTCCAATTGCTCTAAATTTTTTACACAAACAAGTAAGATCCGTCAGGAGTATCCAGTAAAAATTTGGAAATTTTTGGCTTTGTTTTGATGGGTTAACCATTCGGTTGTTTGTATTGTGTCCGAAAACTGTTTCGTAAACTTTTCAGGGCAGTACAGGGACTTTTATAGCTCCGATTGATTTGAAATTTAACAAACTACTTCATAGACGTCTTAGAAAATTACTGTAAAAATTTCAAATTTTTTGGAGTACAATAAAAGGCCTAAAACTCGAAAACCCTGAAGTACGACCCGCGCCCAAACCGAGCGCGACCGCGCCCAAAACATTGGACATTCGAAAAAACAGAGGGCACCCGCGCCCTCGAAGGAAAATTCAGCGTGAACAGCCCAATTTTCACAGGTTAGTTCAAATTTCTATTTTTTCAAGTTACTCATTGTTTCTAACTTGTTAAATACACTGAGATCGTGTATACAAGACGCTATTCAAACGCGTAGCAAAGAGGCATTCAGGTACTCCTTCTTCCACTCCTCGCCTCTTCTGTCAGAGGAGTTTTAATTCTAGTATAATTAGGCTTGTTTTTTGTAGAAATAAATACAACACGCCTATCTAGAATTTCACACACTACACTTGCATCAATGGCTAAAGAACAAGAGACTCCTCTCTCTGATTTTTATAAAGCCTTAAACGATGGCCCTAAGTCGCATCGCTCTTGTAGACCTAGTGGGGATTTTGAATCCCCCTAATATATTTAACTTGTTACCGGTTTTTCATGGTTTAGACCACGAGAAGCCTTACCAGCACATCGTAGGATAGACCAAGTTCTCACTACATTCCATCATCCTAGCGTAAGTCCAGATCAAGTTAAACTTAGGGTGTTTCCTTTCACCCTAGCCGACAAGGCGACATCTTGGTTAACTGCCCAAATGCCAAACTCTGTGGACTCATGGGCTCAACTTGTTCAATTGTTCATGGAACAGTTTTACCCACCACTGAAGACAGATGAAATGCTTCACAGGATTCATTTCTTCCACTATAATCCTCATGAATCCTTTTCAGAGGCCTCAAAATCGCTTTCAATCGATCTTTTCATTGAATGCCCAAGATAATCTTGCGAAGACACGCTTTGTTCGTGCTTTCTTCAAGGGGCTTTCACATTATCATAAGGAGGTTCTAGATATCATGACTGGGGGTAGTTTTCTTAGTAAAGGAGCCTTGGAGGCTTATAAATTCTTAGAAGATCAATTTAAAAAGAACAACAATTGGGGAGGAAATGATTCCTCCTGCTCCTCTCCTTCTTCTCTTGAGGTTAAACATGATCCCGAGCTTAAAACTCTTATCGATGCCCTCACTAAAAAGGTAGATGCTATCTCTGTTCAACAACAACCCACACTAGTCATGAACATTAACTCTACTCGTTGTAATGTCTGTTGTAATCTTGAGCATTCCGACTTCTATTGTCCTCTTGTCTATGCACAAACACCACCACAACCATCATACTTCAACCAGTTAACTCAACATCAAGGACAAGGGAACTTAGGTGACCGAATAGAGGTTTAGTACCCGAACCCGAACTATCAACATCAAGACATGAACGCCAACAAGCTTTTAATTCCGATACAACCATCTACGGACAAAGTAGTAGTGACCTGTTAGAGAAACAAAATCAAATTATGCAACAAAACTCCAACTTGATGAAAGATCGGCATGATCAAAACTCTAATATGATGAAACAAACGATGCAAATGATGCAGTCTTTGTGCCAAAAGGTTATTGACATATCTTCTAACCAAAATAATAACCAAACCGGCGTGTTTCCAAGTCAAGCAAAGGCCTAATCCTAACTTAACAAACACCGCCGAAATAAAAGTATTCATGTAATGGTAATATAAACCAAGGGGACTCTACAGTCACTACCCCCCGCTCGGGGAGAGTAGTTGATAACCAAGTGACTATGCCTAAAGATCACCCAAAACTATAAATGATACCATACCAAATACTTTGTCATAGAAATTGAAGACCCTACACCTGTAGAGGTTCCAATATGGAAACCTAGTTGGAAAGTGATAAAAGATAAAGCAACGGTTAACAAATATGTTACCCCTCATATTAGGTATAGGGATAAAACACCGCATGAACAACTAGATTTTCCTGTAGAAGGTGAAGTTAAGTCTATTGAGAGTTTTGTATATCACATTAGTGCTTCCGACGATGTCGTCCCTACACTAGTACATATCCCTCTTATGGAAGAAGACAAATATCACAATTTTGACTCTTTGAACATAACTGAACTAGAGAAAGAATTTTCAACCTTGCCTTCTGACCATAGAAGAGATGGACTAAACCTCACAATAGACGAGATAGATGAATTCCTCAAAGATGGAGATGAATACCATAATTATATGGATGCGAACAACTTAGATGAGGAATTTGACGAGTTTCTAAGAGCCTGTGATGATCCACCTTCTCAAGCACTACCTAGAGCACCACCCTACCACCATCCACCTGAGTTAATCCCTCATAAAATCCAATCATTCTTCCCACCCTTTTATTCTAACACTTATCCATATTCCTAGTATTTTCCAAAACCATTCATTTACTCACGATCATTCACTTGGACACCTTCTTATTCAACTAAGTTGCGTCGTAGAAAATTTTGGAGCTTGATTCTGTTTGGTGGTGCATTCCATGTTAACTATTTATGGAAAGATCCACAATTGTTTAGATTATTGATATATGGAAAACTGCATGTAAATACATATATATCACTTTAAGTCTAAGGAATCTGACTTTAAAAGACCCACATTTTAAAACAAATTTTTACAAACCTGTTTTCAAAAATTTGTTTGGGGGTGGGGTGTTTGGTTTTTCCATGCTTGATCACTAAACTTCCTATTCTTATCCCCACCTCGCTCCCTTTAAGAGTAGCTAGATTTCTCCTTGTTTGTTGTTGTGATGTTGTTTTTTATTATTTTTAGTAGATAGGATGTTACATTGTTAAATTCTCGTAGTTAACTTTGAATTTGGCAGTTAAATGTTGTTTGAATTTTAATTTTAATATAATGTTGTTCTTTTCAAATTGTGCATGGATTTTATTGTTAATCCCACCTTCCCAAATTGTTTGGGGGTGGTATTATTTATTCTATCATGATTTGTAGAAGATCCTCCATTTTAGAGTTTGTTTTGGAGTGAAGGTTGAGAATATTGTCGTAATTGGCATACCTATGATTAGATGTGGTGGTAGGATAAAATCTAAGAAAGTTTAGAAGTTACTATTCTAAATCCAGTATAAAATATACCAGGGTTGTTATAAAATCAAAAATATGGTTTGTTTCCGTTTTGGTTTTGGAAATTTTCTATTTCCGAAAATTGCCTTAAACAATTTGGAAACTTGCCGATTCGTTTTGGAAGCTCAGAACCTATTTAAACTTCCTTCATTTTACACTCACAACCCACACTACACCCCACCATCATCTCTCACCTTTCACTCCAAGCTTTCCCTTCTTTTTCCTCTTAAACTTCTGCTTCAACACTTACGAGCGCATTCGCCTCGATGCGAAGCGCACTGCGCCCTAGACAATTTTAGAAAGTTTACTCAGAACGCGACCCGCCCCCAACTTGAGCGCGACTCACGCCCAAACACTGTACCTCTAAAAACCTCAGAGCGTGACCCGCCCCCAACTTGAGCGGGACTCGCGCCCAAACACTGTAACTCTAAAAACCTTAGAGCGTGACCCGCGCCCAAGTGGAGCGCACCCGCGCCCTGCCTTCTGTGAACACGAAAAATTCCAGTTTTCTGCGGGTTGTCTCCGGGTGATTTACAGCTGTTCCAGAGTGTAGTGTTAAGATGACATCTCCTACAATAATACCGGAACAGTCTTTCGAAGATTTGTTTCAAAGCACTACTTATGGTGCTTGGATTCACGAGGTGATCACACACGTAGGCTGGGAACCGCTTATGGTTCTTGCTAGCATTTGTTCTTGGACTTGCCATGCCCGCTGAAATACAAGACCCATGATGCTATTGGGTAGATAATATGCATGTCTACACTTATGACTTTTTGCATGAGGCTTATGGGGCAGGCATTTTCCGTATCGAGGACCAAGGCGAATATAACGTCGCCCTTGGTAGCATGTCCATGAACATAGGAACTGTTATATTTTGGATCATGCTAAACATTTTAGGGGAATGGCGTTTTTTCTTCTGTGAATGATGCCACTTGCAGCGTCTTCCTTGCTTTAGCCACGGGACGTATGTGCCATGACCTTCCCAGAACCTTGATGTCTAGTTTAGCATGAGCCCATAGCATGAGGCATAAGTATCTTCTTATGCCTGTTTTAGTTTGCCGTATTATGCTATTTTTCTTCCCTATTTTTTGTGCCCGTTTCACAGATTGGGTTGGGGTCGAAATTGTGAGACCCACCAATTGTATTATCCGATCTTTCCGTGCAATGACTTGGCAAGGGTGGAGGATACAACCTCATCAGGTTGCACCTTACACCCCATCCGACCAAGTGGCGCTTAACAGGTTACCATCCGTAGATGATAAATGGCGGCAAGCTTGGCAAATTATAATGGCATGGCAGGATGCGAAGGAACCTCACTTCTTTATAGAAGAGGAGGATGACGAGTAAACGCTGGAGTGGAGGTAAGTTTTTAGTTTCAGTTAGTGTCTGCTTATGTCCCAAGAAATTTAATTCTGTTACCCCATAATGGGTGGAACTCTTATAGAGTTGCGTCAGTTTTTTTTATTTCCTATATTAGTATGTTCTAACCTTGTTTTGCAGATGTTCCGAATTTCACGCCGTTTCCATGGTATTTTTCTACCCTCTTTATTTAAATGCTTTGAGGACAAAACATGCTTCTTGTTTGGGGGGGGGCATAGAAACACGTGTAATTAAGGCATCTGTTAGGATATAGATATGTATAATATGCATTTGGTTTCAAGTTAAAAATTTCAAAAATATAAATAAATAAGTTTATGCTATACACTTAGGAATATTGGTATTGTTTTCTTTCTCTATGCTCTTAACAATCTAGAAGTCTCACGTAGCTTTTGCATCAGAATAATTGTTAGAAACTTAGGTTAATATGTAGGTAATAATATTTGCATCTATCTATAAATATATTACATGAGTATCTATGATTGTTAGCAGTAAGTTTCTGAAATCTAGGCTAGAGTGCTTATTCTACAAATCCTGTGAGAATATAGCCTAAAGCCTTATATGAGCGAAACATTTGAGAAATGACACAAGGGAGAAGTAAAATCCGGATAGAGAAATCACACGTCCACTTGCTTGATTACTATGCCATATCCTAAGCGAGAATTTAGGCCCTCTTTGGATCGATATAGCCAGAAATTCAAACCTATGAATTATTTTCCGCTAGTCGCCCCTCTGAGCCTTTCTTTAGCCTTCCATAAACCACAATTCCTTTACCACCTGTTACAAAAACAAACCAAAATAAAAAATTCAACTTACCCAATCTAGAATAAGTCTGAGAATAGAATGAGTGAAGAAAGAAGAAGAGAAAAACCTGTGTAAACAAAAATTAGTTAGTTGCCTCAGAAAAAGAAAATAAGTTTCCATCCAAGGAAAAGAAAAAAATATATAGAAATAAATAAAAACTCCAAAAATAGAATAAAAGGGAGTCAAAAGCCAAAGAAAATAAAAACAAAAATATGGCTAAGGATGGAGACAAAGTATAGAAGCAAAAGAAAATAACAAGGTTTTCTCTAAGTTACATAATATGAAGACTCTATTATCTCAGACTTGTCCTTTTGAATATCCATTTTCTTCCTTCTTAAACCATCTCCTAATCCCCGCAACACCTAATAACGACCTCTAACTCAATTAGGAATAGGTTAGTGTGATAGTAAGTGGCAGATGTGTTTGATCGACTCCGGCTTCCTTGTTTGTCATTGAGATTGTAAGGTAAAGTGTGCCCACTGCACACCGAGTAATGCTAAACTTTGAGCGGAAAAAATTAGAGTGGTTTTTGTCTTGACATTTAAGTGAGGACCTACTTAAGGACGATATTCCGAGTTTTCATAAACGAACCTGCTAGGCATTTCATAGTATTACTCATAGTATATATATTTGTATCATAGATGATTGATTATTATGCATATATTAGTTTAGGTTTTTGACTTGGTTATTCTTATTCAATTGCTAGTGAGATGTATAGATAGGTGAGACATGAATGAGGAAACAATAGTTTTATTTCTTAGTCGTTGTAGTATAGATGAAGTTTGTGAGTACCTTCACTGGAAAACTCTCACGAGGCTATAACTCGTCCACTAGGGAATTCCTAGTGGTTTAAGGCCTTGTTGCATATGGTCAATGCAATCGCACTCAGCGAAACGAGAGTAGTTAGAACTCCATTTTTGGCCACTTATTCTAATTTCTCATATTTGCTTGAGGACAAGCAAAATGCTGTTTGGGGGTGGTTTGATAAGAGCCCAAAACTGTAGTTTTAACCCCTTAACAATCGTACTTTTAGACCAATTATGTGAATAATAAGTAAGAGTTAATACTGATTACGTGTTTTTATGCATTTCAGCCTTCAAAGTCCATTATGTGCAGAAATGTGCCACTTTAGCGAGATAAAGGAGCAAAGGTCGGTTGCTAAGGAGTTCTGTGATTAAAGACCAATTTTCAAGAAGACAAAGCCTCTGTAAAGCCCGGTCAAAAGATGAAAAGTCAAAGTCCACTCGGGCAGAAACAGTGCACAAAGTCAACAGAACTTCCGAAGACCATATATTTGGACTCAGACCTCGGAATTGGGCCTACCTTACGTCAAAACGACCGGCTCGGAAAGAGCTTTCCAATGGTCCAAGCCTTGGCCCAATCAGAGGAGCAAAAGTGAACAAAAAATCTGTCGAAGTTAACTGCAGTTGAAGAGGCCTTTTTGGACTGAAAGTATTGGGTTTTGGGCCTGATTCTCTGGCCCAAAACGTGGCTCCAAGCCCATGCACGATTTTTGGATCTGAACATATAAAAACAAAAGTTTAGCTCTTTGTTAATGGTAGATAGTTAGGTTAGAAAATAAGTTAGGTTAGGAAGCTAATGTTAATGGAGTTTAGGGTTAGAAAAAAATAGATCTAGATCTAGTTTTGAGTTTTATCCCATTAATTAATTAGTTTTCATACCTTGTTTTAATATAGATTATTGAATCATTGTTACTTTTCATTAGATTAATAAAGTTAGTTGTTTTTTATAATCTAGCTTCATTTTCCATTAAACATCCATTGCAATTCATTGATTTAGTATTTGTCACTATTAGTTTAAATCAATTCTTACATGAGTAGTTTCCTTTTAAATTCGAACAAGCAAAGTTCAACCCTTTATACCATGTCTTGTTTGATTTGCTTGGGAAATGATAGTATAATGATATTAGAAAATTCACATCACACATTACTCTCACATTGTTCTTTGTGTCGAGTAGTTGAATTCTAATTTACGTCTTGAGGGTTTAAGAGTGGAACGAATCCTGACTCTCTTATATTACTTCATTATTGAGAGTAGGAATATTGATATAAACACGTATTTACGTAAATTGATTATTTGTGTTTACGCATAGATAGTTAGAATACGTAAAATCACTTTTATCAGAATACGAGGGGCACAAGGAGGAAGAAATAGCACAAAAGAAATATTACAAAGAAATATCAAAGAGATACAATGAAGACCATCATTCTGTTCAAAGTGAAAGAAGCTAGTGGAAAACAAGCATATCCAATACTAATCAAGGATATACCACTGAGCTTTAAAAAAAAAAAAGTTGAACAGAATGGATGGAAAAGTTAAGACAAAGGAAGAATTTTCTCTGCAGTACAGAATTTGAATAAATCTTCCAAAGAATGAAACAAAACCCTTAGTGTTTCAGAAACAACCTTTGAATCCTTTTTACCTTTCCTTCATAAACCAATACCTAAGCCAAGTTACAACCCATGACTTATCACTACAGTATGGTACGTAGTCTAGAATAGGTGAGAGGATGCTAAAGTGAAGGACCCGACACTTCATATGTGATTGACATTCTTTCCATGAGACTACTTTCATCCAAGAAGTCCGTTTTTCAAGGTAGTATGTGGGATGCTCGTATTCATTATTATTTTCCCCACATACATGAGGTAAAATAGTAAACCATCTTCTGAGAGATTCTTTTCTGAGAGTATGACCAATGAGGATTGAAAGTCGAGATTATCTATCTAAAGGTAAACTAGGGATTCCGTTTCATTGATAGGAGAGCATTGGAGATTGAAAGAGTACACACATAAGCCTTGATTGAGAATTTTGTCAATTTTTACTATCTCCCATCATAATCTATGAGTCTTTGCAGCAATGTAGTTAGCAATGGAGACCGTCTGTTGGAGTAAGCACTAAGTGAGTAAGGAATTTCTCTCTCTGAAAAATACTATCATTCTTGAACATGCTATTGATTGATGGTATATCACCTGAAAACCCTCACGAGACTATAACTCATCCTTTTTGGAGAACTTAAAGGCTTAAAGCCTTGTTGCATATGGTAAATGCAATTGCGATGCCTGCGAAAGTGAGTTAGGATTTTATTTTTTTTATTAGGATGTGATTTTTATCACTTATCTATTTTTTATCTTATTTGCTAAGAGACTAGCAAAAAGCTAGTTGGGGGTTGTGATAAATGCTCAAAAGGTGTAATTTAACTCTCGATTATGCCTCTTGTTTAGCCATCTTAGTGGACTAATAGTGTTTGTAAGTTATGTTTTATGATTCTATAGGTGAAAAAGATAGTTTTGTGGAATATTAGAGAAAAAGAGGTAAAACGGAGCAATTCGGAGCATTAAGGATCATATGGGAAGCCCGTGGACAATCATGGAGAGGGCCAAGGAATTTAAGCTATTAAAGATGAGACTTGGACCTATTTTAAAGCCTATTTGGAATCCCAAGGCAAAAGGAATTGTTGCTTGGACCAAATCCCGCAAAAGAGGATAGAAGGATAGAGAAAAAGAGGGAAAATAGACTTCCGCGTCTGGGACGCAAGGATCGTGCGTCCAGACGCAATGCTCACATCTGAGACGTAAGGATCATGCATCCAGACGCATTAACCGACACTGTAGCCACTTCCTTCTCAGTTTTGGAGACGAAGTTGGACTCTATAAGAAGTTGATTTGTATTAGGAAAAAAATAACGGTTTGGAATGCTTCTAGAATTCATTGTAACCCCTATAAATACAGGACCTAAGTGCCTCATGAAACTTGCCAGTTCACTTATATTCTTGTGTCCAGAACTTGAGGCAGAGAGAGATTAATAATAAAAAAATTGGTTTTAATTAGTCAAGTCTTAATAAGTTAGTCTTTCTAGTCTTATGTTCTTCGACTCTTCTTTTTCTCGTTCTTCATGTTCTTCCTTCTTCATGGAAGGCTAATATTCTCCTTCAAAGGAGGAGATGAAGTCGGCGCTTAGGGTTTGATGATTCTTCTGGTTCATGGTGTTCTTCAATCAGGTTAGTTCTTTATGTTTTTAGTTATTAGTTCCATTGCCCACACCAGGGGATGGAAGTATAGAATAGGGTTTATGTTTTGCAATATTAATATAACGCTAGTGTTCTTTACTTTTCTTCTAGTAGTGTAGTTCTTTAGAGTTAGGGAAGTATTATTTGTGTTGCCCTAGAAGGGGTAGCTCAGGGAGTGGCTGCCTAGGAGAAGTATTCTTTGTGTTTGCCTTAAGTGGTGATTCATTGAATGGCCGCCCTATTAGGAGGTACTACTTGATGTTGCTCTCGGTAATACATTAAATGACTGCCCGAGCTTACATAAAAGGAAATAAGATATTAATAGCATAAACATAGGAACAACCTTAAGTAGAATAAATTGTTAACGATGTTTCGTCCAAGAGGGCATCGACACTCGCTCGATTGCCTAATTGTAGTATACTTGTAAGAACAACCATGAAGCAGAAGGTCATAGATCAAAAGTATTGGTGGATTCTAATCTCTTGAATTCCCTCTCTTATAAATTCTTAATAGTTTAGTTAGTTTAGTTTAGTTTAGCATTAGAATCTAAAATCTCTACAATCATAGTTTTTAATCCTTCAAACCCCCTTTCTAGTCTCGTCCTTCACATAACATACACTTAAAAGTGGAATGATACCCTACTTAACCTTTACTTATTGAAGGAAAATTAGGTTTTGATACGCTTCTATTTTATTCAACGACCATCATCCATCTACATCATCTATATACCATCTCATAAACACAAGAAGAAGCAGGTGCCGACTAGCAAAGTCGGTAAAATCTTTGGGTGATGATACTAGAGGTCTGGGGCTCGAACCCCGCCAGCATCAA
Organism: Coptis chinensis; assembly: GCF_015680905.1. Taxonomy (NCBI): domain Eukaryota; kingdom Viridiplantae; phylum Streptophyta; class Magnoliopsida; order Ranunculales; family Ranunculaceae; genus Coptis; species Coptis chinensis. The sequence goes on from NC_141459.1 coordinate 38,351,648, forward strand.
AGAGTTACTGATCTCATTTAAAACAGGCTTTCCAATCAAAAAAAAAAAGGTCACAACCCGAAAACGTTTGGTGGAAAGAGAAAATCTCTTGCAATCTCATTAAGTTTAATGCAGGAAGCACGTCCTTCTTGTAAGGCAGTATAAAAGTTCAAAAGGGGATCAAAATCGAAATGAACAAGAAATAACTATTTTATTTATCTAATCAATGAAGAACTATGATTCAAAGAATTAATCTAAAACAATATATGAAACTAATTAATTTAAATAATTTAATTCAAAAACTAGATCTACAAGCTATTTTAATAGCTATTTCCTATTCTAGATTCTCTAACTATCTCTTTCTTAAGATCTAAGTCTTGTTTTATGTAAATGAGGAGACCAGATCCACAATTTTGTGCATGGGCTAAGGCCTCATGTTTTGGGCTAGAAAATTGAGCCCAAAGCCCAATTTCTTCAGTCCACAGAGCCCGTTTCAGCTAGCTTTGACTTCAGTAGACTTTTCATCTACTTCTGCTCCTCTGATTGGGTCAAGGCTTAGACCATTGGAAATCTCTTTCCGAGTCGGTCGTTTTGACGTAAGGTAGGCCCAAATCCAAGGCCTGAGTCCAAAGATATGGTCTTTGGAAGTTCTGCTGACTTGTGCACTGTTTCTGCCCGTGTTGACTTTTCAGCTTTTGACCGGGCTTCATAAAGGTTTTGTCTCCTTGAATCTTGGCCTTTATCACAGAACTTCTTAGCAACCAACCCTTTGCTCCTTCATATCGCCAAAGTGGCACATTTCTGCACATAATTGAGTTGTATGCCTAAAATACATAAAATCACGTAATTGGAATTAACTCTTATTTATTACTCGCATAATTCGTCTAAAAGTAGTATTATTAAGGGGTTAAAACTACAGTTTTGGGCTCTTATCAAACCACCCCCAAACAGTATTTTGCTTGTCCTCAAGCAAATATGAGAATTAGCATAAGTGACCAAAAATGGAGTTCTAACTAATCTCGTTTCGCCGAGTGCGATTGCATTGACCATATCCAACAAGGCCTTAAACCACTAGGAATTCCCTAGTGGACGAGTTATAGCCTCGTGAGAGTTTTCCAATGAACGTACTCGCAAACTTCATCTATACTACAACGACTCAGAAATAAAACTATTATTTCCTTATCTATGTCTCAATTATCTATACATCTCACTAGCAATGAATACAAAATAATCAAGTCGAAACCTAAGCTAATATATGCATAATAATCTATCATCTACGAATAAACATATTTACAATGAGTAATACTATGAGGTGAACTAGCAGGTCCGTTTCTGAAAACTCGGAATAACGTTCTTAAGTAGGTCCTCACATAAATGTCAAGACAAAAACCACTCTTATTTTTCCGCTCAAGTTTCGCTACTCCAGTGTGTAGTGGGCATACTTTACCTTACAAACTCAATGACACACAAGAAAGCTGGAGTCGATCAAACACATCTACCACTTACTATCACACTAACCTATTCATAATTGAGCTAGAGGTCTTTATTAGGTGTTGCGGGGATTAGGAGATGGTTTTAAGAAGGAAGGAAATGGATATTCAAAAAGAACAAGTTTGAGATAATACAGTCTTCATATTATGTAACTAGAGAAAACCTTATTCTTTACTTTTGCTTCTACACTTTGTTTCCATCCTTAGCCATATATTTTTTCTTTTTCTTTTTCTTTTGCTTTTGACTCCTTGATTCTATTTTTGGAGTTCTAACTTTTTTTTTTTTTTTTATATATTTTTTTTATTTGGATGGAAACTTACTTTTCTCTTCTGAAGCGACTAACGAATTCTTGATTTCAAAGGTTATTTTCTTTTCTATTCTTCATCTCTATTCTCAAACTTATTCAAAGAATTAGGTAGGTTGATTTTTTATTTTGTTTTGTTTTGTAACAGGATAAAGGATTTGTGGTTTATGAAAGGCTAAAGAAAGGCTCAGTGGGGCGACTAGCAGAAAATAATTCATAGGTTGGAATTTCTGGCTATATTCTTGCTTAGGATATGGTATATTGATCTAACAAGTGGACGTGTGATTTCTCTATCCGGATTTTACTTCTCCCTTGTGTCATTTCTCAAATGTGTCACTCATATAAGGCTTTAGGTTATATTCTCACAGGATTTGTAGAATAAGTACTCTAGCCTAGATTTCAGAAACTTACTGCCAACAATCATAGATACTCATGTAACATATTTATAGATAGATGCAAAGATTATTACCTACATATTAGCCTAAGTTTCTAAAAACTATTTTAATGCAAAAGCTACGTGAGACTTCTAGATTATTGAGAGCATAGAGAAAGAAAACAATACCAGTGTTCCTAAGTGTATAACATACTTTTTATTTAAATTTTTAAAATTTGTGAATTTTTTAGCTAGAAAACAAGTGCATATTATACATATCTATATCCTAACAGATGTCTTAATTACACGTGTTTCTATGCCCCCCCCCCCCCAAACAAGAAGTATGCTTTATCCTCAAAGTATTTTAAATAAAGAGGGTAGGAAAATACAATTGAAACGCGTGAAATTCCAGAACATCTGCAAAACCAGGTTATAACATACTAATATAGAAAAGAAAAACTGACGCAACTCTATAAGAGTTCCACCCGTTATGGGGTTAATGAGAAATAGATTGCTTGGGACATAAGCAAACACTTACTGAAACTAACACTTACCTGTACTCCCATTTAAACATTGTCCTCCTCATTTCCCTCTTCAAAGAGATGAGGTTCTTTAGCATCCTGCCATGCCATGATAACTTGCCAATCCCGCCGCCGTGTGTCGTCAACTTGTGCTAACCTGTCTACTGTTACTATGTCTGATGGGGTGTAAGGAGCAACCAAATGCGGTTTCACCTGCCATCCCGGCCAAGTCATTACTCGAAATGAGCGAACCACCCAATTGGTGGGTCTCATGACTTCAACCCTTTCCCAATCCGTGAACGGACGGGGTACATAATTCTAGTAGGCAACTGCGCAGGATGTGGTAAACCAAAACAGGCATAAGAATATACTTATGGTACATGCTTTGGGCTCTCTTAAGACTAGCCACTAATACTCAGGGAATGTCATATCGGTGATGTCCCACAGCTAAAGCAAAGAAAACGTCACCAGCGGTACTATTTGCAGAAGTAAACTGAAACTCCCTTAGAATATTCATGAGAATGAATAACATGGTGGTGCCTACATTTAGGGACAGGCTACCAAGTGCTATGTTGTAACGCCCTCCCCCATAATACTCATGGAAATATGTATAGTCATAGAGGTATGAACTATCGATCATATATCCCCACGTGTGAATAGGATCAAGTATTGGTATTCCCGAAACTAATGCTACCACATACTTATTGAATTCTAGGGGTGTGTCATCAACCGTGACAGAGAATTCTTGTTCTCCATCCTGGTTACAATAGAACTTAATATTATTGTAGAAAAATTCAGTAAGCTTAGGTGAATACGAGTCGTCTTCACTTACCAGAAGATGCCTCCATCCGAACTGCGTGATCCTCTCGCGGAACCAATGTCCATAAGACTCGCTCCCTAACAAGTGTTTGAAAGACTGCTCCGGTATTACTATAGGAGAAGTCATCACAAAACTACTTTCTAGAACAGCTGCAACTATCCTAGAACAACCCTCGGAAAACTGGAAATTTTTGGTGCCCACAGGGGTCAGGGCGCAGTTGCGCTCAAGGTATGCCTGGGATGGGCGCGGGTGCGCTCTGTTGAGTTTCGAATTCCAGACACTTGGGCACAGGGTGCACTCACTTTTAGCTTGGGATGGGCGCGGGGTGCGCTCAGAATGAAAACTGGAAATCCAGTGTTTTGGGCGCAGGTGGCACTCAGGTTTGTGCTAGAGAAGGCGCAGATCGCTTTTCGGGGTAGAATTCCTCCGACAAAGGTCTTGGGCGCAGTGGCACTCCATCAGCGAAAAGTGCCGGGAGCCGTGGAGGCCGGTCGCGAAAAAAGAAAATAAGGTAAAGTGGGAATGAAACGTGAGAGATGAATGTGAGATGTAGTCGGGGTTGTGAGTGTAGAATGAATGCAGTTTTTATAGGATTTAAGCTGCTAAAACGAATCGGGAAGTTACCAAAAAGTTTTAAGGCAATTGCCAAAAATAATAAAATTTCCAAAACCGAAAACGGAAACAACCCATATTCTCTATTCCAAAACAAACCTAATATCTTTTAGGTTGAATTTAGGTTAGATACTGCCTAATTTATCGAGATTTCATCCTAACACAATATCTATTTATAGCGATGCCCATATCGGCAATATTTTCAACCCTTATTCCAAAACAACTTCTTAAAATAGATAATCATATAACGAATTATGCTCGGCTAAATAATATCACCCCCAAACAATTCGGGAAGGTAGGATTAATGATAAAAACAACGCATAATTCCAAATTAACCAACTTATATTAAAATTGAATTAAAATAACATACGACAACCAAATTCATATTTAATTACTAAACTAATCTTTTTACATCCGTACTAAATAAAAACAAATACAATAAAACAAATCAACTCATTAGATCCCTAAACCACTCGCTGCTAGTAGTAGAATGCGCTCGAGAAGCAGATGGCCCTTGGGCTTCCGATGGGCCAGAGCCATCCGTCTTGCGGCGACGACGCTCGTTCCTCACAAACTGCTCCTCCGAAGAAGAACCCCCCTCGGGTGGGAAGCGTGCAAACATGTCGTCTCGAAACTAGCGCTGAGCTTCCATCTCGGCCCTTGTCTGTTCCCACCGCTCATCCTCGCGTCGGGAACGAGTCTCGAAGTTATGATGCATGGTAGCCAGCTGAGTTCGGAGGTCTTCACATATAGTATTGAGAGAACGCATGCCACGGTGAATCACAGCCATACATTCCACATCTGACCTACACCTCGTCAAGGCGTCGGCATCAAAACATGTCGTGTCATCCTCATCCTCCGAGTCAGTCTCCTCTACTACCCTCTCTTCAGGCAACCTCCAAACTCTCTGGATACACTCCGTATAAATATGATGATTTCGGTGCTCCTTCAGGCAAATCCTATCAGACCTCGGAGTCGCTCTCAAGGTTATCATGATCTTCGTTATCAAAACAGGGAAAGGTGCAATACTCTTTCCAACTCCCATAATCATGTTATGCAAAAACTCCAAAATACAAAACTCATACTTCTGCTCCTGGAGTATCCATAGAACGTGAAGGCAGTTCAGACTGATATCGCTGACTTTCTATTTCCCTATGACATTCCTACTAATCCACTGAGCTACAACCAGCTGGTTGGTTCGGAGAGACGACTGGCGAACACAATGCGAGCTCGCATTGTAGTTCCCTTCCGCAACAGTCGCGTTCATCAAAGGTTCTACAGCAGTAAACTGGGAATCTTGTAATGTGGCATCGAGATGGTGTCTAGGTGGAATGCCTAAAATCTCAACAACAACCCAAGAGTAACCTCTCCTCCTCCCAGCCACCTTAACAAAAATTCGATTCCCATTCAACTCCCTCGTCCTATAAAACTCTTGGACCAAATCTTTATGGTAAAAATCGTCTGTCGAGTACCACAAACCACTCCAGTCTCTCCTAACCATCTCGTCACCATAAAATGGCGCGAAGTGGTCAGCAATAAAAGCGTGCTCCAGCAATATCCGACGTCTTTGTGTCATTAGAGTTTTTATAAGATATGTAAGCTTGAATAAGGTAGGGGACTTGTTTTGAAACACCCTAACTAAAAGTAATGGCAGGAGGCGCGGTGGTGGTAGTGGCAGTCAAAATTTTTGAATTTTTGGTGGTGTTTGGTTGTTTAAGTTGGTGGAGGTGGTGGTTGTTGTAGTTAGGAGGAGATTTGGGGTGGGTTTTAACTTTAGGCGTGGGTGTATTTAAGTTGCTTATTTTTTTTTTTTTTTAGGTTAGGTGTTTGAAGCTTTGTTGTTTGTTAATGGCGGTTTGGAGAAGATGAAATCACGACTGTTGGTGTGAAGGAAAGAGACGCACGTGCACGCGAAGTTGGGCCCAAGCCCACTTGATTTTCGGATTTTGATTTTTCGATATTTCGCTCAACTTCAAACTTAAATTGCCGCTTCGTTACTGGGCCGATTTGTGCGAATGAGGTATGGAAATGATCAGGAGAGAATTTCCAATCCAATGATCCATAAAACGCTATAGTCCAACCATTGGTGACATGTAAGAAGATGGAAAATTCCTCACAGTGCATGCATGAAGTAAGTTATGTGAACAAATGAAATCTAATTTCATAGATAATGTCAACCCGGATCGGAATACGATTAAACGGCCTAAACAACACAAATGGACAGTTGAACAATCCAGGATGGAAACCGGACATCCCACACCCAAACAAATTTTAGACAACGAGTTTTAGAAAATTTGTTTTTAAAAAGTGGGTCTTTTAAAGTCAGATTCCTGAGACTTCTTAACTTACTATGTTTGTGATTTTAACAAATTTTTTTTTTTTTATGAATAAAATTTAATATAAGAAAACAAGAAAGCATTAAATACATAATTCACACCATAAAGGGACATAAATCAAAACCCGAGAAAACATGCAAGAGTGGAAAAGGTGAATTATGTTAACTGTGGACTTAGGATCCGGTACTTACAGCCACACACTCCATAGGGAGGGCCCGGTTACCTGAGTGGTGCACTTACCAATATATAGAAATAAAAGGAAGTACACTAATGAAAAAAGTCAGTTCTCGTAGACAGGGGACAATAGCTCGTGGAAATGTTTTAACCGTTGGATATTAACTTGAAAGGTACTGTTGTCCTTGGGATTTACCAAGGTGATTGCCCCGTAAAGGGTGACTTCAGTAACTAGAAAAGGACCAGACCAACGGGTTTTTAATTTCCCTGGAAAAATATGTAGATGGAAATTGTACAGTAAGACCTTTTGACCTACCACAAACTCTTTGCGCAAGATTTGCTTATCATGAACACGTTTCATGTTAGCTTTATAATCCTTTGCGAGAACATAAGAGTCACTACGGATTTCTTCAAGCTCATTTAATTGCAACTTGTGTTTGACACCCACCTCATCAAAATTGAAGTTAAGGCTTTTTATAGCCCACATAGCACGGTACTCCAATTCAACGGGCAAATGACAAGGCTTCCCAAATACAAGTCTAAAGGGAGACATACCTATAGGAGTTTTGAAAGCAATCCTATACACCCATAAGGCATCAGATAGACGCTTCGACCAATCTTTCCTATCAGGATTTACAGTTGTTTCTAAGATCTTTTTGATTTTCCTATTAGAAACTTCTACTTGTCCGCTAGTTTGTGGATGATACGGAGTTGCTACCTTATGTGTAACTCCATACTTCTTTACTAGTGATGCAACAACTCTGTTGCAAAAATGTGTTCCTCCATCACTAATGATGGCCTTGGGAATGCCAAATCGACAGAAAATATACTCTTTTATGAAAAACACAATTGTCTTATGGTCATTACTACGGCAAGCCATGGCCTCTATCCATTTAGACACGTAATCCACGGCAACTAGAATATAAATGAAACCGTGGGAAACTGGAAAGGAACCCATGAAATCAATGCCCCATACGTCAAAAATTTCTACCACCATGATTGGATTCAATGGCATCATATTACGCTTCGTGATTCGCCCAAGTTGTTAGCAACGAATGCACGCCTTGCAATGCACTTAGGCATCTTTAAAGAGAGTAGGCCAATAAAACCCACATTGTAGAATTTTAGCAGCTGTTTTCATACCACTGAAATGGCAACCACACTCTTTTTCATGGCAGAATGAGAATACCTCATTATATTCCCACTGGGGAATACAACGACGAATAATCTGCTCCGCACAATACTTAAAAAGGTAGGACTCATCCCAGTAGCATAGCTTAACTCTGGCCAAAAACTTCTTACGTTCATTTCTTGACCAGTCATAAGGAATAATATCAGACGCTAAATAATTCACGATGTCAGCATACCATGGTGCAGAAAATATAGCATAAAGATGCTTATCCAGTATGGAGTCAGAATCACTATCATCGTCATTTGTAAGTCTAGATAAGTGGTCGGCAACTATGTTTTCGACCCCTCGTTTGTCCTTTATTTCTAATGTGAATTCTTGCAGGAGGAGAATCCATCGGATCAACCTCTGCTTAGCATCCTTTTTTGTGAGAAGGTACCTAAAGGCTGCATGGTCCGTGTAAACTAGAGTCTTAGAACTAACCAAATAAGGACGAAACTTATCTAAAGCATAAACGACAGCTAAGAATTCTTTTTCCGTAGTTGCATAATTCCTTTGAGCATCGTTTAGAGTTTTACTAGCATAATAAATAACGGTGGATTTATTATCTAGTTTATGTCCCAAGACAGCACCAACTGCATAATCACTAGCATCACACATGAGTTCGAAACGTTTAGACCAATCGGGAGGTTGTATAATTGGTGCAGAAGTTAAGGTGGCTTTCAAAGTTTCAAAAACCTGTTTACAGTTAAAATTAAAATCAAAGATGGCCTCCTTTAAAAGCAGATTAGTTAAGGGTCTAGCTATTTTCGAAAAATCTTTGATAAAACGCCTATAAAAACCTACATGGCCTAGAAAGGCTCTAATATCACAAACAGTCCATGGTATAGGTAGAGTCGCTATCTTATCTAGTTTGGCCTTATCTACTTCGATGCCATCACTAGATACGATGTGACCTATTACTATGCCTTTTTTCACCATGAAGTGACATTTTTCCCAATTTAAAACAAGACTCTTCTCTTCACATCACGTTAAAACTTTAGACAGGTTAGACAGGCATTCAGTGAAAGAGTCTCCATAAATAGAAAAATCGTCCATGAACACTTCCATGAAACGCTCTACCATGTCACTAAATATATGAAGCATACACCGTTGGAAGGTACCAGGAGCATTACAAAGGCCAAAAGGCATTCGTTTATAGGCGTATGTTCCAAAGGGACATGTGAAGGTAGTCTTTTCTTGGTCATCAATATCAATAATAATTTGGAAATAGCCAGAGTAGCCATCCAAAAAGCAATAAAAAGCATGACTAGCTAGACGTTCAAGCATCTGATCTATAAAGGGTAAAGGAAAATGATCCTTTCGTGTCATGGCATTTTAGCGTCTGTAATCAATACAAATCCTCCATTTCATAGGACCATGCGTGGCAACATATTCACCCTTGGCATTACGTACCATGGTAATCCCTAATTTCTTTGGAACTACATGAATGGGACTAACCCATTCACTATCAGAGATTGGGTATATGATATCCTCTAAATGGATACGATGAGTGCACACATTAGGGTCAATTCCCTTATTGTCGGCTAAGGGACCAACCAATCGCAGAACGATGTTCCCTAATCACCCTAATCAACCGTGTCTCTTTCTCCTTAGATAACAGAGAAAATATAATTACCGGATGACTACCATCCGGATCAAATTGAATATACTTTAACTCAGGAGGAAATGGTTTAAGCACCGGGGTGGGAGGAATATCGATAAATGCTTCTGGAGGGTCCTCTTCTTGAGTAATGAATACTTGCTTACGCAGCAGGTCTTCAAACTCTGTATATGGAGCAACCGAAGGGTCTACGATTTGTGTAGACTCGAAGATGGTGTTGATTTCCTCTATGTAAGAGTCATCGATAAAATCTAAACTTCCAAAAGAAAGGAATTTATGCATATGGTTTTCTAGAAATGTGTTATTAAAGTAATCTTGAGCTAAGCTCTCGATCATGCTAACCTCTCCATCTATAGACGAATCTGGTAACTGTTTCATTAGTTTAAAAACATTTACCTCAATCGAAAGATGGCCAAAAGACAAGGACATCGACCCATCGCGGCAGTTTATAAGCGCGTTGGTAGTCGCCAAGAAGGGACGCCCTAAAATGATCAGAACAGAGTCGTTAGCGACTTCTGTATCAAGGATAACAAAATCAGTAGGATAGTAGAAATCCTAGACCTTAACAAGCACATTTTTAACCACACCCTTAGGGTACTTAATTGATTGATCTGCTAATTGCAACGTCATTTTAGTAGGTTGCATCTCTTGTAGACCTATTTGTTTGTATAGATAATACGGGAGTAAGTTAACACTCGCCCCCAGGTCTAGTAAAGCGGTCATCGTGTGGGAATCTCCTAGGGTGCATTGTACAGTAGGACGACCAGGGTCCTTGTACTTAACAATTCCATTGTGTTATGTTAAAGTTGGAAATTGTTCTGTTAAAAAGGCGTCTTTAGGAATATTTGTCTTACGCCTAGTAGTGCACAACTCTTTAAGAAACTTAGCATGGTGAGGTAATTTTTTTATCGCTTCAAGAAAAAGAAGGTTTATCGTTAGATTTTTGAAAACTTCCCTAATCTCATCGAAATTCGTATCCTTAGTTAACATTGCTAATCTCTAAGGAAACGGTGGTTTCTCTCTATATTTAGTGTAATGATCAACAGGATGTTTAACCTTGGTTTTTTGTTTCTTAGGTTATGGTTTAATTGGTACATCTACAGGGGTAGGCTCTTCAGTTTCTATTACGGTATCTAGTACAATCTCCAGTGTAGGGACAACTGGTGGGGTAACTATAGGCATAGTTACTTTGTTATCAACCACTCTCCCAGAACGGAGAGTGGAGATGGCATTTAGCTCACCTACGTTTTTATTTCCCGTACTAGTATTACCATTTACCTCAAAGGCAGTGTTTGTTGTTTTAGGATTAGCTATTGCTTGTCCTAGAAACACACCTTTGGGTTGCACTTTCTCTTGAGCTAACTGCTGTAAGGAAAGTTGGATGGCTTGTAAAATCTGTTGTTGAGATTGCATAAAGGTATCGAACCGATCCGGTTGTGGAAAAGTGTTAGCTTTAGGTTGTGTGACAGGAACTATGTCACGTTGATTATTAATGGGTGGATTTTGGTAGTTATTATTTACCGGAACGATACCTCTATTAGCATTATAATTATTGTTATAATTATTATAATTACCCTGACCTTGTGCTTGACCTTGTCGTGGTTGAGCTTGGTTGTTATAATTATAATTACCCTGACCTTGTCCTTGTCGTGGTTGAGCTTGGTTGTTATAATTATTTGCTTGCCTAACATTTTGATTATTAAACTCTGGAGGTGTTACTTGCTAATTATTTCTCCAACTGAAGTTGGGATGTTGTCTCCAAGGGGCGTTAGGAATAGGAAAACTAATAATCGAGCAAACATTATCTTGTTGTGACTTTTGTTGCTCATAGGCGAAAGGACAATAGGAGTCGAGATGCTCTAGACTCAAACAGAAATTACATGGATTGGAATTAACATTCATGACGGGGATAGGCGTTTGTTGAACAGAAATAGCCTCTACCTTTTTAGTTAGAGATTGGATTAAATTTTTAAGTTCTGGATCAGGTTTCATCTCAGACATACCGGCGGCCTTTACTGTTGTAGAAGAACTAGCATTGCGGGAGATATCGTCACTACCCCCGCAGTTATTATTACTCTTAGTCTGATCTTCTAAAAATTTATAAGCCTCTGACGCTCCTTTACTTAAGAAACTACCCCCATTCATTATGTCAAGGACTTCTTTATGGTGGTGAAGAACTCCCTTGAAAAAAGCACGAACAAACGTGTCTTTCACAAGGTTATGATGTGGACACTCTATAAGTAGATCGGTGAAACGATTCCAAGCCTCTGAAAATGATTCATGAGGATTCTATCGAAAGAAATGAATCTTGGAAAGTATTTCATCGGTCTTCAGTGGTGGGTAAAAATGTTCCATGAATAGTTGAACAAGTTTAGCCCACGAGTCCATAGAATTAGGCGCTTGGGCAGTTAACCAAGTCGCCGCCTTATCGGCTAAAGTGAAGGGAAATACCGTCAGTTTAATTTGTTCAGCACCTACCATAGGATGGTGGAATGTAGTAAGGACTTGGTCAATCATACGCATATGCTGATAGTGCTTTTCATGGTCTAACCCATGAAAAACGGGTAACAAATTAAATATATTTGGGGGGATTCGGAAATCCCCCACTGGGTCTGATAGAACGATGCAAGATTTTGGGCTATCGTTCAAGGCTTTGTAAAAGTCAGAGAGAGGAGACTCTCTTTCTTCAGCCATTACTTCAGGCGGTGTGTGTGGTATGCTAGCTAGAGGTGTAGTGAGTGGTATACTAGAAAGACTTGTTTGTTACCATTGTCGGTTAATTACGTTAGGCATTTTTCTTCGTCCTGACATTAATCTCATGCAAGGCTAAGACCAATCTTAATGAAACACAACAACACTCCAAACAATCCTGATATGCTAGTATGAACCTCTAACAGAAGATGCGAGGTGTGGAAGAAAAGAGCACCTGGAAGCCTCCTTGCTTCACTTATGAATAGCGTCTTGTTTACACGTGCTCAGTGTATATAACAAGTTAGAACATTGAAAACTTTGAAAATATGGAAGTTCAAAACAAACCTGGAAATCAGGCAGTTTTAGCAGAGGACGCGGGTGCGCCTCTGAATAGGCCTAGGCAGGGCGCAGGTCGCGCTCAGGCAAAAGTTAGGATTCCAGGCATGTGGGCGCAGGTGGCGCTCCAAGTTAGACTTGGTAGGGCGCAGGTCGCGCTCAAGCAAAAGTTAGAATTCCAGGCATGTGAGCGCAGGTGGTGCTCCAAGTTGGCCTTGGTAGGGCGCAGGTGGCGCTCAGCCAAAAGGTGGAGTTCCAGGCATTTGGGCGCAGGGTGCGCTCGTGTTTTGCCTTGGCAGGGCGCAAGTGCGCTCTGAGTAATTTTTTCCGAGGAAAATTTAAGTGCTGAAACAGACAACCACAGTGAGAATCCAAATAAGGGTGGGTGGGTTATGGGACTTTGAAAAACTAACAATTCTAAAGAAAACAATACTAAAGAGTACTAAGATGGCAGCGACGCCATTTGATAAACATAAAAAGATAGTCTTATTCACAAATAAAGTTATGAAACTCTAAACGCAAGTAAAACTATAAACTGAAATGTTACTAGACTTATCAAAGATATTTGTTTTCTACTCTGGAATCTATTGACGTAGAGTTGGAATAGAAGATTCGTTCTACTCCTAGTCCTTTAGCATTCAAGTTTTCTACAATTGATAGTCTATCCAAAGTCAATGAGAGATTTACGAGGGAATTTATACTACGATATGAATTCAAATAACAAGATATGAATAACGAAATGACAGGATGCTAAGGGTTTGAATCTAGATAAAGAATTAAAGGGAATTGAATCCACCTTAACTCGACTTAATCAACTAACAAAGACTCGTCGTGATCCAAATTGCAATGCTTCGCATATCAAAATGGTAATTCTAATCCCTAATTATACATGGCATCTCTACCAATTAATAACTTGCATGTGAGGTCGTCCACCCATTCTCATGGCGAATCAATGACCTTCTAGAGTGGAATAAACTCTCACGACGATTTCTAAGTTAACAACGATCAAGTTTCATCAAGGCTTCTTCAACCCCTCTAATGGAGGTTTAACCTTGATTCATCAAACTATCATTTTTCATTGAATTAAAACTAGACATAATATAAAGATTTGAACTTTACTAATTTTAACTAACAATACTTTAAATCTAATTAATAACTAAGAATTGAATAACAACAAGAATTGAAATTAGATCTACAAATTTAAATGACAAAATCAAAATGATCAAGAATAAACTATTTTATTTATCTAATTAATGAAGAACAATGATTTAAGAATTAATATAAAACAAGGAATGAAACTAATTAATTTAACTAATTGAATTCAAAAACTAGATCTACAAGCTATTTTAATGGCTACTTTTTATTCTAAGCTATCTAACTATATTTTCTTAAGAGCTAAGTTTTGTTTTATGTAAAGAAGGAGACCAAATCCATAATTTCGTGCATGGGCTGAGGTCTCATGTTTTGGGCTGGAAAATCAAGCCCAAAGCCCAATTTCTTCACTCCACAGAGCTTGTTTCAGCTGGCTTTGACTTCAGCAGACTTTTCATCTACTTCTGCTCCTTTGATTGGGTCAAGGCTTAGACCGTTGGAAATTTCTTTCCGAGCCGGTCGTTTTGACATAAGGTAGGCTCAAATCTGAGGCCTGAGTCCAAAGATATGGTCTTCAGAAGTTCTCACTTGACTTGTTTGTTTACGCCGTTGTTGACTTTCCAAAATTTTGACCGGGCTTCATAAAGGCTTTGTCTCCTTGAATCTTGGCCTTTTTCACAGAACTTCTTAGCAACCAACCCTTTGCTCCTTTATATCGCCAACGTGGCATATTTCTGCACATAATTGAGTTTCATGCCTGAAATACATAAAAGCACGTAATTAGCATTAACTCTTATTTATTACTCGCATAATTAGTCTAAAAGTAGTATTATTATGGGGTTAAAACTATAGTTTTGGGCTCTTATCACTAGGATAACATGTGAATATTCCAGCAGCCAGGTCACATGAGAGAATTTGATGGAGGTTGTCCGTGCTAACACGTTCCTTAATTAGGTAACCTCAATCTTTCACGTTTGATAGACACTGATGGAATAGGATGATGATTTATGATGGTGTATTATGCGATTATTATGATTATGATGAAATTTTTATTATTAAGATTTTTTTTAAGTGGAAATATTATTGATACTGATAACGAATTTTACAAATAATTAGGGCATGCGTGTAACAAGCTGCGCCGCAAGTCTTTTCTGAATTGCAAATCCTATCCTTCTAAACACTAACTCGTTATAACCAGCTGTCATAATGTTACTATCCATAACTTTTTGAAGTCTCTTGAGAAGCTTAACAGACTGTTATTCCAAGAAACCGAAAGTGTCAAAACTAAATGGAATGAAACAATGCTGATTATCCCTTCAAGCTTCCTCATGCTTCTCCATCTTCCCTGTCGTTGCTCTCTTAGCTGCTTCTCCCACCTCAAAGTCACCATTCCCCAACCCTACCAATGGAGAGACACCAATTACATCAACACATGTATGTTTTCTGTCAGACCAACTATAAATCAAGACATCCGCAAGCCGAAGAGTCGATCTTCCCTCATTCGGATCAGTGAGAAAGTTAACAAGAGCTTTTTTCTTCACTTGTACCCCAGCCCTCCAAAATGCATCACATAAAATGTCTCTGACATGATCATGTCGGTATTTGAAACCTGAAAAATGTCGACAATGTGATGCATGGTCCCTAAAAGCATCCAATCTACTCTTTTTGCAAATAGGGCATAAACCACCGTCATAGTACAAAGGAATCATGAGATGGTATCGGAGAATAGAACGATACTCCACCGGCGACATACGTTGTCCAAGTCCTTCCATCGGAATAGCAAGTAGAAATTTTTTTGCGTGTTCCGACTGCAAGCATCCCATGACTGCCTTTTGACGAACAGATAAATCAAACTCCCTCTTGAGACCAGCAACAATCTTACCGTAGAACGCTTCCACTAAAATGTTTTGTGGTTTTGAGGGGACGGTAGCATTTGCAACTAGAGAATTGAGGTCAAAATCGGATAAGCAGAGACTCAATGCACTGCTAGAAACATCAAGAATCTCATCCAAAGGCATTGTACCATAACTCCTAAGAATGTGGTCCTGAAGCTCAGAAATCTGAAAACGGGATGCCACAAAAGCAAATGTAGAGACATCAGTGGCATAATAAATACCTAAACCACCCAGACATAATGGGAGTGTCGATAAACACCACTGTAAATCACTAAAGCCAGGACCATCAGAAACCACAATACCCTGGAGAAAAAGTCTAAGCTGCCTCTCTGAAAAAGGATAGTGGACATTTTCAAATTGCGAAGACCAACTTAGAGAGCCCAACACAAGCTCGAAAGAGTGCTAACTCACACTGTGGATCTTCCAATACATCTAAATAGTCATCAGAGTCATAGCCTTGTTAATACACTTGCGAGCAAGATCCATGACAAAATATGCATCAGTGCTAACTGCACCTCCAAGCAACCTGACCCCCTGCTTAGGATGGGACAAATCTGAAGGAAAGAGACCGGGAGTAGAGCGACATGGATCCAGTGATGGCCAAAATATCTCAGTTTTAGCCACATTAAGAACCAACCCGTAAGAAGGTCCTTCTCCCTTAATCATACCCAAAGCTGTCGCCACCAGTTCTATATCCCCGATCAGAGTCCCATCATCAAGGTACCACGCCTATAGCAATAACTGACAACTGGACTGGATCCATAGAATCAGAGGATGCAACACCAGTACAAATAGAAAGGGACCCAAAGGGTTGCCTTGCTGGACCCCAGTAGCAGACCATATGTAGCCATCCCTCACGTATAACCTCCCGGGTTGACAATACAAGTATTCGACCCAAGGGGCAATAGCTGGGTGATAGAGATTTAACCAACCTAAATTAATAGGCTAATTAAATCTTATTTTATTTATACTAATACTCACAAGCGCACGAGGTCTATTGTAGTAGGTGTGCAAATACGAGGTCGATCCCACAGAGATTGCGTGTTAGGTACAATTGAATTTTAAAATACTACTTAACCTAATCTGAACAATGTTGTTTTAATGGAATAGTAATTATTAACTAAAGCTAGTTAAACTATGAAAATAATAAAACTAATATTAAAGCTATTAATGGAGAGAATACTAAGGCACTCGAATCTACCCTAGACCGTTGTAGATTATCAAGGTCAAATCAGTTTAAAGTTCTCTTTTAATTACGAGTAGCACGAGGGAAAGGTAACCCTAGCTTGCTCAAAGATGTGAACGTTGAGCTCTTCTATAAATCTATATATTGATTTGATTGAATTTCAGCAAACGAGAATATAAACTCCTAGCAAAAATTGTCTTCTTACAGCATGACTTCTCACAAGTTTACGTAAACGATAAAAACGATTCTTTGATAAGAACAGAATATTTATTTAACGATTAACTAGTCAAGTCATGAACTTTTAACATGAAAGATATAATTAATGAAAGTATTCTACTAATATCAGAGAAATCAATCAGTTATTCATTAAGTTGGAGAATAGTTAACCAATTTAACATTATATACCTACGCAAGTCTAGGGCATCATCCATGCCCTAGCTTGGAACTTAGCCAGACATGATATATATAAAAATAAAAGTAAAAAGGAATAATAAATCGGAGAAGAAAATCAGCCATGCAAAACCGTAGCCTGCTGTTGTGGTAGCTTCTTCTCCTCAGGTTCTGTCTTCTTCTTCCTCTGTCTCTGTCTGCTCTAATGTTTTGACCCTCAAGAGATATAACCAGTTCAAGCTTGCAGTCTCTCTCCAGTCTCTCTTTTCTCTTTTTCTCTCGAGCTCTCTCTCTCTTTTCTTCTCTCTTTCTATTATTCTTGTTCTATGTTTCTCTTCTATGTTTTGGAGTCCCACCTCTTAGTTTTCTTTTGTTTATATAGAGGTCCATTAGGGCGTACAAGCTTTGGAACCCCTTTAAAAAGCTTCCTTTCCGTGTTTTAATCTCTTTTGGAACTATCCAAATCGAGTTGGAGCGGTGGAGGAAAGCTGCGAAGGGTGCTGTGAAAACACTGTAATTCTGCGAAATTAGAAGGAAGTGCGGGCGCGCTCTGACATAAGCTTCTTCAGGCGCACTTTGACCTCTTGACAACAGTACCTCAACTTTTTGTAATAGCTTTATAATGTCATACACATGTTATTTCATATCTCATTTTGTATAGTCTCTGTAATCAAGACGTGAGAATCTCACAACTCCGTAAAAGCCTTAGTCTCAGCCCGTTTCTTCGTATTTGCATTGATTTCTGTAAAAGCAAGGAAATAGACTAATCAAAAGAACTTATATTAATTAACTAGACAATATAACATAAATATGGGCATACATGTGTAGCATTTATGTGCTTATCAAATACCCCCAAACTTACATTTTGCTAGTCCTCGAGGAAACTAACTCTAAACTAACAACAAAAATTAAAAATCCTAACTCATTTTTGTAGGAATCATGATTACACTTAGGGTGTGCAACAAACCTTTTAAATCCCTAGGTTTACCCTAGTGGACGAGTTTAGTCTCGTGAGAGTTTTCAGAGAAGATACTTACAAACTTCATCTATACTATAGTGACTAAGAAGTAACAGCAATGTTTCCTTAATTTAATCTCATGTGTCTGTACATCTCACTAGCAAGGAATAAAGAATACTCATTTTAAAACCTAAGTTAATACATGCATAATAATCAAATCATCTAAAAATAAATAAACATGCAATGAACTATACTATGAAATGCAATGGCAGGTCCGTTTCTGAAACTTGGAATAGCGTCCCTAAGTAGGTCCTCACAAATATGTCAAGACAAAAATACTCTGATTTTTCCACTTAGGTTTTGCTCACTCCAGTGTGCAGTGGGCACACTTTTCCTCTCAATCTCAATGACATCCAAGGGAGTCGAGGTCGATCAAACACATCTACCACTTACTATCACACCAACCTATTCCTAATTTAGCTAAAGGTCTTTATTAGGTGTTATGTATGTCTTAGGTGATAGTTTAAGAATAAATGGAATGGATAAACAAAATAGACAAGTTTGAGAAAATAAGGTCTTCAAATTATATAACTAAAGAAAGCCCTGTTCTTACTTTGCTTCTACACTTTGTTTCCATCCTTAGCCATTTTGTTGTGGTTTTTGACTCCTTTGATACTGTTTTTGGAGTTCTAACTTTTTATTTTATTTCTATTCATTTTTCTTTTCTTCGGATGAAAACTTTCTTTTCTTTATTTTTCTTTTGAAACAACTAACAAATTCTTGGTTTTCCATAGGTCTTTCTCATTTCTTTTCTTCAGTTCATCCTATTTCTCAAACTTATCAAATAGGTACACTACTTTTATTCTTTTATTTTTCTTTTATATAGGGTAAGGAATTTGCGGTTTATGAAAAGGCTAATGAAAGGCTCAATGGGGCGACTAGCGAAAAAATATTTTTTAGGTTTGAATTTTTAGCTATATCGATCCAAAGAGGGCCTAAATTCTCGCTTAGGATATGGTATGGTGATCAAGCAAGTGGACGTGTGATTTCTCTATTCGGAATTAACTTCTCCCTTGTGTCATCACTCAGTTATCAACTCATATGAGGTTTTTAGGCTAGATCCTCACAGGATATGTAAATTAAGCACTCTAACCTAGGTCTCAGAAAAATGCTGCCAAGTACAATCATGATGTTCATGCAAGACATTTATGAAAAGATGTAGTGACTATTACCTACATATTAACCTAAGTTTTTAATAACTACTCTTAATTCTAATGTTAAATGAGACTTCTAGACTATAATCATCATAGAGAAGGAAACAATACCACTATCCCTAAATGCATAGTATAAGTAATTTTTATTTTTCGCTAAACAAAACATTTTGTTCCCACCCCCAAACTTATTTTAGACATTGTTCTCAATGTTGACATATATGCTCAATTCCAAAAATTAATAACATGGACAAATAAAAGAAAAAGGAAAGAAGTTACCAATAGCTCCATTAACGAAAAATAAAGCTCGAGTCACTTGTAGAAATTAGCACCTCACAAAAGATATAACATTGATAATATAGAAAAGTAACCAAATTACTACAATGACTAAAATATGTCACGTATCTCATTCCATAGAGTTACACGTCTCCTAAAAGGCGGAGAAAAGGTGCTAAAGTGGAATGCATGAGATTCGTGCACATAAGACTCAACAACAAAAATAAAAACATGGGTTGCCTCCCATGAGCGCTACATTCTACGTCTCTAGCAGACGAATGCATGCAATGTCATGTAGATAATCAAATAGTCCAAGCTTTAAGCAAAAGATCATGCAAAGCTTAATCTAACAAAAGCCACCCCCAAACTTATGCAAAACAACATTTAAACATACCATGTATCACCTAATAAGATATGCAAAAGCAATAAACAGTAAGTGAACATGAAACAATACAGCTAACAAATAGTAATAATGTCATCAGATCTTCGCAAATCAGATAACACTTTCAAATCATCTTTTCTTACCTAAACAGCACGCACCTTAGCTAAATGGTGTCTAGGTTGCGTATATTTATATTTCACTCCCATTTTCTTACCATGATTCCTAGGCAAATTATAATCACATCTCATAGGTCTATTAGATAGACTAGATATAACAACATCATTAGCATGGTTATGAGATGGAGCACATGATTGTGGAACCTGGTTTAAGAATGATATCAAGTGGTCATGACTAGTAGATTTACGCCAAACCTAAAAATTGTTTTTCCTAACATGACAATGATACTTAATATGACCTCCACCACCACAATAATAACAAATAATATGATATCTAGTGCGGTCAACATGGGCGGTGGATGGGACATTATTTGGTATACACCCTGGTTCTAAAGAAGATAAAACTGACTTAGAACATATAGCAAGAGTATTACAAACACTTGAACACACCTCAGCACTCACAATTTCAATATGTTTTTGAGTTTCCTTTATTATACTAAGCTCATTTCACAGAGTGCAATTGCATTGACCATATGCAACAAGGCCTTAAACCACTAAGAATTCCCTAGTGGACAAGCTTAATCCTCATGAGTGTTTTCCAGAGAAGGTACTCACAAACTTCCTCTATTTAGTACAAAGGGTCTTGTTTCCTTATTTATTCTCAGAGGTTTATACATCTCATAAGCGGGGGAATAAAGAAAAGCTCTTTTGAACTCAGAATAATAAATATATAGTAGTTTAATCATCTAAAGATAAACGTGCAAAACATGAGTTGTGAAATGCAAAAGCAGAGTCGTTTCCGAAACTTTTGGAGAGCGTCTTTAAGTTGGGTTCTCACAGGGGTGTGTTGCAATCACAACTCTCTGATAGATTCACTCAAGTTTCGTTTTCTCAAGTGCAGAGGGCACTTATATTCCTCACATACTTGAATGACGTCCAAGGAAACCAGGGTCGATTGATCACAATATCTACTTCCTACCATACCATCCTATTCCTAGTTAAGCTAGAGGTCTTTTATTAGGAATTACGGGGGTAAGGTAGTGGTTTAGAAATAAAGGGAAGGGAAAACAAACTCTAATAAGTTGAGAAATTGGGTCTTCAGGATATTTATAACTAGAGAAGAACCTCGTTTTGTTCTTTGCTTCCGAATTGTTATTCATTTTTTTTAGCCCTTTGGCTTTGTGACTCCATATGGTTTTGAATTTTGGGAGTTCTAACTTTGCTTTTGTTTCTTTTGACATCGACTCCTTTTGATTTTGAACTTTTGGGAGATTTCGACTTTTGAATCTTTTCTTTCTTTTCTTTTTTGAAGCTTCTAACTATTTTGTTTTTGTACAAGGCCTTCTCTTCTCTTTTTACATATTATCCAATTCTCAACTCGTTAGCTAGGTAAGCTTTTTATTGTGTGTGGTAACTGTTTAGGGATTGATGGTGAAGAAATAAAAAGGCTTTTAGAATTTGGTGAAGGCTCAAGGGGGTAACTAGAGGAAAAATTATCTTTTTGGGTTTTTAACATTTATTTGGCTATATCGATCAAAAAAGGGCCTAAATTCTCTCCTAGGATATGGCATGGTGATCAAGCAAGTGGACGTGTTATCTTTCTATCCGGACATTCTTGTGTCATTACTCAATAATCATTCAGATGAGGCTTTTGGCTAGATTCTCACAGGATATGAAACTTAACTGTTCTAACCTTGGTCTCGAAAACTCATTGCTATATACAATCAAATGTTGATGCAAGTCATTCATGAAAAGGTGCAGAAACTATTGTATGTATATTAGTCTAAGTTCGAAGAACGAATCTTTACTCAATTGCTATAATGAGACTTCTAAACCTTTTATTCATCATAGAAAAAGAAAAACAAGACATTTTGTACTAAATAGAAAAATATTTTGTCTTTTTAAAATATTTTAAGAAAGAAAGAAATATAGAAAATCTATCTAATAAATCAATGCCTAGTTTTTTGCATAATGTTATTATACCACCCCCAAACCGAAATATGCTTTGTCCTCAAAGTATGAAGAAAATGAAAGAGATTACCATAGAAACATGAGTAAAAATGGCAAGAACATGTACTCTATTCTTCGTTATGAAAATATACCACCCCCAAACAAATTTAGAGTGTGGGTCGATAGATATAAAACGAGAAATACATAGTTTATCTAAAAGATTAAAAATGTAATTATTCTAACATGAAATTTTTAGCTTTTTTGAATTTTATTTGTAAAACATGCATACTGTAGAAAATCAGAAAAATGTGGGCATGATGTATTTGTATGTCCTTCTGCTCATATACCACAAATCCGCATACATTCCACAAAACACAGATAAACATAATAGATAATACTAAAAAAAACTAGAAGTGCATAAAGTAAAAACAATTACTACAACGATAATAAATAAATTAAAAAAAAAAAAAAAAAAAAAATATAACTATGTGGACACTAGGGAGTTGCCTAGTCAGATTCTGCACGAGATAACTAATGACGTTGAGATGAACTCGAGCTACTCCTGTCTCTCCTCTCTCATCGGGTTCTCTCAAAAGCCAGTGGAACTATCTCATCTGGCAGCTCTTGAAGCACCTGGAGAGTGTTGTCCTGAAAGGTGCGCTACTCCTGCTAAATAGTAGTCAACTGCTGATGTAGTAAATGCTGACCCTCATGCATGAATTGTAAAGCATCCAAGGGATGCGTGAACTGAGACAGAGCTCCTGGAGTAAAGTAGTCTACTAGAGGTAGAGGTGGAGCGTCGTCATCGACGAGATCGTGCTCGATCTCTTGTACAGCCTCTAGGGACCAGTCGTGTTGAACGCAATGAAGGTAGACAGGGTGAATGTTGTAGACTTGACTGCCACAAAGTCAGTCGAAACTACTTCTCCCCAACTAAGCATGAGCCTAGTTACAAGGGTAGGAAGGGGATCAGTACTACGTCTACACTGAGAAAGCTGGTCCCATAGGAAAGAAGTAATATAGAACCCGTTGTTCCAGTTCTGTAAAATCTAAAGAATATGAAAGATCGACTTACTGATATCTAAAGGTTTCGTCGTCCCCATAAGGTTGTGTGCAATCCACGTTATCACTCCCAACTAGTTCTTTCTCAAAGAATTCTGCTTCGCGCAGGTGAAACCATTGACATACTCGCCCTCTAACAGCGTCGCATGCATCAAATCGAATATTGTGCCATGAAACTGCTAACTCTTAGATACCTCATGTCATGCTTTAATACCCAAAACTGTTCCAACTGCTTGCCTAGAGAGCACATGAGAGCGACCCCCAAACGATACGGTAACCAAGCTTTCGTTATCGCAAGCTAAGCCACGATAAAAAGCTTTAACAAGAGAAAAGGAGAAATGGGTGGTGAGTTCTAACAAGAGTGGCCTCCAACCTCTTCTAAGGATTTGCTCTCTAAAGAAAACATCAAAAATCCCCGAATCAAAAAGATTAGAAAAATCCATCTCGGGAACAATCTTTCGATTGGCAGCCATTGGAGGGTGTTTTGGTTAAATTGATGGTGGGTATGAGGTGGGCTGAAGGTAGGCGAATTGCAGCTGAAACTATTTTTGATTTGGTGTAAGTTGAGGCACAGGCGTGGGTTTTAGCAGGCGCGGGCGTAAGTCGGTTTTGAGTATGCGAGCTAGGGTTTTGGGTAGAGAAGATGGTATGTAGGGCGGTCGCATGGTTAGGTTATAAACCCGCGTATGACCATCGGTTGTTGGGTTTTTAATTTTTTGAATTTTTGGCCCAAGCCCATATGAAATGTGGAAATGATGAAAAGGTCTCGTCTCGTAACGCATAAAAAGCAAATCCCTGCTTTGTTACCGGTCCGATTCAGACAAACGAACTATCTAAACGATCAACACGAAGAATCCTATCCAATGGTATATCACATGCTTTTATCCAAGGTTGTATGACACACAAGATGATAGATGAACGCCTTAAAGCATGAAGATGACATAAGCTGTATACACGAATGAGCTCAGAAAATAATAGAGTATGCTAACTTGAAAACAAAGCACATGATTAGCGAAATGAATCAAAAAGAGTGTTATAAGAGCAAAGGGAACGGATGGTGGAAAGAATATACAAACTTGAAATTAAAGACTAATTAATTTTTTTGGATTTTTGAAAAACTGTAAAAAAATGTAGGTCGTTTTAAGTCAGATCCCCAAGACTCGAGTCAATCCCAACCAGAAGGTTTGATGACTTTATGAAGCTGAGCTCTGTGCTTTGGTGTAAGGCACATGTAGACTGTAAATACTAAACCTTCGCTTATTGGCTGAAGCCCAGGGCAATCTGGTGTTTGACATCTCAAGCACCAGTTCTCCCTGATAGCACGTCGTCTGCGAGCGTAGGAATGTTTTCCTTTACCAGGCGTGGTAGTGTGAATTCTCTTCCATATATCATGTTTTATATCAATCAGAAAGAATCAAAAACTTCTGCATCAGAGGGTACACGTCTCCAATGAGCCTTGCTCAGTGGAGAAGAACTGTCCTTAGACATACTGAAAGGTTTGTAGAAGGGGGGGAGAAAAGAAGTTTTCGAAATTTTTGGCAACTGGAAATTTTGCAAAGTTTTTAGAAAAAAGGGGAAATTTTTGAATTTTGTATTCAAAATGAGTCTTTTAACGTCAGATTCTTGAGACAATAATATAGAGGTGCATGATATAATTAAACAAATAATGGTTTCACTTTGGGTTACACCATTTGGTTAATCTAGAAGTCGACTCCTCGTCAAGGGTTTTTTTTTTTTTTTTTTTTTGTTATGGTTTTTCTTAAAAGATATCTCTAACAAGATAGAGGGTTTTTGCAAGAAGATAAAATCATACGTTAATCCAGTATCATTTTGGTTACTCTGGGACGTAAGATTTTAATTTTCATATCCTCAAGTTTTTGAAAACTATGTAAAGATATATATAAAGGATTCTTACAAAAGTAGTGATAAAAATATACCATAACAGATTGTCTTAAGCAACTTTCATGTCAATCCGAGTGAACCCAATCCAGATGGACAGAGCTTCAGTTATACGAGTTGGGGGATTTACTGCGCAAGACATGGAATGTCCTGACCCGTGCGAATTTCTAGGGGTTAGTCCATATAGAATCCATATAGAATCCATATAGGCGACCCTTAATAAGCAAAACTGATCTCAAACTGCCCTTAGATTGCGATTTTCTAGGGGTTAATCCATATAGAATCCATTGCCCATTTTGAAACAAAAACACATTACTAGTGTTGTGTCGAGAATCCTCTATTATAAAAATTGGAAAAACCATGAACTTTTATAAAAACAACAAGGAAACACTATTTCTAACAAAAAGAGTGTAAAATAAAGAAAAAGAAAATTGTATACTTGCTCCATAAAAGGACACTACTCCAAACTATGAGTAAAAGTGCTAACAACCACACACTCCAAGTGGAGTGGTCCGGTTACCTTTTCTGATGTACTCTAAGTAAACAGATGTAAAAGAATGAAAGGCTTGGAAATACATCACGAAACAGAGAATTTAGGTGCTTGTAGCTTCCAAGGCTGAGTTCGCTTGTTTAGGATTAGGAACTGCCTTGTCCTGGGAACACACATTTCTGGGCTTTCTCTTAAGTTAGGTGGCTTAGAGATTGTTTTATGGACACCAAGATTTGAGATTGTTTGTGCATCAAGGATAGCATCATCTCGGATGTTTTGTCTAATGGGACATTAATAGGTTGGGCAACTGGTACTAAGTCTCTTTGGTTGTTAATTGGTGGATTTTGGTAGTTCTGGTTAAAGTTGGATGGAATCATTGCTCTATTCTAATTGTTCTAAGTACCTTGTCCTTGTCTGAACTGATTGAATGTATTTTGTGGTTTGACATGATTTGTGAACCATGGAGGTGGTTGGTTTTGTGGATTAGTGTTCCATTGAAAATTTGGGTGTTGCCTCCATGGTGCATTTGGTATATTGAAAGCACATACTTCTTCTAGTTGAAGTGATGTTATGTTGTTGAGCAAGGGACAGTGGGTAGATACGTGATTTAGATCGAGACAGAAATTGCATGGTGTTATATTGATGTTCATGACTGGTTGGGGAGTATGGTCTTTTTGTTTGGTTGCAAGGGCGTCTATCTTTTTAGTGAGGGTTTTCATCTCTGGATCGGATTTTACCTCGAATATACCATTGGCTTTGGAAGTACTGGGCTGGGATGTTCTAGAATTGTTTGTGTCACCCCAATGAGTACTCTTTTCAGCTTGGTCTTCTAGAAAGGTTAAAGCTTCTGTAGCACCTTTATCTAAAAAGTTTTCATTACTCATGATATCCAGTGTGAGTTTGTGTTCTTGGAGAAAATCTTTGAAGAAACATTAGACAAGAGTGGATTTTTCGAGTTTATGGTGAGAACATGAATGGGTCAGATCAGAGAATTTATGTCATGCATCAGAGAATGTCTCACTCGGACTTTATCTGAATAACTGTATCTTGCTTACTATTTCCTCTATTTTCTTCGATAGAAAGTACTTTTTCATGAAGTAGAACACTACCTTTTCCCATGTGTCGAACGAATCGGGCTTCTGCAATAGAAGCCATACGTGACTCTTGCCAGCTAGAGTGAAGGGACAGTGAAAGACGGTGAAAGATAGCGTAGGTGCTCGTATGGTAACTCGTGTTCGAGACTGTGAAAGACGGGTAAGAGATTGAACACGTTAGGTGGGATGCGGAAATTGCTATTGATCTGTGTGAGTCATATACAAGATGGAGGTCCATCTTGTAACGGTATGTAGAAACTAGAGAGAGGCTCTTCATTTTGAACTACTTCATCCACCATCCTAATAGTTGGGGGATGAAAAATAGGAAAATGTCGAGATCGACGTGCTCTCCTACGTGGGTAAGTTTTAAACACGCTAAGCTTTGTATAGCCTGAGCGTAGTCTCATGCAAGATTGCAAGACTATTTTAGAATCTACTTACATGTGTACACAAATGTGTTGGATGCTCAAACAGCGAAATTTGTTTGTAGCTTTGAACTTTTTGAAAAGTTTGCATGCAATGTCTATAGATTAGATACTATGCCCCGTTTGATTGTAAAAGTGGGCGCGAAACTAGGTTTTGGGAACTACACATGTCGAGGGAGAAGATCATTACTTCACCAGATGGTATGCCACCAAGAATCTCACCCACGGTATTTCTGAGGGAGAGGAGTGAGGAAGGTGGTTGGTCCACTGGAATCTGGTAGTTTACTACTCTCTTTGTTCATGCTAGATGTTTGTCCTGATGGACGTGACTAAATTGGCTCTGCTTGGTTGATTTTATCTTTTTAATTTGGTCTATGTAACAAACATTTCACACAACGTCCGTTCTAAAGTGGGTCTTAATCCCACTTTTTGTTCTTTTATGACTCGGGTTTAACCTTAGCATTAAATGTAAAGACGAGACTGAAATATAAATCACACAATCATCCAAGCATGCTTATTAACACACAAGTATCCTCTTACACTTTGTAGCGAGGAGGTTTAGAAATTACCTCCCAAGGTGTGTGTATGAGACCCATGGGGGGAAGGCGACGTGGTGGCCAGGGTTGACGAAGTGTTTGGTGTATTGCATGTCAACCCACAAGTCGGGTCGAAATGTTGGCAAAGCCAATAAATTACAATTGATTTCCTTCATGGGCTTAAACTATAAAAGCGGTAAACACAAAAATTAATTACGTTTAATTTAATTAACTAATAACTTAATTAAACACGTAAAAGTTTAGAAAGTGTTCGTCAAAGATTGGAACTTCAACCCCCAAGTTGGGTTGTGATGTCTTGGCGGTGGTACTACTCTTTAGGTACCACGACATCCAAATGGGTCCAAGTTGGTTGAATCCCCAACTCTTGGTAAGTAAACTTAAACCAAAAGACTAAACTTCCAAAGCTTAAACTATTTTGTATTTAACCTAATTAATTTTTTTGTGTTTTGACTTAACTATATGATATTTTCTTAATCTAATCATGCATAAACAACAATTAATGAAAACTAAACCAAAACAGGCTACTAAACTAAATTTTTAATTTTTAATCTTGCTGATGTCTTACTAATTAATTTTAATTTTTAAAATGCATTTTTAATTCAATTTTTGGTTTTTGAGAACTCAAAAACTTGTAAATCTATCTACTTTTTATCTACTGACAGTTAAATTAAAAAAACTATGAAATATTAAAGTGGACTTACATATGAAGATTCTGAGCCAACAGAATCTTCATCTAGAAAAAACAAGGCGCGGAACACATTTAAGGAGGCGCGGTCACGTGTCATTTGCGTCCAATGAGAAACAGTTCGCGGGTGCGTGTCTAACGCGAACGCGGAGAAACAGTTCGTGATAACCCATAAAAACTCAACTAGATTACTCTAACCTTATTCTTATGGTATCAATTATTTATTTCATACTCTCACATATATATTCATGCAATATATAGAGTACGGAATCGTTCCACTCTTAACTCTCTAGACTTAAACGAATTCAACTAATCAAACACAATGAACAATGGTGAGAGTAATGTGTGATGTGAAATTTCTATTCTACGATTATACCATGGATTCAAATAACTCTAAATTAACTAAACTAATATAAATATAGATGAATCAAATATGGAGAAAGCTATAGAGATATTGAAATCCACTTTTTAAGTTCTTAACATGCTAGCATAGATTTGTATAGAAAACCCTAGTCTAGATATTCTCACGCAAGATTAAAATATAAAGACTAGACCTTTAATGATCCCTAATTAATTTATACTATCTCTAGTCATAAAATAATTAGCATGAGAGAAAACTTGTTCCCATTCTCATGGCAAACTCACTATTCTCTAGTTTAGGTTAAACTCTTCTTATCTCTAAGTTAAGAAAAACATAAACTTAAAATCCTAAACAACAAATCTATACTACCAAATCAAGTCCTCTCAAAGCTTCATTCAACTCCCTCTAATGGAAGTTTAGCTTTGATTCATGGGACTATCATGAACAAAATAATGAAAAGAATACATAATAGAAAGAGAAGCAATTGAATTGAATAATAATTAAGCTTTTATTAAATGGTTCTAATGGAGGCTACAAAGCTAAATCTAAATTAAAACAAGGTAATATAACTAATTACTTGAATTCTAACTAATTGTGATTCTAAATAATAATCTACTTTGTTCTAACACTAATTAATTGAAGGTAAAAACTAGATCCAAAACAAGCTATTGGAACTAATTAATGGAGTCTAACCTAATTTTCTAATCTAGATCTAGGTAATCTTAAGAGCTAAGTCTTCTCCATAAAAATGGAGGAGACCAAATCCACTTTTTCGTGCATGGGCAGAGGAGCCATGTTTTGGGCTAGAAAATCGAGCCAAAAACCCAATTTCTTCAATCCACAGAGGCCTTTTCAACTAAATTTGACTTTCATAGACTTTTCACCCAGTTCTACTCCTCTGATTGGGTCAAGGCTTGGAATATTGGAAAACTCTTTCTGAGCCAGTCGTTTTGACATAAGGTAGGCCCAATTCCGAGGTCTGAGTCCAAAGATACCGCCTTCAGAAGTTCTACTGACTTTTATGCGCTGTTTCTGCCTGCGTTGACTTTGACTTTTTAGCTTTAACCGGGCTTTAAAAAGGCTTTTTCTCTTTGACTCTTGGCCTTTTATCATAGAACTTTTTAGTAACCAACCCTTGCTTCTTTATCTCGCAAAAGGGACGCATTTCTGCACATATTTGACTCCAATGCTTGAAATACACAAAAGCACAATAACAGTACTAACTCTTACTTATTAATCACATAATTGGTCTAAAACAATATTGTTAAATGGGTTAAAACTACAGTTTTGGGCTCTTATCAAACCACCCCCAAACAATATTTTGCTTGTCCTCAAGCAAATATAAGAAATTAGAATAAGTGACCAAAAATGGAGTTCTAACTAATCTCGTTTCGCCGAGTGCGATTGCATTGACCATATGCAACAAGGCCTTAAACCACTAGGAATTCCCTAGTGGACGAGTTATAGCTCGTGAGAGTTTTCCAGTGAAGGTACTCACAAACTTCATCTATATTACAACGACTAAGAAATAAAACTATTGTTTTCTTATTTATGTCTCAATGATCTATATATCTCACTAATATTTAAACAAGAATGATCATTCTAAAACTTAAACTAATACATGCATAATAATCAAATCATCTTAAGATAAACAACTATATAATGAACTATGATATGAAATGTAATGGCAGGTCCGTTTCTGAAACTTTTGGGTAGCGTGCCTAAGTAGGTTCTCACAAGGAATGTGTCAAAACACATAACACTCTGATTTTTCCACTCAAGTTTGCTAACTCCAGTGTGCAGTGGGCACACGTTTCCTCACAATCTCAATGACAATCCAAGGAAGTCGAGGTCAATCAAACACATCTACCACTTACTATCACACCAACCTATTCCTAATTGAGCTAGAGGTCTTTATTAGGTCATACGGGGTGTAGGTATTAGTTAAAGAATGAAGGAAATGGATATTCAAAAAGTCAAGTCTGAGAAAATAGGGTCTTCATATTATGTAACTAGAGAAAATCTTGTTCTTTTGCTTCTACACTTTGTTTCCATCCTTAGCCTTTTATTTTAGCTTTTTGACTCCTTTTATTCTATTTTTAGAGTTTTTATTTTATTTCTATTTTTCTTTTTCTTTTCTTTTCTTTTCTTTGGATGGAAACTTCTTTTCTTTTTCTTTTCTGAAGCAACTAACTAATTTTTGTTTACACAGGTTTTTCTCTTTTCTTTTCTTCACTCATCCTATTTCTCATACTTATCCAGATAGGTAGGTTGATTTTATTTTTTATTTTGTTTTATTGGTTAAAAGATTTGTGGTTTGTGAACAGGCTAATAAAAGGTTCAGTGGGGCTACTAGCGGATAATAAATTTCATATAGGTGTGAATTTCTAGCTATATCGATCCAAAGAGGGCCTAAATTCTCACTTAGGATATGGTGTGGTGATCAAGCAAGTGGATATGTGATTTCTCTACTCGGAATTGACTTCTCCCTTGTGTCATTACTCAGATATTTCACTCTTATGAGACTTTTAGGCTAGATGCTCACAGGATATGTATTAAGTACTCTAACCTAGATCTCAGAAAAATACTACCAAGTACAATCAAAGATGTTCATGCAAGATGTTCGTGAAAAGATGCAATGACTATTACTTATGTATTATTCTATATTTCAAAAATTAAATCCTAATTCAAGTACTGCGTGAGATTTCTAGACTAATATTATCATGGAGAAAGGAACAATATCATTATCACTAAGTGTTTATATATATATATATATATATATATATATATATATATATATATATATATATATATATATATATATATATATATATATATATTTTGGGGTGGGATAGAAACATTTGCAAAAATTATGCACTTTTAGGATCCTAAAAGTGCATAATTTTTGCAAATGTTTCTATCCCACCCCCAAACAATCAACGCTTTGTTCTCAAAGTGTAAAGAGATAAGGAAAGAATTTACCATAGAAACGCGTGGCAAAATTGGCGCACTGTGAATGTAAATATTGTAAAACTGATATGATAACATGAAGCACAATTAAACTGTTACGTACGAACTAACACAAACTCTATTGGAGTAAACATGACAACCAAAGGGTAGCAAAAAGATTTGAAATAAAATACCAAAATACGCCACCCCCAAACAAAATTTGAAACTCTTTTGAAGTTTGAAAAATTTTGTGGCCTATACTCCATTAAGGTGGTATTTTACAAGAAATTATATAGGTCTTTTAAAGTTAGATTCCCTTAGACTTAATGTGGGGTCATTTTAAGTTAGATTCCCCTAGACTGTGCGGACCCCCAAACAAGCAAGAACTGGGGTGACACAAAATAGATGATGCGTGGTCAACTATAAACTAATAGCCGACAGAGTTGGGTGTCTAGCCATAAAAACATGATACTAAATACACCCCCAAATAGAATGAAATTATATAATTGGAAGCAATTATGTAGAAGAATGAAAGAAAACTTATGTAACCCATCAAAAAACATATGCAAACCATCATTTTGTTGCTGTTTTAAAGAGTTAGAATGACCCAAAAGATGAATTAGTGATATTTTAGGTGAGAAAGGAATGAAGTATGGATTTTGATGTCTTTCATGAGGCTTAGATGAGGAAAAATAAGACAAACTAGGTTTCTCACTACACTCGGTCAAAGCTTGGCTCTCAACTACAGGAATGGTGTACTCATGGGATTGTGTACTAGGCAAACACTCTTCACCGTGAAGGTTGAAAAAATTATAGAGGGTCTCTGAGGTAATAGGCTCAAGTGCAAATTTGAGGTTCTTCTGAAATGGTGAGTGAATGGATGGCTTAGTCGTGGTAGATTGTTGGATTGTAGGAGGTGGTAACTCAGGTGGATGGTGGTCAGTTGATGGTTTATCAGTTGGTGGATCCTCACATGCTCTTAAGAAATCATAGAATTCTTCATCTAGCTTAGCTGAATCTATAAAGTTATGGTTTGTGGCTTTATCTGTAAAAATTTCATCTATGTTTTCCATTGTTATTTCCTCAGCTACCAAACTAAATTTAGATTCACATTGCTCTAAAGATGTTACTTCCTTTAATTCCTACACATTACCTTGTTCATGCCTTAGATTAGAATTGTTGATTTCTATTTCCTCACTCTCGTCCTCTAAAACAATATAAGTTTCCTCAATGGCATCATGGTCATCTGAAACAAGTCCTACAGAGTCTTCAAGAATTTCCTCATCCAGGTTGTGTGTGGAGTTAATATAATGGTTAATGGGAGGGTCATGGGAAGGTAATGGTTCATCTTGTGTGTCGATCTCTGGCAAGGTTGAAAGTTCTGTGTTAGGTGAGGGGATCATGGTAATCATTTTGGCTAGATTCTGAAGCATAGTTTGGGTTTCTGCATTTTGCTCTCTAAATGTTTTTCCATTGTTGGCTATTTGTTGGGAAATTTGGTCTGGGAAGGGTGGTGAGCTAGATGGGTGGGTGATTTTTGGCATGGTGGAAAGGTCTGGCATAGGTGAGGTTAGCATCAATCTTGTCTGTTCTAGGTTCTGAAGTATTATTTTGTTTTGGGCCATTATTTTCTCAAATGTTGTTAGCAAAGGGGAAGCTTGGTGGTGTGGTTCTGGTTGGTACGGTGTTTGATAGTCATAGTTATTGGCATTTGAGTAACTCTGGTTGATTTCGTACTGTGCTGGGTTAGGTTGACTCCATGTATAGTTTGGATGACTAGAAAACTCTTGATTGTATTGGTTACTATGAAAATTTGAAAATTGAGGCTCATAATTATTATTATATTCTATAGTAGGTCCAAACTCTTGGTATGATGGGTAATGAGAAGCCCAATGGTAAGGACTACCGCAGCATGAACATGGTGAAGGGCTTACATAATAATCGCATGATTGTTCGTCTACATATTGATATGCCATATTGGTTTTAAAAATATATTCTAAGACAATTAATATGCAAACGAAACTCTAACTATAAATTTCTAGAGAGGCATGTGCGTTGACGTTTATGAAAAAGAAGCCTGATTATACTAGAATTAAAACTCCTCTGACAGAAGTGGCGAGGAGTGGAAGAAGGAGTACCTGAATGCCTCCTTGCTACGCGTTTGAATAGCGTCTTGTATACGCGATCCCAGTGTTTGTATGATGTTAGAAACACTGAATAACTTGAAGAAAATGAAAATTTGGACTGACCTGTGAAAATCAGGCTGCTCCAGAAGAGGGTGCGGTCACACTCGTGCTTGACACAATGTCCAGGCGGTTGAGCACGGGGCGTGCTTGGAAATATGCTATCTAGGGCGTGGGGCGCGCTCATGCTTGACAGAATGTCCAGGCGGTTAAGCGCGGGGCGCGCTTGGAAATAGGCTATCTAGGGTGCGGGGTGCGCTCCAAAAAATTTGAAACTTTTACAGTAGTTTGCTAAGACGTCTATCAAGTAGCCTGTAAAATTTCAAATCAATCGGAGCTATGAAAGTCCTTCTACTACCCTTCAAAGTTTGTGAAACAGTTTTCGGACACAATACAAACAACCGAATGGTTAACAAATCAAAATAGAGCCAAAAATCGCCACAAATTTACTGGAGACTCCTGACAGATCATGGGTATTCTTGTAAAATGTTTAGAGCAATTGGAGTTCTACAAACCCTCCTTATCGGCTGTTGTTCCAAAAATTAAGTGTTTGCAAAACTGCAGAAACACACTGGAAACACTCCACTAGTTAGGAGGTCAAAACAAATCAAAAACTTGTAAAAGTTTTACTAAAAACTCCTGAATTAGGATAGATACTCCTATAAAAAGTTTAGAATTTTTGGAACTTCCTAAGTAACCTTACTCGTCTGTTTTTCAAGAACTTACAGTTTGAAAACTGAAATGCAGCACTGTAAATATTGTATTTGTTCACAAGGTAAAACAATTAGAAAAATTCTGAAATTATTCCAGTAAATCAATAACACCTTATATATTGTAGCTGAAAATTTTCAAAATTTTTGGAAATTTAAAAATACCTTTACCGCCGTATTCTTCGCTGTGATTCCGCATACACAAGGGAGGGCGGGCGCGCTCTGAACAACGCAAAATGAAAGGCGTGCGCCCCTGTGCTTAAAACAGTGAACAGTAACAAAAATATGAGAAAAAAGAAGGTAAAATGAAAAGGGTGGGTAGGTAGAGAATGGGGGATTGCCCCTTGAATTCAAGCAATTGAATTCTTGTCTTCAATGAGATTAAGATGGCAGTGGCACCATTTGATAGTTAGTAAATTGATTCTTAATTATCTATAGATGAATATAAACAACTAATGATAAACTACCTTATCAATATTATTCCTACTCTCAATTCATTATGAAATATAAAGAAAGTACTGTAACGCCCGTATTTAAAATACGTATTTATCTATTTATTAATTAATTAATTTAATTATTTATATAAAATTTGATTGGATTGGATTTGGGATACGCGGGCCTGATTTCTGGGCCCGAGTCTATGTTGGGCTTGGGTTTCAAACCCAAGTATATAATCACATTGTTCTAGAGAATAGGGTTTTTAGAGAACAAAAAATAATAAAAATGGAGGCAGAGATAGAAACAAGATTTCTAGAGCGTTGGAACGCGACGATTCGAACTAGGAGGATTCGTGGAGCTTGGGATAAAGGTGAGTAACTACTTTTTATCTATTTCGCCAAATCTACGGGACGAAGCTTTACTGCTGTTAGAGTTTTGCTTCCATTAAATGTATTTTTTTTATGAACGCTTACTGTCGATAATTTTTCCTCTTGTTGTGCTGAAAAATCGTTACATCCGAAACTCGGAATTAGCTATCGACACTTTATGGCCGGTTAAGGGCAGTTAAAGCCCAATATATAGAAATCGTCACTTTTCTTTGTTTCTCTGTTTGAGCTCATTTTCTTTACTGTGGCTTGGAATGTGGCTTGGAAATTTGTGGATTGATGTCGGGGGTTACAGGTTGATGTTGTATTATTGTTGTTTGGGTGAGGTGGTTAACACTTGAAGGTGCGTTAATGGGGCGCGAGGTTGATACTGTGATACTGAGGGTTTGGTTTTTAATTTGTAATTTTCGTTGTTTGAACTGCTACTGTTGGTGTCGCGGGTTGTTGCTTAAATGAATGGTGGTAGTGGGGTGATGGTGGCTGATCAGTGGAAGCTTTGGGCAGGGCAGTAATGGAGGTCGATGGATTTCATATCTAGATTTAGGAAGAGTTTTGATTTTATGATTTTCGGTTTTTGCTTTTGTTAAAGTTGGTTGGTTTTTGATTTGGGGTAAAACCGATTTGATGAAGTGAGGAGTGGTGGCTGGAATTCAAGCCGGTGGTGGCTGGTGGGGTGAGGAAGATGGTTATTTCGGGCTTGGGCTTGGTCATGGGCCGTAGCTAAGTTTAATTGTTTATTTGGGCCGAAATTGATTTGTTTTGTTGGTTGGGCCAAAAACCTTATTTTGTTTGGGCCTTTTCTAATTGGTTTTCTTTGGGCTGAACCAAATTAAGTTTTGGACCAATTTGGTTTAGTTCAATGGGCCGGTTTATTTGGTTTAGTTTGGGCCCAGTTTAGGTTAAGTTGTGGGCCAGTTCAATTCAAGTTTTTAGGCCTAAACACTAGTTAGTTATTGGGCCGGATTAATCTTTTGTTTCGGACCAGTTTAGGTTAAGTTGTTTGGGCTAAAACTAATTGCTTTTCTTTGGACCAGTTTCAAGTTAGTTTTGGGGCCGGTCCATATCACTTAAAATAGATCTAATTGGGTCTTTAAATGTTTAGACTTCTGGGTTTTAAGGTTTGGGCTTGGCCAGTTAGATCCAAACCATTTCCTTAGTCATGAGCCCTTGAACCATGCACCTTTGCCCTTAGCCATGAACCATGGCTATGACTCTGAACCTGTTGAACATGAAAATGACAGTTTGACTTCGACCATGATGTGTTGACTTTGACCATGACGTGTTAACTTTGACTTTGACCGTTGACTGTTGACTTTGACCTTTGACCATTGACTGTAGAATGTTGTTTTTCCAGTTTTTCACATATTTGAGAATATGGACAAATATAGTAATAAAATATTGTCGAACATTGTATAACCTTGTTTGTCATTATCTAATTAAGATTTGACGTAAGTAGTGTGTAAAGCATATAAATATTGGCACGTAACTATAGGGGAATTCTGATAATAAGAATTTGATATATATGTTTTTATGAGTATTAAACTACATACGGACTTAGATTCATGGACTTTAGTTTTGGGCTTTTTGACGGTTGATCAGTTTGACTTGACTTGTGATTTGGACTCGAATAATTATGCGTGATATTTGGATCTGAGTTGTTCCTTCTTTTAAAGCCGTTTCATTTTGATATTTGGTGGGATGGACTTATATTTTAATTATTTATATACTATTTATATTGTGCACAAATAGAAATAATGCGTGCCTTTGATGGTGAATTAAGTTCACATAAATATATGGAATGAATACGTTACATGATTGATTGCTATTATGAGTTGCTACTTAAATGAATTGTAGTATGTATGAAGGCTTGAGATATTTCATAGGGTGTAGTGCAATATATTATTGGCACGCGAAATAATAAGTTTCGAGATTTGATATAGAAATACTTGGATATCGTGCAATGAATAGTATTGGCACGTGATAATGTGGATATTTCCCACGGGATTGTGGCGTAGTGCAATAATATATTAGCACGCGAAATAATAAGTTGTTATGAGATGTATTGAGATAATTCTAAATATATTTGGCTTAGTGCAATAAGGTATTTGACATGCACGTGATATAGTGGAATTTTTATGAGTCATAAACGTATGACACCTGAATAAATTACGTAACGAAAAATCCTAGAACATGACTATCGCAACTCATGTGATTTGCCCTGTGTGGGCGTATATGATATGATTGGCCCTTGTGTAGGGTGTATATATATGAGATGTTGATTGACCCATGTGTTGGGCAATCGTAGCCGAATGGTGGCTTGATTATTCCGTTCGCAAAATAGAACGAGACGCGCGATATTTTTATGCCGAATAGTGGCAATACTTGCATAATGGCTTTCGTGTGAGGGTTACCTGGTGTGCGGCATCCCGCTCAGGGTAGTTACGCACGGAGTGGTTCATTATGTGAGGGGAGGCATGTGGATGTACATGTTCGGCGTTAGGAAGCAATTGTGGTAGCCAGGGAAACTAGGTAAGACATAGATACGACGTGATTTTAGGGACACACAAAGAAAGCCTTAATTAATATAATTATGGTAATATGTTGGTTAATGATATATCTTTAGACAGATGATTGTATATGGTTTGGCATAAGGGTGGGTCAAACTAATTACTTGGGCAGAGACGACCCACTCTGTTATTGAGCATGAAATGCGGTACGGATATAATATGTTTGGTTGGTTATTTGTTTAATTAGAACCTAAGGCGCCTCGATGGAGGAACTACATGCCTTATTTATAATGCGTATAGTTTGTTGTGTGGTTTGTGAGAAGTTAAGGCGCCTCAGTGGAGGAACTACCTGCCTTAATTATTGTACTTAAGGATGTTGTATTAGTTGTTAGAAGTTAAGGCGCCTCGATGGAGGAACTAACTGCCGTATGGATTGTGTATATATATGTATAATTATATATTGTATTTTAGAGCTACTCACACCAGCATTTTTATAATGCTGACCCGATTTGCATGTTTGCTTATCGGGTGTGTTCATTAAATGAACATAGTTGATAAGTCTTGACAGGTTTAGTGTTGAAGAAGATTGGTTGCTGCTTGTTGTTTGCGTTAGCGTCGCATTTCAAGATAGACTTTGTTTTCCTTTGAGGTGATATAGATTTTCAGTTGAGATAAGGTTATTTATTGCATTTTCATTTGTTAATTTTTGTAATGAAGAGGACTTTTGTTTAAGTTAAAAATTTTATTGGTTTTTAATTATCCGCATATTTAAACTGTTTATGGGTTTTTGGAAGTGGAGAGTGCGTCACACCTCGGAGATCGAAGAGTCGGGAACAAATAATGTTTTTCCGAATTTTGTCGAAATTCGGGGTGTGACAAGTACAGAATCGTTCCACTCTTAACTCTCTAGACTTAAACGAATTCAACTAATCAAACATAAAGAACAATGGTGAGAGTAATGTGTGATGTGAAATTTCTATTCTACGATTATACTATGGATTCAAATAACTCTAAATTAACTAAACTAATAAAAATATAGATGAATCAAATATGGAGAAAGCTAGAGAGAGATTGAAATTTACTTTTTAAGTTCTTAACATGCTAGCATAGATTTGTATAGAAAACCCTAGTCTAGATATTCTCACACAAGATTAAAATATAAAGATTATACCTTTAATGATCCCTAATTACTTTATACTATCTCTAGTCATAAAATAATTAGCATGAGAGAAAACTTGTTCCCATTCTCATGGCAAACTCACTATTCTCTAGTTTAGGTTAAACTCTTCTTATCTCTAAGTCAAGAAAAACATAAACTTAAAATCCTAAACAACAAATCTATACTAACAAATCAAGTCCTCTCAAAGCTTCATTCAACTCCCTCTAATGGAAGTTTAGCTTTGATTCATGGGACTATCATGAACAAAATAATGAAAAGAATACATAATAGAAAGAGAAGCAATTGGATTGAATAATAATTAAGCTTTTATTAAATGGTTCTAATGGAGGCTACAAAGCTAAATCTAAATTAAAACAAGGTGATAGAACTAATTACTTGAATTCTAACTAATTGTGATTCTAAATAATAATCTACTTTGTTCTAACACTAATTAATTTAAGGTAAAAACTAGATCTAAAACAAGCTATTGGAACTAATTAATGGAGTCTAACCTAATTTTCTAATCTAGATCTAGGTAATCTTAAGAGTTAAAGTCTTCTCCATACAAATGGAGGAGACCAGATCCACTTTTTCGTGCATGGGCTGAGGAGCCATTTTTTGGGCCGGAAAATCGAGCCCAAAACCCAATTTCTTCAGTCCACAGAGGCCTTTTCAGCTAGATTTTACTTCCACAGACTTTTCACTCAGTTTTACTCCTCTGATTGGGTCAAGGCTTGGACCATTAGAAAACTCTTTCTGAGCCAGTCATTTTGACATAAGGTAGGCCCAATTCCGAGATCTGAGTCCAAAGATACGGCCTTCGGAAGTTCTACTGACTTTTATGCGTTATTTCTGCCCGCGTCGACTTTGACTTTTCAGCTTTGACCAGGCATTAAAAAGGCTTTTTCTCCTTGAATCTTGGCCTTTTATCATAGAACTTCTTAGCAACCAACCCTTTCTCCTTTATCTCGCAAAAGGGACGCATTTCTGCACATATTCGACTCCAATG
Source organism: Coptis chinensis (assembly GCF_015680905.1). Lineage (NCBI taxonomy): Eukaryota > Viridiplantae > Streptophyta > Magnoliopsida > Ranunculales > Ranunculaceae > Coptis > Coptis chinensis. The sequence continues at coordinate 38,391,447 of NC_141459.1, forward strand.
CCTAAAATACACAAAAGCATGATAACAGTACTAACTCTTACTTATTAATCACATAATTAGTCTAAAGCAATATTGTTAAAAGGGTTAAAACTACTGTTTTGGGCTCTTATCAGTTCGCGGGCGCGAGTGTGGCAGGCGCGGGCATGTGTCCTTTTTCTCTGTTTGCATTCTGTTTTCTACAACAAGTTCCAGTGGTTCTCCTCGTGCTACTGTCGGGCTCCGTTTGTGTAGAAAACTACTGGAAACACACATAAATGAAACATCAGTAGCGAAAATTTAAAAAAAAAAAAAAAAAAAAAAAAAAAAAAAAAAAAAAAAAGAAAAAAAACTAAAAAATTTTGAAATGGAGATTGAGAAGAAGTGTTCAATGGTTTATGTTTTCTCTATCTTCCTCTTTCCATAAGAATCCATGACGGCGGTGCCATTTGTTGAGTGATGTTTGATAGTGGTGAGAAGGGTGTTGAAGTTCATCTTAGACTCTTTGTTTAGAGGAAGGTTTATGATGGATAAAATACTAACTTTTGTAACTCTTCTCTCCTACTTGGTTATTGGAATTACTCTCAATCTTAAACTTGTATTAAAAGGATTAGAAACTTGTATTGAAATGATTTAAAAGTTGGGTTTACACTAAAGCTTGAAGAACATGAAAATGGAAAATAATAAAATAACAATTTTGATTTAAAAACATTTAACCTACTCCTAATTATGACCAAAGATTAAATCTAGGGTAATGGTTTCTTTCTACAACTTTGGTTTATATAGAACACCTTTTACAATTATACCCTTCTTTCTAGAAACAAACTTATGGGCCCTTGACCTAAGCCCACATAAGAGAAGTCTTGATTTTTGCTTTAGATCCCTAAGTCTGTAGCTTTCAGTCTTGAGTCCTTTAGTCTTTGACTTTGACAGTTGACTTGACTTTTGACTTTGACTTTTTGGCAACTTTGCTCTAAAGCTGGAATCTTCCCAAGCAGTGTAAATAGCCATCCTTTTTGTACTAAACTGCATGCATTAGGAATATACGTCCTAAATGACTTGTATCCTGCAAACGGTAGCAAAAACTATAAGTTGATTGTTCATTAAACACAATAAGAGCATATATGAAGCATTGTAAAGGTAATAAAATGCACATTTGGGGATTGATCAGTATCTCTCCAGATCTCATCAACCCTATTATCAGTTAATAATGGCTTGACTGCTATCCCTTCTCATGATGATATCGAAAGTGCCCTCTTTTCTATTGGTTCCCTTAAAGCCCCCAACCTGATGGTTTCCTAAGTCTCTTTTATCATAATGTCTGGGGTACGGTTAGCTCATCGATTGTTAGAATGGTTTCTCGTTTCATCGCTGAGGTTCATAGTCTCGAGCATATTAACCACATTAATATTGTGCTCATTCCAAAAGTCCCCAACCCCATCAGCCTTTGCAATATGGCGTACAAGATTATATCCAAGATTCTGGCCAATAGATTGAAACCTATGCTGGAAAAAATCATCTTACCTATGCAGAGTGCCTTTGTTCAACAAAGACAAATAGCCGACAACATTGTCATTGCTCATGAGATTCTCCACTCGATTCAAACCAGAAAACGTAAGCATGGCTTAATGGCTATCAAGCTAGACATGTCAAAAGCTTTTGATAGAATGAACTGGGGTATGGTCATTTCTATGCTTGGCCTTCTTGGTTTTAATGACCATTGGTGCACCATGATATACCAATGTATCTCGTCTGTTAACTTTTCCATCCTCCGCAATGGTTCGCCCGAAGGTTTCTTCAAATCCAATCAAGGTCTGAGGTAGGAAGATCCTATATCGCCCATGTTATTTATCATTTGTATAGAGATTTTATCTCGGCTTCTACAAGAAAAAGAAACGAATGGTAAAATACATGGTGCAAAGATCTAGAGGCAGGGCCCCATCATTAGCCACTTGCTTTTTGCGGATGATGTCTTCTTGTTCTGTAGAGCAACGATTTCTGATGCCCTTGAGATTGTGGACACTCTAAAACTTTTCTCTTCCATAAATCTGGAGTTCTTTTCAGTAAACATCTCCCTCACAAATTCAAAAAGATCATTCGCAACATTCTCAAGATTAAGGGCATTGGAATTAAAGACACATACCTAGGAGCACCCCTTTTTCTTGGCCAATCTAAAACTCAGCTGTTCGATCATCTCATTAACCGTTTAACCTCTCGGGTTAACAGATGGAAAAATAAACTCCTTAGCCAAGCTGGGCACACTGTCCTCATTAAATCTGTCACCTTTGTGATCCCTATATACCAAATGTCTTGTTTCAAACTCCCAAAAAATATAACCAACAAGATGAATGCGATCCAAAGCGATTTCTAGTGGGGAAAAAAAGAGAATGGTAAGAAGATCATTTATCTCAAATCTTGGGAATCTATTTGTTTGCATAAAAGGATGGGAGGACTAGGCATTAGAGATTTTAGTACTGCAAGTGAGGCCTACTCTGGTAATTAAACTAGCATGGAGACTGTTGAGTACCCCCCTGAGCTATGGGGACAAGTTCTTAAAAACAAGTATTTCCCTCACTCTAAGGGCTCATAACCCCCACCCATAAAAAATGACTCGTCCTGGCTTTGGAAAAGCTGCTATGCTAGTATCTTTTCTATCATGAATAATGCCATTTGGGATATCGGAGATGGTTTGAACATCAACATCTGGACAGAACCTTGGGTTCCTAAAGATGGAGGTGTGGTGCGCCTTTATGGCCTCAGGCCTAGAATGGTACCTGAGAGAGTTTCTGAACTCTTTCTATACTGCCAAACACAAAATCCTAGAACATCTACCTGCTATAAACTCTTTTCTCTACCTTTATTGTCCAAAAAATCATGAACGTTTATGTCAAAGACGATGCTACAAATGAATCCTTTTTTTTTTGGGGGTGGCGGGGGTACAAAAAATGGGTCTTTCAATATTAAATCCTTCTATAAGTACCTCAGTCATGCCAAGCTTAGCAAACCCATTGGGGATCGGATATTCCAAGCTTTCTTCTCCAAATATGGAAATCAAATGGGAACCCACAGACTGAGCTTTTTGCATGGAAAAGAATTCATGATATTGTCTCGACTAGAGAGCGTATCATTCACATCTTCGCTATCCAATATCAACGATGTGTTTTCTATAGAGCACCAGTCGAAACTTTACACCATCTGCTTATTACGTGCCCGTTCACTAAGGCAGTCTGATTTGCTTCTCAATGGCATTTCCGGCTTGATGCTTTCAAACGTTTAGTTGTTAAAGATTTTGTTGGTCTCTGGTTTAAACCACCCCTCTGATTGCCCGGTGGCGGTAGAGAAGTGGAAATTAACATGCCTTTACACATACTGGACCATTTGGAAAGAAAGACGTGCCCACATTTTCATATGGAAAACTATTCCATTACCTTTTGATATAGCCAGGACTGCCACCCGACTCACTTCTCTACGCCTTATTAAACATCATAAAACACCAACACAACCATCCACTCATTTACCTCTAAACAAAACTTGGCTTGCACCGCCATCGTCCTATGTCAAAATTAATATGGATATAGCTTTTTATTCGGAATTTAAACCTGTTGGTATTGGTTATGTTATGCGAGATGACAATAGAATTTTCTTAGCAGCAGGTACTAGCAGAACGTGTGGATGAAACGCCGAGGAGGAAGAGAGTCAAGGGCTTAAATGCGCCATCCAATAGGCGTATGTCTTAGGCTACCACAGGATTATCATTGAAACGGATTGCAAAACAGTAGCTGATTTTTGGAATCACCTAGCTACTAACATCGGGAGGATAGTCGCTAATATAATTATATATGCACAGTACTTCAGCTCCTTTTTTTATTTCCTCAGTGTAACCCATGTAGATAGAACGTGTAATAAGGTCGCACATATGTTAGTGACTAGAGCTCATCATCTCAGAGACTATTTCTGGGAAATGGAAGCGCCCTCTTGGTTAGTAGGACAATTGCAAGAGGACCATATGACATGTAATATTTAGGTTCCTAATGCACTTTAGTACAAATATATATATATATGGGGAGGGATACGCCCACTCCAGCCCACTCCAAATCTTGTGCACTCATCTCGCCCACTCTATCTCGAGATCTAATGGCCCAAATTCAAACAAAACAAAAAACAAAACAAAAAAAAAAAAAAAAAAAAAAAAAAAAAAAAAAAAGCCCCTTCGTCTCACTCAAGCCCAACACCTTCGTCTCGCCCACCAGCAAAAACGAAAACAAAATTTACCAAACAAAAACAAATCTCCAGTCTCACACACTCCCACTCCACTCCAAATCTCATCCACTCTAGTCCTCTACTTCTTAAATAGAGTTCAAGCCGCATTATTGTCTTCAGGCTTCAGGCAAGTAAAAAAAATTCGTTTTTTTTCTGCATAGCCTGTATTGCTATAGTTTTTGTTGTTTTTTTTGTTCTTGTGTTTATCCCAATTGTTCTTGGGGCCTGTTTCATTATGTATTGAAGTTTGTGGTTATTCAAAGCGATTGTCTAGTTATCATTTCCTACAATTAAAGGTGTACTCATTAAGAATTATGTTTGGAATTGCTCTGTTAAAGAAGTTATTTCATTATATCATCAAATGGTTTATGCCCAACCTTATATTTGTAAAAATGTATATATCAATCTGTAGTTAAAGCTTGTTCAGGTTTTAGTGATGTAAATAATGGTTGTAAGTTTTATGGTATGGTAATAAAAGTGGACTTCAGTTTGATAAAGTTATTAAGACTTCATTGCTTTGTACGTATAGTGAGTTTCGTAGTTTAGATGCAAATAAAAGTGTTTGATGGAATGTCTATAAGGGATGTTGTAGCTTGGAGGTCAATGGTATCAAGTTATGTTCATAATGGACGGGTTTACGATGGGTTGGGTTTGTTTAGAAAGATGGTTTTTCAAGGGTTGAAGTCGATTCGGTTATATTGCTTAGTGTTCGTGAAGCTTGTTATTTTTTGTGTGATCGTAAACTTGCAAAGTCTATTGTATACGAGTGATCTAAGGGCCCAAATTAAAACAAAATTAAAGTAAATAATGAAATAAAGGAAAACATAACAAAAAAACCCAAACCCTTCGTCTCTATCAACCCCAGCAAAAACGAGATGAGTATAAAGCATATGATCGGTTTCCAATCTGTATCAAAGTTCAAACCCTTTCTTTATCCTCCCTGTTTCCATTTTCCACAAAGGTCTTCTTTTTACCCAGTGAAGAAAAATGCACATACCTGAATTCTTAGTAGAGTATAACAAAACCATGCACAGAGGTTAGTTTTTTGTTTAGTTTGTATTTGCTTGACTCCATTTTGTCCATTAGTTATTGTTCTAGAGTTTGATCTAGCTCTTTATAATAATATTAGCACTGTCATTCCTAATTTGTTCTGATATTAAAGATAAAAGAGAAACAAGTCAACAACTCTTTGGTTGTGCTTGTATATTGCATATATTTTTGTAGAAACTATTAAGTAGATATGTGATAAATCCTACTAAACAATGAGTATATATGGCTCATGACTTAGTAATGATATTTGACATTGGATTACTAAGATGTCACTTTTTGTTGATTTTCACTTGGGTATTCTTAGAATGCACCTAGTGTTATATCTGTGTGAAATCAAGTTTAAGTCATCTGGACACGGTGAATGCAAATTGTTTGTGTTGTATATGGTGTGGACGATAAATCTTCTCTTCATATGGAAAAAGACATAATTCAAAATACAAGTGATAAGTTCTCATGTCCATTAGAAGGGTTGGACGGTAATCGTGCACCAAATATCAGTCAAGAGAAAATGGGAACTATTTTGGACTCTGACTCGTCTAATACTCAAGTCCAGTGCTCGCAAACGACTTTGGTAGTATATTCCCCACCACATAGCATTGAAACTTTCATCCAAAATAGTATGATTTTCATCCAAACTTTCTCTGTTTGTTTAGAAGCAAATGATCTAATGTTTGACAAGTTTTTTATAGCATTGTTTCCTTCTTATGACTTAAATCTTGAATTTTGCAAGTCAGCCGCTAGAGCAGGACTTATTGGTAGTAAAATGGCTCGAAGAACTAGAAGTGTCGATGAATTTGAATTCAAACCTGTCGTAGAAAATCATAATCAAGGTTTAAGTTTTCTTTGATTCCCTATTATAAGGTAGAAAGATACTTGTATAACATTGTTGAACAATATTAGTTTAAAGTAAGAGTTAAGACATTTGTTTGTTTAATTATTTACTCTCAATAAATTTTCCTTTCAGCGGCTGGCAGTTGGTGTCTTTGTTTCTAGATTGGCTTTTGAAGAACAAGATTTCATAAAACCTTGGGAAGGACAAAAGGATAACTTGTATAACTTGATTCAAAGTCGGTTGGTGTCAGGGAATAAGTTCACCGCTAACAACTCTATTTAAAGGTTTCATGATATAGCCCTAAACTAGTTAAGTTAGAAAACACATAATGGATCTTTAGCTCAAATGGGAGAGCCCTTGGGAGTTGGAGTGCATCTTCACATATCCCAAGTGATGGTGGTTCAAATCCACCAGGATCCTTAATTTTTTTTTTATAGGTGTGATGGTTTAATGTGTTGTGGGTTAATGTGTTGTGGTTTTAGTCTTTACATTTCATCCATCTTCAGATATGCTTTTTGCTGGTAGACTTGGGGAGTTACTTTGTTACGATCCGAGCACAAAGAGGTTGGAGAGAATTTGTAGACTAAAGGGAGACACTGTGTTTTTCCTTTCTCAGTCAACCTGACTCCTCTATGTGCACCTCTGAAAGAAATAGTTGGTGAGCATTATTGGTGGGCATTACTGTCGTGATCGTGTCTAAAGTTAGAGCTTTGAAGTTAGATTAAGGTTGTGTACATAGATTAAGGTTTGGTTGTTACGGATTAGGATTTGGTTATGGATTAGGGTTTGAACTTGGAATTTGAAGTTTGAAGTTGAAATTTATATGTTTGAAGTTATTTTGTATGAATTTCGAATTTTAAGTTATGTATATGAATTTGAATATGAATTAGAACGTGAGTTTGAGTTTGAATTTGGATATGGATTTATGTATATGAATATGAATTTGAACGTTAATTTGAATATGACATGGTTTGATGTATATGAATATGAATTTGAAGTTATGTATATGAAGTAAGTTATGTGAATTTGATCCGGTGTTTAGATATGAAATGAAGAAAATAAAAAATATAAATGCAAGTTTTTGCTCCAAACGACCCAGTCAGGTCGCAAAGAAATATTCAAAACGATATGAAGAAATTGTTTCCAAAGATATTTTCCCTTGACCCACGCAGACCGCTTGTCTTTAGACCTAAACGACCCCATCCCATCGTTAAGGTATCAGCCAAGCGACCCCTCCATGCCGTTTACATTTGACTTAGACTACCCCATCACCTCGCAAGATCATCTCAAGATCGTGGCCACTCACCTCGCGAGATCATCTCAAGATATAAGGGTCTGTAATAAAACAAAACAAAAAATAAAACAAAACAAAATTAAAACAAAAAGAACACCTTTGCAAGTTCAAAACCAACGCCAAACCCTATTGTATTCATCAAACCCTTAACCCTTAACTAAAAACTAAGAATTAACTCTCTCCATTAAATCAGCTAACCAATTCTAACTGATTCTCTTCTCCATCAAACCTTTAAACTCTATCTAGTTTCTCGCCAACCAGAAAGAGAGATGGAATTGACAGCAACATTGAATGATTCATGTGAGCAAACATTGATTTTTCCATACTTATATTGAACATACAGAGTTATTTGCATCCTACTTATATTGGCAAGTTATATTTCGAAATTATTTGATGTTGATTTCAAACTAGATTAAAATCCTCAAAGATGATTGTTTTTTTTTTTACTTCTGTAGCTTTCAACTGATTATCTATTGTGTTTTCTGTAGAATCAATTGACGACATCTTTTTTCATACTGGAGTATCTGAGGAAAATGAAAATGAGGTCGCTTCGTCTGCTTGGCCAACTCGAGACGACATAGATATAGTTGATAGTGAAAAGATTCCATATTTTGGGATGAATTTTACAAGTCTGGAAAATGCGAAACAATTTTATATAGACTACGGAAAAGCATTGGGATTTAGTGTTGTTACTCGAAGTACCCAAAAAAGAATTCCACATTCAGATGAAGTGACTACTTGTCAAATGACTTGCGAGCGTTTTGGGACTTACATAGAACGAGTGAAAAAAAAAGAACAGATGAGGGGTCCGAGAAAGAAGTAATAAACAAGAGGAGAAACACGAATACGGTGAAATGTGGGTGTTTAGCAACAATGAGAGTGAAAAAATAAGTCAGTGGATTATGGAAAGTGGTGAAGTATGTTGATGCGCACAATCACAACCTTGTTAGTCCGGCGAAAAGGATGTGCATGCCTGTTTGCAAAAATTTGCCTGTTGCGGCTAAGATGTTGATTGACTCGTTTCGTGATGAAGGGTTACCTGTGAATAAAGTTGCTGATATACTTGACGGACCACAAAATGGTTTTTTTGACAGAGATTGTTGGAACCACTTAGGTTCGTCAAAGGAGTATAAGAAACCTGTCAAAGGTGATGCTACCGCAGTGCAAATTTTTTTTAAGAAGAAAAATATAGAAGATCCTAATTTCTTCTACGCAATACAGATGGATAGCAAAGCACGAGCAATTAATTTTTTCTGGGTAGATCGTCGATCACATATATAGTTTCAGTATTTTGGTGAGGTTCTTTTCTTCGACACCACATATCGCAAGAATGTATATGAAATGCCATTTGCACCATTTACTGGAGTAAACCAGCACATGCAGTCAATCCAGTTTGGTTGTGCACTCCTATTGGATGAGACAAAAGAATCTTTTGAGTAGGTTTTTCAGCCATGGGTGGGCATGCCCCATCTTCAATCATCACAGATCAAGATAGAGCTATGGCGGCGGTTGTTGCGAAGGTTTTCCCAAATACACGACATAGATTTTGCCTATAGCACATTTTGAAGAAATTCCCTGAAAAACTTCCACATGTTTATTTCAAGAAGTCATCTTTCAAAAAAGCTATCAAAATGTGTATTCAAAAAACTTATATTCCTAGTGCTTTTGAAACGAAGTGGAAGGAATTGATGTCTGCATATGAGTTGGTAGAGAATGAATGGCTCATTAGACTATATGAGATTTGAGAAAAATGGGCACCGGTTTATCACTTGGATACTTTCTATGCTAGCACTAATACAACCGAGCATTCCGAAGGTATGAATTCTTTTTATAAGAATTTTTTCCGTTCAACTACAACTCTTAGAGAGTTTGTGTTAAAGAATGATATGTGTTTGAGTAGAATTGTTCAAAGAGAAAAAAGAGAGGATCATACTACAGAATACTCGGATCACATTGTCGATAGTAATGCCTTTCTCTTGAAGAGTGCATTAAAAGTTTATACGAGGAATGTGTATGATAGGTTCAAGAAAGAATGTAAGAAAGCTCGAGCTGAGTATGTCTTGGATAATGATGAAAAGGGTAGTGATGGCTACACGAACTACATGTACAAGTCTCGAGTGGTAAGTGATCAGCATCAGTAGAAGGTGAAGTTCAACTCAGCCACAAAAGAAGGTAACTGTGAATGCAAACTTTTCGAGTTCCTAGGGATACCCTGTGGACACCTTGTAAAGGTTTTTCAATGTCGTGATATAGAGATACCCGATCCCTTTATTTTAAAGAGAGAGATGGAAGGGGCTAACAAATATAGAGCTGAGTATGATGGTGGACTAGTAAGTGGCCATGAGAGTTCTGAGGTACTAAGAACTACCCAACTTTAGATGGTTGCCAATCAATTAGTCTATGAAGTGGCTGAAGCAGATGAGACTTACCAATTGATGTTGAAAAGATTGCAAGAACTATCGTTGGAGATCAAGGAAATAAAAAATACTAATGACCAGAGCAAGATTTCAGTTGTGGATTCATCCACTGTCCATGAAAACTCACAACCTACAATTGATGCCTCTCAAGTATTACTTATGAATCCCAACATCTCAGAAACTAAAGGAAGGAAAAAGGAAGTGAAGGTTTACAAAAGTAGTACGAGAATCAAAGGAGGTTTGGAGAAAGGCATTGCAAAAGCTACCAAAGAGAAGACAGGTAGGAGATATGCTAGCTGTAACCAGGTTGGTGTTAATGACAACAAACGCAATTGTCCACAAAATCCAAATAGGAAGAAGGGGATAAGTAAGTAAATTTTCTAAACCTAGTTTCTATAGTTTTCATTCATTCCTAGTTTACTAAATTTTCTTGTTTGGAGTTCACTGTAAAATTGACATTTGTCATCACTTTCTTACTTGACAGTTATTGATGAAGAGATTGAGGATGTGGATGATCATAGAGATCATCACGACGATGAAGATAGAGATGGTGATGAAGACAACGAAGATAGAGATGGTGAAGAAGTTGAATTTAAATTGTGAAGTTATGTATATGAATTTGGAATTTGAAGTTATGTATAGTAGGGTTTGAATTTGGAATTTTAAGTTAGAATCATTTATGTATGAAATCGGGAAGTTATGTATATGAATTTGGATTTTGGTTATGTGCATTTGAATTTCATGTTATGTGCGTTTGTATATGAATATGAAAATGTGCGTTTGAATTTCACGTTGAATTTGAATATGAAATTAGAATGTGAATTTTAATTTGAATTTGGTTGGATATGACATGAACTTTGTTTGGATATGAAATGATCTTGGTTTGAAGTTTGATTAGGGTTTCGTTGGATATCAAATGAATTTGAGTTTGAATTTGGTTGGATATGTGCATATATGAATTTGGTTTGGATATGAAACGAACTAAAATCAAATAAAAAAATTTATTAGATTTTGGTCCAGACAACCCACCCAGGTCGCACAAAAGCATCCAAAACCGTGCCCAAATATCGTTTACAGACGAAACTGGCCTTAACGACCTCTGCAGATTGCTGGGATATAGACCCAAACGATCTCATGGGGTCGTTTAGAGGGCTTATGAGCGGTTTGAAGAGATCGCTTTCTAATACTTATCTGCGACCTCACTGGGTCATTTGGACCAAAATTCTAGATATTTATAACTGGATTTTGATTTGTATTTTTCACTTCACTTCTTTTAACACAATACTACGAAAAAAGAAACCCAACTACTTAGAACCCTAACCCAAGAATTAACTTCTGTCAATTGGTTCATCTATCAATTCCTCTATCAATTCCTCTATCAATTCCTTTTTAACAACGATATGTCTGATTCCTCTGTCAATCCAGGTTAGTGTAGCCACATCTCACCTAATGATTGGGATCATCTTGGAGACCTACGCTTCACTAATGTACCAAGTCACACTAATACATTGAGTGATTTTCAACGTCGCAATGAAACGTTGGAGATACTTAATGACCGATATTAGGGAAATATTAGTCGTATGCGGAGAAGGGAAAAGAAACTTTTAAAGAGTATTGAAGAATTGAAGAAGGAAAATGATTCAATGAAGAAAAACATTTTTACTGCCAAAATTGTGTTGTTCTTAATTGTGAGTTTGTTGGTTGGTGTGGGCATTGGCTAGATGGTTTTGGTTTAATTACCCTTAATTAGGTGTTTGATGTATGTAAATTATGTTGTCTATTGATGTAAGAGATCTCTATTTTGTTTGTTCATGTAAGAGATCTCTATTTTGTCTATTCATGTAAAAGATGTCTAATGCTATTTGTTCATGTAAGTAAGACATCTTCTGATGTGTTTTGTAATTAGTGTTTGTACGTATTTTGTTGTATAATGTTATCTAATGTTTTGATCTCTAAGTTTTATAGGAAATTCCATTGGTGTGGGCATAGGCTTCATGGTTTTGTATTTGAGGAATTGGGTTTGGTTAGGGATTAGGGATTAGGGTTTAGTTAGGGTTAGGGTTATGGATTAGGGATTAGGGATTAGGGTTTGACGTTGAATTTGAATATGACATTTGAATTTGACATTTAAATATGAATTTGATGTTGAATTTGAATTTGACATTTGAATTTGAATTTGACGTTGAATTTTGAATTTGAATTTGATGTTGAATTTAAATATGACATTTTAATTTGACATTTGAATATGAATTTGATGTTGAATTTGAATTTGAATTTGACGTTGAATTTGAATTTGACATTTGAATTTGAATTTGAATTTGACATTTGATTATGAATTTGACGTTGAATTTGGAATTTGAATTTGAAGTTGAATTTAAATTTGACATTTAAATTTGAATTTGAATTTGACGTTGAATTTGAATTTGACATTTGAATTTGAATTTGACGTTGAATTTGACGTTAAATTTGGAATTTGAATTCGAATTTCACTCTAAACGATATTAGCAGACCGCTCAGAATCACTATAAACGATATTGGCAGACTGCTTAGAGTCACTCTAACGATTCCTTTAGAATGCTTGAAGTTGATATAAACGACCCTGTCAGATCGTTTGTCTCTATAGACCAGCAATCTGAGCAGCCATTTTCGTCTTTGAACGATATGTGGGGGTCTTTTTCTACGTTGTTGTACGACCTAGGTTGGTCGTTTAGACCAAAATCAAAGCGAATTTACTATTTGATTTAGTTCATTTCATATCCAAACCAAATTCATATATATACATAACATCAACTTCATATTCATATACATACAATCATATTCAAATTTAAACTCAAATTCACGTTCAAAATCAAATCATATTCATATACATCAAACCATATTCCAACTCAAACTCAAATTCAAGTTCAAATTCATATTCAAATTCAACTTCAAATTCAAACGCACATTTTCATATTCAAATTTATATACATCACTTCAAATTCGAAATTCATAACTAATAACTTCAAACATATAAATTCAAATTTCAAATTCCAACTTATAACCCTAATCCAACCAAACCCTAATCCAACTTCAAACCCTAATCCCTAATCAAACCCTAATCCAACCAAACCCTAATCTATATACAAAACTCTAACCCAACTTCAAAGCTCCAACTTTAGACACGATGATGACGGTAACGCCCACCAATAAACTTGCATTGGGTCAAGTTTTCCGCTTTGTGGAACGATCTCCTTGCTTCCTCAGGAATCTCAGGCCCACCCAATTGCAGACCTTTCTCAAGAATGAGAGTAGTTTCATCGAGAACGTTGCTCTATAAAAAGAAATACAAACCTAAGTTAGCATTTACAGTTTTAAAAGAGTGGAACTACAATTATAAAGCACAAAACTCACCAGCTGAACACTAGAACTTGGAAGTGATTGTAGGGAGAAATGAATAGGTTGTTGAGGATTTATCATGCGAATGTGAGTATTCATTTCATACCATTCCATATAGCCAAACTCACACTCCCATGGATAACTTGCCGGGGGTCCTCGATTTTGGGGTTGGATCACGTGATTCTCCTATGTGGTCTAATATACCGAAGCAAGATTCCATTTGACCTCATACCCACGTCCGTTGGTAATTCTCATCGCGACATTTGGCTGTGGAGGATTGGCGGGTATAAGTTGTAGGTGACCCAATTGACGAACCGCCCTACAAACAGCATAAAGCTCGACGACACCAAAAAAGCATATAAAGCCCTCAAAATAAACAATATCATCCACCGCCCGTAAAGCTCTAACATTGTTGTAGGGCCACCATTCAATCTGTCATATAAGAAGTTAAATAAATCAGTAATCACATACTCCAACCATCAATTAATCAATAAAATATTAAACAAACCCATATACTTACCATCAAACAAGTTGTCTAATCAAGAAATTTTCGAAAACAATGCAATGCATGTTTTGCGTTAACATAGTGTGGAGTGGCAATTGAGTGCCTATGACATCGAGGTTGCGCCAACTCATACTCCAGGTTTGGGATTGGCCTGAAGCACAGGAAGTACTCGTATATCCATGCCTAAATGAGAAAATACACACACAATTAAATTACTAATAAGATAAAGGGTTAACATATAAACGAAAATACTAAATATTTTACCTGTAGGAGAGTGAAATAGCCTGAAATGCCTTTGACTTTGCCACCTGTGGCAGCCCAAAGACCACAGTACAAGTATGCAAGTATTGCTGCACCCCACGCATAGTCTTTGATCTCACTATAAACTTCAACAGCAACCTCAAGTAACAAACAGGCACTATAGTCCCAAACTTGTCGGGGAAGAGAGTACATCCAAAAAAGAATAACAAATAACCTCTGACAGCACGTTGTACCTCTACCAAAGTCGACGGCTGCTTCACAACCCATTTTACTTTAACCGCACTATCATGCACCTTCCCAGCCATGTGATGCTTCAGGAATTGTAACCTTACTTTTGATATGAAGTGGATGGCTTCCAACTCCTCCTTAATCACTCCCAACGATATATTAAGAGCACGGTTAAGAATATTCTGAGTCTATTCCAACTTCATATCAATGTTCCCTTGCATGGCTCTTCCTTTGATCGAGACTCCTAGGAGTTAGGAGACATCATCCAAAATGATAGTCATCTCCCCAAACGGCATATGAAATGTGTTGGTCTCCAGATGCCACCTCTCCATAAACGCAGAGACCAACACTGAATCCTGATGCTCGTATACTCCCATCACGAGATCATACAAACATGTCCTTCTAAGCTCGTTTTCAAATCTATGAGAGTTTTTAAATTCTGACTCCAGATTCCATTGATTTAACTTGGCTAGGTGTTGACCACACTTCAAAACTCCGTGCTCCTAAAACAATAAAGACAACAAAGAGTCAATGAGGAGAAGATTTAATTTCATAAAATAAATAAAATTAAAGTACTAGTTAATATTAATATTACCTATCCCTCTCAAACATCGCGAGCAATGTGCACAACATAGTCATACAACAGCTGATCCTTGACACGTCTTACCACTCTAGTCAGGCCACCATCATATGTGCCTAGTTGGTAATCCTTGTCTTTCTTCAATTTTCTCACAAAAGTTTGAACAGGACGTACCACCAGTGCCTCCATTGTTTCCTCTACTGCTTCCTCCTCCTCATTATCCTCTTCCTCATTGTCATCCTCCTCCATATCGTCGTCAACCTCCTCCAGATTGTCATCCTTTTCGTCCCCCTCCTCATCGTCGTCACCATACTCTTCATCATCCTCCTCTTCCCCTTCCCCTTCCTCTTCCTCATCACCATCAACATTCTCCTCTTCCCCTTCCTCATCACCATCAGCATTCTCCTCTTCCCCTTCCTCATCACCATCAGCATCCTCCTCTTCCCCTTCCCCTTCCTCTTCCCCTTCCTCATCACCATCATCATATTCCTCTTCACTGTCACCACCATCTAAATTCTCAGGAAGAACTACATCGACATCGACATCCTCATCCTTATCTATATCCTCATCTAAATCTAAATCTACATCCTCATCTACAATAGGAGCCCTTATTTCTTTATTCCTTTTTCTTTTATTTTTTTTCTACTACCTCTAAATCACCTACACCTACTACATTATTCGGATCAGTGGCTTCCCGATCCCCTCTACGGGCGGATGCTGATGTGGCCCTTCCTCTTTTTTTCTCAGGCAGGTCAGCACGACTCGAACTACTACTGCCGCCACTAAGCAATTTCTTCACACCTGTGTACATGGTTTTCGCTACATTCTTCACATTCTTTGATCGAGGAGCCATTATTACTACAAAAAATAGTAATAAACTGATAGGGTTATATACTAAAAGCATTACTTTTGTATTAACTCTAATTCTTTATATTTTGAATGAGAATCATATGGGCAAATGTTATGCATATTAGATATGTTATTAATTATATTTATGTGTCTAATATTTTATGTTGTAGATGATATGACATGTGGTGACACACAGAAGATCATATCATCAGTACCTTATAAAGTATAAGTAAACGTTCACAACCTAGATGGATTTGGACAAACCATTGGTATGGTTGTAGTATAATCTGCTATTAGTCTATCTTGACTACAGGATTACACTAGTACACTTTGTGTGTATTAAACAGGACCAAGTGAGGTTGTTTCTCTTTATACTGACTATATAAGAGAACAAATACCTCTATTATTATGGATGCTTGTCCTCTTAATCCGGATATAATAATGGGCACTTACGTGCATTGTACATTGCTTTAAATCATAAATAAGTAAGATTCATTTGTGAATCAACAAACTCGATAGATTGGGTAATGACATTATATGTAAGGTGTGCTATTGATTATAGAAGGAATCTGTGACCCGCAAGAAGTCGGATTGATGATGTCCCCTTGAGGAGCTCATAAGGATTGTCATGTAAACCCTACATGTGGATTTAATCCGACATGACAATGAGGTTGAGTGGTACTACTCAAGTACATAAGAAGTTGATTAATATAGTTGTCAATAACTTGACTTAATCAACGGGCATTTGATATATTAACACGGGGAGATCAACGAGTATATAATATGGAACACATAACCGTAATACACGTAATTTGGGATTAGGGCGGTAGTCCAACAATGGCCTTTAGTGGAATAAGCCATTTGTTGACGGACTTGGGTCGTGTGTTTTGGGAGAACATGGGAAGCCCAAGCTCGTCAGGAGACCTAACCCTAATTTGTCCTCATGGTCCCTGTTGTAGCCTATATAAAGAAACCCTTTTCTCTTGGCCGATTTATTTAGTGATTGCTCAAGAGAGGCAAAGAGAGAAAGAAAGGGCTGGTAGATCGTTGCCCACACAACGTCCATTCCAAGGATAGGAATACAACAGAAGATCAAAAGGTTGTTGATTCATAGAGCTATTGGATTCTCAGAGATATCACAGTTGTTCAAAGGTATGAATTCCTAACCAAACCGTGAACACCCTTATTCTGCTGCGAGTGGGTTTTCATGGTTTGTAAACCATTCGATGCAACCATAACGGTTCCTACATAAACAAGTATTACTAACAAGGTAATTTAAAAAATAGTTGTCTTCTTCGGAAAATGACAACAAAAAAAAACGAACATAACCACTCCAAATTGAAGAACAAATAAACATAACCACTCCAAATAAAAAAAAAAAAAAAAAAAAAACCCACTCCAAATCGAAAATGGCTTAACAACCATGAATATGGATACCAGTTTCATGATCCATAGTACAGTTGTAAGTGGGATGAACACAAATAACTGATAGAGTTGGCCAGTCTAGGAATTGAATTAGATCTTCAAAAGATGGTGAGGGGGGGACTCTAATTTAATTTTTGATTGAAAAAAAAATATTAAATACTCGCATCAAGGATCCAAGTTCAACCTTGACCTTTCACAATCTTTGAGTCTATAAAAGATTGCTAAAGCTACCCTACTTACAAGACATGTTACAAGTCCCAGGCCTCTCGCTCTAAAAGGAGTAAACTCTTCTCTCTTTTTCTCCTTCATCTCCTAGTTTGAGATCACCAACTCTATAACCAAATTTAAGAATACAACATCGTATGTTGAGAAAACTAATAAGCTATCTTGTCAAAGGTGTCAGTACCACTTAGGTGCCTTATAGAGTGAAAAATGTTGTAGATTGTTGTCAAAGACGTTTCCATAACATTGCCAAGGAGCTTAATACCTAGCTCCTCCCTCGCCCTTTACAAACATAGCTTGTAAGAGAAAAGTATAAGATACTGAACAGATTGATTATGACCGTAAGATAAAGACAAAAAGCAGTAAACTCACACAAAACAAACCAGTAACCTCCATTATATTCTTCACTGACTAAGGATTTATAAGGCTCAAGGCCCATATCTCATGTATAGCAAACCTAATAGTAGTTATTTAATAAGCCTTAACATCATAAAGGAATTACGTATTCCAAATTATCCAAGAGGATGCAACAAAAACAAACATAATAATAGAAATCATCTACAAAGGTTAGTATCACTCAGAAAAGGGTCAAAAATAATAGTTACAACAATAATAATTTAACATCTTAGTATCCACCATATGACAATAGATCCTGGCTCACAGTCACAGACTCACAAACACAATATCTTATCATATGTGGGAGTTTGGAGTCTTGCCAAGGGTTTTAGTCTTCCCGATAATCCAATGTTAAAGCTAAGTTCTTGAACTTCTATAAAAGTTAGGCTCACAGACTTCATAGTTATCCCATGTATTACAATATTTCAAGAGAGACGATGACATTATTAATTCTTTAATAGCAGTTGCAGTGATATTAGCATAAGAACCTGAGAATATCTATACAACAACAACTGATAAGAGCCCAAAATTGTAGTTTTAACCCTGTAACAGTCATACTTTTAGACCAATTATGTGAGTAATAATTAAGAGTTAATACTGATTACGTGTTTTTATGCATTTCAGGCTTCAAAGTCCATTATGTGCAGAAATGTACCACTTTAGCGAGATAAAGGAGTAAAGGTCGGTTGCTAAGGAGTTCTGTGATTAAAGGCCAAGATTCAAGAAGACAAAGCCTTTCTAAAGCCCGATCAAAAGCTGAAAAGTCGACGCTGGCGTAAAACAAAGATCCAAAGTCGTGAGAACTTCCGGGCGTATCTTTGGACTCGGACTTGAATTGGGCCTACCTTATGTCAAAACGACCGCCTCGAAAGAGCTTTCCAATGGTCTAAGCCTTGACCCAATCAGAGGAGCAGAAGTGGATGAAAAGTCTGTTGAAGCCAACTGCGGTGAAGAGGCCTTTTGATGAAAGAATTGGGTTTTGGGCCCCGATTCTCACGGCCCCAAAACATGGATCCAAGCCCATGCACGATTTTTGGATCCAACATATAAAAACCAAAGCTTAGCTCTTTGTTAATGGTAGCTAATTAGACCTAAAAATATAGATAATTCTAGATCTAGATTTAATTGTTTTTAATTTAGTTTAGCTTCAATTCAATTCTTGTTTTAGATTAAACTCTTAGAATCATTGTTCTTAATTAGTTTGATAAATAAAATAGCTATTTGTCAATTTCGATTTTGTCATTTCAAATTATAGATCTAGTTTTAATTCTTATTGATTATCATTTCTGAGTTGTTAAATTAGATTGAAGTATTGTTAGTTAAATTAATCAAGTTAGAATTTTGATATGATGTTTAGTTATAATAATATGGGAAATGATGGTTTGATGAATCAAGGCTAAACCTCGATTAGAGGGGTTGATGAAGCCTTGATGAAAGCTTAGTTGTATAAGTGTAGAATCGTTGTAGAGTCTATTCTATTCTAGAAGGTCGTGTTTCGCCATGAGAATGGGTAAACAACCTCACATGCTAGTTTTAATTGGTAGAAATGCCATGTTAATTAGGGATTAGAACGAGCAATTCATACAGTAAGAACGTAAGAATTGGATTACAACAGTCTATGCTAGGTGATTAAGTTGGATTCGAGGTGGAATCAATTCCCCTCTAATTCTTTATCTAGATTCACATTCAAGATTCAAGATCATTTAGTTATTAAGTAACTTGTTAATTTCATTCACCTCGTAGTATAGAATTCCCCTCGTAAACCTCTCATTAGACTTAAGACCGATTAGTTAACTATGAAATCATTCCATGCTAGAGGACTAGGAGTGGAACAAATTTGTTACTCCACTCTATTTCGATAGAATTGAGAGTAGAAAACTTGATAAATATAGACTCGTATAAGTTTTAGTTTATTTGCGTTTTGAGTTTTATCGTTCATTTCGTAGGTAAACTATCATTTTATGATTATCAACAACCAATAAAACAACATATCAGAAATAAATTTCCCTAATGTGTGTAGTTTATCTTCATAAAAAGAGATCTATCATCAAAACATCGATTACAAGGTTAGTTTACAGCTTGCAACCGTATCCTATCACTACCATTCCTAAACCATTAACGACCCATTTCAAGGATGGTGTAAGTTATCGAAGGTTCACAAGAATTTAGCAAATGGCTCGATCAGCTGGCTCAAATTCTAGTCCAAAAATCATTCTAGCCTTAAATTAAGTCAATCCCATTATTCCAAATATCATTTTAGAGCATTACATACACATTCTATAACACTAATATAATTCAAACAAAATGAAGAAGGGGCAAAGAGAGTTTAAAAAAAAAAAAAAAAAAAAAACCTGAATAGTGTGATTGTATCTCTTGTACTTGCGAAGCTGATAAACAAACCCAATATTGCAAGTTTACAAGCACCCGTATCGATTTGGTTATGGTTAAGTTTGAGAATTTTGATTTTAGAGATTTGGTTAACTCGTATTCGTTTTTGCTGGGAGTGGGCTAGAGACGAGACAAAGGTCATTTTTTTTTTGGTTTATTTTAATTTGGGCCGTTAGATCTGGAGATGGAGTGGGCGAGATGAGTGTGTGAGATTTGGAGTGGGTGAAATTGGGAATGGACGTATCCCTCCCCTATATATATATATTGTGGGTTTACCAAAAAAAAAATTAGGACCCATGTTTAGGGGTGTTAAAAGGGCCGGGTCGGGCTAGCCAGACCCTCAAACCATGAAAGCCCTCATGCCTAAGGGTTGGGTCAGTCCGCCCCTAATGTGTGTTGAGGGCCGGGTCGAGTCGGGTCAGGACATAAATACGCAAGCCCTTACTCGCCCCTCAGCCCTCAATTTTGAGAGCCAAATAAGGGCCGGGTCGGGCCCAATCAAATTATACACTACTAATTTACTTAATTTTTTTTAGTAGTTTTAATTATTTTTATTATACTTTTGATTATGTATATCAATTTCAATTAAGGATATAAAACTTATTTTTATATATTTAGAAAATGAGATATAGAGATGGTGGAACACTACAACATAAAAGAGCTGTTGTGACACTTTAGAAATGTTACAAAAGGTTTTTGTAACATTTCAAAAAATGTTGTAAAAGCCCTTGTTACAAAAGTTGTAACATTTCTAAAATGTTACGAATGTAGGCTATATAACATTTTGAAAATGTCATAAAATATGTAATATTTTGGAAGTGTTACGAATTGAGCTATCACAACACTTTCGAAAAGCTACAAAGCTGTTTTTGTGGATTGCCTAATAGATGTGATCACATCCATCCACAGATTTGGCTACTCACAGGTTATAGTAAAGAAAGACTTAAATTTCCATAATAATAAGAACTGGACAAACATGAAAATAAATCAAAACCAAAACTAAAGATGTCATTAACCATTTTGGAGTTTTCCTAAGTATCATTTTTGCCTATTACTCATACAAAGTTGATTACAAAATAATACATTCCCCAAATAAAATGTAAAGCAACAAGCAAATTAACAACATTGGGTTGATTTAATCCATTAGGCCCGGATCAACACCATTCTCAATTTTTCCAACTCCCATCCTAAGATCTTGTCTAACAACCAAAACCTGCAATTAATGATTCCCATGTAAATGAGACACCCATCATCAAAATTCAAACAGAACCACTTATAAACAAGATTACTTAATATATAGTATTCTTATAGCTAACAGAATCATGATATTTTCCTATTTTTAACTTGCAGGCACTTTGCCCTTAGATATAATGTAGGGCATTCAACTTCCACAAAAACAGATGTTATATTAGTTTTGACCAGAACTTACAGCACAAGAAAGTGAAGTATTACTATCATTCAAAGGGTTTCTTACGTGAGTCTCAATACTTCTCTGATTATCTAGTTCTATAGCATAATCCTCCAAAATATCCGAAATAGAAGAACCAGTGACCCTACTATTCTCTCTAGTGTTAAGACTCAAGATGCTCCAGAAGGCGAGACACACTGGCAATTCCAGCATTTACCTCTGCTAACTTCCGAGCCAAGATTAGACATGGAAGTGTTTCAAGAAAACAACCTCTTTCCATCCCCCTTGCACTCTTTGTAACCGACTCTTTGTATCTGTAATAAAGGGGGTTATGATTAAAAGAAAAAGAAAAACACAGACAAAGAACATTTATCTCTTAGAGATTCTGAGATGGACTGGAGTTCAGATGGTCCTGCTCTATCTTGATTAATATGAGAAGACTAGCTAGCAGAGTTTCTATAAATAAATTGATAGACAAAACAATCTTTAGATCAAGTTGCATTCGGGAACTGAATAGTGCGAGCTCATCGGTATAATATCATCAACTTTATCCTTTTTTGTTTTGGTTGGTGTGGGGGGAGTGACCTCTCGTTTGTAGCTTCGTCTATTTCACATTTATAAACTTTCTGCCACTGCGTGATCAACTAAAAAAGGTTGTCTTCATTAGTTCCCACTATTAGTTTCCACTATTAAGGACTCTAAAGAACATGAAGTAATAAAGAATAATGACACAAATCCTTTTTGGTATCCACCTTATATTACTGGCTTAGCTATTGGCTTTGCCTATTTTCAGTTGAGGTATCTATGGTATTTAATATCTCATAACTAGAAACTACAGAAAGTTGTAGTAATAACGACACACTATCACACACATGCACCAAATACACAGAAATCGTTCAACTTTAATTTGCATGTATGAATAGCAAAACACAATGAACAAATCTAACTCACCCCTTCATCGTCTTCAAGTTCTTTGATACTAAATGAGCAAAAGGAGTATAAACCAAAATCTGCTCATCAGCATCACTCTCCAAATTCAAACCTTCATTTTCTTTATAACCCTAACAAAAAATTAAAATTTTACAAGTTTTAACTACAAATAGTTAACATTGAACTGTAATTTTGATTAAAGTTAGAACTTACCAAAGAATGAGATGAAGTCATCAAATCACAAGTTCTGCAAGTGTAAGAGATGAAAATTCAAACGATAGATTCAAATCACCATGAAGCATGAACAAGCTTCAATGGCGGACAAGATTAAATTCGAGAGGAAGGTTTGAGGATTGATTCATAAATGAATGAATTGAGTTGATTTATGATTTTTGGGGAAAAATATTTGGGGCTTTTTTCTTCTCGTAGCGTATTGGATGAAATATTTTCTATTTTTCGATAATGGACGAAATATTCTGATAAATCAACATTTTTCGAAAATAAAACCCTGGCACCACTTTGTACTTGAGCGTTTGTACATTTTCTCTTTTGGCCACATATAAACAAAAAGTGTCACAAACTATGCCTTCCTGTGATTTGTAACTTCTAGAATGGAAATGTTGCAAAGACAAGAAAATTTAGTAACATTTCATTGAAAAGTGGTACAACCCACGCAAAATTTGGTAACATTTCACCGAAAGTGTTACAAGTCAGGTAAAATTCGTAATATTAAAAAATAAAATGATACAAAACAATGTTACATTATATAATTTGTAACATTTTGTGGAAAAATTGTTACAAATGTTTGTTGTGGGTAACGTTTCCCGCAAAAAATTGCAAAAGACATGTTACAAAAGCCCATATTTGTTGTAGTGGAAAAGATGAAAGTCTTACACTTTCAATATTGAACTATGTTACTACATTAGAATTGCATGTTAACTTTGTCTTTATATAGCGTATATATCTCTCTTTCATTTAATTATAAAAAATGTATATGTTATGTTCTAATCTACTCCTTATTGAATACTAATTGTAGCGAAACAAATTGATATAACCTAGATAATTAAATTATAATATATATATGCAATGTAAAACAACAACAAAAATTATGAGGGCTGGTGAGGGCCTAATGAGGGTCGGGCTCATGTTCCAGAACCTAAACCCTAACCCGCCCCTCAAATCTATGAGGGCCAGCTTTTGAGGGCTTTTGCAAGCATTTTGGGCCGGGTTGAGGGCCTGAGCGCTGAATTATTACCCCTACTCAGGCATGATAGTGCTAGTAAACGGTTTCGGTTCGGTAAACAACGGCACATTCGCACACCCGAATTTAAGAAAGTTCATTTCCAAAAGCGGAGACTTGCTCCGTTACTTTTTGCACTTTTTCCACACATGGCCCCCTCATCTTCCGCCCTTTCCAGACTTGCTAATCTCCAAAGACATTTTCAAGACGACACCACCAAGGTAGAGTAACACACACAAACTATAACCAATTATTATTTTATTCTAATATATTACTTACGGTTGTGTTCAGGATGGTACTTTGAGTAGAAGAGGGAATGTAAAAATATCACCAGAAGTAGCCGACGCATTGTCACGTGGCGACGCAGTTGTTGCTCTAGAGTCTACTATTATCTCCCATGGTATTCTTATTTTTTTCATAATTAATTTTGTATTGTTTTGAATTGTGTTGAATACTGACTGGGTTTATGATGACTAGGAATGCCGTATCCACAAAATTTAAAGACGGCGAAGGAGGTGGAAGCAATTGTAAGAGAAAATGGAGCTGTCCCAGCTACAATTGCTATTTTAGACGGTGTACCATGCGTAGGTATATTGTAATTCTAAAGTTTACACGAGTCTTTATTTCCCCAAGCTTGTCTTCGGATTAGCCTACTCTAGTACTTAACTTTTTCAAACTTGGCAGTAGTGTTGGCCTGTTTTAGGGGAAGTTGTTGTATGTAAACATTTATTGGACAGCCACCAACTATGAATTCTCGTTATAATTGATGTATTTGACGTTTTACGTTGTCTAGTGTCCTTGTTAATCTCTGCGATTCTCATGGGCTTTTTCCTTAAATATTTTTTATGTTATCCCGAGTAGATATATTTGACAATTTTGAAGTTGTGGCTGTGATTTTGGTAACTATTGTTACGTTAAATAATTTTTTTTTTGTTCATTTTTAGGTCTCAATGCTGAAGAACTGGAAAGACTTGCTAACCTTGGCACTAGAGTTCAAAAAACAGCTCGCAGGGACATTGCACATGTTGTGAGTAGATACAGTTACATTCCGCCATGTTTTCTTATGCTTTATTATTAATATTATTATTGTTATTGTTATTATTATTTTTTATTAATATTATAATATTTAGTTATAAGATAACTATACAAGTCTGCGGCAGTAAGAAAGTTTGTTTATTAATAGGTATATAAAGGAAAAAAGGTTTACAGTCATTCTAAGTTTTTGTTGTGATTATGGGACTGAAATCAATGCATTCAATGTTATGCACTTGTACCATTTAAAAATATAGCGATACTAGAGGAAATGCATGTACATTGCATATGATTAACACTATATTACAATGTTTTGAAGTGGGTAATAACCGTAGTAGCTATGAAGCACCGATACGTCCCTAGGGGCGAAGTATCCGTGTCCGATACGGATACGCCCCGATACGCGTCCGATACGTGTAGGATACGCGATTTGGAGTATCCGATTTTATAATTATTTTTTTAATTTCCGACCCGCGGGGGTATGTGGGGGACAGTAATCTCACACATACAAGAAATTTTTTTGGAACTTAAAAAAAAAAAAAAACAAGTGAAATAAAATCCAAGTTAAGAAGAGATGCAAGAGAAGAAAGATGAAGTGAATCCAAGTTATACATGTAAGTTGCTGCTTAATGTGTTTGAATTGGTCATTTTATGAAGTAGAATTGCCATTTTAATTTGAATTTGGTGAAAAATGCTCAATTATATAATATTTATATATATATTATTCAAACGTGTCCATGACGTATCCGTGTCCTATATTTTTGAAAAATGCCGTGTCCGCGTATCCGTGTGGTGTCGTATCGGTGTCCGTGCTTCCTAGCGTAGTAGCATTAACACGACTCTCTGTACACAGCAAAATATCAAAAGCTGAGGTTTGTCAATCCAAACGTGGATACCTATCCAACATAGGCGTTTTTTCTTCTTCTTCTCCATCTTAATATATTAAGTAGTAAGTGTCGATGTTACACAGGTAATAACAATAAACTTTTGAATTCATGTCAAGTGGTGGTTAGATTTCCATTATTTTTCATTTAATCATAAAAGTGAAGGCCCATTGGCAGAATCTTTTTGAGCACTTCTTAACTTTTGAATTGTGAAATGGTGTACTGGATCAAGTCTTTTTCCCTACTAATTATGTTGTTTGAGGGTGAGTTCTTTTAATCATGCAAAGAGTTCTGTTTAGTGAAGAAAGTTTTGAGACTTTTGTCCCAACTGCAATTCTTTATGAGCAGAATATCTGCAATAGTGCAATCAATATCTTTTACTGCAGAGCAACCAACCATAGTGTTTCCATGTGTCTAGGTTGGTGAAGTATGTGGAGTCATGGGAATGATCCTTGGTTTGGTCCTGCAGTCCTGCAAATAGTTCCTGATGAATTGCATCAAAGTATAAAGGTCAAAGACATCGGGGTTCTGGGTCCCGCTGGATATTTCATTATTTCCTTCATATGATGGTCTGTAGGGCCTAACTCAGAAGTCGGGGGTTTAATCTACAAGATAGGAGGCAGTGGCAATTTTACCAATAAAATACAGTAGTACTCTAGAAATCTGATCACATTAATTTCACTAGGAAATTGTTGAACTTTCTTTTTTCCTCTTAAACACCTATCGTAAGCTGGAAATTGTGGAACAATAGTCATTAAATGGTTGAGGATGTGTAGAGTATTCGAATTCTGCTTGCTTAATCTAAGTTCAAATATCCAATGATCATCAAGTAATTAGTCATCCTTGATGTGAGCGTGCACTCCGTGCAGCCATGCAGTCACCTATACCTTAAGTACATTATCAGTTTAGCAACTTGACATTGATAATTTATGTAAAACACTATTATGATTTGTTTTCAGAGATAATTCTAAGAATCGTTGTTTTCAAGAAACACTTCAAGTAAAAGGTTGGCTATCACATGTTTGTGTGCTGGTCTGATAAACAGAAAGTTGCATCTCCGTCTAATAAAATGGCTTATCAATATCAAGTTCTCAGCAGTGCAATAGCTCTGTTACCATATTAGAGTTTGACAAAATTGTACTTCATTGGTTACATAATATTGTTATGATTACCATATGATGAAATGTAGACCTAAAGAAAAGTAAGATAGAAATTGATCATAAGATAGATATACAATGGGTCAAACACTAAGATATATCTGTTCCTATGATAGGTACGAGTCTCCCTCACCATATTTCTAAGGTCCTAAATAGCAAAAAATCGGAAATATCCTTCCTTAAATTATGATTTATTATTGTTTATTAGGGTGCTTATTGGCGCACCTTATTTCGATGCACAAACAAACTCAATCAATCTTGTTTTTTCTAGTTTTTTTTTTTAATGCCAACTGTGGTAATTTCAAATTCATGTTTGCACTCCTTGTTGACGTTTGTTTGTTTGTTTGCAGGTGGCTAGTGGAGGCAATGGTGCCACGTCTGTCTCTGCAACCATGTTTTTCGCTTCTGTGGTAGCTACTCTGTGCTTTGTTGCTTCTATGCTTCTTGTTTTGTACATAAGTACATGCATACGTGTTTGAATTATTTCCAGTAAATTTATATAATAACAAGCTCGAATTGACCAAGCAATCTGCAGGTTGGCATCTCTCTGTTTGTTACCGGGGGAATTGGAGGGGTGCATAGACATGGTGAACATAGTAAGTGCGTCAATGATCTTTAGAGTTTCAGTCTACATCTCATTTTGAAGATCATAGCATGAATGTAAGGCCACAGGTAGAGTACCCAGCCTCTCCTAGGCAAACCACTACTAAACGATTTGCGGTAATGCATCCTTATAACTCAGGCAATAACATCTGCTAGAATAGCCACTGACTGGAGATGGTATTGATTGCACAATCCAGATGGCCCACCAAATAACATTTCCTAATTTCCTTAATACATTAGTCATATATTTAACTAGTATCTAGGTATATATTCTTAGGAAATTGGCTGGAACTGGAGCCTGTATTTGTCAGATGGATCATGCATCATACTACCAAACTGGAATGTGATTTGTGATCACTGATTGAGTCGGTCATCCCGTGGCCATACTTGTGAACAGAAACCATAACACTTAAAAGTTTGTTTTATGATTTTACTGACAAGATTAATTCTGATTTGAAAAATTGTATCACTATTCCCTGAGATTTATACAAGGGTTATAAACTTAAAAGAATACTTTTGTGGCAGCCATGGACATATCTTCTGATCTTACAGAGCTTGGAAGAACTCCAGTTTCAGTTATATCTGCTGGTGTGAAGTCAATTTTGGATATTCCAAGAACCTTAGAGTATTTGGTCCGTACTTTGTATTTAAAAAATTATCTTGACAATGAATATGTCATTAGTTGGAATTCGTA
The DNA here is from genome assembly GCF_015680905.1 of Coptis chinensis. Classification (NCBI taxonomy): domain Eukaryota; kingdom Viridiplantae; phylum Streptophyta; class Magnoliopsida; order Ranunculales; family Ranunculaceae; genus Coptis; species Coptis chinensis. The sequence goes on from NC_141459.1 coordinate 38,419,453, forward strand.
GTTTTTATTCTTTTATCAATGTTTCAAATATAGGAAACTCAAGGAGTTACTGTCGCGGGCTATAAGACTCATGAGTTTCCAGCATTTTTCACAGAAACGAGTGGCTTCAAGGTGGGTAAACTTTCATCATTTTCAAATAATCCTGTATATCTGAATGCTTCCAATTCATAAGGCTATCATCTTGTGCAAATACGTATATCCTAATTTGTTTCATATTTTAGAATTATAAAGAAGGGTGAGTATAGTGAAGTGTACCTGGCTCTTTTGTCAACCTGTGGATGATTTACCTCTAACATAATCGTATACTAAGTTTCATTGACACGGATAGGTATGTCCGTATCCGACACGGATACTAAGTGTCTGACATCGCGTAATATCAAAATTTGAGGTAAATCATACAATATGTGTCCGATATGTGTCCGACACTGACACGTGGATATGTATCCGACACGTATTTTTTTTTTCAAAATATGGCGTGTCCATGTAACATAGGTATAATGGCTAATCTTCCATGGTTTTCAGACGTCAATGTTTTGTTCCTCTATCTTCTTTTTTGTCAGAAGCACAATAATGTATTAAAGAAAGATAAAGGAAAGTTGTACAAGGTACAAAGAAGACCTTTCAATCCACTGCCTAACAATAGCACTCTAAGAGGTTAATCAAATCTAAAAAAAACATGCCCAAGAACCTCCCATTTGGTGATCCATGGGGTTCTTACATAAAAAATAACTTGTTCACTGCCTGATATATTATTTGCATGCTTTGCCAGCTGATCCACAGTGAAATTAGCCTCCCTCCATGTTGGAGTTAAGCTACAGTATTCTAGTACTTCTTTGCATCCATTCCATCTTTGCTTCATCCACCCTGACACATTTGAACCACCAAATGTATGAATTGCTACTGGATTGCACCCATAATTTCTTCTAGTTTTTATGTAGCAAATTGGAGGGCATTAACCTTGATAGAATCTCTTCCGATGATAGAGTGACAATAGAAGCTACTTTGGTTGAAGAAGAGGTGATAGGGGTCATTAATGAACTTGGGGGGTGACAAAGCACCAAGTCCGGATGGATTTCCCACAACATAATTTAGGCCTTGATTCATAACATTCAGATTGTGAAGATTCATCTTGAGCCATTGATTTTGAATTGAAAACAAAGGAACCCTAACTCAATACATTCTTTCCCACAATCCTCTATCCCCCTCCACCTAGCTGTCTCCACTTCCATAATCTTTTTCTCCCCAACTCTCTCTCTCTCTCATTGAGTCATTACTTTTTTTTGTAATTGGTCTTGGTATTGGGTGCTAAAAGCACATCGAGGGGTATTTGAAATAAAATGATAGAGAAAGTGACATCTCGGATGGCAAGGTGGAAAGCTAAGTGTCTTTCTAAAGGTGGAAGATCGACTTTGATTAAATTTACTCTTTGTAATATTCCCAATTATTACCTTTCCGTGTTCCTAATTTCTCTGGGGGTGGTGAAACATTTGGAAAAGTTGTTTAGGGGGTTTCTATGGGGTAGTGAAGGAGATAAGTTGACGGTCAACTTTGTTTCAAAAGAAGAGGGTTGTTTGGGTTCCAAGTATGTATTATTCATTTACTCATGAATTTTGCTTTGTTGGTCAAGTGGCTTTTGGAGATATGGGGAAGAGGAGTAATATTTGTGGAGGAAGGTGGTGGTGGATAAGTATGGGTAAGAGAGAGCAAATGGTGGTAGAGGAACTTATTTTTTTTAGGGATTACACTTTAGAAGGGCATCACTATTGGATGGGATACTTTTGCTAAAGGGTGTACAATGTACTTTTCTTTCCGGTACTAGAAGTCAATTTCCTTTTGGAATGATATTTGGGTGGGAAAACCTCACTTAAAGAACAATTTAGTGGAAGGTACCTTCTTGTTTCTAACAGAAGGGCTCTTGTTTCGGACAATATGGTGAGAGGTGGTGGAATGAAATGTGCCAATTAGAAGAGGGCTTAATGATTGGGAGGTTGGAAGATACGAAGATCTCCTAAACTCCTTTTACCAAGTTGGTAGGCAATTTGAGATTTGGATAGAAGATTATGGGTGTGGGATACCAAGGAGGTCATGGTGAGATTGGTCTATCAAGTTTTGGCAAAGGATTATGCTTTAGTGGGGTTAGAGGACAATGTGAAGTCGAGTAAGTCCGCGTTATAACTAGCAACTGCTATTCACATTAGCTCTGGGTTAAAGATTAAACTTATCTGTTTTCCTTCAAAAAACCATTTGTTTCTACTTATCCAGTTGATCACCATACCTGACATGCAAGCTGAGTTCCACAAGTGGGAAGCACCCTTTGATAGGTTCTTTAGATTTGTTTAAATATTTCCTACCCCTTATATATAAATGGGAGTAGTGGATGCTGATTTAGCTTGAAGTTTAGTAGGGTATGTTGACCCTGCTAATCCCTTGCACTCATTGTACACTTTCTTAGTATTTAAAGTGATTTAAACATACCGAGTAAAAAAAAAGAAAAAGAAAAATTAATGCATCTGCTAGATTTATGAAGTTAGCATTGAAGCCATATTGTCTTCCAGTCCATTCCCACACAATATGCTTGACAGCATCTGCAGTATCACAAAATCTTTGTAATGCCTAGATGCCAGCTTGGATCCTCTTTTTTATAAAAGCATTTGTATCACAACCTTCGTAATAACTTGATGCCAGTTTAAATCCTCTCTTTTGTCTTACTTAATTTCCCCTTTGTTTGGTAAGGCTCTCAGTTCTTTGCAGATTAGTTCGGCAAGGATCGCACAGCCAGATCTCATGGGAACTATTTAACACTCAATATATTTGTGAGTTACTTTATTCCAAAGAGTGTGAGACAGTAGCTGCTAGGCCTGGCCTCTCATTGGTGAAAAATTCATAGTTCCAAGAAAGAAAAACAGTTTAGGATTATTTTGAATATTTGCTATCTACTTGTGTGACTGTATCCCAAGTGTTCACTTTGATGGCCAAATGGTGGTGCTTGTACCACATATGAGAGCCATTAGTAGACGATTGGCACATCCAGACACTCGGTACATCTTTGGCTCTTGTTAAAAAAAATTCGTCGAAACACAAGTAGTAAAACTGTAAAAGCATAGAAGTCAAGTAAAATGGGAAGATGAAAGGAAATAGTACAGTTGGACCAGGAAATAGTTTTAGGGCCTATGCCCTATGCATGCCTGAAAGGATATTGAACTTCAAAGCGTATGTGATGTAGATTTTACTGGCGGAAGCTTCAGTTTAACAATCTACACTTGAATTAAACAAACAAAAGACAACTCTTTTATTGAATCTCTCAAATCATAACATCAACACTACTAAAACACAATTCCCCCAAACCTTAACCATAAGCCCTTATTTATACTAACCCTAGAAACAGTAAACCAATAGTAACACGACATGTGTCACAAATAATAACTTGAAACAATTAAACGAGTGGACTCTCGACCCATTAGGCTTGGACTCGAACTATGGGCGCACACCCCTAATATCAGAAGAAAACAAGGGCGCACGCCCATGTCTTGGTAGCAACAACTTCAACGTCTTCATGCTCTGCACCAGTATGTTTCCATTGTAAAACTTTTATTCTAGTTGAATGGTGTTTACCGTGTTTGACAAAGCAGAATTTACCTTGAAAGATATGTGGCTTTGGAGCAACCTTAAAGTAGGTAAGTTGGTACAGTCTAAGTTTAATAAAGACATTGCCCTAAAACAAGTATAGCGAAGTGCATCATTTCTCTTTAAAGCGTCGAAGTTCACACGCTGTGTTTACATGTGCTGGCTTAGCTGGTAAAGTCTGTGTGAGTTCTCAGCCTACTTTCTAAGAATAATGAAATTACTTTTACCAAGTCCCAAAAAAAAAGAAAACGAGAGAAAGACCATTTTCAAAACCTACGAGCACGATAATGAACCTTACCTATCAGGGGAAAAAATGCCTACATGTTTAGTCAGTTGTGTTCAATACAATATATATGCGTGAATTAAGTAATTGACATGCTTGATGGATAACTGTGTCACAAATTTAGGTGCCATGCCGTGCGGATTCTCCCGAGGACTGTGCTCGGCTTATAGGCAAGTGAAAGTTGAAGATCCTTTTTATTCTGTTGTTTACATACTTATGTTGCCTTTTGTTGTAAATCATAGATGCTAACCTGAAACTCAGACTTGGAACTGGCATTTTGATTGCGGTGCCAATTCCAAAAGAGCACGCAGCTTCAGGAAACTTCATTGAATATGCAATACAGAAAGCTCTTCAAGAAGCTAGGTATGAAGTACTTGATTTTTTCTTACAACTCATTATGTTTCTAGTACCTAAGAAATATAAAGCCAAAAATCTGTTCCCTTTTCAACATTTTATTCTTGAATTGGATTTGGAATCTCAGGGACAATAAGGTGATTGGTAATGCCGAAACGCCATTCCTGCTTGCTAGAGTTAATGAACTCACTGGTGGGGCCTCACTGGCTTCAAGTATCCTTTTTCATGTTACAGGTTGTGTATACAATTTTTGTCATGGTAATGTTTCGCCGCGTATAGAATTGATTTAAGAAACTGAAAAATCGATTGACTGTATATATCATGGGAAAATTTTTCTAAGCAAAGCTACAGATATTGCACTTGTAAAGAACAACGCATTTGTTGGGGCACAGATAGCTGTTGCACTTTCCAGACTGAGACAAGGTGGTTCTAATTGTGACTTCATTTTTCAAATTCGTTAATGCGGTGCTGTTGTCAGATTGTTGTCACTTTAAACGAATAGCGTAAACAAGTAGCAGTTAGGCCTTAGAAGTATGCCAAACATTTTCTAACCACATCATATATACCACTCTTTGGAGCTGCTCCACTCCAAAAGTAGATCTACGCCATGGTTATGTCTCCAAAGTAGCCCTTATGTACCACATTAGAAAATCTTAGACAATCCTCTGCTCGATGCCCCATATGTTACTTGACTAATAAAGCTATGTACCATTTTTTTGGGAATGCAAACAAGCAGCATAATTTGGAATTTAGCCTCCTCCCTGATCTCTAATCCTTGATTACCACCCTTTACCCACAGACACTCTCAAAGAATCATTGACCATGTGGTTTCAAAAGCATCCAAGTGAGCTCTTGTTTTGACATGCACTAATTTGGTGGCAGATCTCGAAGTAGGTAAAAATTTATAGAAAGGAGTTAGGCTTCATTACTAAATCAAAACCAAAGACGAACGCAAAAAACATTTTGTATATCCCATGGAATTCCCACTTTCTAATTGTTATGTTGTTCTGAGAGCTCTCTTGTGATATTGTTGAGAGTAAAGGAAATTCTGGCGAATCTAGTTTCTGAGGTGTGACCTGGCATTTGGGTCATATGATTTGTGCTTTCAGCTGCTATTTTGGAGTTACGAACAATGTTCCAGAGGCTATTTTGTTGTTTGGATTACAGCTTTGTTGTTAATCATATTACTTATCTTGTAATCCAGACAGACTATCCGGTGATCAAGTAGGACCTTTGGGAACCGCCTTCAACAACATGGGAGCTGTGGACCGTGGTTAATCTTGCATTCTTATTAATGGCATGGTTGGAGTTTGAAGCATTCAAGACCTACAAGGAAGCAATTGAGGCTGCTGATTACCTGATTATATGGCTAAATTTTGGTTCTGAATTCTATAATCTAGGAGTCACTTTTGATAATCTGAGTAGAAATTTTGTTTAGTATTTTAATGGCTAATGGGAATGGCAGACTGTAAATGCTTAAATTTCCTCGAAACAAATTGAGTCAAGATTGACAGATGGTGCTCTAGTGATAAGTTTAAGTGGCACAGGTACACAACAGGCTCATGCTGTTATTGATTTGAATTATTGAAGGAAGCAATTGTAACGATTGTGTTAATGGTTGAACTGGGGTTTAGAATTTAGGTAAAGTTAGTTTCTCTTAATGGTTATTTTCACCTTTAATTTAGTCAATATAATGCATTGATGCAGCGTTACACATTCTTGGTTCTTGACGTCAGAGTTGCGATCCTGCTCTGTGCTAAAACAAATTGCTTAGTTGGTGACATTTATGCAGTCCTTTTGCCGGAATGGAAGAGTTAGCACATGGCCTAGGACTTTGAACATTGGATAACCGTTGTCTTAGGCCCGTAGCCCATTCAGGTTAGAGTTGGACCGTATTTTTGGACTATGAACATTGGATGTCGACTACACTGATGTCCTGTTTCGTCTGTTTCTATACGTTTCTTCTAGACTCCATGCAATACTGGTCGATTTTGTTCTCCCCTATGAACATAATTATGAATTTCATGTTGATACACGTGCCACACTGTCTACCTTGAAAGTGGAAATCAACATTTATATCATATCTTTAACTGACAAATGGCTCATTACCTATTCAATATGTGGAATTCCAAGTTTCAGTGCATCACCTATTTAAACATACCCTGTAAAAAATATCTCAACAGACTAGGGCCATCTAGAAGAGAGCTCACACTATTTTAATTTCCTTAAGTACCCCACTTCCCACAAGATACGCGCCTACGCGGCATTGGTTTAGATGCTTTGTCAATGGGTATTACTGTCACTCCAGAAACAATGATCTCTATAACTGCTTTCTAGCCACGCAGAGAGAGAAAACAAAAGTACAAATAAAACTATCATATTTTTATACATAGATTTTCTTCTGTCTTGGTTCGTTTATCATTTTTCATACAAGGTAATTCAATTTTAATTCATTCTGCCTTTTTAGTTTTCTCTTGGAAAGTTATAAATATATGATCAGTTCAGTTTCAGTTGCTGACTGTTTCATCGTTTCTTGTTCGTAAGTGTAAGTTTGATATATACTTAAGCATGTCTTGGAATAGATCAATTACAGCTCAGGTAGTTTACTTCAAGTCATGGTTACGTACTTTGATTTTTGTTTTGGTTTTGAATGCAGTATGCCGAAGACAAATATATGAGTGTATAGCTATAATACGCCATGGGAGATTCTGAGGGAAGTGGCTTCAACTCATCTTTGCTGAGAAACTTTGGTATGGGAGGATATGGATTATATGGTGCTGTGGGTGCAATTATACTCGGTATCCTTCTACCTTTATTTCTTTCCACATCATTCGTGGGAAGGAAAAAGAGTAAGCAAAGGGGAGTTCAAGTAAAGGTTAGTGGTGAACTGGGTTTCACAATGAAAAATAGCAGATTTAGTGAACTCATTGAAGTTCCTTGGGAAGGGGCCACCACTATGGCAGCTCTCTTCGAGCAGTCTTGTACGAAGCATGCACAAGAACGGTTTCTTGGAGCCAGAAAGCTCATCGGCAAAGAAGTTGTCACTGCTAAAGATGGAAGGAAATTTGAGAAGCTGCACTTGGGGGACTATGAGTGGAAAACTTATGGAGAAGCATTTGTTTGCGCTTGCAACTTTGCATCTGGTCTGGTTAAATTGGGCCATAGTGTAGACTCGCCTGCAGCAATTTTTTCTGAATCACGGTCAGAGTGGTTGCTTGCATTTCAGGTACTATTGTTACTCATTCATTGCTAACGTGCATTCTATTTTTTATATTTTTTTCATGAATAACACGATATTTACCTGTTTTCCGAGTTAGGGATGCCTCCGTCAGAATATTACAGTAGTTACCATATATGCCTCTCTCGGTGAGGATGCGCTCGTTCACTCACTTAATGAGGTGAGAGCGTTAATGTCGCTATAATTTGTTTTTAGCTGCAAATGTCATTTCCATTAGGAATACACAATAGAGCCATTACCTATCAGTTGGATTTGTTTCATTAACTGAGTTGTGCTTTTTTCCTTTTCCAGACTCAAGTGTCAACTTTGATATGTGAGGCAAAGCAGCTGAAAAAGCTGGCTGCAATAAGCTCAAAACTGGAATCTGTTAAACATGTTGTGTACTTTGAAGATGAGGGCGTCACAGTTGATTCAGATATCTCTCGTAGTATGAATAATTGGACGGTCTCATCTTTCTCTGAAGTTCAGAAGCTCGGGAAAGAAAGTCCTGCTCATCCCAGGCCACCTTCGAAATCTGATGTTGCTGTCGTCATGTACACAAGTGGCAGCACAGGGTTACCTAAGGTTTCGTTCCTGTTTTTCGTCTAAGAATACTTGTAGGTCCAAAATACACCCAATTGATATGCTCAGTAATCCATCTTGATTTAAAAAATAAATAAATAAATAAATTCTTTCCTCTGGAAAAATCGAACCAAGTTACATTGATTTCATAAGTTTCATACTTGCCTATACTGTTTATAACGTGGGTATGTTTGACACTGCAGGGAGTCATGATAACTCATGGAAATATTGTAGCAACTGCAGCAGCTGTTAAGACTCTGATTCCCAAAATAGGAGTAAAAGATGTGTATTTGTCATATCTACCCCTAGCTCATGTTTTGGAGCTAGCAGCTGAGGTCCTATAAAACTTATTTTTACAGTGTTGGGGTGAGTTATTGTTGATGTGCTAATTTCAAATACACTCTTTTATTTTTCAGGTGGTGATGTTGACTGCTGGTTGTTCAATTGGTTATGGTTCTGCATTGACTTTAACTGATTCCTCAAATAAAATCAAGAAAGGAACTAATGGAGATGCTTCCGTATTGAAGCCCACCCTTATGGCAGCAGTTCCAGCCATTTTAGATCGTGTTAGGGAGGGAGTGCTGAAAAAGGTTTGTGGCATGTTTTACTGGCAATAACTTGGAGTAATATTTTATTTATGTCCTGTTGTGCCTATTTTGGATAAATCCTGATGTAAACAAAGTAAAATAAGAAGAAATGTTTTACCCCTAAGTTTCATTTTCTTTCTTTTGTTAGGTTGAGGAGAATAGTGGATTTTCCAAGAAACTTTTCGACATCGGGTATAAACGCAGACTGGCGGCTATAGAAGGGAGCTGGCTTGGTGCTTGGGGATTGGAAAAGATTTTTTGGGATGCCATAGTTTTCAAAAGAATACGTTTTATTCTTGGAGGACACCTCCGAATCATTCTTTGTGGAGGAGCACCTTTATCTAGTGATACTCAACGCTTCATTAATGTTTGCATGGGGTAATAAATTGCGATTTTATTTATTTATATTTTTCATTTAGCACTACTTTAGACATCAGATTTCACAGTTCTGTTATGCTATGGCTACAATGATATATTATTTAATTAACATGGACAAATTAAATAAATAGGTCAAGGATTGAATATCTCTTGTATGCTACTGTATCAACAATGAGTCAGTTTAGTAGCTAGTCAAGACTTGCAGATCTTTGTGATGATTAAAGTTAGTCACCCGCTTTGATGTTTTCTGGTAGGTGGTATTGTATAACACTTAAGAAACATATGTATTTTACTTTCCTGTCTTATGATTGGCTGCAATATGACTCTAGTGATTTCTTACTAAAACATGTAGGAAAAGCATACATATGGTTAAAAGCATGGCAACTCCATATTCATGACCACTGACATCACATATAGAAGAGCCCAAAAGTATAACACTTAGAGAAAATGAGAGCACAAGAACTTAACCCAAAATGGGTATAGAGAGACAAGTGGGCCTTGTATGGTATTGGGCCAAATGGACAGACTCAATATCATACAAGGTCCAAGCACATTGACCTAAAGTGAAAGGGAGGGCTAGGATTAGTAGAAAAGGGAGATAAAGGAAAAAAAGGGAGGAGAGAAGAAAGGGAAGCTTCAGAAGAAAGGAGGCAGGAGAGAGAGAGAGAGAGAGAGAGAGAGAGAGAGAGAGAGAGAGAGAGAGAGAGAGAGAGAGAGAGAGAGCTATGGCGCGGCTTGATCCCCCAGTAAGGGGTACGTAGGCAAGCCAAATGGGTTTAGCTGATGAATTCAAAAATTTCTAGATCTTCCCCATCAAACCAAGAAGGTCCAACATTTGTACGTTCGAATTAAAATAATTTTTAGAAGTATAAGTTGTTGTCAGTTAACACTTTTACAAATATATTTATACTGGGAGCGTTGTTAACCCAATATTGAAATTCAGGTCTTCAGTAGGTCAAGGATATGGCTTGACTGAAACTTGTGCTGGGGCAGCTTTTTCTGAAATGGATGACCCAAGTGTTGGCCGTGTGGGTCCACCTATTCCTTGTTGCTACATTAAGGTACTCAATTGTTACATTTTCTTTTGTGTTCCTAGATTTTTTTTTTTTTACATACAGGAGGTCCAGGGGATGATCTAAACTCTCTTATCAAAATTTATGTTCATGTTCTTGAAGGCAAGAGGCGACGGAACTGAGTTTAAAAGGGCTTGTGTTAAATTATGTTGTCCGTCTAATGATGTTTTGGTCGACGCTTGCATCCTTTCGATTTTCTGTGTTTTGCCCTTTGAACTAGCTGTTATCTCAACGAAACATGGTCATATTTGTTTGTTTTTCGTTAATAGCTGTCTCAAAGTACTTAACTGCTGTATGCATAAAGAGTGTCTGAGTTGGGGGCGTTAGTACTTTGAGAGTTTGAGCAGGATTATGCTTGTGTAGAACCCATTGAAAGTAAATTTTTGTGTGAGAGTATCATTACTTGGATCTTCTGTGCGTAGAAGTTACTCTTTTGTTTTTTTGGCAAGGCAGGTACAAGTTACTGAAAGACGAAAATTTGACTGTTTTAAGGCCCTCTAGGGAATTTGGAAGAGAACAAAAATGATCAGTAACTACTGTATTGTGCATTCTTCAAAGAAATTCTGATGTTCTTTTTCTTTTCAATAGGAAAGATATATTGATTTTGCATACTAGAAAAGTAATGCAATTTTATAATTAAGGTTTCTAAGTTAGGTAGGTAAAGTCAGGTTACTCGCATGTATGGAGTATTTTTCTTTATCAGGAATATCTAGTTTTTCAAAATTGCATCTAGAGATCTCAGTGCGTGTGTACCTTCTGCAACTGTTCTTGAGTATCTTATGTGCTTTGCTTAATAACTTCTCACGGGTGGGAATTTATGGCAAATTTATAGCCCATTAATGCTAGGATGCAGGGAAGATGAGCTTAGTATAACAAATTCACAACTTTATTTCAGGTGGACTTTTACGTTAGCTCTTCCGTGTCAAAAAAAAAAAACTCTCTTATTTTCAGTCTTTTCTGAACGTGTACTATACTAGTTGAAATTTACTTACCCCTTGGTTTCAAATAAACTTGGACTGTACCCATGTTTGTGGTTCATAATACGAGTTCTTGAGTCCAAATTTATGTTACAGCTCATCTCGTGGGAAGAAGGTGGATATACGATCTCAGACAAACCAATGCCTCGAGGAGAGGTCATGATTGGAGGTTTCAGTGTTACTATGGGGTATTTCAAAGATGATGCAAAAACTAATGAGGTCTACAAAGTAAGACTTCCTGTGTTGCTTTGCCTTTTAATTTAATAGGAATTGTTTTGCAGTATTTTATGATTTTGTGAATGCAACAGGTGGATGAGAAAGGAACGCGGTGGTTTTATACTGGTGATATAGGACAGTTTCACCCTGATGGATGTCTGGAAATAATTGATAGGAAGAAAGATATTGTTAAGCTTCAGCATGGGGAGTACATCTCTCTTGGGAAGGTATTTTCAAATATCTCAACACGAGTCTTTCTAGCGTTAAAGATTGAATTCGAAGCAGATATTCGTTTGTTGAATCTTATTTAGCTGTTATAGTTTTGAGATTTATTTCTCTAATGTTGGTATTTGTTAATATCCTGTTAGTAATTTAGTATTAGAGAAGAGTTTTGCTAAAGAAGAAATGTCCTCCTATTGCAAACTGATCTATCTCTATCTCAATAATTTGTCATTGGTTCGTTGGACACTCTGGGCACTAACTTCTCTATAATTTTCGATCTCAACATATGATGTTTTCTCAAAGTGGCTGTCCTACTATATGTGCTGGGAATAATACCGATGCACACTTTGCCTATGTGACAAGAATTTGAGATAGATTTAGGGTGTGTTTGGAAGTTTACCTTTGGAATTGGAATTGGAATTGAAAATATAACCCAAGACTTACAATTTCAAGTACTTAAAATTCCTGAATATATGGAAATCTCAAGTTTTTGCCCCTATAGAAACTTACAATTCCTTGATTTTGGGGATTTGAGCTTTCCATTCCAGTGCAGCTGTGTTGCATGGGTACGCTGAAATTCCCTGCGTACAGCACGATACAAATGCGTGGTTGGAGTCGGAGGGAAAAAAAAAACTTATTCGAAGAGAGGTAGGAATATTGACTAGTGAGTCTCCCTTGCTCAAATTTTCTTCTTTTTCTTTGGTCTCCATTCTTCTCTTTCTCTATCTTGCTTGGTCATGGCGGTTGTAAAACCAGATCTAGGGTTTCGGAAAATAGAAGGAAGAAGATCTACTTAAGTTGCTGATGTCAGACAATTAAAATGGGTGGAAATAACAAATGGGCCAGTCTTGAAACAAAAAATGCGAGCTGGGCTTTTCTGGAATGGGTGTTTAAACCTCTAACTCAACTACCTTAAGCCCTTAACTGTGCTTTTCAAGATTCAATAGTTTAGAATTAAAATAATTTCTTGTTAGGAAAATTATAATATTAGCTGTGTCCCCGTGTCCTGAATTTCAGACATTGCCGTACCTGTCCAAACCTGACACTGGTACCCGTACCTATGGAACACAGCAGTGCAGAAAGGGTTGCCAAACAGGGTGACTCTTAATTTTCAGAAATATATTCTGAATTCCACCCTAAATTCCTGGTTGCCAAACACACCCTTAGTTGGGATGTTGACCTGGATCCATGATTTGTTGGCTCACGACAGCCCAAATGGGTGTGATACTGCTCAAGCAGATGCCATTTCTCTTTTATCTTGATGCTAATAATCTTGTAATTAAATCAAAATGTTTAAATCTGTGATTTCAGGTCGAAGCAGCTCTGATGACATGTAATTATGTGGAAAATATCATGGTCTATGCAGATCCCTTCCACAGCTATTGTGTTGCATTGGTAGTCCCATCACGCCAGGCCCTTGAGAACTGGGCTCGAGGTGCTGGCATTGAATACCAGGAATTTCCAGATCTGTGCCAGAAAAATGAAACTGTTTCTGAAGTCCAGCAAACCCTTTTAAAGGTCGGTATTTTTGGTTTGTTCTAGAGAAGACTAAGCCTATCGGAGCTTTTCAAAATTTTAAACAGTTATTGCGCGGTACAGGAATTCATTCTCAAGTTTGACCGTATGGATATAAGTTAACATGACTACATGAGTGCATTCTTTGTAAGGAATGTTGACATGATTTTCTTTCTTGCTGTGCATGCAGGCAGGAAAAGATTCGAGACTTGACAAGTTTGAAATCCCAGCAAAGGTTTTGTTGTTGCCAGATCCATGGACGCCAGAGTCTGGACTTGTGACTGCTGCTCTGAAGTTAAAGAGGGAGCAGGTGAAGGCCAAATTCAAAGATGATCTACGCAAGTTATATGGGTGAAATATTTGTTACAATTATTGTGCCTGCCTCCTTGATTTTGTATTACTCGAGGCAGATGAGTCATGAGATCATAATGTTACAACCTTTATAGCTCAGACGTGAAAAATGGTTATGTTTCTGCTAGTAAGGAAGCGGTTGTAACTTGTAACCTCAGTTGAGAAACACATGAAATAGAACCTGTCAGGTGTGTATCCATGGGGATTTCTACTAGGTAACTATCCATTTTATATGGTGTTTGTTACTGCCGGATCCCAAAAACAAAAACAATTATTACAAATGTGCTATTGGTCCCAAAAGTTGTTTTGTGTTGGGCATCTTCCAAACCAAAGTGAATTTGACTTGTTGCAATCTTTTCAGCCTTTTTTTTCTCTTCCACCATAAAAATTTTTAAACCCTTAAATCCTAAAGAAAATTATATTCTAACATTAATACTAATGGAAGAGCCTAACTTCATTTTAGAACATGAAAATGAAGAAGAAAATGTAATGTATCATGACCCCATTCAAGAAGAAAATGTAAAACAAGTTCCAAGTAATTCCATTCAAGAAGAAAATGTAGAACAAGTTCCAAGTAATTATATTTAAGAAGAAAATGTATAACAAGTTTAAAGTAGAGAAAATAGAGGAATGGATGATGATGCATTTAATAAAAATAAGGTAAATCTAAATTAAACGTAATTATGCATGTGTAGAGTGATATATAAGACTTAAAAGAGAAAATTCGAGGCTGAAATGACCCGGCTAGGTCGTTCGTATTGCACACCAAACGGTCTGGTCACACCGTCTGGACTGAGTCCAAAACGATGTGGCCATGTCGTTTGAGATTTGGACTTAAAAAAAAAATTACCGGTGTGGTCACACCGTTTGGACTAAGTCCCAAACGACTTGGCTACACAGTTAGGATGAGTCCCAAACGGTGTGTCCAAGTCATTTGGGATTTGAATTTTGAAAAAATATGAAGTTCTGTTTTTTGGCCTCTTGACTGGTGTGGCCACACTGTTTGGGAATCGGTCCAAACAGTGTGACCATGTCATCAAGAAATTGGGCTAGAGAGTCTCATTTAAAAGAAAAACAACTCAAAAGCCCTATCCATAATTTTTTTGGGTTTTAATACCCCTACATTGTTTTTATCCGCCATAAGTGTTTTTTTATATAAAATCTTTAGAATCTAAGCTTTTGACTCGAGACCAAAAAGCCACTGTTATTTTTAATATAAATTATTCTCTTTTTCACCCTTCCAAGATAACTACTTGTTGATAAGATAACTACCAGAATAAGATTGAATAAGATAACTACTTTTAGATAAGATAACTACTAGAACAAAAATAGTAGATTTTGGGTTTGAATAGAATTTAGCAAAAAATACCGTGTATTGCTCCAAAAGTTAAATTTGACACTACCTATTTTCATCCGAATGTGGACGTTATAAACTTATACATTTTAAAATGCAGATGCACCATGTTATAAACTTATATATTTTAAAATGCAGATGCACCACGTTATAAACTTATACATTTTAAAATGCATACACACCACGCATTTTAAAATGCAGATACAAAATACATTTGATTATTTATTTTGTGGGTTTGATTAACTACTATTAAATGAAACGGGTTGGTTTAGGGTTTAATGTTTATAAATTTAGGATATAGGGATTAGGATTTAGTGTCTTAAGGTTTAGGCCTTTATGATTAGGGTCTAGTTTATAGGGGTTAGGGTTTAGTGTCTTAAGATTTAGGGTTTAGGCTTAGGGTCTAGTTTATAATGATTTTGGGTTTAGTGTCTAGTGGTTTGGAGTTTAGACTTAACGACTAGTGTCAAATGCCTCCACAAAATATTGGAGGCATAATATTTTTAGTTTTTTCATTACCAAAAAGCTAGTGTGCATTGGGTGTACTTTCGGATATAGCATCTGGGCCACTCATATAGGCACGATCTTGGTGTATTGCAAAAAAGAAGTATTGTCCAAGGGCTCTCATTCCTCAAAGACTAATACACTCTGATGCACCCTAGATGTCCTCTTTTCATTATATGCATTTTTAAATGTGACGGCAGGTAGTTATAAGTGAATTTTTTGTTTTGTATCCCACTATGTTACTGGGTAGATAGTCGGTTATGTTTGTTTCCAAATGAGGATATTTTCGTTTATTTCTGGTAAAGTTGGATAATAGGTGATTAGTTTTATATTCTGGTCAAATTGGGGTATTAAATTCTAAACAAATTTAAGAAGAGTCTTAGAACTACTAAATATTTATAACTAACTCTCTAGACTAATTTTCTGCCATGTCATTTGGGATTTAAATTTAAATATGAAGTTCAATTTTTGGCCTCTTGACCGGTGTGGCCACACCGTTTGGACTAAGTCCCTAACGACTTGTTCACACCCTTTTGGACTTACTATCTTTTAAAACCTTTTTTCACGGTTTCAACAATTTCACTCTTCTTCTAAAAGAAAACATAACCAACATTTTCTAAATTCTCTGGAAGAATTCGTTTTCCTTTAAATACTTGTTACGTTTCTCAATTAAACTTTTGATACTTCACTTCATTTCTGTGTAAACTTCAAGCTTGTTATTCTCATGGCAAAAAAAACAACTACAAGTTTCCCCCCCCCCACGAAAACTTCGTCCGTCACCAGAAGCATTTGTTTCCCCGAAATTCTCGGATTTAAAACTCATTCAATCCGTTTTTCATCTCACACAAGAAATATCCGCTTTAACACCACTGAATACTATTGTTCTTGTTCGGTAATGGGCAAATCAAAGCTTCTTGCAGTATTATTTGAAGAAATCCTCCGTAACCGCGTAGTGTTTCTTCAGAATCCGCAAAATTGTGTTTCGAAGAGATTCATATTGTATTACAAAGGATCAAAGCTTTGCTTGAAGATTGTTGTAGTGGAAGCAAGATGTGGCTATTGATGCAGAATGAATCGATTTCCAATAGTTATCATGAACTCACTGTGGATTTTTTGTGAATTTGAGGAAGGGTGATAACTGGCTATTGCCGGTTTCTCGGTTTGTTCTGTGTTTTGGTTGGGGGGTGTATAGTTCGAAGTTGCGCCCAACACAATATGTAGACCCCGGCCCAACTCGGGTCTGCCTAACACAATATGGGTCTGGCAGTAACAGGACTCTTTTATATTAGCCATGCCCAGCGCGTGCCCACTTCCTAGTTTATTTGAAAACAAAAAGTTTTCCCTCCGTTTTTCTCTCTCCACTTTTCATTTCACTTGAGACGATCTAGTCGTCATTGCTGCTGCAAATTCTCCCATCATCGCTTTAAAGGAATTCTTTCCAGTCAGTTCTGTTCCACCTTTTTTGTTCTTTTTTTCTCATTCTTTTAAATTTAAATTTTTACGTTTCATTTCGAATTTTAGCTGAATTCGTTGCGAAGGAACCAGTGATGGGAAAACAAACAAACCATTCCAGAAACGATTATATCTCTTCAAGTTCGCATTGTTGAAATCAAAGGTTGATATATATATTAGCTTGTAGGCCCGTGCATACGCACCAGTTCTTTTGGAACATTTATATTTTTTTGAGAAAATTGGGACTATCGCAACCAATTTTAATTTTCTAACAAATTGTTTTAAATAAAGTTTTAATTAAATTTTAAAAATCCGTTTTTTCAATTGGGAGAAAGATCCTGTTTTAATAGGAGAATAATTTTCATTTTAATTAGATATGCTAAAATTTTCCTTTTCAATAGGAGAGAAATTCCCATTTTAATAGGAGAATAATTCCCGCTTTAATTAAGAGTGTTAGAATTTGTTTTTAATAGGAAAGGAATTCATGTTTTTCAAATAAGAGAGAAATTTTAGTTTTAATGGAGATGACATGGAATTTTAATAGAGCTCGAAAAATATCCTTGTGGGAGCTTTAATATTAACTAGCTTGTAGGCACTGGTTCTTTTGAAAACATTTAGATTTTTTTTAGAAAATTAGGACTACCGTTTTAAAATTGGGATTACCGTTTTAGTCGCTAACCTGTTTTAATTTTCTAACAAATTGTTTTTAATGAAATTTTAATTAAGTTCTAAAAACCCATTTTTTCAATTGGGAGAGAGATTCTGTTTTAATAGGAGAATGATTTCCGAGAGATATTCCCATTGTAAAAAAGATTTCCGTTTTCAAATAGGAGAGAAATTTTTGTTTTAATAAGAGATGACGTGAAATTTTAATAGAGCTCGAAAAATACTCCTTGTGGGAACTTTAATATATATATATACTTAGATATATATTATAGTTGTACCTTCTTGGCTCTATTTTTCGAGCATTTAGAGAGTGTCCACGTGTCCAGACTAATTACAATAAATCCGGAGGAAAACTTGCCGATAGAAAAACTGCTCCAACTCAAACTCAAAATGAAAACCCAACAAAACCCACGACTCTCATACGAACTGTTCTCTCTCTCCCACTATCTCTTCTCTACCACCCAACCTAAATCGTCATCTATTAATTAACAGGTAAGGGCTTTCAACCGTATATCAAAGTGAGAATAGTTATTTGATGCTCCTTTTACCGGGTTGTTCTAAAAAACCCCTTTTTTCTCCCATCAATGCAAGAAGATTTGTACAATTGCAGACTTTTGATTAAAGAGAATCTGCTTCGATGTCACAATTACCGTTCGGAAGTTTTGTACTTAATGACAAATATTTTAAATGTTGTCTAAAATGAAGGGTTTGGACATTTTAGATTTCCTCCCCATCACTGCTAATTGGAACGAAAACCAGAACGAAGAGAGTATACAATAAACTACCTCCACATGCTCCTCCTATGAAAATCAAGGTATATTTCTCTTCACTACACACTTTATTTACAGTTTTCACACTGTTGTGGTATAACTCGAACAAGGTATTTGATTGGTTACAAGTCATTTATGAGCCTTCTATAGAAATCCCATTTGATTTTGTTACTGAAATGATCCATTGGCTACGTTTTTTTTGCTAAGTAAGTTAATAATTCTATTAAAGGAAAGTATTATACAAGTACATTAACAGGACATCACTCCCCCTAATCTACTTGGTTCAAGCAAATCGCGTAAAGGTTTGGTAAGGCACCTCCCATTTATGAATCCATGGGGGTTTCTCATTACAAACAATTAACTGATCTTTCTCTAGGTTTGAGGCTTTTTTGGCTATGGCATCCGCCACGGTATTCCCTTTCCTCCATATGTGAGAGAGGTAAAAGAAATGTAGTCTCTTCATGCAATTCTGCCATCTGTACTTCATCTGCCACGGCATTGAATTGGAAGTGTAAGCAGAAACCGCAGCGACCATGTCGATCTCCATTCCACCCACACATTCAGCCATCCTTGCTCAATAGCGATTTCCACACTTTCCAAGATACCCATGCTCTCTGCCCAATAACTTGTAGCCAATGATCCATTGGCTACAACACAATAACATTCAATAGTATACAGTAATTCAAGTAAGTGATAAGGGAAAGTTTATTGAAATGGTTTGGAAGTGCAACATTTGTATTGTGATGGTTCCATTTAGGACAAGTGTACAAGATAAGGGTTTAAAATTTTGAGTTATTAGAAGATTTGATATTTGATAGGGATGAATAGAGGTACTGACTTTTTTCACTAACCCCCACCCCCACAAATATTTAGTACAAGGCTTAGTTATTGTAGGTAGAAAGATATTTAGTCGAGGTGCAGTGACTGAGTCCCTATGAGTCTCCATTTGATAATTATGGAGTTTGTTTTTATGGCTCAATCATTACATGCCTAATTTGAGTCTTGTTGAAATCTTTATATATATATAATAGCAGTCTCTTTTGGAGCGCTCTGAGGGTGTACACGTCAACGGGGGATTACGAGAAATTAGGGGATATTCAAGGACCAAAAAATCGTGAAAAACCCAACTTCTTAAAAAACACTCTTCCTCCCAAAAACTCTCAAATCTTATCACAAAATATCATGAATATCCTTCGCCCTTTATCTCCTCATTTGCTTTCCTACTATGTTTTCGTTGAATTTGCACCGATCCAAATACCTTTTTTATTTTCTTCCAGAAAGAAGTAAATTCGCTGAACATTAAGATTCATGCTGCCTAGAGGAGGAGAGTTTGTATCATAATTATTATTATTATTAGGACAATAATCTATTATACATGGGGGTGAGCATAATGTCGTCATTGTTGGATGCAAACACGACAGAAGGTAGTTGCGATTTGATGATGGAAAACTTTAATATTGATTTATTAGGGGAAGAAGCCAAACTAAATGACGAGGATGAACAGCGGAAACTGTTATTGAAAGAGAAGGAAGAGGAAGAGATGATGGAGAGACAAAGAAAGGAATTCCAAGAACGCGAGAGGTTGTGGTTGGAGAGAGCTGCCCAAAGGACCCAAGAAGAAGAAGCTCAAAGGAAGATTTTCCAAGAATAACAGGTATTCTTCTATCAACAACTTATCACATTTTCATACTTTGTAGTTGTCAGAATTGTTTTAGGATTATTGCTTTTTTTTTTCATTGCTATTATGAAAATTTGGAAAACTAGCTCATAGTCCCGTCTACTGAATTTTTTAGTTGGAAATTTTTGTCAACTAAGTGTTCGTACTGGTGTTCTGTTATGCAGGTTGATAATGAGAATGAGTTGGAGGAAGACAGTGACTGGGAATACATTGAAGAAGGCCCTGCATAAATCATTTGGTTTGGTTTGACCTTTGGTACTCAGATAGCAATCATCAAGGTTTGCTTTTTATTTTATTGTTTTGGATTAGTTGTGCTTAAATCTTTTATTTTGATTGTTGGCTTGATATGAATGATTTGATCGTCACATGGAAACCTTGAACACACACTCTCTAGCTCAATGATTAGATTGTATACACAATCTCCATTGCTGAGTTCAATGTAATTGGGTCCGTTTTGATTGCACGGGTGATATATAGAGCAGAATAGCATATTGTATACCCTTTCATTATATAGTTATTGTTACATTGTGGTGTTGATTTTTTTATGCATATTAAGGTCCGCATGGGTGTGTTCTGTGTGTCACGTGTTTTACTGTTGGTGTTATATATGATCCACAAGAAAATTGCAATTATATCATCGACAATCTTCAAATGAAGTCAGTTACAGCCTACGACAAACTTAATTGGGTGTTTAGGCTTTGCCTTTATGGTGTTTCGTGAATATTGCATTCAACACGTACGTAAGGTAAAACATATCAAAACATTGATGAATGGATATTGATTAAATAGAACATTACAATGAAAGTTGGGAGTGAAGTACCAATAACATCTTGGTATGTGAGAGCAAGTTTTTGTTAATTTGGCATAGAGAAATCTAGACCCTTGCTAACTAAAGAAATGTAATACATGGAGAGGATTACTAATAGCAGTCCTCTTTCGAGCTCTCTCAAGGAGTCCACGTCAAATTTTACTCACTACAATTTAGGAGAAAAGGAAGGTATATTTACTGTAAACTTGGGATTTAAAAAAAAAACCATATCAAACTTTGCTTTCTACACTCTGTAGCTTTCTCTTCTACTTTTTGGTTTCTCGGCACACCAGATCCATCGCTCTGTTTACACTATATCAGGTATGGTCTTTCTTTTTTCTTTTTATTATTATTATTGTTTTCAATTTCTCTCTATTATTAATTTATCGTTTTTCTTCTGAACAGATTGTGTATCTAATTTATCCGTGGATGACTCCCTCTCTCATCACCGGTATGTCACCTCTTCCACATAATTTTTCTGACCTATTCTTTGTATACAATAGAATTATGCTACTCTATCTACCGTGTTTTTCAATTAAATAGTAGAATAACATTTTTTATATTAAGTAATTATCAATGAGAATCACATGACAACATTATCGAATACCGAGTACTTATCAATGAGATCACATAACACAATTTGTTATAAAGACATCAATGTTGTTACACCCTACGTGTTTGCTTTCTGTTTAAACAAAGTAGGTTGTCTTTTACAAAAATTCTTTTATACTAATGGAATTTACTTATGGTATCACGAGTTTTTATAGCTTATAATTCTGGGGTAAAGCCACTTATCCAAAGCAAAGGATTATTGAATTACTAGAAAGACATATACAAGCCGCTAATATTCGATATGGACTACACCATTATTCATAGGATAATGCTTGGGAAAACAATGCAACATCAAGCCCATTTTCTTTCTATACTCCAACAAGATGTCATCAATTGAACCACGTATAGTTTGCTATACATCTGCTGAACTATGTAGAGCAACTCTCAACATTAAAATTTAGTGAGCCATGTCTTGGTATTGTAGGTAAACTAATGGACCCAGTTTCTATGCATGGCATGTTTTTGAGAACAAGGACCCTTTCTTTTTTCTTCAATATATTTAAAATGGAATTCTACTATTGCAGCCAAAGTAGCCATGTGGCCATGGCCAACTTTTTGTCTAACATATTCAATTAGATAATTTTTTTTTATCATCCATGGCGTTTCTTATTATTTAAGTTCCTTATTCTTATAAGAATATAGCAATTCATTGTGTTTTTTTTTTTTTTCTAAACAGGTCATCTCTTATATCTTAACCTCTAATAGACAGGAAGTCTCTGCAGCTCTAAATCGCTCAGCTGGTGGGACAGGTCTGTAATGATAAGCGAGTATTTATTTTATTTTTTTGTCCGAACTTTTATTTGCAAATATCCTATCTTAGAAAATGGTTTCTGAAGTTTCTAATTGGTTACAAAGGTTGGTGTGGAGACATCAGAGGACTGATCATTGTGAGAAAAGGGACATGTTGTGTCTGTTGTGATAGTCATATTGATTCTTTGTTGTACAGGTACGTATCCTTATCTGCTTCCCGCCTATATGCTATTGAGATTTTTTTTTTTTGCACGCAAGTAAGGAAATTTATTAATGAAAGGAGTTGTCAAAGACAATACAAGTTACATGCTTTATCATCCAAATTGATAATAGGTCCTAAAAGGGCTTTCTATCTTAGAGACAAAGTCTGGTCTTCTAGTGCACCATATTGAAGTGTCAGGCAATAAGGTGGATCCCTTTCTTGCTACTGCATCCGCGCTGAAGTTGCCTTCTCTCCAAATATGTGAGAGCTTCCAGTGTTGTAATAGTGCAATTGCTCGCTTCCATCTCGCTCTAAACCGCCATGGAATTGCATCGCCATTGAAGGCCTTCACAGCAGCTTCTGAGTCGACTTCAATCCATATGTAGCCCCAATTCATCTCCACTGCTTTCTCGGCTGCCATGACTATGGCTGTGCATTCAACATGATAACTATCTACCCGACCCAGACCCACAGCCAGAACCCCAACCACAGCTAAATCCTTATTCCGGCATACCATACCAGCTCCGCCATTGCTAGGAACTCCTTGGGCTGATCCATCGGTATTGCATTTGATGACATTGCCCACTGGAGCGACCCAGTGCACTTCTTGGATCAACTGCACTGGTGCACTTTTCACATGTACATCAAGCCTATCAAGAATGCGAAATTCTTTCATGTCATTGCGTTTTTTGCCTTGTGACAGCCAGCCCAAAACCTTGATCCCCTTCAGAACTTCTCTCGCAATGTAACTCAAGTGGATAGGAATGTCATCAAAGTGTTCGCGATTCCGAGTTTTCCATACCTGCACCATAATATGGACTATGGCAGCGTTCCACAAGTCTTGAATAATAGAACTTCTACCTTTTGCAATTCGCTGTAAAGCTTTAAAGTTATGATCCAGAATCTTTAGTTCGAACAAGGTCACGCGCCCATGCCCAAATATCTCGAACCTTGCTTGCAATCCCATAACATGTGCCGTGCGCGTTTTTCCTCCTCTTGATGGCGTAAGGGCAACGGAGGCAAGAGATACCCCTACCTGCTTCACCCTGTCATCTGTTGGTACCGCCTTGTGCAAAAGCTTCCACACGATACAAGCTGTTCTGGGGTGTAAATGCACTGCCCAAAGCTTCCAATGCCAGGAGATCTTGTTCTTCTTTTGTCGAGTAGCTTCAAACACGGACTGAACCGAGAATGTTCCATCAGTTTTTGGTTTCCAGATCCGAATATCCTCTTCCCCACTAGGTTATGGTATGGAAGACAAGTCTATTCCCAGATGATTGAACACTTCAGCTACTGCCTCTGGGAATTTCCATTTCTTGTCTTCTATAACATCTGCTACCTTTGCCTTGAAACCAGCCTAGTTCCTCTCGGGGAGCAGCTCCATGACTGATTGCCCTGCCCAATTATCTCTCCATAGATCCACCTTGTCGCCTTTTCCTATGATCCATTCGGTGAAAGGTTTTACTTCATGCAAAACACCTCTAAGGCCTGGCCAAACCAATGAGGGCTTGTGGTAAGTGAGGAAGCTTCCATCCTTTTTTGTGAATTTCCTATTCATGAAGATACTCCAATCATTTTGTTTATTTAAGAAGCACCAAGCTAACTTGATGAGGAGAGCTTTGTTCAGTTCCCCCAACCTACGTATTCCAAGCCCACCTTCATCCTTGGGTTTACAAACACTTTCCCATTTAAGAGTGATCATTCGTCTCTTAGTGGGATCCCTTGACCATATAAAATTTCTTATTGCCGCTTCTCCTTCCTTGATGCTTTTCTTGGGCCATTTATACACCGACATATTGTGTATCGGTATACTTGATATGATAGCCTGTGCCATGACCACTCGCCCTTGAAAAGATAACAACCTGCCTGCCCACCCAGAAGCTTTCCTTTTGATTCTGTCGACAAGAGGTTGGATACATCTACTTGTAACTCTGCCTTTAAAAAGTGGAACTCTAAGATATTGTTCCGGAAGCTCCCCTTCTTTAATATCCAAAAGCTCCTCTACTTTCCTTTTCTTAACACCTGTCATGTTCCCCAGGAAAATTTTGCTTTTCGCGGTGTTAAAAAATTGTCCAGCTGCTTGTTGGTACTCTGAAAGGGCCAACTTCAGTCGTCTAAGCCCTCGGATGTCACCATTTGCAAACAGAAAGAGATCATCTGCAAATAGAAGATGAGTAGGCACCGGAGTATCTCCGATGGTCACCATCTGCTTCACAAGGCCAGCCTGAAAACAGTGATTAATTCTCCTGCTTAGAACATCTTCAGCCAAGTCGAAAAGGAATGGTGACAGAGGGTCTCCCTGCCTCAATCCTCTTCCAGCCACAAAGAACCCACATGGTCCTCCATTTATCATAACCGAAAGCTTTGCACTGCTAAGAATAGTCTCAATCCAATCACACCACCTTTTGGAGAAGCCAAATCTCTTCATAACCTCAGCAAGGAACTCCCAAAATTTCAGTATCAAACGCTGCGCTATGTCCAAAATTTCACCCAATGTTACCACCCTTTCTTTTATGATCAAGCTCATTCATAATTTCTGACGCTAAACAGATGCCCATGGAGCTATTCCGGCCTTTGATAAAACCTAGCTGTTCACTGCTAATCAACTTGTTTGCCATTAGTTTAACCCTTATAGACAAGATTTTTGTAATAATTTTAAAAAGGAAATTACTCAGGCATACCGGTCTATAATGATTTACAGATTTGGCATTTGTTACCTTTGGTAGGAGCACCAGAAAATTTGAGTTCATACCCTGCGGAAGCTTGTTGTCTTTGAAGAAAGAGATAATGGCATTTGCTGACATCCAGTCCCACTATGTCCCAAAAAGTTTGGTAAAAAGTTCCTTGAAATCCATCCGGCCCTGGTGAGCTATTAGCGTCCATGTTAAACACTGGATGCCTTATCTCTGTGAAGTTAGGAAATTGCTGAGATAGTTACATTATCGTCATCAGTCACAAGCTTCGGTATGAGCTCCATCAGTCCAACATTGGGTCTGACTGTTTGCGGCTTGTACTTGGCTTCAAACACTGAGACAATGTGCTGTTTGATGTCTTGCTGCTGCTTAAGAATGGTTCCATCACTTTTCTGAATCTCCAGGATCAAGGCTTTATTCATTTGCAGCTTGTGAAGAGCATGGAAATAAGCTGTGTTCCTGTCCCCTTCAAAGGCCTCACTAACTCTAGCTTTCTGCCGCCATTGTGCCGCTTCTATGTCCAAAATGCCATTTAGTTCCTCTTCTTTATTCCGTTCCATTGCTTGAAGCTGAACATTAAAAGGATCCTCCTCTTGCTCCTTCATTATCCGTTCCAGATCCTCTGTCGCACTCTTTTTCTTTTTGCTCAAATCCCCGAAAGTTTCCCAGCTCCATGTTTTTAGAGCTTCCTTCAACCTTTTGAGTTTTTTCATAACTTTTCTGATGGGCATGTCCTCGAGGCATTCTTCCCAGCTCTGTTTCACGACCTCTTTGAGGCTCTCGTGCTTTATCCAATGCTTTTTGAACTTGAAAGGAATATTATGAGGCTTCGGAATAGTGGTGAACCATCCTACAATAGGGGAGTGGTCAGAAAATCTCCGTTGTAGGATTTTGCTTCGCCATCCTGTGGCTGCATCTATCCATTTCTGATTAACCAAAATGCGATCAATTTTCTGTACCATTCTTCTATCTCCGCGTCTTTTGTTTGACCATGAAAACTGGAAGCCGAGACTTGTAGTATCCATGAGAGCATTCCCATTTATAAACTCAACAAACTTATTTACTGCTGTTTGACAAGGAAGCCTCCCCCCTTTCCTTTCTACATTCGAAGTAACTATATTAAAGTCCCCTGCCACTGCCCAAGCTTCCGCATTCAAACCCAGCTGCGACAACTCTTCCCATAGTGCTCTTCTTTGCACATAAGGTGATCTAGCATGAACCAGTGATATATGAAGATCACCAGTTTTAATAGTAATTTGCTGATGTGACATATCAACAAGATTTATTACAATTCCCTTCCTCCAAAAAACCCAGATATTCCCTATCCTATTGGGAATATTATTGTGTACAAAGTCCTCATTGAACCCCAACTTGCAAAGAAACTCAGGCGTCTTAGAAGGCGGAGAAATGAGAGGTTCAGCCAAACATAGAATGTCTGGTTTATAACTAGCTATGACGTCCTTCAGGTAAGTGATTGATTTATCTTGTTTCACTCCCCTGACGTTCCAATAACTTATATTCATTGTTGAGTTCTGGAGGCGAGCCTGGCCCTTGTAGATGGAGGTGAGAGATCTTGCTCCATCCACTTGGACTTTGTTGCCTTCTTCCTTTGTGTCCTCCATGGTCCTTCTTTCTCAGCTCTCTCAGACTCTTTTGCCTCCTCATCCATGTCTGCCCAACAGGTCGATGCCAATAGCGAGTTCGCTTCATTTTGAGCTCTGAGAGTATTTATGGGTGACTTGAATGACGCTATGGGGTCCTTCTCTTCTGCAACTACCATTTGTAAACGGTGTGAATCATCATATGAGCTTATCCCACAGCCAGTGTGCTCTCCTTCATGAAGAGTGCCACCTACTTGGTCTTCTATTTTGTCTAATACAATAACTTGATCACCAGTATTAACGACCCCTATTAAAGTCCTTGCATTCTCCGCTGAGCCAAGAGTTCCGGTAGTTTGATTTGGACTATTTACAGCATCCACTGTTTCCCCTACCTCGATATCAGCTGTGGTCTGAGTGGTCTCTTCCAGTTCCAAAATAGAGTCCTGAAAGATATCCCCCAGTTCTGTTGCGTAAGCCTCTATCAAACTCTCATGAGCGTCCTTCATGCCGCTCACTCCTGCGTTCAGGACTTGGGCATTATTAATCTTCTTCCTTCTATTTCTTTTATATTTTTTCCTCTGCCATGCCGGTTGATCAAGCACTGGTGCTTCCTTGCCTTTAGTACTCTCAGGCAATTGCTCATTTGGCTTAGATGCAGTGCTCCTGACCGTTGTTTCTCCATCCCTTATCTTTCTCATCACCGTACATTCAGCCATGATATGTCCTACTACTTTGCAGTGAGGGCAGAATTTTGGCAATTTATCCACCTCCACCTCTTGGAGAAAAGATTTTCCTTCCCCCTCATCCACTAAGATTTTTCCAGGGATAGGCTTGGCAAGATCTATTTCAACCAAAACTAACGCAAAGAAACCGAAGTTTCGGTTTAAAGTGTGCTTATCAACACCTACTGGGTTTCCAAGCCCTCTTGCTATGGACATCAGAATTTCATAGTCCCAGTATTGTTGTCCAAGCTTTGGAAATTTCACCCAAACTACTGCTGTGGAAGTTCGGTGTACTGCTGGATCAAAATCAGGCGTCCATTTCGAAAGTCCCAGAATTTGGTCTCCAAACTTCCAGGGGCCTCCACCCCAAATCTTTCTCAAGTCTTCTTCACAAGTTAGGCGAATCATGAAAAACCCCTTGCCTAATGGAATGATTTTCCAATCCCCTTGCGGTTGCCATTTCTCCTGAGCTATTCTTTTAACTTCCTCTAGCTTTATCTTCTGGAACTCTAACCTCCCTATAAAGCAGAATTTACAGTAGAGCAGCCCTCTTTCAACTGCTTTTTGTGGCAGTCTAATAGAAGGAGTGCTACCTTTCATCTCTGGGACAGGAAGATCAGCTACGTTTAGCTGTTGGGTGCTTTGTCTGCAAATGAAGCTTTAGAAGCCCCGGTCCCATCTTTCACTATATCTGGAGATTCATGAACCTTACTGGGACCTGCCTCACCAGAAGAAAAGGATGGATTTTCAAAAGCATAAAGATCCATGCTTGTTTGTTTCCCTTTCTAAACTCACATGTCAGCAATGGAGGAGGATTTTACCAGAAAAGAAAAGAAACAAGAAGCTAGAAACGGATAAGAAAACCCTACCTAATGTTTTTTTTCTATTCTAGGAAAAAAAGAGGGCACTGGATCACTAGAGTAGGTTAAGTTATTTCACAACAAGTCCCCCCTAAGAGTGTCCCCATTAAAGACCATAAAAATCCCCAATACATGATGCCTTATCCATGGTGGGTAGATTAAATATAAGAGTAAATGAGTTCTGCCTCTATGTTAGATAACTTGATTAATTTTCTTTTCTTTTTCTTTTTTTAAATTACAGATGTGGGCATATGTGCACCTGTGCAAAATGTGCTAACGAGTTGGTTTGTAGTGGAGGGAAATGCCCATTGTGTCGTGCACCAATCGTTGAGGTGATCCAAGCTTATTCTATATTGTAAAGAAGGAATAGGATAACAGAGTACAGGAAAATAAAAAGAGAAAACGGAAAGGTGAATGTTGAGCCTTCTCATTTTTGGGCTGTGGAATCTACTGCATCTACTCCATGTATTTGTCAATAATTTGTTTGGTTCTTTACTGCTATTGTTCTGATTATTTTTGGAACATATGCAATGTATGATTTGAATCACAAATGGAATTACGATTCTTCATTCATTTGTCAATAATTATGCTGAGGTTAAGTTCTTGCTGTCCTTTAGTTCAAATCTCCGTTTTCAAATGAGTTTTTTTGCTTTGAAGTACTCGGCACAACACTCTTGAGATGGCTTGATAGTTGTTCTGAGTAAGTGTTTGATTTGTAATTTGATACAGGAATGAGGTTTATTATTTATACTTAGGAATTAGGATGTTAATCTCTGTGCTACATGCAGGATTTTTGGTCTTATTATGTAAGCTTCTTTCGAATTGCTTGAAAACTTGAGCATTTGTTGAATTAGAAGCCAAACCTAGAAGAGCTTGATCCACCAAATATATTATCCATCTAGAAACAAGGTTCACAAGAATTATCAGCAATAATGTATGTGAATAACAATAAACATAAGAGTGTTGGAAACAATTAATAGTATTATTCTTGCTTTACAGAGATAGTTCATCTACTACACTAATTACCAAGCTAAGGTAAGTTAAACATACAATTTTGAGGAATTTGAAAATTATGTTCACATTTTATTACATGGAACTGCAAAGGCTGTTCAAAGTTGGTTGAACACATGCATCTGCATGAACATGCAAAACTATATACTATACATACACAGTTTTTTATCACAAGCTCACAACCGTAGTTTCTATGGGACACATTGTACTAAACGAGGTTCTGAATTTGTTGTTGGAGGATGCTGCTTTCATGGTTAATTAATTTATTATGGACAAACTGCGATTTGCGCAGATACAATACTTGTTGTTCTTCATGTGCTCGATGATAAGTACGTAAATGTTACATATTTACGCCCAATTTTATATTAGTTAGTCCGTTTATTTTATTTGTTTGATTAAATTAGTGCATTTTCGGTGATTTTGTAGGAAATCGAAATAATATATGAAGGTGTGGTAAAAGCGTAAATTGTTCACTGAATACATGTGTTGAAGCAGTAGAAGGTTGGACCACCCTTAGTTGGGCCTTAGTAATAGTGAAGTGAAGTAGAGCCGTGACCAGTAAAGGGTGGATGTTTTAAATTTAAGCCTAAACTTTAGTTTTGATCCATGAACCTTTATGAGCCCATTTCCTTAGAGCAGTCCATATACACACACTAAAAAGCCGTACCTACTAATTACTGGTCACACCATTTCTTGTCTAGCCGAGAAGCACCGTAGGAACCCATCTTACCTTCTCCAAATTCATTCCATACGAACAGCAAACAATCCTTCAAATCCCGCCTTTACAAATTCGAACCAAGAGATTAAAAGCCCACATCGCTACCACCGAAGGAGGAAATCTTTAGTTTCCTTCTCCATTCATTCCGGCGAAGAGGAAAGAAAAAACCCAAAAACAGAAACTTTCCAAAGAGAACCAAAACTGCCGATTCCAGACCCGAACCAAAGGAGTTTCTTTTTCAGAGGGATTCTCGCGAATAAAGGGAGGGGGCGACAGCAAATGAAGCCTCTTGGTTGGAGAACGAGAAAAACAAACCAAATGAAGGAAGTCATTGGGCCGGAAAACGCATGAAACAAAGCAGTGAAGGAGGTTCTTGGCTGGTTCTGGAACGCAAGGGAAGCAGAGAATAGAGGGCGGCTCTTGGCTGAAAAGGCAGGAGGAAATCGTGAGCAAAAGGGGGAGAAGAGAAAACTAGACGAATTGAGGCCAGCGCTCTAGAATCCGGAATCCAGAAACGCATTAAAGAAAGAGAGAACAGAACACCAAACCCCGACTCGCGACAGTATCGGTTTTTGTTAATGGCTTTATTTTCTTTTGATATCATTGTTTACGCTTGCTTTATTTCCCATGTGTAACTAAACTATTTCTAGGGCGTAGATGAAACCTTAGATTGATGTGGATGTTAGCGATTTGATTTTTGGTATTCCTGAATTGTGATTAATGATTAAATTCTTCTTTGAACTCGTGATTAATTTATCTAGTATTTCTTTCGCCGATTCTGTGATGCATTTTCGGTAGTTCGAATAGGTGATTGTTAATCGAGCTTGGAATAATTGTTAGTATTAAATCGTTTGATTGTTTGTGCTGTAAGAAGACAAATAATGCTTTGAGTTTGATCTTTAGCTGAGTAAGAAGATAATTTTGCGAAGAAAGTACAACAAGAATTATAACGATAATATCATCGAGAAAGCAATTGATTATCATCGATTGCTACTCAGAAATATATAACTGGAATACCAAAGGTTAAGTCGATAGTGTCTATAGAGATTTAAGGTGGATTCGATAGTCCTAGAATTCTCTCCACTTAGCGGACCCCTATTATTTAGTTTATTTATTTCTTAGATCGTAGTTAAATAAAATAGATTTAGTAGTAATTAATTCCAAATTTCTATAAAACAACATTATCGAATTAGGATAAGTAATATTTTAGTATTCAATTGTCCCTAAACAGCCCTGTGGGATCGACCTCGTTCTTGCGCACCTATTACGATAGACCTCGTGCACTTGTGAGTATTAGTATAAGTAAAATAAGATTTAATTAGCCTGTTTATTTAGGCTGGTTAATTTCCTATCAAGTTTTTGGCGCCGCTGCCGGAGATTGTAGTAGTACAATTGAGTTTTAAAGTTTTATTTATCGTGATTCGTAGTTTAAGTTTAGTCGTAGATATATTATTTCATAGTTTACATGTCTAATTTTAGTTATTTTTGCAGATAATTAAGCATAGATTTCTTCTTACAAGGGATAGTCGTGACTTTGTGTGGACGTTGTGAAGTTGCTTGTTGTCGTCACCCGGCGTCGCAAGTAGCCCTCGAAGGCTCATGCCGGAGGTACGTCTTTTTCCTTTGTGGGGTTGAATTTTGTTTGTTTCGTGGGTTGTGCTTGTTTTATTGTTTCTTGCATTTAGGAAGGTTAAATCACATTGACCAGCCTTAGGCATCTTACATTAGGACAGGTTTTAGCCCGCTCACTAGGAAAACTTTTTTTTACGCGTGGATCGAGTGACGGTGCTTTTTGCACAAGAACTGGGAATCGTGTGATTTGGGTTTAGGAGCAAATATATATTAAACAAGTTTTAAAATTCAATCTGGGTTGTAATTTTTGTTTGGTATTGTTTGTGTGAATTGTCTGCATCTCTTATTAGAGTCTTAGGTTTTAGAAGTAGTTTATGGTAGTAACTCGGTCTGATAACACACCTGTTACACCATTTGATCCTGAGATTGAATGCACTCTCCTTAGGAGAAGTAGGCATCCCGAATTAGAGGTACCCGAAACTTTTGTTGGCAATACACCAATTTTTGCTGACATGGAGGGTAATAACAATAACGTGGTTGCCCAAGTACCTAGATCTATTAAGGAATATATATATCCTACTAGAACAACCCGACCATCTTGCATCGTTCCCCCTGCAACCAATGCTAATCACTTTGAGTTGAAGCCCAATCTGGCCGGGCTCCTTCCTAAGTTTAGGGGAACGAAAGGGGAAACCCATATCTTCATGTGAGGGAATTTGAGGATATTTGTGGGACTATTAAACTTCAACAATTTAGTGACGAAGCTATAAAATTAAAATTGTTCCCATTTTCTCTTAAAGAAAAAGCCAAGAGTTGGTTTCACACTCTCCCATCGAATTTAATAACGGGATGGGAAAAGTTATGCATTGTCTTTTTAAAGAACTTTTTCCCTAATCATAAGGCGACTGCTTTTAGAAAAGACTTGTCATCTTTTTTTTAAGGACATGCTCTTGCAGTGTCCTAACCACGGCCTAGAGAACGGTAGGTTAGTGCATATTCTCTATGAGGGTCTCGATTTTAATTCTAAGGCTATGATTGAGACCATGAGTACCGGGATTTCTGTGATAAGATCAGAAAGAAGCGTGGACCTTTTAGAAGAAGTCTCCGAGAAGGTCCAAAGAATGGGAAACTAGTCGTGAGCCTAAGAAGGTGGCTAGTAGTACTACTACACGTATGGGTTTGTTCCAAAGCGTTGACAAGGAATTCGACACCTAACGCTAGGATGGCCACTTTAATTAGAAGAGTTGAAGCTCGAAGCTAGAAAAAGAGACAAAGTCTCTAGCTCCAGCTTACAATGTTGAAATCCCCGGGTGTCTGTTGTTGTGAAAGTCTAGATCACGTTATAGATAATTGCCCCGGTGTAAATGCACAAGTCAATGCTTTTAATTCATACCAAAAGCCGCAATAATCCTTTTTCTAACACGATAACCCCTGGATGGCGAACCATCTCAATTTGTCTTGGTCTAAAGGTATACATCGGGGAGGCCCCGTGGTTAACTCAAACCCAAGTACCACAAAGATGCACCTCAA
This sequence comes from Coptis chinensis, assembly GCF_015680905.1. Lineage (NCBI taxonomy): Eukaryota > Viridiplantae > Streptophyta > Magnoliopsida > Ranunculales > Ranunculaceae > Coptis > Coptis chinensis. The sequence goes on from NC_141459.1 coordinate 38,452,335, forward strand.
CCACCTAAACTTTCACCTATAGAAGAGGCCATTGCTTAATTAACACAAAACACCATGAAATTCTAGGACACAACGCAACAGTTTATGCAAGCCAGTCAAACGGCTACTCAGGATAATGCTCAAGCCATTAGGAAGATTGAAATCACCATAGGTCAAATTGCTAATACTTTGAATGAGAGGGACAAGGGCAGGTTTCCTAGTCAACCAGTAGCTAATCCGAGGAGTTAGTTGGAAATAAGTTCTAACTTAAACCAGGCTCACCAGGAGCAAGCCAAGGCTATCACTGTTCTTAGGAGTGGAAAACGTGTTGATAATGGGGTTGAGATGTCTAAGGACGCTGAGGTCAGATCTGATCCTATAGAGTGTGAGAAGGAGGAAGGTGAGGTGAGTGAATCTAATAGTCATAATACTTCTAGGAAGGGTGTAAAACCTCCTACTGCTATGGAGACTAACCCTGTGCCATCTTATATACCTAAAGCTCCTTTTCCCCAACGTTTGATTCCGGCTAAGAAAGGTTCTAATCTTAATGAAATAATGGAAATGTTTAAACAGGTTCAAATAAATATTCCGTTACTTGATGCTATAAAACAAGTTCCTTCCTATGCCAAGTTTCTTAAAGATTTGTGTACACAAAAACGTAAGTTGAATGTGCACAAGAAAGCTTTCCTAACTGAGCAAGTGAGTTCTATTATCCAAAACCAAACTCCACCTAAGTTTAGAGATCCAGGATGCCCTACTATTTCTTGTGTTATTGGTGATCATATGATTGAGAAAGCATTACTTGATTTAGGAGCTAGCGTTAATTTGTTGCCTTATTCAGTTTATTTACAGCTTGGTCTTGGTAAGTTGAAACCTACATCAATTACTCTTCAATTGGCAGATAGGTCTATTAGGATTCCATGTGGTGTTGTTGAGGATGTTTTGATTCAGGTTGATAAATTTTATTTCCCTGTTGACTTTGTTGTTCTGGATACACAACCTGTTCAAGATCCTAAACACCATATTTCAGTCATTTTAGGTCGTCCCTTTTTAGCCACTTCTAATGCTATCATTAATTGTCGTAATGGAGTGTTAAAACTTTCTTTTGGTAATATGACTACAGAACTTAATGTATTTAATGTGGGTCAAGAACCTCCTGAACCTGATGATTTTTGGGATGTTAATCTTATTGATAGTATAGTTCACGAGACTTTCTTGGAGAGTTATTCTGATGACCCTCTTGAGTCTTGTTTAACTAATTCTGGTAGTGGTTGTGATGTAGATGATGTAATTTGTGAAGTTAATGCGTTGCTGGATGCAACCCCAATTTTAGAAACTGATAAGTGGAGAGCCACAATAGAGCATCTGACTCCATCTGAGTCTACCCCAGTCTCTTCTATAGAGAGTCCTCCTAAGCTAGAGTTGAAACCATTACCTGATACTCTTAAGTATGTTTTTCTGGGACCTGATGATTCTTTGCCGGTTATTATTGCTTCTAATCTAGATAATGAACAAGAAGGTAAATTGATTAGGGTTCTTAAAGAGCATAGAGCAGCTTTAGGGTGGAATATTGCTGATATTAATGGTATAAGCCCAACTGATTGTATGCATCATATTCATCTTGAGAAGGATGCTAAACCAACCCGTGAGTTTCGAGACGGGCTTAATCCTAACATGAAAGAGGTAGTGAGAGCCGAGGTTCTCAAGTTGTTAGATGCGGGTATCATTTATCCCATTTCCGATAGTAAATGGGTGAGTCCTGTTCAGGTTGTCCCTAAAAAGTCTGGGCTTACAGTTGTTGAGAATTCAAAGGGCGAGTTAGTGCCCACCCGTATGACTACCGGATGGCGTTTTTGCATTGACTATCGTAAGTTGAATTTGGCCACTAGGAAAGATCACTTTCCTCTTCCGTTTATTGACCAGATGCTCGAGAGGTTAGCCGGTCATAAATACTATTGTTTTCTTGATGGTTATTCCGGGTATTACCAAATATGTATTATCCCTGAGGATCAAGAAAATACTACTTTTACTTGTCCTTTTGGAACTTTTGCCTATCGTCGTATGCCTTTTGGATTATGTAATGCACCTGGGTACCTTCCAAATGATGCATGCTTAGTATTTTTTCTGATATGGTAGAAAGGTTTCTTGAGGTGTTTATGGATGACTTCTCAGTGTTTGGGGATTCTTTTGATGAAGGTTTGCACCGTTTAGAATTAGTGTTAATTAGGTGCAAGGAGAAGAATCTTGTGTTGAATTGGGAGAAGTGTCATTTTATGGTTCAACAGGGTATTGTTCTTGGTCATATTGTTTCTAGTAAAGGAATTGAGGTCGATAAGGCCAAGGTTGATGTCATTTCTGGCCTTCCACCACCTAAGACTGTGAAAGATATTAGGTCATTCTTAGGTCATGCTGGATTTTATAGGCGTTTCATTAAAGACTTTAGCAAGATTTCTCGTCCCTTATGCAATTTACTTGGTAAGGACGTCGCTTTTGTCTTTGATAATGATTGTTTGAAAGCTTTTGAGAAGCTTAAGCATTTATTGACTACCGCTCCTATCATACAACCTCCTGATTGGAGTGAGCCTTTTGAGTTAATGTGTGATGCGTCTGACTATGCAGTTGGGGCTGTTTTAGGTCAACGGTTTCACAAGTTGCCCCATGTTATTTATTATGCTAGTCGAACCCTTAATGATGCACAGATGAACTACACTACAATTGAGAAAGAGTTGTTAGCTGTTGTGTTTGCTTTAGACAAATTTAGGTCTTACGTCATAGGGTCTAAGGTTGTCGTGTTTACTGATCATTCGGCTTTGAAATATCTCCTTACTAAGAAGGATGCTAAAGCGCGTTTGATTCGCTGGGTACTCTTGTTGCAAGAGTTTGATATAGAGATTAGGGATAAGAAGGGTACGGAGAACGTGGTCGCTGACCACTTGTCTAGACTTATAGTAGAATCTTCTACTGATATTTTGCTTGTAAATGAATCTTTTTCCCGATGAGCAACTTTTGTTATATCACAATCGCCTTGGTATCGATATTGTTAATTATCTTGTAACGAAACAGTTTCCCTCTCATTGGAGACAACAGGATAAATCTAAGTTTCTTGCTGAGGTTAGGAATTTTTTCTGGGATGATCCATACTTGTTTAAGTCATGCCCTGACCAGATTGTTAGGAGATGTGTCTCCGAGTGAGTCTCATAGTATTCTCTCTTTTGCCATGACCATGCATGTGGTGGTCACTTTGGTCCTAAAAAGACGGCTGCGAAGGTTTTGCAGTGTAGTTTTTATTGGCCTACTCTATTTAGGGATGCACATGAGTTTTGTTTGAATTGTGATAGATGCCAGCGTACAAGTAATATTTCCCATAGGAACATGATGCCTCTTTCCCCTATTTTAGTTGTGGAGCTTTTTGATGTATGGGGTATAGACTTCATGGGTCCTTTCCCTCATTCCTTTGGTTATCTTTATATCCTTGTTGCCATAGACTATGTTTCTAAGTGGGTTGAGGCGGTGCCATGTAAAACGAATGATTATAAAGTCGTAGTTAACTTTTTAAAATATAATATATTTTCTCGTTTTGGTACGCCTCGTGCAATTATAAGTGATAATGGTACTCATTTTACACACCGAGCATTTGAATCTTTAATGAAAAAGTACTCTATTACTCATAAGCTTGCTACCCCATATTATCTTCAAACTAGTGGCCAAGTAGAAGTATCTAATAGGGAGATTAAGCGGATTTTAGAAAATCTTTACCCGACCGACCGTAAGGATTGGTCTCAACGTCTTAATGATTCTCTTTGGGCTTATAGAACTGCTTATAAGACTCCTATTGGTATGTCCCCTTATAGGCTTGTGTTTGGAAAGGCATGTCATTTGCCTGTAGAATTGGAACATCGTGCTTTTTGGGCCATTAAAACGTTTAACTTCGATATGCGTAAGGCTGGTTCACAATGTAAACTTCAGTTGAATGAGTTAGCTGAGTTAAGGAATGAGGCATATGAGAATGCCAAGATTTACAAAGAGCGGACTAAGATTTTTTCATGATAAATCTATTCTTCGAAAGTCTTTTGAACCTAATAAAAAAGTCTTGCTATATAATTCTCGTTTGCGTCTTTTTCCTAGTAAGTTACATTCTAGGTGGACTGGTCCTTTCATTGTTAAAACTGTTTTTCCTCATGGTGCTGTTGAGATAGAAGATCCTACGGATGGTCGTGTGTTTAAGGTAAATGGTCAACGTTTGAAACCATACCTTGACGGTTTGGCCGGGCGGGATGTGGAAGAGGTAAGTCCGCTTTGATCCTATTTATCATGAGTGATTGCAGATCCGGCTTTGATAAAGCCCACATAGCATTGTCGGGTTGTGTGAAGCATTCGTCTGCTAGAGACGTTAACTGTAGCACTTGTGGGAGGCAACCCATGTTTTTAGTATTTCCGGAAATTGCCATAAAAACATTTTGGCAACTTCCCGATTCGTTTTAGCAACTTAAAACCTCTAAAAACTTCATTCATTCTACACTCACAACCCACACTACACCTAACTTCCATCTCTCACCTTTCACTCCCACGTTTCCCGTTGTTCTTCACCATTTTAGCACATTAAAAAAAAAAAAAAAAAACTCGAAAAAAAAGTGGAGCGCTCATCTAAACGATGTCGAAAATTCAACTCGAAGCCACGCCCCTAAAGTTGAGCGACTTCGCGCCAAAAACTGTAAATCCAAAACTCGAAGCACCTTGCGCCCTGTGGAAGCGCACCCGCGCCCTGACCTCCGTGGACAAGAAATTTTCCAGTTTTCTGAGGACTGGTCAGGTCGAACCCCACTGAACTAAGCGAAGACAACCAAAAAGAGTTCGGTGAACAGGATGGAGCAATGAATATGGCCATAATAGTTGGGAATTTATTTTCCATTTTATTGTTCCCATTTGCTTATATGCATGTTTTTATTTTTGAGTCATGTGTACCTTTCGCATATCTCATACATTCCACTTTAGCACCTTTTCTCCATGTTTTTGGAGACGTGTAACTCTATGGAATGAGATATGTGCCACAGGTTAGTCGTCATAGTAAATTGGTTCCTTTTCTATTTTATCGATATTATTTCTTTAGTGAGGTACTAATTTCTACAGGTGACTCGAGTTTTATTTTTCATTCATGGAGCTATTGGTAACTTCTTTCCTTATTCTTTTACTTGTCCATGTTATTACTTTTTGGAATTAAGCATATCTGTCAACATTGAGGACAATGTCTAAACTAAGTGTGGGGGTGGGAACAAAATGTTTTGTTTAGCGAAAAATAAAACTTATGTATACTATGCACTTAGGGGTAGTGGTATTGTTTCCTTTTTTATGATGATAATAGTCTAGAAATCTCAGTTAGCATTAGAATTAAGAGTAGTTATTAAGAAACTTAGGTTAAGATATAGGTAATAGTCTCTACATCTTTTCATAAATATCTTGCATGAACGTTATATTTGTACTTGGCAGTACTTTTCTGAGACCTAGGTTAGAGTGCTTAATTTTACATATCCGGTGATAATCTAGCCTAAAAGCCTCATATGAGTTGATATCTGAGTGATGACATAAGGGAGAAGTTAATTCCGAGTAGAGAAAACACACGTTCACTTGCTTGATCACCATACCATATCCTAAAAGAGAATTTAGGCAATCTTTGGATCGATATAGCCAGAAATTCAAACCTAAAGAATATTGTTTCCGCTAGTCGCCCCACTGAGCCTTTTATTAGCCTTTTCATAAACCGCAAATTCCTTACCCTATAAATAATAATAATAATAATAATAATAAATAAATAAATAAATAAAAATAGCCTACCCATTTGATAAGTTTGAGAAATATGATGAAATGAAGAAAAGAAATGAGAAAGACCTGTAGAAAATCAAGAATTTGTTAGTTGCTTCAAAAGAAAAATAAAGAAAAGAAAGTTTCCATCCAAGAAAAAAAAAATGAATAGAAATAAAATAAAAAAGTTAGAACTCCAAAAATAGAATCAAAGGAGTCAAAAAGCCAAAACAAAAGGGCTAAGGATGGAAACAATGCAGAAGCCAAGTAAGAACAGGACTTTCTCTAGTTACGGAATTTGAAGACCTTATTTTCTCAGACTTGTCTATTTTGTTTATCCATTCCATTTATTCTTAAACTATCACCTAAGCTATACATAACACCTAATAAAGACCTTTAAATTAGCTCAATTAGGAATAGGTTGGTGTGATAGTAAATGGCAGATGTGTTTGATCGACCTCGGCTCCTTTGGATGTCATTGAGATTGAGAGGAAAAGTGTGCTCACCGCACACTGGAGTGAGCGAAACTTGAGCGAAAAAATCAGAGTATTTTTGTCTTGACATATTTGTGAGGACCTACTTAGGGACGCTATTCCGAAGTTTCAGAACCGGACCTGCCACTGCATTTCATAGTTTTGTTCATTGCATGTATGTTTATTTGTAGATGATTTGATTATTATGCATGTATTAACTTAGGTTTTAAAATGAGTATTATTTATTCCTTACTAGTGAGAAGTATGAATATCTGAGATAAATTAAGGAAACATTACTATTATTTCTTAGTCATTATAGTTTAGATGAAGTTTGTGAGTAACTTCTCTGAAAACTCTCACGAGACTAAACTCGTCCACTAGCATAAACCTAGGGGTTTAAAAGGCTTGTTGCACATGCTAAGTGTAATCGTGATTCCTACGAAAATGAGTTAGGATTTTTAATTTTTGTTATTAGTTTAGTTTTAGTTTTGCTCGAGGACTAGCAAAATATAAGTTTGGGGGTATTTGATAAGTACGTAAATGTTACATATTTACGCCCAATTTTATATAAGTTAGTCCGTTTATTTTATTTGTTTGATTAAATTAGTGCATTTTCGGTGATTTTGCAGGAAATCGAAATAATATATGAAGGTGTGGTAAAAGCGTAAATTGTTCACTGAATACATGTGTTGAAGCAGTAGAAGGTTGGACCACCCTTAGTTGGGCCTTAGTAATAGTGAAGTGAAGTAGAGCCGTGACCAGCAAAGGGTGGATGTTTTAAATTTAAGCCTAAACTTTAGTTTTGATCCATGAACCTTTATGAGCCCATTTCCTTAGAGCAGTCCATATACACACACTAAAAAGCCCGTACCCACTAATTAATGGTCACACCATTTCTTGTCTAGCCGAGAAGCACCGTAGGAACCCATCTTACCTTCTCCAAATTCATTCCATACGAACAGCAAACAATCCCTCAAATCCCGCCTTTACAAATTCGAACCAAGAGATTAAAAGCCCACATCGCTACCACCGAAGGAGGAAATCTTTAGTTTCCTTCTCCATTCATTCCGGCGAAGAGGAAAGAAAAAACCCAAAAACAGAAACTTTCCAAAGAGAACCAAAACTGCCGATTCCAGATCCGAACCAAAGGAGTTTCTTTTTCAGAGGGATTCTCGCGGATAAAGGGAGGGGGCGACAGCAGTGAAGGCGCTCTTGGCTGGAGAACAGAAAACAAACCAGTGAAGGAAGTCATTTGGGCTGAAAAAAGAACAGAACACGTTGAAGGAGGTTCTTGGCTGGTTCTGGAATGCAAGGGAAGCAGAGAATAGAGGGCGGCTCTTGGCTGAAAAGGCAGGAGGAAACCATGAGCAAAAGGGGGAGAAGAGAAAACTAGACGAATTGAGGCCAGCGCTCTAGAATCCGGAATCCAGAAACGCATTAAAGAAAGAGAGAACAGAACACCAAACCCCGGCTCGCGACAGTATCGGTTTTTGTTAATGGCTTTATTTTCTTTTGATATCGCTGTTTCTGTTGCTTTATTTCCCATGTGTAACTAAACTATTTCTAGGGCGTAGATGAAACCTTAGATTGATGTGGATGTTAGCGATTTGATTTTTGGTATTCCTGAATTGTGATTAATGATTAAATTCTTCTTTGAACTCGTGATTAATTTATCTAGTATTTCTTTCACCGATTCTGTGATGCATTTTCGGTAGTTCGAATAGGTAATTGTTAATCGAGCTTGGCATAATTGTTAGTATTAAATTGTTTGATTGTTTGTGCTGTAAGAAGACAAATAATGCTTTGGGTTTGATCTTTAGCTGAGTAAGAAGATAATTTTGCTAAGAAAGTACAACAAGAATTATAACGATAATATCATCGAGAAAGCAATTGATTATCATCGATTGCTACTCAGAAATATATAACTGGAATACCAAAGGTTAAGTCGATAGTGTCTATAGAGATTTAAGGTGGATTCGATAGTCCTAGAATTCTCTCCACTTAGCAGACCCCTATTATTTAGTTTATTCATTTCTTAGATCGTAGTTAAATAAAATAGATTTAGTAGTAATTAATTCCAAATTTCTATAAAACAACATTATCAAATTAGGATAAGTAATATTTTAGTATTCAATTGTCCCTAAACAGCAATCCCTGTGGGATCGACCTCGTTCTTGCGCACCTATTACGATAGACCTCGTGCGCTTGCGAGTATTAGTATAAGTAAAATAAGATTTAATTAGCTTGTTTATTTAGGCCGGTTAATTTCCTATCACTGGACATAATTTGCCTTGCTTTTGGTTCCATGACCCATATGGCTAGAGATTTTCATATCAGGGTCTTTGTTTTCCTAGTACTGTAATAGGATAGGACGGAGATACCGATGCATGCCCCCAGCAAAAAACGCGAGAATCTGCCTCTTAAAAGGAGGTTTTCCACCAAGATCTCTGAGAGGATTAGTTGCTCTACGCACATTAGTCTCTGGAAGAGACGCATCTTTGCTAATTACAAAGCCTTTATTAACATCAGCATTGCAGAGTGTTCTAATGCATCTACTCATATGTCGCACCGTTTCATGCGGGGCTTGGGAAATACACAATTTATCAGAGACTACACAAGAAATTGGAGTCTCAACTAATAAATGGTGAAATTTAAGTCTGAATGAGGCACGAGAAGTGTACCCAATCATGACAAGCAAGGCAGGGATCGGGTCGGATATGGCTATATACGAATCCGAATAGTTTCATAATATCCGAACCCGAACCCGACTATATCCGAAATTTAATATCCGAATCCGACCTGAACCCGACTAACCCGATCGGATAACACTAAAAATTCAAAAAAAGCCCAAAAAATATATCCGAACCCGAACCCGACAGACCTGAACCCGAACCCGAATAAATAAACGGATATAAAAATCAACCCGAACTATTTGGGTTCGGGTCAGGTCAGATTCGGGTCAAACTCGACCCGATTCCCTGCCCTAATGACAAGCAACAAGAAAATGATTAGCTCCACCAGTTCTATTCCAAAGAGCTGAAAGAAGGCACATGAAAATCCAGAGTCTGCAGTTAAACTACAGGCTGTGACTCAGAGGGTAGTCAGCTTTACAGTGAAATATTTGAATGCAAAATGTGACTCTGCTTATAACTGCAAGTCTGTCATGGTTCAGGTTCAACTGGAATGTTAACAAAACAGTGTGCAGTGACCCGTAAATTCAGATTCCATCTCCAGCATTGAAGCTTCAAAGGACTCTAATATGCATTCATTCTATACAATAATGCTGAGCATCTTATCAAAAACTTTTTCAATGTCTATCCTTAAGCACCAAATTGCTTCCCTTGGTTTTTGGCTGGTGGAAGACGGGTCTTGCACCTTCCCTGTAGGTGTATACTTTGAGCGTCTGTTCCATCAGTTCATAGCTCCTGCAAATATTTATCATATTGAAGTTTTCAAGTAAAGAACTCTTCCCTGGGGTAATTTGATTATCGAAACAAAATTCCCTGGGGTAATCATTGTGTATTTGGGGTTGTGTGAGATATGCGTATCTTTTGAATCAACAAAACTCTCTAAAAACTGTAGCCAAATAGCTTAATTCTATAAAATAAGAAAGGATGATTGATGCGAAATCCAAAAGACAAAAACTGACTTGGTCCTAACCAAACTGCAATAAAAAAAATGAGAATTTTTTTTTTCCTAGAGTGCCACGTCAATTTCCTAAACACACCCAATTTGAACTTATATAGTGTCCTGATAAAGATAAAAATTGATAATTTTACTTATGAATAAAGCGATGAAACACTAAACGTAAGTAAACTAAAACTAATCTATGTGCCTATATTTTATCAAAGATTCTACTCTCAATCCTATGAGATATAGTGGAGTAGGAAGTTCGTTCCACTCCTAGTCCTTCCGCATGTTAATGTTCTCTAAGTATAAGTACTTTTGACACTAAAGTCTAATGAGAGATTTACGAAGTGGCAACTAGACTACGATGCAACTACCCACAAGATGCAATTAGTCGATTGTCAAAATAACTATGGTTATGCTACGTTGATTCGATGATAAGGAGTTAGAGGGGGATTGATTCCACCTTAACTCCACTTAATCCTATTAACAACGAATCGTCGAAATCCGACTTGAATTGCTTCGCAGAACAATTGGTTCTTCCTAATCCCTAATTACACATGGCATTTCTACCAATTCATAATTAGCATGTGAATGATTAAACCCATTCTCATGGTAAACTAATCATTTCTAGAGTGGAAAGGAAATTACGACGACTCTACGATAATCGGAATCAAGCTTTCATCAAGGCTTCTTGACCCCCTCTAATGGAGGTTTAGCCGAGAATCATTACGCAATCATTTCCGATTAAAATAAAACTAAACATAATATAAAGAATTGAATTTACTAATCTAAATTAAACAATAATTAAAATCTAATTAATAACTAAGAATTGAATAACAAGTAATAAATGAAATCAGATCTAACACAAATGTAAATGACAAGAATCGAAATTAACAAACTATTTTATTAATCAAACTAATTAAGAGTAATGATTCTAAGAGTTTATTCTAAAACAAGAATTGGATTTGAAACTAAACTTAATTAAAAACAATTAAATCTAGATCTAGAAGCTATTCTAATGGCTACTTTCTATTCTAAGCTACTTTTATTTTCTAACCTCCTATCTACCATTAACAAAGAGCTAAGCTTTGGTTTTTATACTTTCAGATCCAAAAATCGTGCATGGGCTTGGAGCCATGGTTTGGGCCAGAGAATCAGGCCCAAAACCCAATTCTTTCGGTCCAAAAAGGCCTCTTCAGCTGCAGTTGGCTTCAACAGACTTTTCATCCACTTCTGCTCCTCTGATTGGATCACGGCTTAGACCATTGGAAAGCTCTTTCTGAGCTGGTCGTTTTGACATAAGATAGGCCCCATTCCGAGGTCTGAGTCCAAAGATACGGCCTTCGGAAGTTCTGCTGACTTGTGTGATGGTTCTGCCCGCGTCGACTTTTCAGCTTTTGACCGGGCTTTAGAAAGACTTTATCTTCTTGAAACTTGGCCTTTAATCACGGAACTCCTTAGTAACCAACCTTTGCTCCTTTATCTCGCTAAAGTGGCACATTTCTGCACATAATGGACTTTGAAGCCTGAAATGCATAAAAATACGTAATCAGTGTTAACTCTTAATTATTACTCACAATATTGGTCTAATAGTATGACTGTTAGAGGGTTAAAACTACAGTTTTGGGCTCTTATCAAACCACCCCCAAACAGCATTTTGCTTGTCCTCAAGCAAAGATGAGATATTAGAATAAGTGACCAAAAATGGAGTTCTAACTACTCTCGTTTCGCTGAGTGCGATTGCATTGACCATATGCAACAAGGCCTTAAACCACTAGGAATTCCCTAGTGGACGAGTTATAGCCTCGTGAGAGTTTTCCAGTGAAAGTACTCACAAACTTCATCTATACTACAATGAATAAGAAATAAAACTATTGTTTCCTTATCCATGCTCTAAATTAACTATACCTCTAACTAGCAATGCATATAGAGTAATCAAGTCGAAACCTAAGCTAATATATGCATAATAATCAATAATCTACAATAACATATATACAATGAGTAATACTATGAAATGCCTAGCAGGTCCGTTTCTGAAACTCGGAATAGCGTCCTTAAGTAGGTTCTCACAATAATAGTCAAGATACAACACTCTGATTTTTCCACTCATGTTCATTTACTCCGATTAATGCGATGGGCACACTTTACCTTAAATCTCAATGACAACAAGGAAGCCGAGTCGATCAAACACATCTGCCACTTACTATCACACTAACCTATTCCTAATTGAGCTAGAGGTCTTTAATAGGTGTTGCGGGGATTAGGGGATGGTTTAAGAAGGAAGGAAATGGATATTCAAAAAAGACAAGTCTGAGATAATAGAGTTTTCAAATTATGTAACTTAGAGAAAACCTTGTTATTTTCTTTTGCTTCTATACTTTGTTTCCATCCTTAGCCATATTTTTCTTTTTCTTTTCTTTGGCTTTTGACTCCCTTTTATTCTATTTTTGGAGTTTTTCTTTATTTCTATTTTTTTTTCTTTTCCTTGGATGGAAACTTCTTTTCTTTTTCTAAAGCAACTAACTAATTTTTGTTTACACAGGTTTTTCTCTTCTTCTTTCTTCACTCATTCTATTATCAGACTTATTCTAGATTGGGTAAGTTGAATTTTTTTATTTTGTTTTGTTTTTGTAACAGGGTAAAGGATTTGTGGTTTATGGAAGGCTAAAGAAAGGCTCAGAGGGGCGACTAGCGGAAAATAATTCATCGGGTTGAATTTCTGGCTATATCGATCCAAAGAGGGCCTAAATTCTCGCTTAGGATATGGTTTAGTGATCAAGCAAGTGGACGTGTGATTTCTCTATCCGGATTTTACTTCTCCCTCGTGTCATTTCTCAAATGTTTCGCTCATATAAGGCTTTAGGCTATATTCTCACAGGATTTGTAGAATAAGTACTCTAGCCTAGATTTCAGAAACTTACTGCTAACAATCATAGATACTCATGTAATATATTTATAAATAGATGCAAAGATTATTATCTACATATTAACCTAAGTTTCTAACAATTATTCTAATGCAAAAGCTACGTGAGACTTCTAGATTGTTAAGAGCATAGAGAAAGAAAACAATACCACTATTCCTAAGTGTATAGCATAACTTATTTATTTATATTTTTGAATTTTTGAAATTTTAACTAGAAGACAAATGCATATTATACATATCTATATCCTAACAGATGCCTTAATTACACGTGTTTCTATGCCCCCCCCAAACAAGAAGCATGCTTTGTCCTCAAAGTATTGTAAATAAAAAGGGTAGGAAAAATACCATTGAAACGTGTGAAATTCAGGAACATCTGCAAAACAAAGTTAGAACGTACTAATATAGGAAATAAAACCGACGAACTCTATAACGAGTTCTACCCATTATGGGGTTAACAAGAATGAAATTGCTTGGGACATAAGCGGACACTAACTAGAATGAAAACTTACCTTATCTCCCCGCGATTACTCATCATCTTCCTCATCCTCTTCTTCCATAAAGAAGTGAGGTTCCTTTAAGGCTGCCATGCCATGATAATTTGCCGGCTTCCCACCATTTATCATCTATTATTGCTAACCTATTAAGAGCCACTTGTGCGACAGGGTGTAGGGTGCAACCTGATGAGGTTGTATCCTCCACCCTTTGCCAAGTCATTACACGGAAGGATCGAATAATACTATTGGTGGGTCGCATGCGATTAATGTCGACCGTAATCCAATCCGTGAAACGTGTACAAAAAAATGGAAAGAAACATAGCATAATACGGAAACTAGAACAGGCATAAGAAGGAACTTATGCCTCATGCTATGGGATCGAGCTAAACTAGACATCAAGGTTCGGGAAGGTCATGACACATACGTCCCGAGTGGCTAAAGCAAGGAAAAACGCCGCAAGTGGCATCATTCACGTAAGAAAAAAGCGCCATTCCCTAAAATGTTTAGCATGATCCAAAACATAACAGTTCCTATGTTCATGGACAAAGCTACCAAAAGCGGCGTTATAGTCCCCTTGGTCCTCGATATTTAAAATGCCCGCCCCCATACTGACTCATGCAAAACTCATAAGTGTAGACATACATATTATCTACCCAATAACACCATGGGTCTTGTATTTCAGCGGGCATAGCAATTCCAAGAACAAATGCTAGCAAGAACACGGTAATTTCCATTGGTTCATTATCAATGTTGATGGAGAACACTTGTTCTCCATCCGGTCTTTTAAAGAAAATGCGATTACCGTAAAAATAAGATGCTAGTGTTGGAGAATAAAGTGCATCGTCTTACCATAAGCGGCTCCCAACCAACGTATGTGATAAACGCCAGCGAAACCAAGCACCATAAGTAGTGCTTTGGAACAAATCTTCGAAAGACTGTTCCGGTATCAATGTTGGAGATGTCATCTCAAAATTACGCTCTGGAATAGCTGCGAATGATCCGGAAACTACCTGCAGAAAACTGGAATTTTTCAGGTCCACGGAAGTCAGGGCGCGAGTGCGCTCTCTTAGGGCGCGAGTGCGCTCTGAAGAATTGGAATTCCAGTGTTTGAGCGCGGGTTGCGCTCACACCACCTTGGCCGCGAAAAGGCCTCGACAAAAAACTGAAAAAAATTGCGAGGCGAGTGCGCCGAGTTGCGTAAACTTCGGAAAATGAGGCAAAACATGGGATTCGTGGGAGTGAACGGTGAGTTATGGAGGTTAGGTGTATTGTGAGTTGTGAGTGTAGAATGTATGAAGTTTATATAGGTTTTAAGTTGCTAAAACGGATCGGGAAGTTGCCAAAAGGTTTTTACGGCAGTTTCCGGAAATACCAAATTTTCAAACCCGAAAACGGAAACAACTCATTTTCTTGATTCTAAAACAAACCTAGTATCTTTTAGGTTGAATTAATGATAGAATCTACCTATTTAATCGATATTTCATCCTACCATGATACTTATTCATAGATATGCCTAAACGGCCATATTTTCACCTTGACTCCGCAATAAATTCTAAGACGAGGGTCATATAAAAATCATGCTGGAATAGATAAAACCACCCCCAAACAATTTGGGAAGGTGGGATCAATATTAAACAACCACGCATAATGAAAATAACCGCATTATATTAAAAATTTCATTCGAAGTACATTTCACTACAAAATTCAAATTACGGAAATAAAACTTACATGAAAATAAATGACAATAATGAAACTACAAATAAAAATAGAGCATCAAACGATACTATCCCTAATCACTCCTGTACTGGTAGCGGAGGGCACACGCTTAGGAGATGGCTCCTGAGCTCCCGATGGGCCAGCACCATTCGTCCTTCGGCGACGACGCTCGTGCCTCGATGGTGTGTCCTCAGAAGGAGAGTCCCCGTGAGGTGGGAATCGTGCGAGCATGTCGGTCCGGAATTAGCGCTGAGCTTCTAGCTCGGCCCTCATCTGTTCCCACCTCTCATCCTCTCTCGGTAATGGATCTCGGTTATGATGGATAGTTGCCTGTCGAATCCGGAGGTCTTCACAGATGGTGTTGAGCGAACGAATGCCACGATGAATTACGGCCATGCGTTCTGCGTCTGACCAGCACCTCTCCAGGGCATCCACATCAAAACAAGTCAAATCCTCCTCATCCTCCTCAGCATTCTCGTTTCCCCCATCTTCCTCAGCATTCTCATTTCCCCCATCATACTCCTTGTCCTCTACCCGATCCTCAGGCAACATTCAAACTCGTTGGACACACTCCTTATAGATGCGAGGGTTTCGGTGTAGGGTGATGTATGTCCTATCAGACGCCTGAGCTGCTCTCAACTTCAGCATGATCTTGGTTATCAACACAGGGAGAGGTGCAACAGACTTCCCTACTCCCCTAATCATGCTAAGTAAAAACTCCAAGATACAGAGCTGGTACTTCTGCTCCTGGAGTAATTATAAGATGTGGAGGCAGTTCAGGCCGATGTCGCTGACCTTCTCCTTCCCCAGGATGTTCCGACCAATCCATCGAAATGCTGCGGCCGGTTGTTGGTCCTAAGATGCTGGGCGAACACAATGCGATCTCGCATTGTAGTTCCCTTCTGTAACCGTCACGTTCATCAATGGCTCTACCCCATTATATTGGGACTCCTGCAACATGACATCCAGATGGATTCTAGGCGGAATGCCTAGAATCTCAGCCAACAACCCCGTCGTCACTTCGTTCCTCCTCTTCGCCACCATAACAAAAATCCTAGTCCCTTCCAATTCCCTCGTATTGTAGAACTGTCGGACTAAGTCCTCGTGGTAATAGGCTTCAGTCGAGTACCACAAGCTATTCCAGTCTCTACTGATCATTTCGTCATCGTAAAATGGCGCGAAGTGGTCACCAGTAAAAGCTTGCTCTGGCAAAATTCGACGTTGTTGAGCCATTTTAGTGTTTTGAATGTAGTGGGGGTTTAAATGGGATGTGGTGGTGGAATTTGTATCGACCGACTGA
This sequence comes from Coptis chinensis, assembly GCF_015680905.1. Classification (NCBI taxonomy): domain Eukaryota; kingdom Viridiplantae; phylum Streptophyta; class Magnoliopsida; order Ranunculales; family Ranunculaceae; genus Coptis; species Coptis chinensis. Next base: position 38,468,646 of record NC_141459.1, read on the forward strand.
AGCAAACAGTGGTGGTGGCGCGACAGCACCAAAATTTTTAATTTAATTTGATTTTCCGGTGGTTTTTGTTGATGTAAATCGGTGTAGGGTGTGGGGCTCGCGGTTGAGTCGATTTGGTTGGGTCTTGATTATGGGCGGGTAAATTTAGTTTTCTTTTTAATTTTATTTTGTTTTAGGTTTTTGGAGCTTTGGTGGCGTTAATGGCGGTTTTGAGAAGATGATCGCGACTATTGGGCTAAGGTAAAAAGGCGAGTCTCGGTGGGCTGGTCAGGTTGCCCCAGCCCAATTCGAAATTTGTGAATTTTTTGATTTTTTCACGAAACTTCAAATCAAAATTGCCACTTCGTTACCGGTCCGATTTTTGCGAATGAGATATGGAAATGATCAGGAGAGAATTTCCAATCCAATGATCCATAAAACACTCTATTCCGACCGTGAATGACATATAAGATAGTATAAAACGCCTCGAAGTGCGTGCATGATGTACGTTATGCGAACGACTGAACTCTAAATTCATAGATTATGTCAACCCGAATTGGAATACAATTAAACGGCCTAAGCAATTCTAATGGGACATAAAACATTTTAGGACGGAAACACGAACACCCCACCCCCAAACAAATTTTTTACAACGAAGCTTAGAAAATTTGTTTTTAGTAGTGGGTCTTTTAAAGTCAGATTCCCGAGACTTCCTAGAATACTATGTTTATTATTTAATATTTTTTTCTTTTATAAGGAAAAACAATAAGCAAGAAAGACATAATTCACCCCGTAGAGAAACATGACTCAAAAATCCGAGAAAAACATGCAAGAGTGGAAAACGTGAATTATGTTAATCGTGGACTTAGGATCCGGTACTTACAGCCACACACTCCGTAGGGAGGGCCAGGTTACCTTAATGGTGCACTCACCAATATATGGAAATGAAAGGAAATGCACCAAACACAAAAGTTGAGTCGTTTATAGTCAGATACTCGAGACTTTTTCTAAACATATGTATGAACATACAGTTTATCATATATCAACAACCGAAATAGTTGTGGATCATTCCATAAATAAATATCACAAAAAACATATCCAAACACAATCAAGCACCAAGATTTCCTATGACGCAACCTAGAAAAATGAAAGCGAAGTCGGATAACCCTATTACTTAACCTAGCATGCACCTTCTTTTTCATTTTTGAACGAGAGGGTGTCCTAGTGAATAAGTGTGGAAGAGTGAATGGTTGTGTAGAATATGGTGGATATGGGTAAGTTGTAGAAGGAAAACATGGAAAAAATGAGGATGTGGGTTTAGCACAAAACTCATTCATAGTGTAGGTAGGGACTGTCTCAAGTCTGAAAATAAAGGTGTCAAACGCTTTTGTCTTCTGAAGTATTTGTTTTCTAGGTGAATTTAAAAAATTATAAAACACAGAAGAAACAACCGGATCGAGTGCAAACTCGAGATTCCTTTGAAAGGGTGGAAGGAGGGGAGTCGAGGTGGATGTTGTGCAAAGTAGTTCTTGATAGGGTGAATCATCACCTGCTCTAAGAAACTCATCGAATTGCTCATCTAGATTGGTCATATCCTCGTTACTATGATAGTCCTCTACATCTTTGAGAAAGTCATCTATCTCATCCTCATCCGTAATATGTGTATCGACTAGTGTAGGGATGGAAATGTTGGAGTCTGAACTTCCAAAGGAAAGAAATTTGGGAATATGATTATCAGGGAACGTGTTGTTGAAATAATCTCGAGCAAAGCTCTCGATCATGCTAACCTTTCCATCCATAGATAGCGAATCGGGTAATCGCGTGTCTTTGTTTTAAAAACATTGACTTCAACAAAGAAGATGGCCAAAAGACATGGACATTGAACCGTCGCGGCAATTAATGAGCGCATTGGCAGTTGCTAGGAAAGGACGCCCTAAGATGATCTGGACAGAGTTGTTAACGACTTCTGTATCGAGGATGACAAAATCAGCCGGATAGTAGAAATCCTGAATTTTTACCAGAACATTTTCGATGACACCCTTAGGATACTTAATAGACCGATCAGCTAATTGCAACGTCATTTTAGTGGGTTGCATCTCGTCTAGACCTATTTGTCTATACAAATAAAACGGGAGTAAGTTAACACTAGCCCCCAAGTCTAATAACGCGGTCGTCGTATAAGAATCTCCTAAGGTGCATTGTACAGTAGGACGACCAGGGTCCTTGTACTTAACAATTCCATTATGTTCAGATAAAGTTGGGAATTGTTCTGTTAAAAAGGCGGCTTTTGGTATATTGGTCTTACGCCTAGTAGTACACAATTCCTTAAGAAACTTAGCATGGTGTGGTAGCTTTTTAATAGCTTCGAGGAAGGGAAGGTTTATAGTTAGATTCTTGAAAACATCCCTAATCTCCTCATAATTTGTATCCCAAGTTAACACGGCTAATTTTTGTGGAAACGGTGGTTTCGTCTATATTTAGCAATGGTATCACCCTGGATGTTTAACCATGGCTTTCGTTTCTTAGGTTGTGTTGTGTAACCGGTACCTCTACGATTGGTAGGCTCTTCAGTTTCTATTTTTCATTATCTAGTAAAATAGCGGTGTAGGGGTGATCGTGGGGTAACTATAGGCATAGTTGCTTTGTTATCAACCACTCTGCCCGAAGCGGAGAGTGGTGATGGCCTTTAGCTCACCTACATTTTCATATTCATTACTAGTATTATCGGTTACCTCAAAGGCTGTATTTGTTGTTTTAGGATTAGGTATTTAAGTGACTTGGAAACACACCTTTGGGTTGGGCTTTATCTTGAGCCAACCTGTTGGGTTAAATTATTAACGGATTGTAGAAGCCGCTGGTTAGATTGAGCCATGGTTTGGAAAAGTTTTTGGCTTACTTGTATGAAGGTGTCAAGACAATCCGTTGTGTGTGGGTGTAGTAGTCACGGGTGGTGTGATTGGAACTATTTCACATGAATTATTTATGGGTGGATTTTGATAGTTATTATTTACCGAAACGATACCTCTATTAGCAATATAATTATTATAACTACCTTGACTTTGTGCTTGACCTTGTCGAGGTTGCATTTGGTTGTTATAATTATTAAAATTACCCTGACCCTCGCCCTTGTCGTGGTGGAGCTTGGTTAAAACTTTGTGTTGGCCTAACATATTGATTATTGTACCCTGGAGGTGTGACGTGTTGGTTATTTCTCCAACCGAAGTTGGGATTTTGTCTCCAAGGGGCGTTAGGTTCACTATTAATGGAACAAGCCTGTTCATAGGCAATAGGACAGTGGGAGTCGGGATGCTCAGGGCTCCAACAGAAACTACATGGATTTGAATTTATGTTCATGACGGGGATAGGCTTTTGTTGAACAGAAATGGCCTCTACCTTTTTAGTGAGTGATTTGATTAGAGTTTTAAGCTCGGGATCGTGTTTAATTTCAAACATACCAAATGGCCTTAATCAGTATTTGATGAACTAAGCGGAGCGATGGATATCATCACTACCCCCCAGTTGTTATTTAAGCTTTAGTTTGATCCTCTAAAAATTTATAAGCCTCCTCGAGGCTCCTTTGCTTAAGAAACTACCCCATTCATTATGTCTAGGACTTCTTTATGGTGGTGTAGAAGTCCTTTGAAAAAGGCAAGAACTAACGTGTCTTTCGCTAAGTTATGATGTGGACACTCTATAAGGAGATCGGTGAAACAATTCCAAGCCTCTGAAAATGTTTCATGAGGATTTTGTCGAAAAAAATGAATCTTGGAAAGCATCTCATCCGTCTTTAGGGGTGGGTAAAAATGTTCCATAAATAGCTGAACAAGTTTAGCCCACGAGTCCACAGAATTAGGCGTTTGGGCAATTAACCAAGACGCCGCCTTATCGGCTAAGGTGAAAGGGAATACCCTGAGTTTAATTTGTTCCGCACCAACCGTAGGATGGTGGAATGTTGTTAGGACTTGTTCAATCCTACGCATGTGCTGATAAGGTTTTTCATGGTCTAATCCATGAAAAACGGGTAACAAATTAAAAATATTTGGGGATTCGAAATCCCCACTCGGGTCTAGAACGATGCAAGATTTAGGGCTATCGCCAAGGCTTTGTAGAAGTCGAGAGAGGAGTCTCTTCTTCGGGCATTGTGTCAGGTGATGTGTGTGAAATAGTAGCTAGAGGTGTAGTGGGTGGTATACTAGATAGACTTATTTGTTGACGTTGTTGTGTAATTACGTTCGGTGTTTTTGTTCGGCCATACCTTAATCTCATACAAGGCTAAAACCAAATTTAGCTAAACACATCAACACTCCAAACAATTCTGATACACTAGTATAAACCTCTAACAGGAGATGCGAGGTGCGGAAGAAAGGAATACCTGATTGCGTCCTTGCTTCGCTTATGAATAGCGTCTTGTTTACGCGTATTCAGTGTATATAACAAGTTAGAACACTGAAAAACTTGAAAAATCAAAGTTCGAGTCAAAACTGTAGAATTCCAGAAAAATTAGCAAAGGCGGTGCTCTCTCATAGAAGCGCCGATCGCTCCGTGTAATTTTCAAATTACAGTGTTTTTAGGGTGGTCCCAGCCACACAGGTTCGGGTCAAAAAAGCTCAAGGTTCCAGCTATAGGCGGTGTGCTCATTTCTTCCTTGAGCTGGTGCGCTTCGGTAATTTCTCGCTGAAATTTTCAACGATGAAACGGAAAAACCACAGTATGAATCAAACACGGGTGGGTGGGTGAAATGGGACTTTAAGAAAAGTACTTACACTATGAAAACAATGCGAAAGTGCAACTAAGATGGCAGCGGCGCCATTTGATAAAGATAAAAATTGATAATTTTACTTATGAATAAATCGATGAAACTCTTAACGTAAGTAAACTAAAACTAATCTATGTGCCTATATTTTATCAAAGATTCTACTCTCAATCCTATGAGATATAGTGGAGTAGGAAGTTCGTTCCACTCCTAGTCCTTCCGCATGTTAATGTTCTCTAAGTATAAGTACTTTTGACACTAAAGTCTAATGAGAGATTTACGAAGTGGTAACTAGACTACGATGCAACTACCCACAAGATGCAATTAGTCGATTATCAAAATAACTATGGTTATGCTACGTTGATTCGATGATAAGGAGTTAGAGGGGGATTGATTCCACCTTAACTCCACTTAATCCTATTAAAGACGAATCGTCGAAATCCGACTTGAACTGCTTCGCAGAACAATTGGTTCTTCCTAATCCCTAATTACACATGGCATTTCTACCAATTCATAATTAGCATGTGAACGATTAAACCCATTCTCATGGTGAACTAATCGTTTCTAGAGTGGAAAGGAAATTACGACGACTCTACGATAATCGGAATCAAGCTTTCATCAAGGCTTCTTGACCCCCTCTAATGGAGGTTTAGCCGAGAATCATTATGTAATCATTTTCGATTAAAATATAACTAAACATAATATAAAGAATTGAATTTACTAATCTAAATTAAACAATAATTAAAATCTAATTAATAACTAAGAATTGAATAACAAGTAATAAATGAAATCAGATCTAACACAAATGTAAATGACAAGAATCGAAATTAACAAACTAGCTATTTTATTAATCAAACTAATTAAGAGTAATGATTCTAAGAGTTTAATCTAAAACAAGAATTGGATTTGAAACTAAACTTAATTAAAAACAATTAAATCTAGATCTAGAAGCTATTCTAATGGCTACTTTCTATTCTAAGCTACTTTTATTTTCTAACCTCCTATCTACCATTAACAAAGAGCTAAGCTTTGGTTTTTATACTTTCAGATCCAAAAATCGTGCATGGGCTTGGAGCCATGGTTTGGGCCAGAGAATCAGGCCCAAAACCCAATTCTTTCAGTCCAAAAAGGCCTCTTCAGCTGCAGTTGGCTTCAACAGAATTTTTCGTCCACTTCTGCTCCTCTGATTGGATCACCGCTTAGACCTTTGGAAAGCTCTTTCCGAGACGGTCGTTTTGACATAAGATAGGCCCCATTCCGAGGTCTGAGTCCAAATATACAGCCTTCGGAAGTTCTGCTGACTTGTGTGATGTTTCTGCCCGCGTCGACTTTTCAGCCTTTGACCGGGCTTTAGAAAGGCTTTGTTTTCTTGAAACTTGGCCTTTAATCACGGAACTCGTTAGTAACCGACCTTTGCTCCTTTATCTCGCTAAAGTGGCACATTTCTGCACATAATGGACTTTGAAGCCTGAAATGCATAAAAACACGTAATCAGTGTTAACTCTTAATTATTACTCATAATATTGGTCTAATAGTATGACTGTTACAGGGTTAAAACTACAGTTTTGGGCTCTTATCATGTCCACTTTTTCCTAAACTCTTACACCGATATAAGTTTAAAAACTTAGAAATTAATACATATTCTATATTCTTTATCTCCAGTTCACGTAGTTTACAATAAATCTTCATCACATTCATCTTTATCCCTCTCTTCCTCCATGTCCATCATGAAGCGCTTGACACCAAAACCAATTCAAAAAAAGTTTTTGAATGAAATCTTTGATGGAGAGACCTGCAATCCATGTAAAGATAGAATACAAAATATTACCAATGATCTCATACAACATGGTCCTATTTATGAAAAACAAATAAATAATTGGTTAAAAAACAAGAGAACTAATTTGAAAAGAAAACAAAAAGATATGGTCACATGCCCAGAAGAAGCAAACAAGTGAAGTATGTATGCTTTTATAGATTGAATTCTAAAGCTTGGAAGTAAACTCTACCTTATGTTGTCTATGTACAGAAATTAGTAGCCCTTTCTATTTTGAAGATTAAACAAATTGTTTCTGCATTTATTGGGCTACAGACTCCTTTTTTGATCAAGTAATTTTTTTTGTTGTTGTACAGCAACGAAGGAAAAGGCTGGAAAGAAGACGAAAATAAATCCATCTGGCAAGATTAATCCAAAAAAAAAAAAAAAAAAAACAGAGGTATGATCAAAATATCACATAATTTACCTTTTAGTTTATTATTTGTGATTGATTAAAATTTTTAAACAGTTATTACTAAAGAAAGATCTAGAGAACGACGGTTTAAATGAAGTCAAATATTAAGAAATAAGAGACTTGGTATTTCTCCAAATCAGTTCCATTCATATCAACTGGATGATGTTGATATACATGACGACAATTACCTCTCACAGATTAGTGGGACTGATTCTGAAGATGATGATGTCAATGATTTTAAACCAGAAGTGCCATGTATTTGTGATTTGGAAGTTTCACATACAAGTAAGTGTTCTGACATTAAATTATACCATATTGCTATTTTAGTGTATGCAATAAAATAATCTAATAATTGTTTTGCAGGAAGTTGTTTTGAGCCTTTAGATATTGGTTGTCCAACTTCAATATGTTCTCATTGTGGAGCTATTGTCTGGTATGAAGAAAGGAATGATATGAGCAAAAAACCTACAAATCCTAAATTCTCAATATGTTGTCAGAACGGCAAGGTTCAATTGCCTCTTCTAAAAGAAACTCCTGAATTTTTGAGAAATCTATTGGATTGCAAAGCTGGACATAAATCTTCAAATTACATGGAAAACATCAGCATCTACAACTCCATTTTTGCGTTCACATCCACTGGTGGTGCAGTACAGAGTTCAATTAACGATGGAAAGGGGCCCTTTGTTTATAAAATAAAAGGACAAAATCACCATAAAATAGGAACTTTGGTTCCACCGGAAGGAGGCGTCCAAGGTTTGCACAGTTGTACATACATAATACAGAAAATGAAGTCTCACACAGGTTGAACTCACTCAGTAAGAAAATTGTAAAGAAGAGGGCAAGAGACGAGTTAGATCCTAGAATTGTTCAAGGACCGATAGATATGTTGAATGTTACCAACAAACTCACTGAGACTTACAAAATGGCAAGGGATAGATTTAAAGAATGTCATGTAGCAGACATTAGCATAAAACTGATTAATAGAAGACAAAAAGATGGAAGACTTTATAATTTACCATCATCAACAGAGATTGTTGGTTTAATTGTTGGTAATGGTGATGAATTTAATGAGCACAGAGATGTTATTGTGGACAAGAAAGGATTTGGATTGAAGAGAATCAATGAATTACTTCCAAGTTTCATGGCAATGCAATATCCACTTTTGTTCCCCCATGCTGAAGATGGATATAGAATTAACATTCCATATAGAAACAATAAAGTAGTTGGAAAAAGAAAAAATATTAGCATGAGAGAATTTTATGCTTTTAGATTGCAACTGAAACACAATGAAGGCCAAACTGTGGTTCGTGGAAAGAAGTTGAGACAACAGTTTTGTGTAGATTCTTATATGATAAGAGCCCAAAACTGTAGTTTTAACCCTGTAACAGTCATACTTTTAGACCAATTATGTGAGTAATAATTAAGAGTTAACACTGATTACGTGTTTTTATGCATTTCAGGTTTCAAAGTCCATTATGTGCAGAAATGTGCCACTTTAGCGAGATAAAGGAGAAAAGGTCGGTTACTAAGGAGTTCCGTGATTAAAGGCCAAGATTCAAGAAGACAAAGCCTTTCTAAAGCCCGGTCAAAAGCTGAAAAGTCGACGCGGGCAGAAACAGCACACAAGTCAGCAGAATTTCCGTAGGCCGTATCTTTGGACTCAGACGTCGGAATGGGACCTACCTTATGTCAAAACGACCGGCTCGGAAAGAGCTTTCCAATGGTTTAAGACTTGACCCAATAAGAGGAGCAAAAGTGGACGAAAAGTCTATTGAAGACAACTGCAGCTGAAGAGGGCTTTTTGGACTGAAAGAATTGGGTTTTGGGCCTGATTCTCTGGCCCAAAACATGGCTCCAAGCCCATGCACGATTTTTGGATCTGAAAGTATAAAAACCAAAGCTTAACTCTTTGTTAATGGTAGCTAGTTAGACCTAAAAAATATATATAATTCTAGATCTAGTTTTCAGTAGAGTAATTAAGTTTAAGTTCCAATTTCAATTCTTGTTTTAGATTAAGTCTTGAATCATTGTTCTTGATTGATTAGATAAATAAAATAGTTATTTTTATCAATTTCGATTTTTGTCATTTCAATTTATAGATCTAATTTTAATTCTTGTTGATTATCATTTTGTAGTTTAAGTAGATTGAAACATTGTTAGTTAAATTAGTTAAGTTAGAATTTTAATATGATGTGTAGTTATAATTCAATGGGAAATGATGGGTTGATAACTCAAGGCTAAAACCTCCATTAGAGGGGTTGATGAAGCCTTGATGAAAACTTAGTGGTATAGTGTAGACGCGTTGTAGAATCTATTCCACTCTAGAAGGTCTTGATTCGCCATGAGAATGGGTGGACGACCTCACATGCTAGTTAGTATTTGGTAGAGATGCCATGAACACTAGGGATTAGAACTCGAAATTCTTGCCGTAAAAACGTGAGAATTTCGAGATACAAGAATCTATGCTAGGTTATTAAGTTGGATTCGAGGTGGATTCAATTCCCTTCTAATCCTTTATCTAGATTAAAAAACAATCATATTTCCATAGCATTCGTAGTTTAAATTCAACATAATCAATTTTATATTGTATCGTAGTATAACACCCTTCGTAAAGCTCTCATTAGACTTAAGACCGATTAATTAGATTAGAAAACATTCCATGCTAGAGAACTAGGAGTGGAACGAATTTGTTACTCCACTCTATTTCGAAAGAATTGAGAGTAGAAACTTTGATAAATATAGACACGTAAATAGTTTTAGTTTACTTACGTTTTGAGTTCATCGTTCATTTCGTAGATAAATTATTCATTTTATGTTTATCAAATGGCGCCGCTGCCATCTTAGTTTCACTTTAGCATTGTTTTCATAGTATAATTAGTCATTTTTAAGTCCCATTAAACCCACCCACCCTTGTTTGATTCATACTGTGGTTGTCCGTTTCAGCGTTGAAAAGCTCCTCAAAAATATACACGCTGACGATCATCGCTTCCTATCCGGCGCATTCTACCAAAAAGCCTAGAACCTTGAGCGCAACCCGCCCGAAAACACTGGAACTTCAAGTTACACTGAGCGACCATTCTAAGTGAAGCGCACCCGCATACTAAGCTAAATTTTCCGATTTCTACAGTTTGTTTTGAACTTCAATTTTTAAGTTTTTCAGTGTTCTAACTTGTTATTTACACCTTTGAACACACGTAAACAAGACACTATTCATAAGCGAAAGCAAGGACGCTTATCGTATTCCTTTCTTCCATACCTCGCATCTCCAGTTAGATGTTTATACTAAAATATCAAGATTGTTTGGAGTGTTGTCGTGTTTAGACTTAGACTTGCATGAGATTAAGGTGCAGTCGGACAAAACACCGAACGTAATTAACCGTCGGCGTCAACAAACAAATCTATCGAGTATACCAATCACTACACCTCTAGCTACTATTCCACCAACCACACCTGACATAATGGCTGAAGAAAGAGAGACTCCTCTCTCCGATTTTTACAAATCCTTGAGCGATAGCCCTAAATCTTGCATCGTTCTAGTAGCGAGACCCGGTGGGGATTTTCGAATTCCCCAAACATATTTAATTTGTTACCCGTTTTCCATGGTTTAGACCATGAAAAACCTTATCAACACATGCGTAGGATTGAACAAGTCCTTACAACATTCCATCATCCTACGGTTGGTACGGAACAGATTAAACTGAGGCTATTTCCTTTCACCTTAGCCGATAAGGCATCGTCTTGGTTAACTGCCCAAGCGCCTAACTCTGTGGACTCGTGGGCTAAACTTGTTCAGCTGTTTATGGAACATTTTTACCCACCCCTAAAGACGGATGAGATGCTTTCCAAGATTCATTTTTTCCGACAAAATCCTCATGAATCATTTTCTGAGGCTTGGAATCGTTTCACCGATCTGCTTATAGAGTGTCCACACCATAACTTAGCAAAAGACACGTTAGTTCGTGCCTTTTTCAAAGGACTTCAACATCACCATAAAGAAGTCCTTGACATAATGAATGGGGGTAGTTTCCTAAGTAAAGGAGCCTCGAGGCTTACAAATTTTAGAAGATCAAACTAAACGAAATAACAATTGGGGGGTAGTGATGATATCCCCCGCTCTGTTAGTTCTTCTTCAACAGTTAAGGCCGCCGGTATGTTTGAGATGAAACCCGATCTAGAACTTAAAAATTTAATCGAATCTCTAAATAAAAAGGTTGAGGCTATTTCTTACAGCAACAAAAGCCTATCCCCGTCATGAATGTCAACTCCAACCCATGTAATGTCCGTTTGAGTCCCGAGCACCACTGAATCTTATTGTCCTCTAAGCCTATGAACAACAACAATTAGAGCAAGACAATGTTTGCTCCATTAATAGCTATCCTATTCCTAATGCCCCATGGAGACAACATCCCAACTTTAGTTGGCTTAAACAATCAACAAGTTTCACCTCCGGGGTTCAATAACCAAAATGTTAGGCAAAAGCAAACAACTATAATCAAGCTCCACCTAGGCAGGGACGGGGACAAAGTCAGGGAAATTATAATAATTATAACAACCAAGCACAACCACAACAAGGTTTAGCACAAGGTCAGGGTAATTATAATAGTTATAATACCAATAGAGGTATCATTCCGGTTAACAATAGTAACTATCACAACCCACCCATAAATAATCAGCAGAGATAGTTCGGTCGCACCACCGTGACTACTACACCATCACATCTGGATCGTATAGACGCCTTTATACAGGTTACCCAACAACTTTTCCAATCAATGACTCAATCAAACCAACAGATCTTACAATCCATAAATCAGGGCATACAACAGTTAGCCCAAGAGAAAGCCCAACCAAAAGGCGTGTTTCGGGACAAAAGCGATACCAAACCTTAAAACAAAGAAACCACACCTTTGAGGTAAACGGTAATACTAGTACGGAAACTACAATCGTAGGTGACCTTAATGCCATCACCACTCTCCGCTCTGGAAGAGTGGTTGATAACAAAGTAACTATGCCTATAGTTACCCCATCAGTACTCCCTACACCGGATATCGAACTAGATACCGAAGTAGAAACTGAAGAGCCTACCACTGTAGAGGTACCAGTTAAACAACAAACAAAGAAACAGAAAGCCAAGGTTACACATCAAGTCGAGCCATACGCTAAATATAGAGCGAAACCACCATTCCCTCATAAGTTAGCCATGCTAACTAGGGATACAAACTTTGAGGAGATTAGGAACGTTTTCAAGAATCTAACGATAAACCTTCCTTTTCTCGAAGCTATTAAAAAGCTACCTAACCACGCTAAGTTTCTTAAAGAGTTGTGCACTACTAGGCGTAAGACCAACATACCTAAAGACGCCTTTCTAACTGAACAGTTCCCAACTTTATCCGAAAATAATGGAATTGTTAAATACAAGGACCTTGGTCGTCCTACTGTAAAATGCACCTTAGGAGATTCCCACACGACGACCGCTTTATTAGACCTGGGGGCGAGTGTTAACTTACTCCCGTATTACTTGTATAAACAAATAGGTCTACAGGAAATGCAACCTACAAAAATAACGCGTTGCAATTAGCGGACAGTCAATTAAGTATCCTAAGGGTGTAGTGGAAAACGTGCTTGTTAAGGTTCGGATTTTTACTATCTTGCTGATTTTGTTATCCTCGATCTGAGGTCGTCAACTAACGACTCTGTATGCCGATCATCTTAGGGTGCCCCTTCTTGGCAATTGCCAACGACTTATAAATTGCGCGATGGTAAGATGTCCTTATCTTTTGGCCATCTTACGGTTGAGGTAAATGTTTTAAAATGATGAAACAGTTACCAGATTCGTCTATAGATGGGGAGGTTAGCAAGATCGAGAGCTTAGCTCAAGATTATTTTAACAACACGTTTCCCGAAAACAATATGTACAAATTCCTTTCTTTTGGAATTTCAGATTTTGTAAATGACTCCTACTTAGAGGAAGTCAACACCATCCTTGAGTCCACACTAATTGTAGACCCTTCGGTTGCTCCATATATTGAATATGAAGACTTGCTACCTAAGCAAGTATTCATTATGCAAAATGAGGACCCTGACGAAACATCTATTGATTTTCCTTCCACCCCAGTGCTTAAACCTCTTCCCCCGGAGTTAAAATATATTCAACTTGATCCGGATGGTAATCATCCGATAATTATATCTTCTCTGTTATCTAAGAATGAAGAGACACGTTTAATTCGGGTGATTAGGGAACATCGGTCGGCGATTGGTTGGTCCCTAGCCGACATTAAGGGAATTGACCCTAATGTTTGCACTCATCGTATCCATTTGGAGGATAACGCGAAGACTTCTCGTGAACCTCAGCGTCGCTTGAACCCTACCATGAAAGAGGTGGTTAGGGAAGAAGTCTTACGATTACTCGATGCGGGTATCATATACCCAATCTCTGATAGCGAATGGGTAAGCCCCATTCATGTAGTTCCTAAGAAATCGGGAGTTACCATGGTACATAATGGGAAGGGTGACTATGTTATCACACAAGGTCTTATGAAATGGAGGATCTGTATTGATTATAGACGTTTAAATGCTATGACATGAAAGGATCACTTTCCATTACCTTTTATAGATCAAATGCTCGAACGCCTAGCTAGTCATGCTTTTTATTGTTTTCTGGATGGCTACTCAGGCTATTTTCAGATTATTATTGATATTGATGACCAAGAAAAGACTACCTTCATATGTCCCTTTGGAACGTATGCCTATAAATGAATGCCTTTTGTCCTTTGTAATGCTCATGGTACCTTCCAGCGGTGTATGCTTCATATATTTAGTGACATGGTAGAGCACTTTATGGAAGTTTTCATGGATGATTTTTCTATCTATGGAGACTCCTTCACAGACTGTTTGTCTAACCTGTCTAAGGTTTTGACGGTGTGAAGAAAAGAGCCTCGTTTTAAACTGGGAAAAGTGTCATTTCATGGTGAAAAAGGGCATAGTACTAGGTCACATCGTATCTAGTGATGGCATCGAAGTAGATAAGGCCAAACTAGATAAAATAGTGACCCTACCTAAACCACGGACTGTCCGTGATATTAGAGCCTTTCTAGGCCATACAGGTTTTTATAGGCGATTTATTAAAGACTTCTCGAAAATAGCTAGGCCTTTCACTAATCTGCTTTTGAAAGATGCAATCTTTGATTTTAATTTTAACTGTACGCAGGCTTTTGAAACTTTAAAAGCCGCCCTAACCTCTGCACTAATTATACAGCCTCCCGATTGGTCTAAACCTTTCGAACTCATGTGTGATGCTAGTGACTATGCAGTTAGTGCAGTCTTGGGACAAAAACTAGATAATAAGTCCACTGTTATTTATTATGCTAGTAAAACCTTAAACGATGCTCAACGGAATTATTCAACTACCGAAAAAGAATTCTTAGCTGTCATTTATGCTTTAGATAAGTTTCGTCCTTATCTTGTTGGTTCTAAAACTTTAGTTTACACGGACCATGCAGCCCTTAAGTACCTTCTTGCAAAGAAGGATGCTAAGCAGAGATTAATCCGATGGATCCTTCTCCTACAAGAGTTCACATTAGAAATAAAGGACAAAAGAGGGGTCAAAAACGTAGTTGCCGACCACTTATCTAGACTCACAAACGACGATCAGAGTGATTTTGAGTCCATACCGGACTATTTTCTTGATGAGCATCTGTATGCGATTTTTTCAGCACCATGGTATGATGACATTGTAAATTATTTAGCAGCTGATGTTATGCCTTATAATTGGTCAAGAAATGAACGTAAGAAGTTCTTGGCCAAAGTTAAGTTATACTATTGGGATGAGCCATACCTTTTTAAGTATTGTGCGGATCAGATTATTCGTCGTTGTATTCCCCAGTGAGAATATAATGAAGTTCTATCATTCTGCCATGACAAAGAGTGTGGTGGCCATTTTAGTGGGATGAAAACAGCCGCTAAAGTTCTTTAATGTGGATTTTATTGGCCTACCATTTTTAAGGATGCCCAAGTGCATTGCAAGACGTGTATTCGTTGCCAACAACTTGGGGCGAATCACTTAAACGTAATATGATGCCATTAAATCCAATCTTGATAGTAGAAATTTTTGGCGTTTGGGGCATTGATTTCATGGGTCCCTTCCGGTTTCCCACGGTTTCATTTATATTCTAGTTGCCGTGGACTACGTCTAAATGGATAGAGGCCCTAGCTTGCCGTAGCAATGACCATAAGACCGTTGTATTTTTTATTAAAGAATATATTTTCTGTCGGTTTGGCATTCCTAAAGCCATCATTAGTGATGGTGGAACACATTTTTGAGTTGTTGCATCCATCCCTAGTGAAAAAGTATGGAGTTACACACAAAGTAGCAACTCCTTATCATCCACAAATTAGCGGACAAGTAGAAGTTTCTAATAGGGAAATCAAAAAGATTTTAGAAACAACTGTAAACCCTGATAGGAAAGACTGGTCGAAGCATCTATCGGATGCCTTATGGGCGTATGGAACTGCTTTCAAAACTCCTATAGGTATGTCTCCCTTTAGACTTGTATTTGGGAAACCATGTCATTTGCCCGTTGAATTAGAGCACCGTGCTTTATGGGCTATAAAAAGCCTTAACTTCAATATTGATGAGGCAGGTGTCAAACACAAATTGCAATTGAATGAGCTTGAAGAAATTCGTAGCGATTCTTACGATCTCGTGAAGGATTATAAAGCTAACATGAAACGTGTTCATGATAAGCAAATCTTGCGCAAAGAGTTTGTGGTCGGTCAAAAGGTCTTGCTTTACAACTCCCGTCTACATATTTTCCCAGGGAAACTAAAAACCCGTTGGTCTGGTCCTTTTCTGGTTACTGAAGTCACCCCTTACAGGGCAATCACCTTGGTAAATCCCAATGACAACAGTACCTTTCAAGTTAATGGTCAACGGTTAAAACATTTTCACGAACTTCTGCCCCCTGATGTAGAGGAAGTCCTTTTACAGGACCCTGTCTATGAGGATTGACCTTTGTCATTGGTGTACTTCCTTCCACTTCCATATAGTGGTAAGTGCACCATTCAGGTAACCGGGCCCTCCCTAGGGAGTGTGTGGCTGTAAGTACCAGAACCTAAGTCCACGGTTAACATAATTCACGTTTTCCACTTTTGCATGTTTTCTCGGTTTTGGAGTCATGTTCCTCTATGGGGTGAATTATGTATTTATTGTTTTTCATTTTTCTTATAATAAACTAATAAAAAAAAATAAATAATAATAAAAAAATTTAATAATAGAAATAACAATCCAACAAGTCTTGGGGATCTGACTTTAAACGACCCACATTAGAACAAATTTTGTGTTTAAAACTTTGTTTGGGGGTGGGCAATCAATCTTTCCATCTGGATTGCCCGAACTTTCCATTTGTGTTGCTTAGGCCCATTACTTGTAGTTCAATAGGGTTGACGTTATCTTAAACTTAGATTCCTTCGTTCGCATAACTTACGTCACACACGCACTTCGAGGTATTTTCCACCTTCTTATACGTCACCCATGGTTGGAATTGAGTGTTTTATGGATCATTGAATTGGAAATTCTCTACTGATCATTTCCATAACTCATTAAGCCAAAATCGGACCCGATAGAAGTGCCAAATTGAATTTGAAATTAGCGAAAAATTGGAAAACTTCGAATTCAAATTGGGCTTGGGCCCAAACCCGCGACGCGCCGTCGCGTCTCCTCTCCCTTCCCAAAACACCGCGGTTCTTTCCCTTTCAATCCCGCCCGGTTACCAAGTTTAAATCAAACCTTGAACACCAAAATAAAAAAAAAAGAGAGAGAAAGAAAAACCTAACTATACCCACGCCAAGAAAATCAAATCCAACTAAAATCTTCTCTAAACCATTACCACCACCACCCCAACTCCGAAAACAGCCACCAATTCAAGTAACCACCGCCACCACCACCGTTTTTAGTTGTTTTTCTTCAAACTTCGCCTCCCCACAGTCTACAAAACCATTAGTTGTCTCGAAACTTCAATGGCGCTGACGAAGAATTTTGTCGAGCACACGTTTATTCGACAAACGACTTAGCACCATTTTACGACGCAGAGATGATTAGGAGGGATTGGAACGGACTGTGGTACTCGACTGAGGAGTTCTATCACTATGATTTGGTAGAACAGTTTTATAAGAAGCGAGAATTGGAGGGGGATAGGATTTTCATAAAGGTAACAGGAACGAGGAGGGAAGTAATGAGACAGTTGTTGGCTGAACTGTTAGGAAACCAACTTAGTAACGATAATTCAGGAATCCCAGTATACTGGAGTTCCTGCTTTGATGAAGGATACTATCGTGGAGGGTGAATACAATCCGACATCTCATTCGTCCAGATCCAACCACGAGAACCAATCAACCGGGTCAGTAGCTCGGTGGATTGGTAGGAACGTCCTCAGGAAAGACAAAGTCAGTGATATCGGCCTGCAATGTCTGCACGTTCTCTGGATTTTGCAAACAAATAAGTATAATTTCTGCATTCTCGATTTAATGTTTAATGTGATTAGAGGAGTGGGAAAGAGCTTGGCGCCTCTTCCCGTATTGATCACTAAGATCATGCTCTCCTTTAGAGCTGTCGCAAGATCTTCTCCTATTAAGATCAAATTGTATTCTAATGCAAGTATCTATACGGATTGCATCCAAGAGACTTGGCCGTTGTCTGAAGGAAAGGTGGTTGAGTCGGAAGATGAAAGGGAGGATATGACATGTCTGGATGATGATGCATTAGATAATTGTAGTTCTAATTTAGAACGCATACAAGTGTTGCAAACTGCCTTGCGTTGCGTTTATGGTATTTGTGAAAATATTCGAGATAGACAGATTGTAGTTCGAAATAAGCAAACGAACCTTCAGACGAGACTTGAAATGCTTGAAAGGGGTCAGGACGATATCTTGTCTAACTTGGAGACTATCCACCAGCATCACCAAGCCCAGTATGCAGTACTCAGGAGTGAGATGGAAGCACAACGCTTGTTCCGAATAGAGATGCTACGACGCATGCCACCCGTGGAGGATTCTGTTTCAGCCGAGTCTGACAGGCATGAGTGTCGTCGCCGAAGGACAGACGGTTCAAGCCATTCTCCATCCCAGGGCCAATCTCCATCTCAGGGTCCATCTTCATCACATAACTAGGTGTTCACCATCAGTTTGTGTTCGCTGTTATTTCATGATTTTGTTTTATTAGTTGGATTTTAATTCAGTTTTTAAATTTAAATATTAAGGTGTTTGTTTTATGTTGTGTGGTTTTAAATTTAAGTTTTAATATAATTCGTTATATGATCATCTCCTGTAAATTTGTCTTGGAGGAAAGGTTGAGAATTTGGCCGATATCGGCATTTCTATGAATTGTGTGGTGGTAGCATGAAATGTAGGAGAGTTTAGCAGTTACTATTCTAAATCTAGTATAAAAGATACCAGGATTTTTAGAAAATCAAGAAGATGGTTTGTTTCCGTTTTCGGGTTGGGAATCTTTCTATTTCCGGAAATTGCCTTTAAACAATTTGGCAACTTGCCGATTCGTTTTGGAAGCACATAACCTATTTAAACCCCCTTCATTCTACACTAACAAACCACACTACACCCCACCATCATCCCTCACCTTTCACTCCAAGTTTTTCCTTCTTTTTCTTTTAAACTCCCTAAACTCTGTTTTTTACGAACGGCCGCCTGCTACTTGTACACTTTTCACAAAGTTAACTTCGAAGGCGACCCACCACTCCTCGGCGACCGTGCCCAAACTCTGTAATTCTTAAAACTTCGAGCCGCGACCAGCCCTCCTTGGCGCGACCAGCGCTGAAACTCTGTAATTCTAAACACCCACGAGCGACCAGCGCTTCAAAGCGGCGCCACCATCATCTGTGAACACGGAAATTCCAATTTTTGAGGGTCATTCTAGGATTTTTGAACTGTTCAAGGAGTCGTTGAGATGACATCTCCTATAGTCATACCTGAACAGTTTTCGAAGATGTGTTGGGAACCGAGACCTATGGACATTGGTTCCGGCTAACGGATCCTACCCGATTAGGATGGCGTCATCTAATAAAGTGATGACGATTCATATTCACCATAGCTTCTTGCTTATTTCTCGACCACGTTAAATTCTATTGTAATCAGGATGGAGAACAAGAATTCTCCGTCGTAGTCGATGACACGACACATAAATTCAATAAAAATGTGGTCGCTTTAGTTTCAGGATTACCAATACCTGAGCCTGTTCACACATGGGCATATATTAAAGATAATGCATACCTTTATGATTATACATATTTCCATGAGTATTATGGGGGAGGGGTATTTCGAGTAATGGACTAGGGGCGATATAGCATTGCCCTTGGTAGCCTTTCCCTAAATGTAGGCACCACCATGTTATTCATCCTGATAAATATTTTGGGGGAATGGCAGTTCATTTCTGCAAACAGTACTGCGGGTGACATTTTCCTCGCTTTAGCTGAGGGACGTCGCCGATATGACATTCACCGAGTTTTAGTCGCTAGTCTTAAGAGAGCCCAAAGCATGAGGCGTAAGTATCTTCTTATGCCTATATTTTGGTAAGCCGCATCATGTGTAGTTGTTTACCTGTATTCTGTGAACAATTCACAGATTGGAAAAGGGTTGAAGTCATGAGACCCACCAATTAGTGGTTAAGCTCATTCGCGAATAATGACTTGGCGGGATGGCAGGTGCGACCTCATTTGGTTGCCCGTACATCCCATCGGACATAATAACACTTAACAGGTTAGCATTAGTAGATGATAAATGGCGGCAAGCTTGGCAAGTTATAATGGATTTGGCGGGATCTTGAAGGAACCTCATCTCTTTTCTTGAGGAGGAGGATGTTTAAAGCGGGAGATAAGGTAAGTTTTTTAGTTTTGTTATTGTGCGCTTATGTCTCAAGCAAATTAATTACATTAGCCCCATAATGGGTGGAACTCTTATAGAGTTGCGTCGGTATTTTATTTTCCTATATTAGTATGTTCTAACCTTGTTTTGCAGATGTCCCGAATTTCACGCGTTTCCATGGTATTTTTCTACCCTCTTTATTTAAATGCTTTGAGGACAAAGCATGCTTTTTGTTTGGGGGGCATAGAAACACGTGTAATTAAAACATCTGTTAGGATATAGAAATGTATAATATGCATTTGTTTCCAAGTTAAAAATTTTCAAAAATATAAATAAATAAGTTTATGCTATACACTTAGGAATATTGGTATTGTTTTCTTTCTCTATGCTCTTAACAATCTAGAAGTCTCCGTAGTAGCTTTTGCATCGGAAATAATTGTTAGAAACTTAGGTTAATATGTAGGTAATAATCTTTGCATCTATCTATAAATATATTACATGAGTATCTATGATTGTTAGCGATAAGTTTCAAAGCTAGGCTAGAGTACTTATTCTACAAATCCTGTGAGAATATAGCCTAAAGCCTTATATGAGCGAAACATTTGAGAAATGACACAAGGGAGAAGTAAAATCCGGATAGAGAAATCACACGTACACTTGCTTGATCACTATGCCATATCCTAAGCGAGAATTTAGGCCATCTTTGGATCGATATAGCCAGAAATTCAAACTTCTGAATTATTTTCCGCTAGTCGCCCCTCTGAGCCTTTCTTTAGCCTTTCATAACCCACAAATCCTTTACCCTGTTACAAAAACAAAACAAAATAAAAAAATAAAAAAAAAAAAAAAAATCAACCTACCCATCTAGAATAAGTCTTAGAATAGAATGAGGAAGAAATAAGAAGAGAAAAACCGGTGTAAACAAAAGTTAGTTAATTGCTTCAGAAAATAAAGAAAAGAAGTTTCCATCCAATGAAAAGAAAAATAAAATAGAAATAAAATAAAAACTCTGAAAAAATAGAATAAAAGGAGTTAAAAGCCAAAGAAAAAGAAAAAAATATGGCTAAGGATGGAAACAAAGTGTAGAAGCAAAAGTAAATAACAAGGTTTTCTCTAAGTTACATAATATGAAGACTCTACTATCTCAGACTTGTCTTTTTGAATATCCATTTTCTTCCTTCTTAAACCATCTCCTAATCCCCGTAACACCTAATAAAGACCTCTAGCTCAATTAGGAATAGGTTAGTGTGATAGTAAGTGGCAGATGTGTTTGATCGACTCTGGCTTCCTTGTTGTCATTGAGATTGTAAGGTAAAGTGTGCCCATCGCACAATTGGAGTAGCTTAAAACTTGAGCGGAAAAATCCGCGATGGTTTTAGATCTTGACATTTATGTGAGGACCTACTTAAGGGCGCTATTATGAGTTTTCAGAAAACTAACCCTGCTAGGCATTTCATAGTATTACTCATAGTATTTATATTTGTATCATAGATGATTGATTATTATGCATATATTAGCTTAGGTTTTGACTTGGTTATTCTTATTCATTTGCTAGTGAGATGTATAGATACAATGGGACATGAATGAGGAAACAATAATTTTATTTCTTAGTCGTTGTAGTATAGTTGAAGTTTGTGAGTACCTTCATCGGAAAACTCTCCGCGAGGCTATAACTTCGTCCCACTAGGGAATTCCTAGTGGTTTAAAGGCCTTGTTGCATATGGTCAATGCAATGCATCACTAAATACACGAGTAGGTAGAACTCCATTTTTGGTCACTTATTCTAATTTCTCATCTTTGCTTGAGGACAAGCAAAATGTTGTTTGGGGTGGTTTGATAAGAGCCCAAAACTGTAGTTTTAACCCTGTAACAATCATACTTTTAGACCAATTATGTGAGTAATAATTAAGAGTTAACACTGATTACGTGTTTTTATGCATTTCAGGTTTCAAAGTCCATTATGTGCAGAAATGTGCCACTTTAGTGAGATAAAGGAGCAAAGGTCGGTTACTAAGGAGTTCCATGATTAAAGGCCAAGATTCAAGAAGACAAAGCCTTTCTAAAGCCCGGTCAAAAGCTGAAAAGTCGACGCGGGCAGAAACAACACACAAGTCAGCAGAATTTCCGCAGGCCGTATCTTTGGACTCAGACCTCAGAATGGGACCTACCTTATGTCAAAACGACCGGCTTGGAAAGAGCTTTCCAATGGTCTAAGAGTTGATCCAATCAGAAGAGCAGAAGTGGACGAAAAGTCTGTTGAAGCCAACTGCAGCTGAAGAGGAATTTTTGGACTGAAAGAATTGGGTTTTGGGCCTGATTCTCTGGCCCAAAACATGGCTCCAAGCCCATGCACGATTTTTGGATTTGAAAGTATAAAAACCAAAGCTTAACTCTTTGTTAATGGTAGCTAGTTAGACCTAAAAAAATATATATAATTCTAGATCTAGTTTTCAGTAGAGTAATTAAGTTTAAGTTCCAATTTCAATTCTTGTTTTAGATTAAGTCTTGAATCATTGTTCTTGATTGATTAGATAAATAAAATAGTTATTTTTATCAATTTCGATTTTTGTCATTTCAATTTATAGATATAATTTTAATTCTTGTTGATTATCATTTAAGTAGTTTAAGTAGATTGAAACATTGTTAGTTAAATTAGTTAAGTTAGAATTTTAATATGATGTGTAGTTATAATTCAATGGGAAATGATGGGTTGATGACTCAAGGCTAAAACCTCCATTAGAGGGGTTGATGAAGCCTTGATGAAAACTTAGTGGTATAGTGTAGGCGTTGTAGAATCTATTCCACTCTAGAAGGTCGTGATTAAGCCATGAGAATGGGTGGGCGACCTCACATGCTAGTTAGTATTTGGTAGAGATGCCATGAACACTAGGGATTAGAACTTCGAAATTCTTGCCGTAAGAACGCGTGAGAATTTCGAGATACAAGAATCTATGCTAGGTTATTAAGTTGGATTCGAGGTGGATTCAATTCCCCTCTAATCCTTTATCTAGATTAAAAAACAATCATATTTCCATAGCATTCGTAGTTTAAATTCAACATAATCAATTTCATATTGTATCGTAGTATAACACCCTTCGTAAAGCTCTCATTAGACTTAAGACCGATTAATTAGATTAGAAAACATTCCATGCTAGAGAACTAGGAGTGGAACGAATTTGTTACTCCACTCTATTTCGATAGAATTGAGAGTAGAAACTTTGATAAATATAGACACGTAAGTAGTTTTAGTTTACTTACGTTTTGAGTTCATCGTTCATTTTGTAGGTAAATTATTCATTTTATGTTTATCAAATGTCATTTGATAACCGTAAAAACAATAGAATCCTAAATATTAATGTTAACAACACTAATACGTAATTCTACCGTTCTTACGTTTAAATCAATTCTTCTTACTCTCAAAACATAATCATGCAATATAATGAGTAAGGATTCGTCCACTCTTAACTCTCTAGGCTTGAATCGAATTCAACTAATCAAACCCAAAAGGAACAATGGTGAGAGTAATGATTTGATGTGAAATTTCTATACTACCATTCCCAACACAAGAACAATAATAACAATAAGACATAATTAAATTAAACTGAAATTAAAACTAATTTAGAATTAAGATTGTGAATAACTAATTATGAATTTAAGACAACTAAATCTAAATAAGAATTTAAGCAATAATCTAAATTGAAATGAAGAACTAATACTTTATTCTAAAAACTAAAATATGACTCTAAACTAACTAATTGAATGAATGTAAAAAAACTAGATCTAGATCTAAAAACTAATCTAGATCTATCTTTTTCTAACCCTAAACTCTATTAACATTAGCTTCCTAACCTAACTACATCCTAACAAAAAGTCAAGCTTTTGTTTTTATACTTTCAGATCCAAAAATCGTGCATGGGCTTGGAGCCATGTTTTGGGTCGGAAAATCGGGCCCAAAACCCAATTTCTTTAGTCCAAAATGGCCTCTTCAGCTATAGTTGGCTTTGACAGATGTTTCGTCTACTTTTGCTCCTCTGATTGGGCCAAGGTTTGGACCATTGGAAAACTCTTTTCGAGCCGGTCGTTTTGACATAAGGTAGGCCCAATTTCGAGGTCTGAGTCCAAAGATATGGTCTTCGGAAGTTCTGCTGACTTTGTGCACTATTTCGCCGCGTGGACTTTGACTTTTCAGCTTTTGACTGGGATTTACAAAGGCTTTGTCTTCTTGAAAATTGGCCTTTAATCACAGAATTCCTTAGCAACCGACCTTTGCTCCTTTATCTCGCTAAAGTGGCACATTTCTGCACATAATGGACTTTGAAGCCTGAAATGCATAAAACACGTAATCAATATTAACTCTTACTTATTATTCACATAATTGGTCTAAAAGTACGATTGTTAAGGGGTTAAAACTACAGTTTTGGGCTCTTATCAAACCACCCCCAAACAGCATTTTGCTTGTCCTCAAGCAAAGATGAGAAATTAGAATAAGTGACCAAAAATGGAGTTCTATCTACTCTCGTTTTGCTGAGTGCGATTGCATTGACCATATACACAAGGCCTTAAACCACTAGGAATTCCCTAGTGGACGAGTTATAACCTCGTGAGAGTTTTCGATGAAGGTACTCACAAACTTCATCTATACTACAACGACTAAGAAATAAAACTATTGTTTCCTTATTTATGTCTCAATTATCTATACATCTCACTAGCAATGAATACAGAATAATCATGTCGAAACCTAAGCTAATATATGCATAATAATCAATCATCTACGAATAAACATATATACAATGAGTAATGCTATGAAATGCGATATGTGTCCGTTTCGAAACTTTGGAATAGTATCCTTAAGTAGGTTCTCACATAAAAGTCAAGACAAAAATCACTCTGATTTTTCCACTCAAGTTTTGCTACTCCAAAGTGTCAAACCGGGCATACTTTACCTTACAATCTCAATGACACACAAGGAAGCCGAAGTTGATCAAACACATCTGTCTTTACTATCCCACTAACCTATTCCTAATTGAGCTAGATGTCTTTATTAGGTGTTCATGGGGATTAGGAGATGGTTTAAGAATGAAGGAAATGGATATTCAAAAGGGACAAGTCCGAGATAATAGAGTCTTCATATTATGTAACTAGAAAAACCTTGTTATTTACTTTTGCTTCTAAACTTTGTTTCCATCCTTAGCCATATTTTTTTTTTTTTTTTTTCTTTGGCTTTTGACTCCTTTTATTCTATTTTTTTTTTGGTTTCTTTTATTTTATTTCTATTTTTATTTTATTTTCTTTGGATGGAAACTTCTTTTCTTTATTTTAAAAGCAATTAACTAACTTTTGTTTACACGGGTTTTTCTTTCTTTCTTCCTTATTCTATTCTCGGACTTATCTAAATTGGGTAGGTTGATTTTTTTTTTAATTTGTTTTGTTTTGTAACAGTGTAAAGGATTTGTGGTTTTATGAAAGGGCTAATGAAAGGCTCGATTAGGGGCTTAACTAGCGAAAATATACTTAGGTCGGAATTTCTAGCTATATCGATCCAAAAAGGGCCTAAATTCTCTCTTAGGACATGGTATAGTGGTGAAGCAAGTGGACATGTGATTTCTCTATTCGGAATATACTTCTCCCTTGTGTCATTTCTCAAATGTTTCACTCATATAAGGCTTTAGGCTATATTCTCATAGGATTTGTAGAATAAGTACTCTAGCCTAGATTTCAGAAACTTACTGCCAAACAATCATAGATACTCATGTAATATATTTATAGATAGATGTAAAGATTATTACCTACATATTAACCTAAGTTTCTAAAAACTATTCTAATGCAAAAGCTACGTAAGACTTCTAGATTATTAAGAGCATAGAGAAAGAAACAATACCAATATTCCTAAGTGTATAGCATAAATTTTTTTTATTTTTATTTTTATTTTATTTTTATTTTTCTTTTTAAGACAAATAATACGTAATATACAACCTAATATGCGCTTAACATTTACATCGTGTTTTTATACCACCCCCAAACAATTTGGGAGAAGGGGGGTTCATGAAACAATTCAATAGCACAATTAAATTATGTAACTTACTAATTTTTATAATTTTTAACATTTTATAAATAAAAGTGCGTAATTTACATCCTAAAAGTGTCTAATTTTTGAAAATGTTTCTATCCCACCCCCAAACAATCAAACGCTTTGTCCTCAAAGTGTAAAAAGATAAGGAAAGAATTTACCATAGAAACGTGGCAAAAATTGGCGTGCACATGAATGAGAAATATTGTAAAGATGATATGATAATATGAAGTACAATTAAACTAGTACGTACTAACTAACACAAACTCTACTGAAGTAAACATGACAGGCTTAGGGTGGCAACATGATTTAAAATAAATACCAAAATACGCCACCCCCAAACAAAATTGGAAAACTCTTTTTAAGTTTGAAAATTTTGTTTGGCCTATACTCCAGAAAGTTGGTATTGTACGAAAACTTGGGTCTTTTAAAGTCAGATTCCCTAGACTTACTAATATATATGTATTAAAATGCAGTTTACCATATATCAACAATCGAAAAAGTTGTGGGTCTTTCCACAAATAATTAACATGGAATGCACCATCAAACAGAATTAAGCACCAAGATTTCCTAGGACGTAGCTTAGTGGAATGAGAGCAAAGCCTTATAGATCTAAAACCTAATTGAGCATACAGTTTCTTCTTTGTCCTCTTACGAAGGGGATGCCAAGTAAATGAACGTGAGAAAATTGATGGTTATGGAAGATACGTAGGATGTGGATAATTTTGAGAAGGAAAAAATGGAAAAAATGAAAATGTGTCAGGTGGCTTGTCCTTGGGTGTTATTTCTTCACCAGTTGGTTTTAGATAGTTATGAAGCATAGGAGAAATGCCAAGGTCAAGTACAAACTCAATGGTTCTTTGAAAAGGTAGAGGGCGAGGAACATTCGTGATGGAAGGTGAATGAGTGACATGAGGATGTGAGGTGGGTGAATGGTGTTCAACTAGTGTTCTTAGGTCTATATCATCAGAGGCCTTGAGATATGCAAGACATTCCTCAATAGGTGGGTAAGAAGAATCACTGGGATAGAGGGCGAAAAATTCTTCTTCCGTCATGGCGTCAAGAGATGAATGGATGTCAATAGGAGAGAACTCGCGAGGTGGCAAATAAGGGTTGCAAAAGAGTCAAAGGAAATCCTCCTTGATGTTATCTACATCTAGGGAGTAGAAATTGTGATCCTTGTCTTCTTCCATAAGAGGGGTATCTACTAGTGTGGGGACTAAAGTGTCAGCCGCACTAATGTGAGGTACAAAACTCTCAATGGACTTCACTTCCCCTTCTACAGGCAAACCTAGTTGTCCCTGTTTTTGTCTAAACATGTTAACATCTACAGAAAGATTTCCAAAAGAAAGAGTCATTGAGCCATCCCGACAATTGATTTGGGCATTGGCGGTTGCCAAGAAAGGATGCCCTAAGATGATGGGAATGGAATCATGAGCAACTTCTGTGTCAAGAATAGCAAAGTCAGCTGGATAGTAAAAATCCTGAACTTTAACGAGAATATTTTCAACTACACCCTTGGGATACTTAATAGAACGATCAGCTAACTGCAAAGTCATTTTGGTTGGTTGAAGTTTTGTTAGACCTAGTTGTTTAAATAAATAAAAAAGGAGTAAGTTAACACTTCCCCCGTGGTCTAATAAAGCGGTTGTTATGAAGGTATCACCTAAGGTGCATTATCTGATAGGGCGACCGGGGTCCTTTGTACTTAACAATTCCATTATGTTCGGATAAAAAGAGGGATATTGTTCGGTTAAGAATGCTTAAGTAGGGGTATGTTGGTTTTCCTCTTCTTGGTGCACAACTCTTTTAGAAGCTTAGCGTGTCCAGGTAGACTTTTTATAGCTTCTAGAAAAGGTAGGTTTATAGTCAAATTTTTAAACACTTCCCTAATCTCATCAAAATTCTCGTCCTTTTTAAACACAACTAGTCTTTGGGGATCTGGTGCTTTATCGCTATTTTTAGCAGAAGGGATAAAAGTATTATTAGTCTTTGCTTTATCTCTAGCCATTTTCCATCTAGGTGTCCATATTGGAACCTCTACAGGTGTAGGGTCTTCACTTTCTATTATTGGGTCTTGTAATGTTTGCCCTTTTGGTTGTGGTTTAACTGGTACTTCTACAGTTGTAGGGTCTTCATTTTCCATTATAGTATTTGGTATGGTATCATTTTTAGTTTGTGGGTAATCTTTAGGCATAGTCACTTGGTTATCAACTACTATACCGAGCGAGAGGGTAGTATTTGCCATGGAAGTCCCCTTGGTTTATATTACCATTACAAAGAAATCTTGTTTAATTCAAAGGGGGTGTTTGTTGACTTAGGATTAGGCACTTTTTGACTTGGAAACACGCCGGTTTTGGTTATTATTTTGGTTAGAAGACATGTCAATAACCTTTTGGCACAAAAGACCTGCATCATTTGCATCGTTTGTTTCATCATATTAGAGTTTTGATCTTGGCGATCTTTCATCAAGTTGGAGTTTTGTGGCATAATTTGATTTTGTTTCTCCAACAAGGTCACTACTACTTTGTCTGTAGATGGTTGTATTGGAATTAAAGCTTGTTGGCGTTCATGTCTTGATGTTGATAGTTACGGGTAATGGGTACTAAACCTCTATTCGGTCACCTAAGTTCCCTTGTCCTTGATGTTGAGTTAACTGGTTGAAGTGTGATGGTTGTGGTGGTGTTTGTGCATAGACAAGAGGACAATAGAAGTCGGAATGCTCAAGACTACAACAGACATTACACAACGAGTAGAGTTAATGTTCATGGACTGGAGTGGGTTGTTGTTGAACAGAGATGGCATCTACCTTTTTAGTGAGGGCATCGATAAGAGTTTTAAACTTCGGGATCATATTTAACCTCAAGAGAGAAGAAGGAGAGGAGGAGGAGGAATCGTTACCTCCCCAATTGTTGTTCTTCTTAGATTGATCTTCTAAGAATTTATAAGCCTCCAAGGCTCCTTTACTAAGAAAACTACCCCCAGTCATGATATCTAGAACCTCCTTATGATATTGTGAAAGCCCCTTGAAGAAAGCACGAACAAGCGTGTCTTTCGCAAGATTATGATGCAGGCATTTAATGAGAAGATCAGTGAAACGATTCCAGGCATCTGAAAAGGATTCATGAGGATTCTAGCTAAAGAAATGAATTTTGTGAAGTATTTCATCTGTCTTTAGTGGTGGGTAAAATTGTTCCATGAACAATTGAACAAGTTGAGCCCATGAGTCCACAGAGTTTGGCGTTTGGGCAGTTAACCAAGACGCCGCCTTATGATATCCGCACCAACCGTGATAGGACTTGTTCAATCCTACATATGTGCTGATAAGGTTTTTCATGGTTTAAACCATGAAAAACGGGTAACAAATTAAAAATATTTGGGGGGATTCGGAAATCCCCCACTGGGTCTGCTAGAACGATGCAAAATTTGGAGCTATCGCTCAAGGCTTTGTAGAAGTCAGAGAGAGGAGTCTCTCTTTCTTCAGCCATTGATGCAAGTGTAGTGTGTGAAATTCTAGATAGGCGTGTTGTATTTATTTCTACGAAAAATAAGCCTGATTATACTAGAATTAAAACTCCTCCCTTTAAGAGGCGAGGAGTGGAAGAAGAATACTGAATGCCTCCTTGCTACGGCGTTTGAATAAGCGTCTTGTATCTGTTAATCTTAGTGTATTTAACAAGTTAGAAACATTGAATAACTTGAAGAAATAGAAATTTGAACTAACCTGTGAAAATTGGGCTGTTCACGCTGAATTTTCCTTCGAGGGCGCGGGTGCGCTTCAGTTAGGCGAAAATTTCGGTCTGCAAATTTGAGTTCCAGTGTTTTGGCCGAATGAGGTGCTTGCTTAGAAGCGGGTTGCGCCTCAGGGTTTTCGAGTTTTAGGCCTTTTATCTTACTCCAAAAAATATGAAATTTTTACAGTAGTTTTCTAAGACGTCTATCAAGTAGCCTATAAAATTTCAGATCAATCGGAGCTATGAAAGTCCCTCTACTGCCCTGCAAAGTTTGAGAAACAGTTTTCGGACACAATACAAACAACCGAATGGTTAACCCATCAAAACAAAGCCAAAAATTGTCAAATTTTTCTGGAGACTCCTGAAAGATCCTACTTGTTCCTGTACAAAATTTAGAGCAATTGGAGTTCTACAACCTCTCCTTATCGGCTGGTGTTCCAGCTATTAAGTGTTTGCAATACTGCAGAAATACACTGGAAACACTCTACTATTTAGGAGGTCAAAACAAATCAAAAACTCGTCAAATATTTAATACAAACTCCTAACTTAGGATAGATACTCCTGTAAAAATTAGAGAATTTTTAAAACTCTCTAAGTAACCTTACTCGTCTGTTTTTCAAGAACATACGGTGTGAAAACTGAAATGCAGCACTGTAAAGATCGTATTATTTTCACAAGGTAAACCAACTTTGAAAAATCTGAAAATATTCCAGTAAATCAACAACACATTAAATATTATGTCTGAAAATTTTCAGAATTTTCGAAAATTTAGAAATAATTTCACCGCAGTGTTTTTCTCTATGAATCCGCAGCCCCTATGCCTAAAACAATGAACAGTTCCGAAAATTCAAGAAATAAGAATGAAAAATTAAAAGGGTGGGTGGGTAGAGAATGGGGGATTGCCCCTTGGATTCAAGAAATTGAATTCTTGTCTAGAACGAGATTAAGATGGCAGCGGCGCCATTTGATAACCCGTAAAAATAATAGAATCCTAAATATTAATGTTAACAACACTAATACGTAATCCTACTATTTTTACGTTTAAATCATGTTCTTCTTACTCTCAAAACATAATCATGCAATATAATGAGTAAGGATTCGTCCACTCTTAACTCTCTAGACTTAAATCGAATTCAACTAATCAAACCCAAAAGGAACAATGGTGAGAGTAATGATTTGATGTGAAATTTCTATACTACCATTCCCAACACAAGAACAATAATAACAATAAGACATAATTAAATTAAACTGAAATTAAAACTAATTTAGAACTAAGATTGTGAATAACTAATTATGAATTTAAGACAACTAAATCTAAATAAAAATTTAAGCAATAATCTAAATTGAAATGAAGAACTAATACTTTATTCTAAAAACTAAAATATGACTCTAAACTAACTAATTGAATGAATGTAAAAAAACTAGATCTAGATCTAAAAACTAATCTAGATCTATCTTTTTCTAACCCTAAACTCCATTAACATTAGCTTCCTAACCTAACTACATCCTAACAAAGAGTCAAGCTTTTGTTTTTATACTTTAAGATCCAAAAATCGTGCATGGGCTTGGAGCCATGTTTTGGGCCGGAAAATCAGGCCCAAAACCCAATTTCTTTAGTCCAAAATGGGCTCTTCAGCTGTAGTTGGCTTCAACAGATGTTTCGTCCACTTTTGCTCCTCTGATTGGGCCAAGGCTTGGACCATTGGAAAGCTCTTTCTGAGCCGGTCGGTTTAACATAAGATACTCCCAATTCCGGTCCTGAGTCCAAATCGGCGCCGGAAGTTCTGTGACTTGTGCACTATTTCTTTTGTGTTGACTTTTTCAGCTTTTGACCGGGCTTTACAAAGGCTTTGTCTCCTTGA
This sequence comes from Coptis chinensis, assembly GCF_015680905.1. Classification (NCBI taxonomy): domain Eukaryota; kingdom Viridiplantae; phylum Streptophyta; class Magnoliopsida; order Ranunculales; family Ranunculaceae; genus Coptis; species Coptis chinensis. Next base: position 38,500,136 of record NC_141459.1, read on the forward strand.
ATCTTGGCCTTTATTCACAGAACTCCTTAGCAACCGACCTTTGCTCCTTTATCTCGCTAAAGTGGCACATTTCTGCACATAATAGACTTTGAAGCCTGAAATACATAAAAAGACGTAATCAGTATTAACTCTTAATTATTACTCACATAATTGGTCTAAAAGTATGATTGTTAAAGGGTTAAAACTACAGTTTTGGGCTCTTATCAGTTACCTCCATACAATTTCCAAATCAACATGAGGAGTGTGCTACCATTCCGGCAGTAGCACAACAAACATCAAACTTACATTTTGGTAAGACTTTGGTCATCATATTTGACCTGTTCTTGTCGATATGGATCTTCTCAATGCACAAATGATTGTCTTCGAGTACTTTTCTAATCCAATGATAACGCACATCTATGTGCTTGGATCTATAATGAAAACTCGGATTCTTGCTCAAATGGATGGCGCTTTGACTGTCACATAAAACTTCAAATTGTTTCTATTTTAGCCCTAGTTCATCGAAGAACTTCTTTATCCATAACATCTCTTTGCAACAATCAGTGATTGCAATATAATCGGCTTCTATAGTGGAGAGCGAGGGCAACACACTTTTACAACTTAGATTGCCAAGAAACTGCTCCCCCTACAAAAGTAAACAGTTAACTGGAGGTGGACTTCATCGAGTCAACATTACCTGCCATGTCTGCATCAGTGTAGCCTTTAAGTAAGGGCTTATTTCCACCAAAACACAAACACGCTTTGGAAGTGCCCTTGAGATATCTTAATATCCACTAAACACCTTCCCAATGCTCTTTACCCAGATTTGACAGAAATCGGCCTACAACACCAACGTCGAAAGCAATATCCGGTCTTGTGCACACCATTGCATATATCAAGCTGCCCATTGCAGATGCATAAGGAATCTTTTCCATCTGACTCTGCTCATGCTCATGCTCACCCTTCGGACACATCTCTTTGGTCATGCGGAACTAGCCACCAAGCGGACAACTGGCTGGCTTCATGATAAAAGGGAAAACAAATAGTTTTACCTACGAATAAACTACGAGACTCAAACGCAAGTAAAACTAAAGCTTCTTTATGGTTGGTTATCAAAGTTTTCTACTCTCGATGTTATTGCAATATAGTTGGAATAGAAGATTCATTCAACTCCTAGTTCTTTAGAATTATAAGTTAACTATGATTATCAGTCTATCAAAATTAATGAGAGTAACAACAGAAATATACTACGATGGGAAACTACTAATCAATATGTGAATAACGAAATGACAGAATTCAAATACTAACTTGACAATAGAGAATGAATTAGGGGAATTCGATTCCACCTTGATTCAACTTAAACAATTAACAAAGAAATGTCGTAATCCAATTTTCTTTTCGCATAACAAACTGGTATATCTAATCCCTAGTTATTCATGACAATCTCTACCAAATAATAACTAGCATATGAAGCAATCAAACCCATTCTCATGGTGAACTAATTACTTTCTAGAATTGAATAGATTATCATGATGATTTCTAAGCTAACAAAAATCAAGTCTTCATCAAGGCTTCCTCAAACCCCTCTAATAGAGGTTTTAGCCTTGAGTCATTGAACTATCATTTCTATATGAATTTAAGCAAGACATGATATAAAGATTATAAATTTACTATATTGATATAATCAAGAATTCAAAACTAAATTCACAACTAAGAAATGATTAATAACTAAATGATCAAAATTAGATCTAAGTAATTTAATAACTAAAACTAGATTATGAGTAACAAACTAACTTTATTGATCTAATGAAATAAAAGAGTATTGATTCAACAACTGAATTAAAAAACAAGTAAATAAAACTAATTAATGGAGTCTAAGCTAATTTATTTTCTAATCTAGGTCTAGCTAATGAGTCTACCTCCTTTCCTCCATTCAAGAAGAGAAAGAGATCCCCAATTTCGTGCATGGGCCTGGAGCCATGCTTTGGGCCAAAAAATCGAGCCCAAAACCAAATTTCTTAAGTCCACAGAGGTCTTTTCAGCTGGATTTGACTTCAATAGACTTTTCGTCTATATCTGCTCCTCTGATTGGGTCAAGGTTTGAACCATTGGAAAGCTCTTTCCAAGATGGGCGTTTTGACATAAGGTAGGCCCAATTTCGAGGTTTGAGTCCAAAGATACGGTTTTTGAAAGTTATGCTGACTTTTGTGCACTGTTTCTGTCCGCATTGACTTTGACTTTTCAGCTTTGATTGGGCTTTAAAAATGCTTTTTCTCCTTGAATCTTGGCCTTTAATCACAAAACTTCTTAGTAACCAACCCTTGCTCCTTTATCTCACAGAAGTGACACATTTCTGCACATAATTGACTCCAATGCTTGAAATACATAAAAGCACGTAATCAGTATTAACTCTTATTTATTACTCGTATAATGGGTCTAAAAGTATTATTGTTAAGGGGTTAAAACTACAATTTTGGGCTCTTATTAAACCACCCCCAAACAGCATTTTGCTTGTCTTCAAGCAAATATGAGAAATTAGAATAAGTGACCAAAAATGGAGTTCTAACTAATCTCGTTTCACCGAGTGCGATTGCATTGACCATATGCAACAAGGTCTTAAACAACTAGGAATTCCCTAGTGGACGAGTTATAGCCTCGTGAGATTTTTCCAGTGAAAGTACTCAGAAACTTCATCTATACTACAACGACTAGGAAATAGAACTATTATTTCCTTATTTATGTCTCAATTATCTATACTTCTCACTAGCAATGAATAAAGAATAATCAAGTCGAAACCTAAGCTAATATATGTATAATAATTAATTATCTACGAATAAACATATATACAATGAGTAATACTATGAAATGCACTAGCAGGTCCGTTTCTGAAACTTTTGAATAACGTCCTTATGTAGGTCCTCACATAAATATCAAGAAAAAAACACTTTGATTTTTCTGCTCAAGTTTCGCTACTCCAGTGTGCAGTGGGCACACTTTACCTTACAATCTCAATGACACACAAGAAAGCCGAAGTCGATCAAACACATCTGCCACTTACTATCACACTAACCTAATCCTAATTGAGCTAGAGGTCTTATTTAGGTGTTACGGGGATTAGGAGATGGTTTGAGAAGGAAGGAAATGGATATTCAAAAAGAACAAGTCTGAGATAATAGGGTCTTCATATTACGTAACCAGAGAAACCCTTGTTCTTTTGCTTCTACACTTTGTTTCCATTCTTAGCCTTTTTATTTTAGCTTTTTAACTCCTTTTATTTTTTTGGAGTTCTAACTCTTTATTTTCTTTTCTTTTCTTTTATTTTCTTTTATTTGGATGAAAACTTTCTTTTCTTCTTCTTTTTTGAAGCAACTAACTAATTTTTGTTTACACAAGTTTTTCTCTTTTCTTTTCTTCACTCATCCTATTCTCAGACTCATTCTATAATGGGTACGTTGATTTTTTATTTTTTTTTTTTTTTGTAAAAGGGTAAAGGAATTATGGTTTATGAAGGCTGAAGAAAGGCTCAGAGGGGCGACTAGCGGAAAATAATTCATAAGTTTGAATTTTTGGCTATATCGATCCAAAGAGGGCCTAAATTCTCGCTTAGGATATGGTATAGTGATCAAGCAAGTGGACGTGTGATTTCTTTATCCGGATTTTACTTCTCCCTTGTGTCATTTCTCAACTATTTCACTCGTATAAGGCTTTAGGCTATATTCTCACAGGGATTTGTAGAATAAGTACTCTAGCCTAGATTTGAAAACTTCTTGCCAAACAATCATAGATACTCATGTAATATATTTATTGATAGATGCAAAGATTATTACGTACATATTAACCTAAGTTTCTAAAAACTATTCTAATGCAAAAACTAACGTGAGACTTCTAGATTATTAAGAGCATAGAGAAAGAAAACAATACTAATATTCCTAAGTGTATAACATAACATATTTTATTTTAATTTTTTGAAATTTTTGAATTTTTAACTAGAAAACAAGTGCATATTGTACATATCTATATTCTAACAGATGCCTTAATTACATGTGTTTCTATGCCACCCCTAAACAAGAAGCTTGCTTTGTCATTAAAGTATTGAAATAAAAAGGGTAGAAAAATACCATAGAAACGCGTGAATTCTGGAACATTTGCAAAACAAGGTTAAAACATACTAATATAGATAAAGAAAAACAAACGCAACTTTATATGAGTTCCACCCGTTATAGGGTTAACAAGAATTAAATTGCTTGGGACATAAGCAGACACTAACTGAATCTAAAAACTTACCTTATCTCCCGTGTTTAAGCATCATCCTCATCCTCTTCCTCTTCATAGGACCAAGGCTCTTTTGCGTCCTGCCACGCTATAATAACTTGCCAAGCCCTTCGCCATGTGTCATCCACCCGTGCTAACCTGTCTAATGTTACTCGGTCTGATGGGGTGTAAGGAGCAACCTAATGAGGTTGCACCTGCCATCCCGGCCAAGTCATAACTCGAAATGAACTAACCATGTAATTGGTGGGTCTCATGACTTCAACCCTTTTCCAATCCGTGAACTGGGTACAAAATACAGGTAAACAACTACGCATGATGCGGCAAACCAAAACATGCATAAGAAGATACTTATGCCTCATGCTATGGGCTCTCTTTAGACTAGCCACTAAAACTCTGGGAATGTTATATAAGTGACGTCCCTCAGCTAAAGCAAGGAAAACGTCACCAACAGTACTATTTGCAGAAGTAAACTGCCACTCCCCTAAAATATTCATCAAGATGGTGGTGCCTACATTCAGGGACAGGCTACTAAGGGCTATGTTATATTGCCCTTAGTCCATTATACGAAACACCCCTCCTCCATAATACTCGTGGAAATATGCATAATCATAGAGGTATGCATTATCAGACATATATCCCCACGTGTGTGTAGGATTAGGCAAAGGCAATCCTGAAACCAAAGCTACCAAATTCTTACTGAATTCTAGTGGTGTGTCATCAACTATGATGGAGAATTGTTGTTCTCCATCTTGGTTACAATAGAAATTAACATTATTGTAGAAATAAGTAGTAAGCTAAGGTGAGTACGAGTCGTCGTCACTTACCAGTAGATGCCTCCATCCTAACTGCAAGATCCTGTCACAGAACCAACCTCCATAGGTCTTGCTTCCCAACAAGTCTTCGAAAGACTCCTTAGGTATAACTGTAGGAGATGTCACACAAAACAACTTTCTAGAAAAGGTGCAAATGATCCTGAAACAACCCATAAAAAATCAGAATTTTTCATGCCTATGGAGGTCAGGGCGCGGGTGGCGCTCAAATTTAGCCTTGGCAAGGCGTGGGTCGCGCTCAGGTGCAAATGTAGTAACAGGCGTGTCAGCGTTAGGCGCGCTCACAATTTGTCTTGGGAGGGCGCGGGTCACGCTCCGTGTTTCTGAGCAGGGTGAAGTGAAAAATAAAAGGAAAAATTGGAGGTTTAAGGTGAGAGATGAAAGTGAGATGTGTGGGTTTTGTGTGGAGAATAAAGGAAGTTTATATAGGGTTTTAGTTTCTAAAATGAATTAACAAGTTGCTAAAAATTTTAAGGCAATTGCCGGAAACAAAATATTTCCAAAACCTAAAACGAAAATAACCCATATTCCTTATTCCAAAACAAATCTAATATCTTTTAGGTTGAATTTAGAATAGCAACTTCCTAACTCATTGAAATTTCATCCTACCACAATATCTAATCATAGCCATGCCAATATCGGCAACATTCCCAATAATCATCGCAAAATTACTTCTAAAATTGTGGATCATATAAAAACAATGCTAAAAGAAATAATACCACCTCCAAACAATTCGGAAAGGTGGGATTAATATTAAAATTATCGCATACGTAGAAAAGAATCACATTAAATTAAAATCAAATTCACAATATAATTAACTATCGAATTCAAATTTAACTAATGAATTTAACAACTTAATATCCGAACTAATAAAAAAACAATAAAAACAATATCAAAGCAACAAATTTATAGAACAGAGTTTAGGATGGAAATACCAACACCCCACCCCCAAAAAAATTTTATAGAACAAAGTTGAGAAAATTTGTTTTAAACGTGGGTCTTTTAAAGTCAGATTCCTGAGACTTCATCTCTAACATATGTATATAATGAACATGCAGTTTACCATATATCAACAACCGAAATAGTTGTGGATCTTGCCATAAATAATTAACATGGAATGCACCCCCAAACACAATAAAGTACCAAGATTTCCCATGACGTGGCGTAGCGGAATTAAAGTGAAGTTTGATAGACCTAGAACGTAACCGAGCATACACCTTTTTCTTCATCTTTGAACGAAAGGGTGTCCAAGTGAATGATCGTGAGAAAATGTATGTTTGTGGAAGATATATTGGATATGTATAAGTTTTAGAAGGAAATAATGGAAAAAATGGGAATGTGGGTTTAGCACAAAACTCATTCATGGTTTAGGTAGGAACTGTCTCAATTCTGTAAATGAAGGTGTCAAGTATGTTTTCCTTGGGAATTATTTCCATATTAGGAGGATTCAGAAAATCATGAAGCACAAGAGAAACAAGAGGGTCAAGTGCAAACTCAATTTTCCTTTGAAAAGGTGGAAGGTGGGGAAAATTAATGATGGAAGATGAATGAGTGACAGGATGATGTGAGGTAGATGAATGGGGCTCGACTAGAGCTCTCAGGTCTAGATCATCAGAACACTTGAGATATGCAAGACATACCTTAATAGGTGAGTCAAAAGAATCACTGGGATAGAGGGTGAAAAATTCATCTTCCGTCATAGCGTCAAGGGATGAATGGATGTTGATAGGGAGGGACTCGTGAGGTGGCATGGAAGAGTTATAAAAGAGTCAAAGGAAATCTTCCTCGACTTCTAGGGAGTTGTCGTCAAAGTTGGAACTTCTAAAGGAAAGGAATTTGTGCATATGATTATCAGGAAACGTGGTTTTGAAATAACCTTAAGCTAAGCTCTCGATCATGCTAACCTCTCCATCCGAAGTCGTATCTGCAAACTGTTTCGTCATTTTAAAAACATTTACCTCAACAGAAAGATGGCCAAAAGACAAAGACATCGAACCATTGCGGCAATTTATAAGTGCATTGGCAGTCGCCAAGAAGGGACGCCTTAAGATGATCAGAACAGAGTCGTTAACGACTTTCGTATCGAGGATAACAAGATCAACATGATAGTAGAAATCCTGAACCTTAACAAACACATTTTCAACCACACCCTTAGAATACTTAATAGACCGATCAACTAATTGCAACGTCATTTTAGTAGGTTGCATCTCCTGTAGACCTATTTGTTTGTATATATAATACTGGAGTAAGTTAACACTGGGGGCTAAGAGCGTGGTCGTCGTGTGAGAATCTCCTAAGGTGCATTGTATAGTAGGATGACCAGGGTCCTTGTACTTAACAATTCCATTATGTTCAGTTAAAGTTGGAAACTGTTCAGTTAGAAAGTCTTTAGGAATATTTGTCTTACGCTTAGTAGTGCACAACTCTTTAAGAAACTTATCATGGTGAGGTAATTTTTTAATTTCTTCAAGAAAGGGTAGGTTTATCATTATATTTTTGAAAACTTCCCTAATTTCGTCAAAGTTTGTATCCTTGTTTAACATTGCTAATCTCTGGGGAAATGGTGGTTTCTCTCTATATTTCGTGTATGGATCAACAGGATGTCTAACCTTGGATTTCTGTTTCTTAGGTTGTGGTTTAACTGGCACCTCTACAGGGGTAGGATCTTCAGTTTCTATTTCGGTATCTAGTTCAATATCCAGTGTAGGTACTACTGGTGGGGTAACTATAGGCATAGTTACATTGTTATCAACCACTCTGCTAGAATGGAGAGTGGTGATGGCCTTGAGTTCACCAACGTTTCCATTTTCATTACTAGTATTACCGTTTACCTCAAAGGTTGTGTTTGTTGTTTTAGGATTAGATATCGCTTGACCTGGAAACATACCTTTGGGTTGTACTTTCTCTTGGGCTAACAGCTGTAAGAAAAGTTGGATGGCTTGTAAAATCTGTTGTTGGGTTTGCATAAAGGCATCAAAACGATCCAGTTGTGGAGGAGTGTTTGTTACAGGTTGTGTGACAAGAACTATGTCACGTTGATTATTAACAAGTGGATTGTGATAATTATTATTTACCTGAACGATACCTCTATTAGCATTATAATTATTATTGTTATAATTATTATAATTACCCTGACCTTGTCCTTGTCGTGGTGGAGCTTGGTTGTAGTTGTTTGCTGGCCTAACATTTTGATTATTAAACCCTGGAGGTGTTACTTGTTCATTATTTCTCCAACTGAAGTTGGGATGTTGTCTCCAAGGGGCATTAGGAATATGATAACTATTAATTGAGCAAACATTATCTTATTGTGATGTTTGTTGTTCATAAGTGAGAGGACAATAGGAGTCGGGATGCTCAGGACTCAAACAGAAGTTACATGGATTGGAGTTGACATTCATGACGGGGATAGGCTTTTGTTGAACAGAAATAGCCTCTACCTTTTTAGTGAGAGATTCGATTAAAGTTTTTAGTTTAGGATCGGGTTTAATTTCAAACATACCGGCAGCCTTAACTGTTGTAGAAGAACTAGCGGAGAGGGAGATATCGTCACTATCCCCCCATTTATTATTACGCTTTGTTTGATCTTCTAAAATTTTATAAACCTCTGAGGCTCCTTTACTGAGGAAACTACCCCTATTCATTATGTCAAGGACTTCTTTATGGTGGTGTAACAGTCCTTTGAAAAAGGCACGAACTAACATGTCTTTCACAAGGTTATGGTGTGGACACTTTATAAGAAGATTGGTGAAATGATTGCAAGCCTCTGAAAATGATTCATGAGGATTCTGTTGAAAGAAATGAATTTTGGAAAGCATTTCATCTATCTTCAGTGGTGGGTAAAAATGTTCCATAAATAGTTGAACAAGTTTGGCCCATGAGTCCACAGAATTAGGCGCTTGGTTAGTTAACTAAGACGCCGCCTTATCAGATAAGGTGAAAGAAAACACCTTCAGTTTAATTTGTTCAGCACCAACCGTAGGATGGTGGAATGTGGTAAGGACTTGTTCAATCCTACGCATGTGCTGATAAGGTTTTTCATGGTCTAACCCATGAAAAATGGATAACAAATTAAATATATTTGGGGGGATTCGGAAATCCCCCACTGGGTCTGCAAGAACGATGCAAGATTTTGGGCTATCGTTCAAGGCTTTGTAAAAGTCAAAGAGAGAAGACTCTCTTTCTTCAGCCATTATTTCAGGTGTAGTGTGTGGTATATTAGCTAGAGGTGTACTAAGTGGTATACTAGAAAGGCGTGTTTGTTGATGTTGCCGGTTGATTACGTTAGGCGTTTTCCTTCTACTTGACCTTAATCTCATGCACGGCTAAGACCAAACTTAACTAAACACAACAAACGTCAAAACAATCCTGATATGCTAGTATAAACCTCTAACAGGAGATACGAGGAGTGGAAGAAAGAAGTACCTGAATGCTTCCTTGCTTCTCTTATGAATAGCGTCTTGTATACGCGAGCTCAGTGTGTGTAACAAGTTAGAAACACTGAATAACTTGAAGTAATGGAAGTTTGAACTAACTAGTGAAAATCGGGCTTTTCTAGAAGAGGGCGCGGGTCACTCTCAGAAATTGCCCAGTTAGGGTGCGGGTTGCGTTCAGGTCCAACTCGAGTTCCAAGCGCTTCAGCGCAGGTGGCGCTCAAAGTTAGCCTTGTATGGGCGCGGGTCGCGCTCAGGCTTGTTCTTTGAAATTTTTTTAGTTTCTAAACCAAAGAATCACTGTTAGAAGCAAACAAGGGTGGGTGGGTTTAATGGGACTTTGGGAAGACTAACAATACTAATGAAAACAATTCTAAAGGGAACTAAGATGGCAGCGGTGCCATTTGATAAAATGTAAAACGATAGTTTTACCTACTCATAAGCTATGAAACTCAAAGACAATTAAAACTAAGAGTTCTTTATGGTTGGTTATCAAAGTTTTCTACTCTCCATGTTATTGTAATATAGTTGGAATAGAAGATTCATTCCACTCCTAGTTCTTTAGAATTCTAAGTTAACTACGATTATCAGTCTATCAAAATCAATGAGAGTAACAACAAAAATATACTACGATGGAAAACTACTAATCAATATGCAAATAACGAAATGATAGAATTCAAATACCATTTTTTTTGGCTAAAGGTAATTGATTAATAAAAGGATAAGAGTTACATGGAATCCAAAGTAACAAGACAGAAATAGAAAAAGGAATACAAGGTCATTACTAGAATATGGTTATCTAGTTAACAAAAAGAAAAATAGGTAGTATAGTGGTTCTCCAAATTTTTCATGAAAGAGGGTCTAGATTCCCACCATATACTATCTCCCTGAGATAGAGCAGCCCCCCCGTTTAAGCAATGACTATCTGCTCCCAAATTAGTCTCTCTCCATGATGGAGTGACATTTATCCATTCTGCCTGTCCCATAAGAGATTTCCATATTTCCTTCACTCTCCAATGCATTTTGTTATTCTGGAAAGCGTGAACAACTGATGAGGAGTCGCATTCCACCCAAATATCTCCATCCCAGTTCGAGCGCTTGCTTAATGGCCTGCACAATTGCCATTGTTTCTGCCATGTAATTTGTGGACGTACCCATTCCTCCAAAGAAATGCTCCCGTAAATTCTCCTTTGTAGTTTCAGAACACAAACCCCCATCCTGACCGTCCTGGGTTTCCCCTTGAGCACCCGTCAGTATTTATCTTGAGTATACCTGGAGGGGGTAAGAGCCAAAAACATTCGAAGATTTTTGGGGCTCTTCGAAGTTTGTGCTGGAGCTTGAAGTGTCTGAGAATCTGGAGATCATGTACCGAATTCTCCATATGTCCCGAGGACTTATGATGAGCTCTTATGATCACTTTCCTGACGAGGAAGCACACTTGTGGATAGCTTGAAACTCTGTTATCGTACATGACTTTGTTTCTATTTTTCCACAAACTTACCATGATCGTCAATGAACACGCTTTCCACATGTCCAAGATGAGTGAGCTGTAATGTTTGCTCTGTTGTCACACATCTGAAAATGACTCCATCTCTCGCTGAATGTGGAAAATCTGCTGTGCATACTTCCAAACCCTCTTGGCGAATGGGCAGTGAAAGAGAACATGATCTAGAGTTTCCTCCTGATTTCTGCATAGACAGCATCGAGATGCGAGGTGGGTTTTCCTTTTTTGTAGCTGATCATCAGTTCTTGCCACCCCATGTGCTAGTTTCCACACAATACCTTGTGTTCGTGGAAGTACTTTGGAGCTCCAAATAAATTCACTCCATGTCTTTGGCTCATGGTGCCTTTGTTACGATTGCCTCGTACGTGTCACGCCCATTTGTAAAACTTCCCAGTTATAGAAGCCATCAAAACTCTTGAGTCCTCTTTTGAACTATCTGGCTATGGTAGCTTAGAAATATCAATTCCCAGGTGATGAAGAACTTGCGTCATTTCAATGGAGAAAGCCCATCTATCCCCCTGAATGCATTCACTAAGTCTAGCCTGATACTTTAGAATCTCTTTTCTTTCCTCCTGAAAAAAATCGTATATGGGTTTTTGCAGCAGCCAATTCTCCCTCCAGATATTTATTGCCTCTCCATTTCCAACATTCCAGCCATGTAGAGGTGCCATTTCATTGAGCGCCCATTTAATACCCGTCCAAACTGTTGAAGTTTTGTAGTTGGACCAACCTCCAGTTCGGTTAATGTATTTACCTCTCATGAATTCTGGCCAATCTCCTTCTTCAGTCAATAAAATCCAAGCTTGTTTCATAAGCATGGATAGATTGATATCTTTGAGCCTCCTTATTCCTAGTCCTCTCTCCTCTGTTGGTTTGCATGATTTCTCCCAAGATACGGTGATAGCCTTCCTCTCCGCTGGGTTGCCACTCCAGATAAAGTTCCTGATAATTGTTTCACATTCTTTTATCACCACTTTTGGCCATTTGTAAATGGCCATGTTATGGACAGGGATACTGTTAAGGACATGCCTTGCTAGCACCACCCTTCCTTGGAATGATAGCATCTTCCCAGCCCACCCTGAGGCTCTTGTTCTGATTTTGTCGATCAAAGGAGTTAGAGCCACCTTGGTTACTTTCCCACTGATGAGAGGAACCCCTAGATAATTTTCTGGAAGGGTACCTTCATTCATGTTCAGACTCCCCTTGATTAGGTTCTTTCTTCTATTGTTCATAGGACTGAGAAAGATCTTGCATTTGTCCTTGTTTACGAGCTGCCGAGAGGAATCCTGATACTTGTTCAAAATCTTAACCAGATTCTTGATGCTTCTTAAGTTAGCATTGCTGAAAATGAACACATCATCTGCAAACATAAGATGAGACGGACTAGAGTATTTCGCATTCACCACCATCGGCAGAATCTTCTTTTCCCTGACCATATGGCTGATATTTCTGCTCAAGCAGTCCTCAGCCAACGCAAATAACAAGGGAGAGAGGGGGTCACCTTGCTTGAGACCTCGTTGTGCTGTAAAGTGACCTTGGGAGCCACCATTTAGCATGATAGATAGAGAATTGGTTGTGAATGCACCTTTAATCTACTGTATCCATGTCCCACTGAATCCCAATTGTTGGAGTACAGCTCATAAGAATTCCCAATCCATAGTGTCGAAAGCTTGAGAAATGTCAATCTTTATGGCAATGCTTCCTCCACGACTGGGAGCTTTCAGCTCATTGATTAACTCCGAGGCTAAACCAATGGCTTGTTGTGAGTTTCTATTCGGGATGAATCCATACTGCTCCTTGCTGATAATCCGTTCAGCTAGTGGACTTAATCTAGAAACAAGAATCTTCGTGATCACCTTGTAGACGAAATTTGAGAGGCATATCATATCGGTCTGTATTTGCTCACCTGATTTGCATTTCTTTCCTTTGGAATTAAGACTATGAAGTTAGAATTAAAACCAAAGGGCAAGCTAGACCTCCTGAAGAAATAGCTTATCGCCCTTACTACATCATATTCCACTATGTCCCAGCAGTGATGGAAGAAAAACCCAAAGAAACCATCTGGCCCTGGAGAACTATCCGCATTCAGAAGAAAAACTGCTGCCTTTATTTCTTGAGCTGTTGGTAGTGCTGTCAGAGCTACATTATCTGCTTCCGAGATAATATGAGGCATAGTGTGAATAAGGTCCCAGTCAATGTCATGCTCGACTCTTTTGAATTTCTCCGAATAGTGCCTGAGCAAGAATTCTCCAATCTCTTCTTGAGAATCCATAGTGATCCCTTCATTATTCCTCATCTCAATGATCACTGATTTACTTCTTTTGAGATTGGCTTGTGCATGAAAGTATTTGGTACTTCTATCAAAGTCATTATCCCATTTCGATCTTGATTTCTGCCTCCAAAAACTCTGTTCTTGCTCTAACAGCCCCTCCACTTTGTTTTCTTGATCTAGCATTTGCATAGTGAAACTCTCGGACATATTTCCTTGGTCAAACTGTTCCTGCATCTGCTCTAGAATCCTTGATTCCAATTCCACCTTAGATTTGATGTTTCCATAGACTTCCCTGTTCCAACGCTTCAAAACTCCTTTTAGCCTCTTCAATTTTTGGGTTAGAACAAAAATCGAGTGTCCTAGGATAGGAACTTCCCAACTTTGTTGTACCACCTCTCTGAAGGAAGGGTGAGAGCACCACATATTAAAGAATTTGAAAGGTACGTTCTTGGGCCTCGGAATCTCGATGCTGCGCCCCACTAAGGGAGAATGGTCCGAACATACTCTATTGCACACTTTATAGTTCCATCTTGGGAATTTGGAGCTCCATGTAGCATTACAAAACATTCTATCCAGCTTTCCCACTATTTTAAATCGGCCCACCTGCTTATTCCACCAAGTGTGGTGAAACCCATTGCTAGGAATTTCCATAAGCTGAGTAGTACTAACACATTCGCGAAAATCATTCATTGCCACTGCTGATGGTCTGTTACCTCCTTGTTTTTCAGAGCAGCTCAAGTAGGCATTGAAGTCCCCCATTAAGAGCCATGGTAAATTAGCATTACTGATGTGCTGAAGTTCAGCCCAGAGTTGTCTCCTCTGTATATAGATACAATGTGCGTGGATTATAGTGATAATGGACCCCTCAACCTCCACTGTGAGTTGTTGCTGTGAACAGTGCAGAAGATTAGGAGGGTTGATAGATGACTTCCAAAACAGCCAAAGATTTGGAACCTGACTTCATCCTGAGTTATAATGAAAAGTTGTACTCATCCCATGTGATTGGAGAAAAGACATAGGCATATCCTGAGGATTGATCTTCGGTTCTACTACAGAATTCAAATACTATCTTGACAATAAAGAATGAATTAGGGGAATTCGATTCCACCTTGATTCAACTTAATCAACTAACAAAGAAATGTCGTGATTCAATTTTCAATGCTTTCGCATAACAAACTGGTATTTCTAATCCCTAGTTATTGATAAGTGCTCAAAAAGTGCAATTTAACCCTCGATTATGCCTCTTGTTTAGCCGTCTTAGTGGACTAATAGTGTTTGTAAGTTATGTTTTAAGATTCTACAGGTGAGAAAGAGAGTTTTGTAGAATATTAGAGAAAAAGGGATAAAATGGAGCAATTCGGAGCATTAAGGATCACACGGGAAGCCCGTGGACAATCATGGAGAAGGCCAAGGAATTGAAGTTATTAAAGATGTGACTTGGACCTATTTTAAAGCCTATTTGGAAGCCCAAGGCAAAATGATTTGTTTCTTGGACTAAAACCCGCAAAAGAGGAAAGAAAAATAGACCAAAGGTGGAAAAATAGAGTCTCGCGTTTGAGACGCGACTATCGTGCGTCCAGATGCGACCCATGCATTTGGGACGCATGAATCGAGCGTCCAGACGCATTGATTAAATCTGGGATGCATGAATAGTGCGTCCAGATGCATGAATCGACACTAGCCAATTCCTTCTCAGTTTTGGAGACGAAGTTGGACTCTGAAAGAAGTCTATTTGTATTAGGAAACAAATGACGGTTTGGAATGCTTCTAAAGCTAATTGTAACCCCTATAAATAGAGGACCTAAGTGCCTCATGTAATTTGCCAATTCACTTATATTCTTGTCTCCAGAACTTGAGGCAGAGAGAGATTAATAATAAAAGATCGGTTTTAACTAGCTGAGTCTTAATAAATTAGTCTTTCTAGTCTTATGTTCTTAGACTCTTCTTCTTCTCGTTCTTCATGTTCTTCCTTCTATATGGAAGGCTAATCTTCTCCTTCAAGGGAGGAGATGAAGCCAGTGCTTAAGGTTTAATGATTCTTTTGGTTCATGATGTTCTTCAATCAGGTTAGTTCTTTATGTTTTTAGTTATTAGTTCCATTGCCCATACGAGGGGATGGAAGTATAGATTAATGTTTTTATTTATTACAATTAAATATCATGCTAGCTTAGGGTTTTATTTATTGCAATTGAATATTTGATAGTGACATGCTTTTATTTATTGCAATTGAATATAATGCTAGAATAGGGTTTTATTTATTGTAATTGAATATTATACTATTATTCTCTACTTTTCTTCTAGTTGTGTACTGTTTTAGAGTAAAGGAAGTATTCGTTGTGTTTGCCTTAGATGGTGATTCATTGAATAGCTGCCCAAGCTCACATAAAAGGAAAGAAGATACTAGTAACATGAACATAGGAACAACCTTGAGTAGAGTTAATTGTTAACGATGTTTCATCCAAGAGGGCATCGACACTCGCTCGATTGCCCGATTGTAGTCTACTTGGAGAACAACATGAAGAAAAAAGTCATTGAATCAAAAGCATTAGTGGATTTGAATATCTTGAATCTATCTCTCTCATATTCTCTCCCTATTTCCAATTCTTAGCTTTAGTGTAAGTTTAGTTAGTTTAGTTTAGTTTAGCATTAGAATATACTATATCTAAAATCATAGTTTTTAATCCCTCAAACCCCCTTTCCAGTCCTGTCCTTTATATAAACATACACTTAAAAGTGGAATGATAACCTACTCATCCTTTACTTATTGAGGGATAATTAGGTTTTGATACGCTTCTATTTGTTCAACGACCATCATCTATCTACATCATCTATATACCATCTACACACAGTTATTCATGGCAATCTTACCAAATAATAACTAGCATGTGAAGCAATCAAACATATTCTCATGGTGAACTAATTACTTTCTAGAATTGAATAGATTATCACGACGATTTCTAAGCTAACAAAAATTAACTCTTCATCAAGGCTTCCTCAAACCCCTCTAATGGAGGTTTTAGCCTTGAGTCATTGAACTGTCATTTCTATATGAATTTAAGCAAGACATGATATAAAGATTATAAATTTACTATATTGATCTAATCAAGAATTCAAAACTAAATTCACAACTAAGAAATTATTAATAACTAAATGACCAAAATTAGATCTAAGTAATTTAATAACTAAAACTAGATTATGAGTAACAAACTAACTTTATTGATCTAATGAAATAAAATAGTATTGATTCAACAACTGAATTAAAAAATAAGTAAATAAAACTAATTAATGGAGTCTAAGCTAATTTATTTTCTAATCTAGGTCTAGCTAATGAATCTGCCTCCTTTCCTCCTTTCAAGAAGAGAAAGAGATCCCCAATTTCGTGCATGGGGCTGGAGCCATGCTTTGGGCCGGAAAATCGAGCCTAAAACCCAATTTCTTCAGTCCACAATGGTTTTTTCAGTTGGATTTGACTTCAACAGATTTTTCTTCCATATATACTCCTCTGATTGGGTAAATGTTTGAACCCTTGGAAATCTCTTTCCAAGACGGTCGTTTTGACATAAGGTAGGCCCAATTCCGAGGTCTGAGTCCAAAGATACGGTCTTCGGAAGTTCTGCTGACTTTTGTGGGATGTTCTACCCGCGTTGACTTTGACTTTTCAGCTTTGTTCGGGCTTTAAAAATGCTTTTTATCCATGAATCTTGGCCTTTAATCACAAAAATTCTTAGCAACCAACCCTTGCTCCTTTATCTCACAAAAGTGTCACATTTCTGGACATAATTGACTCCAATGCCTGAAATACATAAAAGCAAGTAATCAGCATTAACTTTTATTTATTACTCGCATAATTGGTCTAAAAGTATTATTGTTAAGGGGTTAAAACTACAGTTTTTGGCTCTTCTCACTTCGCTTGATCCATGTTGAATCTCTTCAATACCTTCTCAATGTAGGTTTAATTTTTTGAAAAAGCCACAACTTCCCACTCTTTCTGTCACGAGTGATCCGCATCCCAAGTATCTACTTTGCTTGACCTAAATCTTTCATCTCAAAGGACTTACTCAAGTCCTTCTTCAGCTTGGATATCTTGTTGATGATCGGGCTAACTATCAACATATCATCCACATACAACAAGAGCACTATGAAATCCCTATCTGGAAATTTCTGAACAAACACACAATGATCGGAAGCAGACTTCTTATATCCTTGCTTTGCCATAAAAGAATCAAACTTTATGTACCACTGTCTCGGTGCTTGCTTCAACCCATACAAACTCTTTATCACTTTGCATACTAGGTGCTTCTTGCCTTTGACCTCAAACCCTCTAGCTGGTCCATGTAGACATCTTTTTCAAGGTCTCCATGAAGAAAAGTTGTCTTGACATCTAGGTGTTCAATCTCTAGGTTCATACTTGCAGTAAGACCCAATACCACCCTGATAGAAGTCAACTTAACTACAGGAGAGAAAATTTCATCAAAGTCTATACCTTTCCTTTGACTGAATCCCTTCACAACAAGGTGAGTGATAAGAGCCCAAAATTGTAGTTTTAACCCCTTAACAATATTGCTTTTTGACCAATTATGTGATTAATAAGTAAGAGTTAGTACTGTTATCGTGTTCTTATGTATTTCAGGCATTGGAGTCGAATATGTGCAGAAATGTGTCCCTTTTGCGAGATAGAGGAGCAAATATTAGTTGCTAAGAAGTTCTATGATTAAAGGCCAAGATTCAAGGAGAAAAAGCATTTCTAAAGCCCGGTCAAAGCTGAAAAGTCAAAGTCAATACGGGCAGATATAACGGACAAAAGTCAGCAGAACTTCTGAAGGTCATATCTTTGGACTCAGACTTCAAAATTGGGCCTACCTTATGTCAAAATGACCGGCTTGGAAATAGCGTTCTAATGGTATAAGCCTTGAGCCAATCAGAGGAGCAGAAGTGGATAAAAAGGTTGTTGAAGTCATTTCCAGTTGAAAACCCCTTTGTGGACTGAAGTAATGAGGTTTTGGGCTCGATTTTCCGGCCCAAAACATGGCTCCTCAGTCCATGCACAAAATTGTGGATCTACCCTCTTCTATATAAAGAGACTATGCCTTAACTCTTAATTTACTTAGAGATAATTCATAGAATTAGTTTTTTTACATTCCAGAAATTAGTTTTTAGATAAAGGAATGAGTTTGTAGAATCAGTTTTTAGTTTTATAAATAAGAATTAGTTTTACATTCTAAAAGTTAGTTTTAATCTAGTGAATTATTAATATATTAGTTTTAGAACAGTAGATTTAGTTTTGATAATCAATTACTTATAAACTAACAAAGTATTGAATTAAAACTAAGATTATGAATAACTAATTATCAAGTTTAGTTTTGAATTCAATACTTAGTTAGTTTTAGTCTTAATTCATAGATTTAGTTTGTCTTAAATTGATAATTAGTTATTCATAATCTTAGTTTTAATTTAATATTAATTCAATTCGAATCATTAGACTATTGTTTAATTAGATCTATAAGTTTAATTACTTATTCAATAATGACTTGTTCTTGTTGTTCTTGTTTTAGAAATGATAGTTTAATGACTCAAGGCTAAAACCTCTATTAGAGGGGTTTGAGGAAACCTTGATGATGACTTGATTTTTGTTAGCATAGATAGAGTTGTAATGTTCTATTCTACTCTAGAAAGTAATTAGTTCACCATGAGAATGGGTTTGATTGCTTCACATGCTAGTTATTAGTTGGTAGAGATTACCATGAATAATTAGGGATTAGAAATACCCAACCTTTATGTGAAAACGTAAAGATTAGGATTATAATGTATTCTATGCTAGTTTATTAAGTCGAATTAAGGTGGAATCAAATTCCCCTAATTCCTCCTCATATTGTCAATTTAGTATTTCCGTAGTTTGATTTATATCATCTTGATTGTTGATTTACCATCGTAGTTAAATTCAATCTATTACTCTCACGACTTTGTTAGCTTACACGAACTAGGAAACCTTACATCTAAACAAGCTAGAAGTGGAACGAATTCTCTACTCTAAACATATTGCATTGATAACGAGAGTAGATAACTTTGATAAGTAAGCACGAAAATAGTTTTAGTTTTACTTACATTTGAGTTTTAGCGAAGCAAGGAGGCATTCATGTACTTCTTTCTTCCACTCCTCATGTCTCCTGTTAGAGGATTTATACTAGCATATCAAGGTTGTCTTGACTATTGTCGTGTTTCTTTATTATTGGACTTAGCCTTGCATGAGATTAAGGTCAGGTAGAGAAAAAATGACTAATGTAATTTATCATGAACGTCAACACACACACACACCTATCTAGTATACCACACACTACACCTGAAATAATGGCTGAAGAAAGAGAGTCTCCTCTCTCTGACTTTTACAAAGCCCTGAACGATAGCCCTAAGTCTTGCATCGTTCTTGCAGACCCAGTGGGGGATTTCCGAATCACCCCGAATATATTTAATTTGTTACCAGTTTTTCATAGGTTAGACCATGAAAAACCTTATCAACATATGTGTAGGATTGAACAAGTTCTGACCACATTCCATCATCCTACGGTAGGTGCGAAACAAATTAAACTAAGGGTGTTTCCTTTCACCCTAGCCGATAAGGCGGCATCTTGGTTAACTGCCCAATCACTTAATTCTATGCACTCTTGGGCCAAACTTGTTCAATTGTTTATGGAGCATTTTTACCCACCACTGAAGATAGATGAAATGCTTTCCAAGATTCATTTTTTCCGCTAGAATCCTCATGTATCTTTTTGAGAGGCTTGGAATCATTTCACTGATCTTCTTATAGAGTGTCCACATCATAACCTTGTGAAAGACACGTTAGTTCGTGCCTTTTTCAAGGGACTGTTACACCACCATAAAGATGTCCTTGATATAATGAATTGGAGTAGTTTCCTCAGTAAAGGAGCCTCAGAGGCTTATAGGTTTTTAGAAGATCAAACAAAGCATAATAATAACTGAGAGGGGGGGGGGGGGTAGTGACGATATCCCCCGCTCCGCTAGTTCTTCTTCAACAGTTAAGGCTGCCGGTATGTTTGAGATTAAACCCGATCCTGAGCTTAAAACTTTAAGCGAATCTCTCACTAAAATGGTAGAAGCTATTTCTGTTCAACAAAAGCCTATCCCCGTCATGAATGTCAACTCTATTCTATGTAATTTCTGTTTGAGTCCTGAGCATCCCGACTTTTATTGTCCTCTCGCCTATGAACAACAACCATCACAACCAGATAATGTTTGCTCCATTAATAGTTATCCTATTCTTAATGCCC
Source organism: Coptis chinensis (assembly GCF_015680905.1). Taxonomy (NCBI): domain Eukaryota; kingdom Viridiplantae; phylum Streptophyta; class Magnoliopsida; order Ranunculales; family Ranunculaceae; genus Coptis; species Coptis chinensis. The sequence goes on from NC_141459.1 coordinate 38,520,709, forward strand.
CTTGGAGATAAAATCCTAACTTCAGTTGGAGAAATAATCAACAAGTTACACCTCCAGGGTATAATAATCAAAATGTTAGGCCAGCAAACAATTACAACCAAGCTTCACCACGACAAGGACAAGGACAAGGGAATTATAATAATTATAACAATAATAATTATAATGCTAATAAAGGTATCGTTCCGGTAAATAATAACTATCACAGCCCACCCATTAATAATCAACGTGACATAGTTCTTGGCACACAACCTGTAACAAACACTCCTCCACAACCGGATCATTTTGACGCCTTTATGCAAACCCAACAACAGATTTTACAGTCCATCCAATTTTTCTTATAGCAGTTAACATAAGAGAAAGTACAACCAAAAGGTGTGTTTCCAGGTCAAGCGATACCTAACCCTAAAACACCAAACACAGCCTTTGAGGTAAACGGTAATACTAGTAATGAAAATGGAAACGTAGGTTAGCTAAATGCCATCACCACTCTCTGTTATGGCAGAGTGGTTGATAACGCTGTAACTATGCCTGTAGTTACCCCATCAGTAGTCCCTACACCGGAGATTTTACTAGATACCGAAGTAATAACTGAAGATCCTACCCCAGTAGAGGTACCAGTTAAACCACAACCTAAGAAACAAAAAGCCGAGGTTAAACATCCTGTTGATCCATATGCTAAATATAGAAAGAAATCACCGTTTTTCCAAAGATTAGCTATGTTAACCAAGGATACGAATTTCGATAAGATTAGGGAAGTTTTCAAAAATCTAACGATAAACCTACCCTTTCTTGAAGCGATTAAAAAGTTACCTCACCATGCTAAGTTTCTCAAAGAGTTGTGCACTACTAGACGTCGATAAACCTACTCTGGCTATTTTCAAATTATTATCGATATTGATGACCAAGAAAAGACTACTTTCACATGTCCCTTTGGAACATACGCCTATAAACGAATGCCTTTTGGCCTTTGTAATGCTCCTGGTACCTTCCAGCGGTGTATGCTTCATATAATTAGTGACATGGTAGAGCGCTTCATGGAAGTTTTCATGGATGATTTTTCTATCTATGGAGACTCATTCATTGACTGCCTGTCTAACCTGTCTAAGGTTTTGACACGGTGTGAAGAGAAGAGTCTGGTTTTAAATTGGGAAAAATGTCATTTCATGGTAAAAAAAAAAGGAATAGTGCTAGGTCACATTGTGTCTAGTGATGATATCAAAGTAGATAAGGACAAACTAGATAAGATAGCATCCCTACCTATACCACGGACTGTTCGAGACATTAGAGCCTTTCTAGGCCATGTAGGTTTTTATAGGCGTTTCATCAAAGATTTTTCAAAAATAGCTAGGCCTTTAACTAATTTGCTTTTAAAGCACTACAACAGAAAAGACATTTAAAATCACTCCATAAGTTATGTCAAAAATATACGAAGTCACTTTTGCAAGTGATGTAACTGGTGGCGACGTGAAAAGTCAGGGTTTTCCACATCACTTTTAAATGATGTCCATAAGTGATGTTACTTCACATCACTTTTTAATTGATGTCTACAAGTGATGTTATAACTTTGCATTACTTTTTAATTGATGTCCACAAGTGATGTTATAACGTTGCATCACTTTTTAATCGATGTCCACAAGTGATGTTATAACGTTTAACATCACTTTTTAAGTGAAATCAATAAGGTCGATTAACATCACTTAAGAAGTGACGTTTCATTCAGATTCCAAATTACTTGTAAAGTGATGTGAAATAACTTTATAAATCACTTTAAAAGTGATGTCCCATTTATCAATATAATAAAAAATAAAAAAATAAAAAAATAATAATAAAAAAATAAAATTGCCAATATCATCCTAATATAATACCATTTTCCTGGTCATTTATCATCAAATAAAGATTTTATCATCAAATAAAGATGAAACGTATCTTAAAATCACATTCATCACACAAATATCATCTCCAATTACAAATATTACATTATATACAAAAAATTGTAACGAGCCAACATATACCAACAAAATCTAATCTGCAGTACCGAAATGAGCCAAAGAGAACCACAATCACCCAACCAAGAACCTATCACAACCTGGCTTGATGTAATCAATTTAATCCAAGAACTTATCACAACCTAACAAATCACTCTGTTTTCTTTTTTCTGTAGTATGAAACATTATACTAGAAAATCAATGCAGACTTGTACTCATGCAAGAATAGTTTGACAATGTCTGGATCTTCAAGAGAAGCAAGATAGGCTATACAAGGAACAAAACCAGGTAGTCAGATAATGTACTTGATAGCATAACAAGTTTTCCTACATCCATCTTACACAAACAAACCCTTGGAGACTCACCAAGAGAAATATTCTTCAAAGCACGTCTGGAGATATTAGCATGGTCAAAGATGTAAGGCTCAATATCCTATTATTTTCAACCTAGAACATGTGATGCGTTAAATGAAGTGAGGAAGACCTTATAAATGAGGCTGTAGAAGACAGATGCCGTAACATCTTATAAATAACAGATGTAGTGCATCCTGATATGATGCAACAGATGACTAGCTGCAAGAGAGGGTGAACCAGTGCTGTCGCGTCAAACAGTCCTGCACGTTCAGCTTGGCTATATGTCAAAGGTAGTAATACAGAAATTATATTTTGGGCAAAAGGAGGAGAGCACAAGGAAAAATATCAGATCCATAGTCTGCCTGTATATGACAAGAATTTATAACTTGGAAGAAGGTTTTAACTAATGGAATGAGGAAAATATGGACCTGAACAAACAATGTCGACACTAATTCGTTGTTATGTTCCAAGGTTAAAACAGGATATTAAAAATACAACTTTTTGCTAAATTATAATTCAGTAGCAAAGAAATTGATGAGCATCAAAAAGATACTCTTGTAAGGGAGCATGGTTAAAGAATCTAAGGGGTACAGTAAGAATGTTGCAAATATGGAACTGAAAGGGCAGTTTGCCTCAAGTGATGGAACTGATTTCAACTACATACATGATACACCATAGAGAATATGTTATAAGAAACAAAAACCTTTTTCGACCACGTTGACTATGTTTTTTTTTTCAACTAACTGTCTTAGATCTTTCCAAACAGTTTCAATGTGGTTTGGAAGATCAAATGACTGGTATTCATTTTAAACAAGATTCAGGCCATTGTGGAGCTATGCACGGTTGAGCATAATTGAGAGATTGTCAATGTGAGAAGTAAACTATATTGTGTACATTAATAATTGATGAGCTTTTCTCTAATTTTGATGAATGCTAATTGTATGCTTATAAGTTTTTTTTCAATCATATTCTTAATATTTCTCACTCAATCAAAGGGGAAAAACACACACACACACACACACACACACGTACGGCAACTAGGTGAAATTCAGTAAGGGATCCTGAATCCCAAGAAACGAATGTAAGAGACACAATCCATCTAAAGTCAATAATAAATTTGAAAAGAAATGAGTACCTGTCTTTCAAGAGCTTTTCTCTGGTTCGAGAGCTCCAAATAACAGCACAGAGATTAAATATAAAGTCGTTGTCGTAGTGGAAGCGACCTGGGGTTCCAACCGGCATCGAATGCTGAGTATCTTTCAACGAGGCCAAGCAATTTGAACCAGCCATAATTCCAGTAACAGCAGGGAAAAAAAGACCAACCAATGCACTGGAATGGTGAACAATTTTATTAGAAAACTTAGAAGTCATCTAGAATAGGAGGTTAGTTTGTTTCCGAGAGAATCCAAAGAAGATTCACCAACAGCACAAAAAAAACATATATAAAATGAACATTTATAAAACTCAGTGGCCACTTGAAACAAGATTATAAAGCAACAGAAAGGTAGTTTTTCCCTGGATTGAACTTGGGTAGAAGATCTATTTCTCTTCGAGATAAACAAGTGAAAAAAATGAAAAGAAGAAAAAAAAAAGTTTGACACCCAGGTCCATGAGTTGATTCCCTTGGTTGACGTATAATGAATTTATGAATCTAAAGAAACAAGTGAAATCAGCCATGACAAAATCAACTTCACCACTAAAGACCCACTTCAATACTAGATACTACATTGTAATGTCAATGTGTGTAGACATAAAAAGCATATCCAAAAGTGTGAAGAGCAAAGCTCTGAATCTATCAAAAAATAGTGGCACTAATTAAAGGAAGCCCATAAGATCCCAAATAAGTCACATATTCACCATAACAAAACAGAATAGGTATACCTACACAAAAACCATTAAACATTTGTGTTGCTTACTTAAAATTCCAGTCAATTAATCCATCGATCGGTACCCTGATTGTTGGTGTGTTGAAATTCTGAACTCAAATTGTCTTTAAATGTCGTTGAGCCCAACCCCATGATTCCAGCTGTGCAAAGATTGGAACCATTTATTAGTAAATTTTAGTGCATAATCTAAAAGAAAAGATAACTTATAAAAGAAAAGAAAATGCAGATAATCTTCAGTTGGTCAGAGGTATTTTCAGAACAAAATCACAACTGCAACTTGGAAATACCAATTGAAAATTCTCAGAATGTCCATTTGTATACTTATCTTCCTATTCTTGGTCTGCATTCTGCAATCCTCCTAGCAACTTCATTTATTAAATAACCTTGAATTTTCATTTCAAATTAACTAAGATCCAGGTTTGTAGAGCAGATTAAAGATTTTTGCCACTCTCATTAGTCAGTTTTTTTTTACTTAAAATTTGGAAACTTGCCCAAAGACTAGAAGATCCATCGACCTTCCATGTAACTTCTTTCTCTTTTTAATTTTATAATAATAATAATGTTATACATAAAAAAATGAGAATACAAATGGGACCTTCAAATGCAAGTACATATGTCCACTAATGGCTCTTCCATCCAAACAACTATAGGATATGAGGAAACTAGGATTCTTTTCCTACTGACCATAAACAGCTAGACCAATAAGATAATATGGTCCACCACCCTAGAAGATACAAAAGGAAAAATCTGGTAAGAAAGGAATCAACATCTATGCAAGACCCAAAAGAATGACCAGTACACTCAGAGGTGCAAAGAGAAAATTCTATTCATTGTTGTTTCTCCAAGATTCTATTCCTTATACATTACATAAAAAGGCCTGAAGAGAACATCCACCATCCACCAGTCTCTCCAATGTTTTACAGCTTATACATACAAGTCAACAATCACAAAAAAATTCTATCAGAGAAGAAAAAAAATTAAACATTCTCCTTCAAAACTTGTCTTATTGTGTGTCCAAGTCTTTCATCCTCAACATACAGAGAAAAGTCATAGATAACCTCCTTATATTGTTTCCACAGGTGTCTAATTTGTACACAACCACAGAAAGTCTGAATCCGTTACAAGTTACAACACGGATGTATACTTTGGTGATTTCTAATTGTGCCTCATTACAACAGAATTTTACATAATTCAGTTATGATAAATGTATAATGATAGTTTTACCTACGAATAAGTAATTAAACTCAACGCAAGTAAAACTAAAACTATTTACGATGCTAACTATCAAAGTTTTCTACTCTCTTATCAATGCAATACATTTAGAGTAGAAAGTTCGTTCCATTCCTAGTTCTTTAGTATTCAATGTTTCCTAAGGTGCATTATCTATCCAAAGTTAATGAGAGTATGGACAGAAATTATTATACTACGATGTCAATTCAAATACTAAACAAGATAAGAATAACTTCGCAAGTATGAAATGTTAAATTGACACTATGATAAGGAATTATGGGGGATTGATTCCACCTTAACTCGACTTAATTAACTAGCGAAGATTAGTCGTAATCCGAATTGCATTGCTTTCGCATAACAATTGGGTGTTCCTAATCCCTAATTGTTCATGGTAATCTCTACCACCTAACAATTAGCATGTGAATCAATCAAACCCATTTTCATGGTGAACTAATTACTTTCTAGATTGGAATGGAAAATTACGACTATTCTATGCTAGCAACAATCAAGCTTTCATCAAGGCTTCCTCAAACCCCTATAATGGAAATTTAGCCTAGAGTCATTAAACTATCATTTCCAATTGAATTTAAACAAGACATGATATAAAAATTCTAAATTTGCTTATTTGAATTCAAATGTAAATCTAATCATGCAAGAATTAATTGAAACTAGTAATGACAAATAACTAAATCTATGAATTGAAACTAAATAATTAATGAAAAATGAAACTAGATTATGAAGAACTAACTAACTTTATTGATCTAATGAAGAAATAACAATTGATTCAATAACTAATTTAAAATAAGGTAAATAAAACTAATTAATTAATGGAGTCTAAATCTAGATCTCAAACTATTCACTAATGGCTACCTAAAAAACTAGCATGCTTAAAGAGTTAAGTCTTGTGTGTTGAAATGGAGGAGACTAGATCCACATTTTCGTGCATGGGCTGAGGAGCCATGTTTTGGGTCGGAAAATCGAGCCCAAAACCCAATCTCTTCAGTCCACAGAGCCCTTTCCAGCTAGATTTGACTTCAGTAGACTTTTCATCCACTTGTGCTCCTCTGATTCGGTCAAGGTTTGGACCATTGGAAAGATCTTTCCTGGTCAGTCGTTTTGATATAAGGTAGGCCTAATTCCGAGGTCTGAGTCCAAATATATCTGTTGACTTTTGTGCGCTATTTCTACCCGCATTGACTTTGACTTTTCATCTTTGACCGAGCTTTTTAAAGGCTTTTTCTCCTTGAATATTGGCCTTTAATCACAGAACTCATTAACAACCAACCCTTGCTCCTTTATCTAGCAAAAGTGACACATTTCTGCACATAATCGACTCCAATGCCTGAAATACATAAAAATACGTAATCAACAGTAACTCTTATTTATTACTCACATAATTGGTCTAAAAGTATTATTGTTAAGGGGTTAAAACTACAGTTTTGGGCTCTTATCAAACCACCCCCAAACAGCATTTTGTTTGTCCTCAAGCAAATATGAGAAATTAGAACAAATGACCAAAAATGGAGTTCTAACTACTCTCGTTTCTCCGAGTGTGATTGCATTGACCATATGCAACAAGGCCTTAAACTACTAGGAATTCCCTAGTGGACGAGTTATAGCCTCGTGAGACTTTTCCAGTGAAGGTACTCACAAACTTCATCTATACTACAACGACTAAGAAATAAAACTATTGTTTTCTTCTTTATGTCTCAATTATCTATACATCTTACTAGTAATGAATACAAAATAATCGAGTCGAAACCTAAGCTAATATATGCATAATAATCAATCATCTACAAATAAACATATATACAATGAGTAATATTATGAAATGCACTAGTAGGTCCATTTCAAAAAAACTCGAATAGCGCCCTTAAGTAGGTCCTCACATAAATGTTAAGACAAAACCACTCATTTTTTTGCTCAAGTTTTGTTACTCCAAGACGTAGGGGGCACACTTTACCTTACAATCTCAATGACACACAAGGAAACCGAGTCGATCAAATACATCTGCCTTTTACTATCACACTAACCTATTCCTAATTGAGCTAGATTTCTTTATTAGGTGTCATGGGGATCAGAGATGGTTTAAGAAGGAAGGAAATTGATATTCAAAAAGGACAAGTCCTGAGATAATAGGGTTTTCATATTACATAACTAGAGAAAACCTTGTTCTTTGTTTTCTACACTTTGTTTCCATCCTTAGCCTTTTTATTTTTCTTTGGCTTTCCTCGACTCCTTTTTATTCTATTTTTGGAGTTTTTATTTTGTTTCTATTTTTATTTTTCTTTTTCTTTTATTTTCTCTTTGGATGGAAATTTCTTTTCTTTTTTTTTTCTCAAGCAACTAACTAATTTTTTGTTTACATAGGTTTTTCCTTTCTTTTTCTTCACTCATTCTATAATGGGTAGGTTGATTTTTATTTATTTTTTTTGTTTTGTTTTGTAAAAGGTTAAGGATTTTATGGGTTTATGAAAGGCTAAAGAAAGGCTTAGAGGGGCTTACTTAGCGGAAAATAATTTCATAAGGTCTGAATTTCGGCTATACCAATCCAAAGAGGGCCTAAATTCTCGCTTTTGATATGGTATAGTGATCAAGCAAGTGGATCGGTGATTTCTCCTCCGATTTTACTTCTCCCTTGTGTCATTTCTCAAATATTTCACTCATATAAGGTCTTAGGCTATATTCTCACAGATTTGTAGAATAAATACTCTAGCCTAGATTTCTAAACTTTTGCCAAACAATCATAGATACTCATGTAATATATTTATAGATAGATGCAAAAAGATTATTACCTACATATTAACCTAAGTTTCTAAAAACTATTCTCATGCAAAAAGCTTCGTGAGACTTCTAGATTATTGAGACCATAGAGAAAGAAAACAATACTAATATTCCTAAGTGGATAGCATAAACTTTTTATTTATATTTTTATTTTTTTTTTATTTTTAGAAAAAATAAGTGCATATTATACATATATATATATATCCTAACAGATGCCTTAATTACACGCGTTTCTATGCCCCCCAAATAAGAAGCATGTTTTTGTCCTCAAAGTATTCAAATAAAAAGGGTAAAAAATACCATGGAAATGTGTGAAATTCGAACATCTGCAAAACAAAGTTAAAACATACTAATATAGAAAAGAAAAATAGATGCAACTCTATACGAGTTCCACCCTGCTATGGGGTTAACAAGAATCAAATTGCTTGGGACATAAGAAAACACTAATTGAAACTAAAAACTGTAGGGAACCGTTTATTCAATGCAAAATTTCTACAAACCGCGGAGAACCCACGCGCTAGATGAATCAATGGGGTTTCTCACGACTTTGGATAGAGAACATACCTTTTGAGAATCGGCTTGGATGTGGTCTCCGAATCAAAGCTTTATCAAATCTGAAATCAACCCCTTTGATCTTCTCTTGTATTCCTTTTAGAATAGATTGACGTTGGTGGACAACGATCTACCAATCCCCTTTCTTTCTCACAAAATATAGATCCAATTTTGGATCTATCTTTCCTTGCCTCTTTTTCTAATCTTCGTGAATAATCAATTTCGCCGAGAGATTATTCTATTTATAAACCAACAACAGGACCATGAGGAGAAATTAGGTTTGGCCTCCCGACGGGCTTGGGCTTCCTATGTTCGAACAACACACGCCCAAGTCCCACAACAAATGGCTTATTCCACTAAAGGCCATTATTGCACTACCGCTCTAATCCCAAATTAAGTGTCAGCGTTTATGGGCTCCATATTATATGCTCGTTGATCTCCCCATGTTTAAGATATCGAATGTCCGCTAATTAAGTCAAGTTACCGACAACTACATTAATCAACTTCTTACGCTTCTTGAGTAGTACCACTCAACCTCATTGTCATGTCGGAATAAATCCACCCGCGGGGTTTACATGACAATCTTTTGAGCTCCTCAACGGGACATCATCAACCTCGACTTCTTAAGGACATGGATTCCTTTCATAATCAATAACACACCTTACATACAATGTCATTATCCAATCCATCGAAGCCATTGATTCACAAATGAATCTCACTCATTGATGATTTAAAGCAATGTACAATGCATGTAAGTGCCCGTTATTATATCCGGATTAGGAGGACAAACATCCATAATAACAGAGGTGTTTGTTCTCTTATATAGTCAGTATAAGGAGAAACAACCTCACTTGGTCCTGTTCAATACACACAAAGTGTACTAGTGTAATCCTATAGTCAAGATAGACTAATACCAGATTATACTACAACCGTACTAATGGTTTGTCCAAATCCATCTAGGTTGTGAATCCATTGCTTATACTTGATAAGGTAATCGATGATATGATCTTCTGATGTTCACACCATATCATCTACAACATAAAGTATTAAACAGATGCATATTACTAATAACATATATAATATGCATAACATTTGCCCATATGATTCTCATTCAAAAAATGAAGAATTAGAGTTAATACAAAAGTAATGCTTTTAGTATATAACCCTATCAAAAACTTACCTTATCTCCCGCGTTTAAGTGTCATCCTCATCCTCTTCTATAAAGAAATGAGGTTCATTCGCATCCTGCCACGCCATGGTAACTTGCCAAGCTTCACGCCATTTATCATCTACAATCACTAACCTGTTTAGCGCCACTTGGTCAGATGGGGTGTAAAGGGCAACCCAATGAGGTTGCATCTGCCATCCCGGCCAAGTCATAACACGGAAAGATCGAATAATACAATTGGTGGGTCTCACAATATCGACCCCAACCCAATCCATGAAACGGGCACAAAAACAAGGGAAGAAACATAGCATAATACGACAAACTAAAATAGGCATAAGAAGGTACTTATGCCTCATACTCTGGGCTCGTGCTAAACTAGACATTAATGTCTTGGGAAGGTCATATAGCAGGTGTCCCTCAGCTAGAGCAAGAAAAACATCGCCAAGTGGTGTCATTCGCGAAGAAAAAAACGCTTACTCCCCTAATATGTTTAACATGATAAAGAACATGACCGTTCCACGTTAAGGGACAAGCTACCAATGGCTACGCGATATGTCCCCGGTCCTCTAAACGAAAATACCGCCCCATAATTCTCATGCAAAAGTGCATAGTTGTAAAAAAAAGAGAAATTATCAACTATCTAGCCCCATGGGTCTTGAATCTCAGCGGCATAGGAAGCTTAACAACAAAAAGCCAACAAGAACTTGTCAATGTTGATGGAGAATTTACTCCGTGGTCAAAGAAAAATTATAAAAATAAGATGCAAGTCTTTGTCGAATAAAGTTTATCAGAACTTACCATTAAAAATTTTCATCCCGCTGTGTATGATTACCTCATTAAACCAAGCAACCATAAGTAGTGCACTTTGGAACAAGTCTTCAAAAGACTATTCGGTATGATAATATTGGAGATGTCATCTCAAAATTCTCTCTAGAATAGCTGCGAATGATTCTAGATACAACCCACAAAAAATGGAATTTTTCATGCCTACGGATGTCGGGTAGCGCGGGTGCTCAAACTATGGGGTAAGGTGCTCCAGGCTTGATTTTTGAAGTTTCGAGTACTTAGGACTTAGGTTGGTAGCACTTTTGCCCAGGATGGCGTGGTCGCTCGACCAAATTTTTCGACAGATGGGCAAGCGGTGGCACTCAACCTAGAAGCAGCCTTCAATCGCTCTTAAAGTGACAAAAAGGAAAAAATGGGGTTTGAAAGGGTGAGAGATAAAAGTTAGATATAGTGGGTTTTGTGTGGAGAATGAAGGAAGTTTATATAGGGTTTGGGTTGCTAAAATGGATCGGAAAGTTGCCAAAACTAATTTAAGCAATTGCGAAACAAAAAATTTCCAAACTTGAAAACGGAAACAACTCATATTCTTTATTCCAAAACAAACCTAATATCTTTTAGGTTGAATTTTATGATAATGTACCTAACTAATCTAGATTTCATCCTACCATAACATCTAATCATAGGCATGCCAATACTACGACAATATTTTCAAATACAATCACCACAAAACTACTTTTTTAAAATTGTGGATCATAATAAAAACCACTAGCCCAAACAAGTTTGGAAGGTGGGATATAAATAAAAATCAACGATTATTTGAAATAACCCCTTAAATTAAGATCGAAATTCAAATTAAGATTACTACAAAATTCAAATTTAGCTATTGAAATAAAAGTTACATAACATCCAAACAATAAAAATAAATAAAACAACTAAATAACATAAAAACAACAAATTTTTCTAAACAACTAGCCTCTCTGAAGATAGACCCTTGGATGGAGATTGGGCCTGGGATGAAGATGGGGCTCCCGAGATCGAAGGTCCCGAAGCTATCCGTCGCATTGGCGGCGCATGCCTATAGCTTCTCGAGGCTCATCTGAAACATAACCTGAGGTGGGATGCGTCGTAGAATCTCTACTTGGAACAGGCGTTGGCTTCCATTTCTACCTTCATCTCGTATAATCCATCCCTATCCGGTGCGGATCTCGTCTTGTGGTACACAAGAGATCCTCCCCGACCCTTTGTCGAGTTTCAAAATTAAATGCGAAGGTTCTTTTTTGTTTATTTCAAATTATAGCATAGTCATGCGCCCGTGACATCTTCACAAATACCTGCGGAAGGCATCCGTGTATCAAAGCGGTGCCATCCTTCTAACTTCATCACCTTTCCTCCGCATCTTCATCCAAACATGTCATATCCTTTATTTCCTCCTCCTCAACCAACCCCTATCCTCGGGCAATTTCCAAGTCTTTTGGATACACTCCCTATAAATAATTGCATTCCGTGAATGCAATTTAAATCCTCTCGAGGCCGAGTTGCCTTCATTTGAAAGACAACATTATCTTAGTGATAAGCGGGAAATGGTGCCAGCGACTCTTCCAACTCCTCTAATCATATTTATCAAAACTCGAGGATACATAATTCATACTTCCTCGCTCCAATATCCATAGGAATGTGGAGGCATGTCAAACCGATGTCGCTCACTTTCTCCTCCTCCGCTGACAGGACATTTACCAATCCAGCTTGGTCACAACCCGGTTGGTTGGTTTGCAAAGATGACTGGCGAAAGCACAATGAAATTTGGATTGTATTGACCCTTGAATGACAATTGTATTTCATTAATGTAGGAACCCCAAAGATATTGGGATCCTACAAGGTGGCTCGAGGTTGATTCTAGCGGAATGCCTAAAATCTCGACCAACAACCTCTAGTCAACTCCCTAGTCCTAGCCACCTTCATGAAAACAAAATCGACCTCCAACTCTCTGTTATAGAACCGTTCGACCAAATCTTCATGGTAGTAATCATCTATCGAGTACCACAACCTATTCTAATTCCTCCTAATCATTCGTCACCGTAAAACGGTAGCGAAATGGTCGGCGATGAACACTTGCTCCGCAAAAATCTTCGCGTTGCCATCTAAGTGTTGGAATGGGTTGTGGTTTAAATATGATGTGGTGGTGGTGGATTAAGCTTGCCGACCTAAAGAACAGTGGGGTGGTGATGGAGTGGTGGCGTTCGATTATTTTTTATAAATTTGGTGGTTTTTGCTTAAAATGGTGGTTCAAAAGGTTGTGGTGGTTTGGTTGTAGAGAAGATTTGGGTTAGGATTTGATATTTGGCGTGGGTTTATTGGATTTTCTTTTAAATTTTTCTTTTTTTGGTTTGGAAGATGGTAATGGCGGTGGAAGATGAAGAACGATGAACTGAAGAAGAAGAATGTAAGAGCGGCTTGGGTTATGGGGGTGGGCGGAAGTTGGGCCAAGCCCAAAATCGAAATTTTGATTTTTTTTCGATTTTTTCCCTAATTCAAATCAAAATTCCCGCTTGACTACATGTCCCATTTTTTGCGAATGAGATATGGAAATGATCAGGAGAGAATTTCCTATCCAATGATCCATAAAACACTCTATTCCGACTTCGGATGACATACGAGATAGTGGAAAACGCCTCGAAGTGCGTGCATAATATAAGTTATGCGAACGAATAAAATCTAAATGAATAGATCATGTCAATCCGAATCAAAATATAATAAAATGGCCTAAGCAACTCTAATGGGACATAAAACATTTTAGTATGGATGGAAACCACGAACACCCCACCCCCAAACAAATTTTTTACAACGAAGCTTAGAAAATTTGTTTTTAGAGTGGGTCTTTTAAAGTCAGATTCCCGAGACTTCATAGATTACTATGTTTATTTTATTTTTTTATTTTTTTATTTTAGTTTTAGAAGGAAAAACAATAAGCAATAAAGACATAATTCACACCATAGAAAAACATGACTCAAAAATCCGAGAAAAACATGCAAGAGTGGAAAACGTGAACTATGTGACCCGTGGACTTAGGATCCGGTACTTACAGCCACACACTCCATCGGGAGGGCCCGGTTACCTTAATGGTGCACTCACCAATATATTGGAATGAAAGGAAATGCACCAACACAGAAATTTGAGTCGTTTATAGTCAGATACTCAAGACTTTATCTAAAACATATGTATGAACATGCAGTTGATCATATATCAACAACCCGAATAGTTTGTGGATCATTCCATAAATAAATATCGGAGAAACATATCCAAACACAATGAAACACCAAGATTTCCTACGACCGCAGCCTAGTGGAATCCAAACCGAAGTCGGATAACCCTATTGTGTAACCTATCATGCACCTTTCTTTTCATTTTTTGAATGAGTGGGTGTACTAGTAAATAAGTGTGGAAAAGTGAATGGTTGTGAAGGATATGGTGGATATGGATAAGTTTTAGAAAGGCGGCTTGTACACAATGAGGATGTGGTTTTAGCATCGAACTCATTCATTGTTATGTGTAGGGGTTTGTCTCAATTCTGAAAAATGAAGGTGTCAAATAGGTTGTCCTTACGAGTATCCGTTTTGCTAGGAGGATTTAAAAAAATTATGAAACCGGGGAAGAAACAACGGGGATCGAGTGCAAACTTCGAGATTCCTTTGAAAGGGTGGAAGGAGGGGAATCGAGGTGGATCTTGTGCAAGTTAGTTCTGGATAGGGTGAATTGTCACCTACTCGAAGAAACTCATCAAATTCCTCATCAAGATTGGTCATATCCACATTACTATGGTAGTCCTCTACATCTTTGAGAAAGTTATCTATCCCATCCTCGTCAATAACATGTGTATCGACTAGTGTAGGAATGAAAATATTGGAGTCTGACTTTCCAAAGGAAAGAATTTTGGGCATATGACTATCGGGGAACGTGTTGTTGAAATAATCTCGAGCAAAGCTCTCGATCATGCTAACCTCTCCATCCATAGAGCGAATCGGGTAACTATTGTCCTTGTTTTAAAAACATTGACTTCAACAAGATGGCCAAAGACATGGACATTGAACCATCCGCGACAATTAATGGCGCGTTGGCGGTTGCCAAGAAAGGGGCCCTAAAATGATCGGGACGAGTCGTTAGCGACTTACGTATCGAGGACTAAAAATCAGCCGGATAGTAGAAATCTGAACTTTTACCACACATTTTACACTTACACCCTTAGGATACTTAATAGACCCGATCGGCTAATTGCAGCGTCATTTTAGTGGGTTGCATTTTGTCTAGACCTATTTGTCTATACAAATAAAATGGGAGTAAGTTAACAGCCCCCCGGTCTAATAACGCGGTGGTCGTATAGGAATCTCCTAAGGTGCATTTAATGCTGATAGGACGACCGGGGTCCTTGTACTTAACAATTCCATTATGTTAGGATAAGGTTGGGAATTGTTACGTTAAAAAGCGTCTTTTGGTATATTTGTCTTACGCCTAGTAGTACCTGATTCCTTTAGAAACTTAGCATGGTGTGGTAGCTTTTTTTATAGCTTGAGGAAAGGAAGGTTTATAGTTAGATTCTTGAAAACATCCCTAATCTCCTCGTAATTTGTATCTCTAGTTAACATGGCTAATTTTTGTGGAAGCGGTGGTTTACGATATTTAGCAATGGTATCACACGGATGTTTAACCGTGGCTTTTGTTTCTTAAGTTGTGTTGTAAGCTGGGACCTCTCTACGGTGGTAGGCTCTTGGTTTCTATTTTAGTATCTAGTAATATAGCGGGTGTAGGGGACTCTTGGTGGGGTAACTATAGGCATAGTTACTTTGTTATCAACCACTCTGCCGAGCGGAGTGGTGATGGCATTTATCTCACCTACATTTTCAAATTCATTACTAGTATTATCCGTTACCTCAAAGGCTGTGTTTGTTGTTTTAGGATTAGGTATTAAGTTACACGGAAACACACCTTTGGTTTGGGCTTTATCTTGAGCCAACTGTTGGGTTAAATTATTTACGGTTATAGAAAGCTGTTTGGTTGGATTGAGCCATGGTTTGGAAAAGTTTTTGGCTCACTTGTATAAAGGTGTCAAGGCGATCCGGTTGTGTGGGTGTAGTAGTCACGGGTGGTGTTATTCTTTGGAACTATTTCCGTGAATTATTTATTGGTGGATTTTGATAGTTATTATTTACGAACGATACCTCTATTAGCATTATAATTATTATAATTACCTTGACCTTGTGCTTGACCTTGTCGGGGTTGCACTTGGTTGTTATAATTATTAAAATTACCACGACCTGTCCTTGTCGTGAGTGGAGCTTGGTTAAAAGCTTCTGCGTTAGCCTAACATATTGATGATTGTACCGCTTGAGGTGTGGCGTTTTGGTTATTTCTCCAACCGAAATTGGGATTTTGTCTCAAAGGCGTTAGGTTCACTATTAATGGAACAAGTTTGTTCATAGGCAATAGGGCGATGGGATTCGGGATGCTCGGGACTCCAAATGAAAACTACATGGATTTGAATTTACATTCATAACGGGATTGGCTTTTGTTGTACAGAAATGGCATCTACCTTTTTGTGAGGGATTCAATTAGAGTTTTAAGCTCGGGATCTGATTTAACCTCAAACATCTTGGTAGCCTTAATCGTGGAAGAAGAACTAGCGAGGCGGGGAGTAATCGTCACTACCCCCCGATTATTATTAAGCTTAGTTTGGTCCTCTAAAATTTATAAGCCTCTGAGGGCTCCTTTACTTAAGAAACTACCCCATTCATTATGTCTAGGACTTCTTTATGGTGATGTTGAAGTCCTTTGAAAAAACACGAACTAACGTGTCTTTTGCTAAGTTATGGTGTGGACACTCTATAAGCAGATCGGTGAAACGATTCCAAGCCTCTGAAAATGATTCATGAGGATTTTGTCGAAAAAAATGAATCTTGGAAAGCATCTCATCCGTCTTTAGGGGTGGGTAAAAATGTTCCATAAACAAATTTGAACAAGTTTAGCCCACGAGTCCACGAGAATTAGGCTTGGGCAGTTAACCAAGACGCCTTATATCGTTAAGGTGAAAGGGAATACCGCTTAATTTAATTTGTTCCGAACCAACCGTAGGATGGTGGAATGTTGTTAGGACTTGTTCAATCCTACGTGTCTTTGGTAAGGTTTTCATGGTCTAAACCATGAAAAGCGGGTAACAAATTAAAAATATTTGGAGGGATTCTCAAATCCCAAATGGGTTTGCTAGAGCGATGCAAGATTTGGGGCTATCGCTCGAGGCTTTGTAGAAGTCCGAGAGGAGTCTCTCTTTCTTCCCCGTTATCTCGGTGGTGTGTGTGGAATAGTAGCTAGAGGTGTAGTGTGTGGTATACTAGATAGACTTGATTGTTGATGTTGTTGTGTATTTACGTTCGGTGTTTTGTTAGGCGGACCTTAATCTCATGCAAGACTAAGTCGAGCTTAACTACACATGCAACACTCCAAACAATTCTGATATACTAGTATAAACCTCTAACGAGGAGATGCGAGGTGTGGAAGAAAGGAATACCGATTAGGTCCTTGCTTAAGCTTATGAATAGCGTCTTGTTTACGTTCGGTGTATATAAGAGAATAGAACACTGAAAAACTTGACAACTTCGAAGTTCAAATCAAACTGTGGAAATCACGGAAATTCGAGAGAAGGCGCCAGCTCTTATCTTAGCGAGCCTTTCAAGGCAAAGTCGAGCTCGTAAGATAGCGAGCTGGTCTCTCTTTTGAAGCGGGCCTTCGTGTATAAACGAAAGTCGATAAGATAAGCGGCGAATTCGCGCTCTTTGAAGCGAAGCGAGGCCTTCAGTCGTTTTCTCGCGGAATTTTTCAAAACTGAAAGCGGCAACCCTGCGGTATGAATCAAAGAAGGGTGGGTGGGTGAAATGGGACTTAAAATTACTAATTCTATTATGAAAACAATGCTAAAGTGCAACTAAGATGGCAGCGGCGCCATTTGATAAACGTAAAATGATCATGTTTACCTACGAAATAAACGATGAATCCAGAACGTAAGTAAACTAAACTTAATGATACTCTTAGTTTATCAAATCTTTCTACTCTCGATCCTATGAGATATAGTGGAGTAGATAAGTTCGTTCCACTCCTAGTGCTCTAGCATGGATGTTTTCTAATCTAACTAGTCGTTTTTAAGTCTATGAGAGTTTTACGAAGGGAATTATACTACGATGCAACTACCCACAAGATGCAACTAGTCGATTATCTAAATAATTATGGGAATGCTACGTTGATTCTATGATAAGGAATTAGAGGGGGATTGATTCCACCTTAACTCAACTTAATCCACTAACGACGAATCGTCATAATCCGCATTGAGCGCCCATGAGGTAACAATTTGGTTATTCCTAATCCCTAATTATACATGGCATTTCTACCAATTCATAACTAGCATGTGAACAATTAAACCCATTCTCATGGTGAACTAATCATTTCTAGAGTGGAATAGAAAATCACGGCGACTCTACGATAATCGAATCAAGCTTTCATCAAGGCTTCACAACCCCTCTAATGGAGGTTTAGCCTTGAATCATTCCATAATCATTTCCATTTATATTAAAACTAAACATAATAAAAGCATTGAAATTTACTTAACTAAACAATAATGAAATCTAATTTAATGACCAAATTGAAATAAGGACATGAATTGAAATTATATCTAGAATTGGAAATGACAAAAATCGAAATTGATAACAAATACTACTTTATTGATCTAATCCAATGAAGAACAAGATTTAAGGTTTAATCTAATAAAGGATTTGAAACTAATTAAATAAAACAATTAAATCTAGATCTAGAAGCTATTTTAATGGCTACTTTCTATTCTAAGCTATCTACCCTAATTCTCTACTTCTTAATCTACCATTAACAAAGACTTAAGCTTTTGTTCTTATACATTCAGATCAAAATTCGTGCATGGGCTTGGAGCCAGGGTTTGGGCAGAGAATCGGGGCCCAAAACCCAATTCTTTCGATCAAAAGGCCTCTTCAGCTGCAGTTGACTTCCACAGACTTTTCGTCCACTTCTGCTCCTCTGATTGGGTCAAGGCTTGGACCATTACAAAGCTCTTTCCGAGCGGTCGTTTTGACATAAGGTATGCCCAATTCAGTGGTCTGAGTCCAAAGATCGGCTTTTCGGGAAGTTCTGTGACTTTTGCTCACGTATCTCTCGCTAAAGTGGTACATTTACGCACATAATGGACTTTGAAGCACTGAAATGCATAAAAACGTAATCGGTGTTAACTCTTACTTATTATTCACATAATTGGTCTAACAGTATGATTATTAAGGGGTTAAAACTACAGTTTTGGGCTCTTATCATAGACCAATAAGATAATATGGTCCACCACCCTAGAAGATACAAAAGGAAAAATCTGGTAAGAAAGGAATCAACATCTATGCAAGACCCAAAAGAATGACCAGTACACTCAGAGGTGCAAAGAGAAAATTCTATTCATTGTTGTTTCTCCAAGATTCTATTCCTTATACATTACATAAAAAGGCCTGAAGAGAACATCCACCATCCACCAGTCTCTCCAATGTTTTACAGCTTATACATACAAGTCAACAATCACAAAAAATTTCTATCAG
Source organism: Coptis chinensis (assembly GCF_015680905.1). Taxonomy (NCBI): domain Eukaryota; kingdom Viridiplantae; phylum Streptophyta; class Magnoliopsida; order Ranunculales; family Ranunculaceae; genus Coptis; species Coptis chinensis. The sequence goes on from NC_141459.1 coordinate 38,540,092, forward strand.
AGAAGAAAAAAAATTAAACATTCTCCTTCAAAACTTGTCTTATTGTGTGTCCAAGTCTTTCATCCTCAACATACAGAGAAAAGTCATAGATAACCTCCTTATATTGTTTCCACAGGTGTCTAATTTGTACACAACCACAGAAAGTCTGAATCCGTTACAAGTTACAACACGGATGTATACTTTGGTGATTTCTAATTGTGCCTCATTACAACAGAATTTTACATAATTCAGTTATGATAAACGTATAATGATAGTTTTACCTACGAATAAGTAATTAAACTCAACGCAAGTAAAACTAAAACTATTTACGATGCTAACTATCAAAGTTTTCTACTCTCTTATCAATGCAATACATTTAGAGTAGAAAGTTCGTTCCATTCCTAGTTCTTTAGTATTCAATGTTTCCTAAGGTGCATTATCTATCCAAAGTTAATGAGAGTATGGACAGAAATTATTATACTACTACGATGTCAATTCAAATACTAAACAAGATAAGAATAACCCATGAAGTATGAAATGTTAAATTGACACTATGATAAGGAATTATGGGGATTGATTCCACCTTAACTTCGACTTAATTAACTAGCGAAGATTAGATTAAGTAATCAGTTGCATTGCTTTAAGCATAACAATTGGGTGTTCCTAATCCCTAATTGTTCATGGTAATCTCTACCACCTAACAATTAGCATGTGAATCAATCAAACCCATTTTCATGGTGAACTAATTACTTTCTAGATTGGAATGGAAAATTACGACTATTCTATGCTAGCAACAATCAAGCTTTCATCAAGGCTTCCTCAAACCCCTATAATGGAAATTTAGCCTAGAGTCATTAAACTATCATTTCCAATTGAATTTAAACAAGACATGATATAAAAATTCTAAATTTGCTTATTTGAATTCAAATGTAAATCTAATCATGCAAGAATTAATTGAAACTAGTAATGACAAATAACTAAATCTATGAATTGAAACTAAATAATTAATGGAAAATGAAACTAGATTATGAAGAACTAACTAACTTTATTGATCTAATGAAGAAATAACAATTGATTCAATAACTAATTTAAAATAAGGTAAATAAAACTAATTAATTAATGGAGTCTAAATCTAGATCTCAAACTATTCACTAATGGCTACCTAAAAAACTAGCATGCTTAAAGAGTTAAGTCTTGTGTGTTGAAATGGAGGAGACTAGATCCACATTTTCGTGCATGGGCTGAGGAGCCATGTTTTGGGTCGGAAAATCGAGCCCAAAACCCAATCTCTTCAGTCCACAGAGCCCTTTCCAGCTAGATTTGACTTCAGTAGACTTTTCATCCACTTGTGCTCCTCTGATTCGGTCAAGGTTTGGACCATTGGAAAGATCTTTCCTGGTCAGTCGTTTTGATATAAGGTAGGCCCAATTCCGAGGTCTGAGTCCAAATATATGGCCTTGACTTTTGTGACTTTTTTATAAAGCTATTTCTACCCGCATTGACTTTGACTTTTCATCTTTGACCGAGCTTTTTAAAGGCTTTTTCTCCTTGAATATTGGCCTTTAATCACAGAACTCATTAACAACCAACCCTTGCTCCTTTATCTAGCAAAAGTGACACATTTATGCACATAATCGACTCCAATGCCTGAAATACATAAAAATACGTAATCAACAGTAACTCTTATTTATTACTCACATAATTGGTCTAAAAGTATTATTGTTAAGGGGTTAAAACTACAGTTTTGGGCTCTTATCAAACCACCCCCAAACAGCATTTTGTTTGTCCTCAAGCAAATATGAGAAATTAGAACAAATGACCAAAATGGAGTTCTAACTACTCTCGTTTCTCCGAGTGTGATTGCATTGACCATATGCAACAAGGCCTTAAACTACTAGGAATTCCCTAGTGGACGAGTTATAGCCTCGTGAGACTTTTCCAGTGAAGGTACTCACAAACTTCATCTATACTACAACGACTAAGAAATAAAACTATTGTTTTCTTCTTTATGTCTCAATTATCTATACATCTTACTAGTAATGAATACAAAATAATCGAGTCGAAACCTAAGCTAATATATGCATAATAATCAATCATCTACAAATAAACATATATACAATGAGTAATATTATGAAATGCACTAGTAGGTCCATTTCTGAAAACTCGGAATAGCGTCCTTAAGTAGGTCCTCACATAAATGTTAAGACAAAAACCACTCTGATTTTTCTGCTCAAGTTTTGTTACTCCAGTACGTAGTGGGCACACTTTACCTTACAATCTCAATGACACACAAGGAAACTGGAGTCGATCAAATACATCTGCCCCTTACTATCACACTAACCTATTCCTAATTGAGCTAGATTTCTTTATTAGGTGTTGCGGGGATCAGGAGATGGTTTAAGAAGGAAGGAAATTGATATTCAAAAAGGACAAGTCTGAGATAATAGGGTTTTCATATTACATAACTAGAGAAATCCTTGTTCTTTTGCTTCTACACTTTGTTTCCATCCTTAGCCTTTTTATTTTTCTTTGGCTTTCTGACTCCTTTTATTCTATTTTTGGAGTTTTTATTTTGTTTCTATTTTTATTTTTCTTTTCTTTTATTTTCTTTGGATGGAAATTTCTTTTCTTTTATTTTCTGAAGCAACTAACTAATTTTTGTTTACATAGGTTTTTCCTTTCTCTTTTCTTCACTCATTCTATAATGGGTAGGTTGATTTTTTATTTATTTTTATTTTGTTTTGTAAAAGGTTAAGGATTTGCGGTTTATGAAAGGCTAAAGAAAGGCTTAGAGGGGCGACTAGCGGAAAATAATTTCATAAGGTCTGAATTTCTGGCTATACCAATCCAAAGAGGGCCTAAATTCTCGCTTAGGATATGGTATAGTGATCAAGCAAGTGGACGTGTGATTTCTCTATCCGGATTTTACTTCTCCCTTGTGTCATTTCTCAAATATTTCACTCATATAAGGTCTTAGGCTATATTCTCACAGGATTTGTAGAATAAATACTCTAGCCTAGATTTCAGAAACTTTTTGCCAAACAATCATAGATACTCATGTAATATATTTATAGATAGATGCAAAGATTATTACCTACATATTAACCTAAGTTTCTAAAAACTATTCTCATGCAAAAGCTTCGTGAGACTTCTAGATTATTGAGACCATAGAGAAAGAAAACAATACTAATATTCCTAAGTGGATAGCATAAACTTTTTATTTTTTTTTTTTATTTTTTTTGAATTTTTACTAGAAAATAAGTGCATATTATACATATATATATATATCCTAACAGATGCCTTAATTACACGTGTTTCTATGCCCCCCAAATAAGAAGCATGTTTTGTCCTCAAAGTATTCAAATAAAAAGGGTAGAAAAATACCATGGAAATGTGTGAAATTCTGGAACATCTGCAAAACAAAGTTAAAACATACTAATATAGAAAAAGAAAAATAGATGCAACTCTATATGAGTTCCACCCGTTATGGGGTTAACAAGAATCAAATTGCTTGGGACATAAGAAAACACTAATTGAAACTAAAAACTGTAGGAACCGTTATTCAGAATGCAAAATTTCTACAAACCGTGAGAACCCACGCGCAGCGGAATCAATGGGGTTTCTCACGACTTTGGATAGAGAACATACCTTTTGAGAATCGGCTTGGATGTGGTCTCTGAGAATCAAAGCTTTATCAAATCTGAAATCAACCCCTTGATCTTCTGTTGTATTCCTTTAGAATAGATTGGACGTTGTGTGGACAACGATCTACCAATCCCCTTCTTTCTCACAAATATAGATCCAATTTTGGATCTATCTTTCCTTGCCTCTTTTTCTAATACTGTGAATAATCAATTTCGGCCAGAGAGAGATTATTCTATTTATAGGCTACAACAGGGACCATGAGGAGAAATTAGGGTTGGGCCTCCTGACGGGCTTGGGCTTCCTATGTTCGCCCCGAACACACGGCCCAAGTCCGTCAACAAATGGCTTATTCCACTAAAGGCCATTATTGCACTACCGTTCTAATCCCAAATTAAGTGTCAGCGTTTATGGGCTCCATATTATATGCTCGTTGATCTCCCCATGTTTAAGATATCGAATGTCCGTTAATTAAGTCAAGTTACTGACAACTACATTAATCAACTTCTTACGTTCTTGAGTAGTACCACTCAACCTCATTGTCATGTCGGAATAAATCTACCTGCAGGGTTTACATGACAATCTTTTTGAGCTCCTCAACGGGACATCATCAACCTGACTTCTTGCGGGACATGGATTCCTTTCATAATCAATAACACACCTTACATACAATGTCATTATCCAATCCATCGAGTTTGTTGATTCACAAATGAATCTCACTCATTGATGATTTAAAGCAATGTACAATGCATGTAAGTGCCCGTTATTATATCCGGATTAGGAGGACAAACATCCATAATAACAGAGGTGTTTGTTCTCTTATATAGTCAGTATAAGGAGAAACAACCTCACTTGGTCCTGTTCAATACACACAAAGTGTACTAGTGTAATCCTATAGTCAAGATAGACTAATACCAGATTATACTACAACCGTACTAATGGTTTGTCCAAATCCATCTAGGTTGTGAACGATTGCTTATACTTGATAAGGTACTGATGATATGATCTTCTGTATGTTCACACCATATCATCTACAACATAAAGTATTAAACACATGCATATTACTAATAACATATATAATATGCATAACATTTGCCCATATGATTCTCATTCAAAAAATGAAGAATTAGAGTTAATACAAAAGTAATGCTTTTAGTATATAACCCTATCAAAAACTTACCTTATCTCCCGCGTTTAAGTGTCATCCTCATCCTCTTCTATAAAGAAATGAGGTTCATTAAATCCCTGCCACCATGGTAACTTGCCAAGCTTCACGCCATTTATCATCTACAATCACTAACCTGTTTAACGCCACTTGGTCAGATGGGGTGTAAAGGGCAACCCAATGAGGTTGCATCTGCCATCCCGGCCAAGTCATAACACGGAAAGATCGAATAATACAATTGGTGGGTCTCACAATATCGACCCCAACCCAATCCATGAAACGGGCACAAAAACAAGGGAAGAAACATAGCATAATACGACAAACTAAAATAGGCATAAGAAGGTACTTATGCCTCATACTCTGGGCTCGTGCTAAACTAGACATTAATGTCTTGGGAAGGTCATATAGCAGGTGTCCCTCAACTAGAGCAAGAAAAACATCGCAAGTGGTGTCATTCGCAGAAGAAAAACACTACTCCCCTAATATGTTTAACATGATAAAGAACATGACCGTGCCCACGTTAAGGGACAAGCTACCAATGGCTACGTTATATGTCCCTTGGTCCTCTAAACGGAAAATACCGGCCCCATAATTCTCATGCAAAAGTGCATAGTTGTAGGCAGAGAAATTATCAACTATCTAGCCCCATGGGTCTTGAATCTCAGCAGGCATAGGAAGCTTAACAACAAAAGCCAACAAGAACTGTTGATGGAGAATTTACAATGGTCATAAAAATACGAGGTAAGTGCAGGAGAGTAAAGTTTATCAGAACTTACCATTAAAATTTTCATCCTGCTTGTATGATTACTTCGCGAAACCACGCACCATAGGTGTCACTTTGGAACAAGTCTTCAAAAGACTATTCCGGTATGATACGAGGGGATGTCATCACCAGACTACTCTCTAGAACAGCTGCAAACGATCCTAGAACAACCCACAAAAAATTGGAATTTTTCATGCCTACGGATGTCAGAGCGCGGGGGGTGCTCAAACTATGCCTGGGTAGGGCGAAGGGTGCTCTCAGGCTATGATCGAGTTTCGGGGACTTAGGCGCAGGGCGCGCTCACTTTTTGCCTGGGATGGGCGTAGGTCGCACTCAGGTGAATTTCGAGTTACAGATGGGCAAGCGCAGGTGGCACTCAACTGAGGCGCAGGCGCGCTCCGTGCAGCTTAATTGCTGAAGTGAAGACAAAAAAAGGAAAAATTGGGAGTGAAAGGTGAGAGATAAAAGTAAGATATGTGGGTTTTGTGTGGAGAATGAAGGAAGTTTATATAGGGTTTGGGTTTCCAAACCAAATCGGCAAGTTGCTAAAAAGGTTTAAGGCAATTGCCGGAAACAAAATATTTCCAAATCCGAAAACGGAAACAACCCATATTCTTTATTCCAAAACAAACCTAATATCTTTTAGGTTGAATTTAGGATAGTAATTGCCTAACTCATTGAGATTTTATCGTACCATAACATCTAATCATAGGCATGCCAATATCGACAATATTTCCAACAATCACCACAAAACTACTTCTAAAATTGTGGATCATATAAAAATCATGCTAGCCCAAACAATTTAGGAAGGTGGGATTAACATAAAAATCAACGCATTATTTGAAAAGAACCATATTAAATTAAGATCGAAATTCAAATTAAGATTAACTACTGAATTCAAATTTAGCTATTGAATTCAACCACTTAACATCCAAACTAATAAAAATAATAAAACAACTAAATAACATCGAAACAACAAATTTTTCTAAACAACTAGCCACGTGATGAAGATAGACCCTGAGATGGAGATTGGGCCTGGGATGAAGATGGGGCCTGAGATGAAGAAGGGCCCGAGCTATCCGTCCTTTGGCGACGACGCTCATGCTTCTCAGACTCATCTGAAACATAACCCTCCAGGGGTGGCATGCGTCGTAGAATCTCTACTTGGAACAGGTGTTGTGCTTCCATTTCTACCTTCATCTCTGTATAATGCGCATCCTATCGCTGAAGGAGAGTCTCCATGTTACACAAGAGATCCTCCTGACCCTTGTCGAGCATTTCAAAATTCGTCTGAAGGTTCTTTTGTTTATTTCAAATTATAATCTGCCTATCCCGTACATCTTCACAAATACCATAAATGAAACGCAGGCTACTATGCAGCACTGACATGCGTTCTAACTCAGAAGTACACCTTTCCAAGGCATCTTCATCCAAACATGTCATATCCTTTATTTCCTCATCCGAATCAACCACTCTATCCTCTGGAAATTTCCAAGTCCTTTGGATACACTCCGTATAAATAATTGCATTTGAATGCAATTTCAACATAGTCCGCTCAGTTCTTGATTTCCCCCCAAAGACAACATTATCTTCGTAATTAAAGCAGGAAATGGTGTAATACTCTTCCCAACTCCTCTAATCATATTTATCAAAAACTCGAGGATACATAATTCATACCTCTTCTGCTGCAATATCCAGAGAATGTGCAGACATGTCAAACTGATGTCGCTCACTTTCTCCTTCCCGATGACGTTTTTACCAATCCATTGAGCTACAACCAGTTGGTTGGTTTGCAAAGATGACTGTCGAGCACAATGAAAATTCGGATTGTATTGACCCTCAATGACAGTGTATTTCATTAATGTAGGAACTCCAGTATATTGGGATTCCTACAAGGTGGCTTCGAGGTGGAGTTCAAGCGTAATACCTAAAATCTCAGCCAACAACTCTCTCGATACTTCTCTCCTAGTCCTAGCCACCTTCATGAAAATTTTCTGACCCTCCAACTCTCTCTTCTTATAGAATTGTTCGACCAAATCGGAGTGGTAGTAATCATCTATCGAGTACCACAACCTATTCTAATTCCTCCTAATCATCTCGTCACGAAAAAACGGAGTAAAGCGGGCGGCAGTAAAAGCTTGTTCCGGCAAAATTCTTCGTCTGAGAGCCATTGAAGTTTTGAAATGATTTGTGGGTTTGAATAAGGTGGAGGAGTCGAGTTTGAAGCAAACTCACTAAATAGTTGGGAGGAGGCGCAGTGGTGGTTCGATTATTTTTATAGTTTGGTGATTTTTTGTTTATTTTTGGTGGTTCAAAAGGTTGGGAATGGTGGTAGAGATGTTTTGGAGAAGTTTTGTAGTGGGTGAAACTAGTTTGGCGTGGTGTTGTTTAGGTTTTCTATTTATTTTTTATTTTGTTTATGGTTTAAAATTTGGTAATGGCGGAATTGGAAAGATGAAGAAGAAGAATGCGATGCGTTCTTGGGTTATACTGTTGACTTGGGCCCAAGCCCAATTCGCTTTCCAAAATGCCCATTTTTGTCCCTAAGCGTGCAAAAATTAAAATTGGGATTCTTGACTCGTTACCAGTCCGATTTTTGTGAGTGAGATATGGAAATGATCAGGAGAGAATTTCCAATTCAATGACCCATGAAACAATCTATTCAAATTATGGGTGACATATAAGAAGATGGAAAACACCTCGAAGTGCGTGCATAATATAAGTTATGCGAACGAATAAAATCTAAATTCATAGATAATGTCAACCCGAATCAAAATATGATTAAATGGTATAAGAAACAAAAATGGAAAGTTTAGCAATCACGGATGGAAAACCAACACCCCACCCCCAAACAAATTTTTGGCAATGAAGATTAGGAAATTTGTTTTACACGTGGGTCTTTTATAGTCAGATTCCTGAGACTTCCTAGATTACTATTTTTATGGATTTGATATTTTTACTTTTTATGAAAAAGATTTAATATAAGAAAAATAATAAAGCAATAAATGCATAATTCACACCATAGAGAAACATGACTAAAAAATTGAGAAAATATGCAAGAGTAGAAAACGTGAATTATGTTAACTGTGGACATAGAATCCGGTACTTACAGCCACACACTCCATACGGAAGGACCGGTTACATGAATGGTGCACTTTCCAATATATGAAAGTGAAAGGAAGTACACCAAACACAAAATGAGTCTTTTATAGTCAGATACTAAAGACTATATTTAAAACATATGTATATAATGAACATGCAGTTTTCCATATATCAACAACCTAAAGAGTTGTGGGTCTTTCCATAAATAAATAACATGAAATGCACCTCCAAACAGAATCAAGCACCAAGAGTTTCTACGACGCAACTTAGTGAAATTAAAACGAAGTCTGATAGATCTAGAACGTAACCGAGAATGCACCTACATCTTCATCTTTGAACGAGAAGGTGTCCAAATGAATGATCGTAAGAAAATGAATGTTTGTGGAAGATATGTTGGGTATGGATAAGTTTCAGAAGTAAGGAATGGAAGAAATGAGATTGTGGGTTTATCACAAAACTCATTCATGGTGTAGGTAGGAACTGTCTCAATTCTAAAAATGAAGGTGTCAAGTGCATTTCCCTTGGGAGCTATTTCAGTATTAGGAAGGTTTAGAAAATCATTAAGCACAGAAGAAGCAAGAGGGTCAAGCGCCAACTTAAGGTTCCTTTGAAAGGTGGAGGGCGGGGAACATTAATGGAAGGTGAATAAGTAACAGGATGATATGAGGTAGGTAAATGGCGCTCACCTAATGATCTCAGTTCTAAATCATCAGAATCTTTTAAATATGCAAGACATTCCTCAATAGGTGGGTTATAAGAATCACTGGGATAGAGTTTGAAAAATTCTTCTTCTGTCATGGCGTCGAGGGATGGATGGGTGTTGATAAGTGGGGACTCGCGAGGTGGCACAGAAGAGTTGCAAAAGAGTTGAAGGAAATCTTCCTCAATTTCATCTACGTCCAAGGAGTCCTTGTCGAAATTAGAACTTCCGAAGGAAATAAATTGGTGCATATGATTATCAGGAAATGTGTTGGTAAAATACTCTTGAGCTAAGCTCTCTATCATGCTAACTTCTCCATCGATATTCTTATCAAAAAATTGTTTTATCGTTTTGAAAACATTGACCATCGCGACAGTTTATAAGCGCGTTGGCATTTTCCAAGAAAGAACGCCCTAAAATAATCTGAACAGAGTCGTTAGCGACTTCTATATCGAGGATAACAAAATCCGCAGGATAGTAGAAATCCTGAACCTTAACAAGCACGTTTTAAACTACACCTTTAGGATACTTGATAGACCGATCAGCTAATTGCAACGTCATTTTTGTAGGTTGTATCTCTTGTAGACCTATTTGTTTATATAAATAATAAGGGAGTAAGTTAACACTCGCCCCCAGGTCTAATAAATCAGTGGTCGTGTGAGTATCCCCTAAGATGCATTGTACAGTAGGACGACCAGGGTCCTTGTACTTAACGATTCCATTGTGTTTAGTTAAAGTTGGAAAATGTTCTGTTAAAAAGGCATCTTTAGGAATATTTGTCTTAGTGCACAACTCTTTGAAAAACTTAGCATGGTGAGGTAACTTTTTAATTGCTTCAAGAAAAGGTAAGTTTATAGTTAGATTTTTAAAAACTTTCCTAATCTCATCGTAATTTGTATCCTTGTTCAACATAGCTAATCTTGGGGAAACGGTGGTTTCTCTCTATATTTCACATATGGATCAACAGGATGCCTAACCTTGGCTTTCTGTTTCTTAGGTTGTGGTTTAACTGGTACCTCTACAGGGGTAGGATCTTCAGTTTCTACGTTGGTATCTAGTACAATATCTAGTGTAGGGACCACTAGTGGGGTAACTATAGGCATAGTTACGTTGTTATCAACCACTCTGCCAGAACGGAGAGTGGTGATAGAATTTAGCTCACCTTTACGTTTGCATTTTCTGTACTAGTATTACCATTTACTTCAAAGGCTGTGTTTGTTGTTTTAGGGTTAGGTATTGCTTGACCTGGAAACACACCTTTGGGTTGTACTTTCTCTTGTTCTAACTGCTGTAAGGAAAGTTGGATGGCTTGTAAAATCTGTTGTTAGGTTTGCATAAAGGTGTCGAAACGATCCGGTTGTGGAGGAGTGTTAGCTATAGGTTGTGTGACAGGAACCATGTCACGTTGATTATTAATGGATGGATTTTGATAGTTATTATTTGCCAGAATGATTCCTCTATTAGCATTATAATTATTATTGTTATAATTATTATAATTACCCTGACCTTGTCCTTGTCGTGGTGGAGCTTGGTTGTTATAATTATTATAATTACCTTGACCTTGTCGTGGTGGAGCTTGGTTATAATTGTTTGTTGGCCTAACATTTTGATTATTAAACCCTAGAGGTGTTCCTTGTTGATTATTTCTCCAACTAAAGTTGGGATGTTGTCTCCAAGGGGCGTTAGGAATATGATAACTATTAATTGAGTAAACATTATCTTGTTATGATGCTTGTTGTTCATAAGTGAAAGGACAATAGGAGTCGGGATGCTCTAGACTCAAACAGAAATTACATGGATTGGAGTTGACATTCATGACGGGGATAGGCTTTTGTTGAACATAAATAGCCTCTACCTTTTTAGTGAGAGATTCGATTAAATTTTTAAGGTCAGGATCGGGTTTCATCTCAAACATACCGGCGGCCTTGATTGTTGTAGAAGAATTAGCGGAGCGGGAGATATCGTCACTACCCACCCACCAATTATTATTATGCTTTGTTTGATCTTCTAAAAATTTATAAGCCTCTGAGGCTCCTTTCCTGAGGAAACTACCCCCATTCATTATGTCAAGGACTTCTTTATGGTGGTGTAAAAGTCCTTTGAAAAAGGCACGAACTAACGTGTCTTTCGCAAGGTTATGGTGTGGATACTCTATAAGAAGATCGGTGAAATGATTCCAAGCCTCTGAAAATGATTCATGAGGATTCTGTCGAAAGAAATGAATCTTGGGAAGCATTTCATTTGTCTTCAGTGGTGGGTAAAAGTGTTCCATAAATAGTTGAACAAGTTTGGCCCATGAGTCCACAGAATTAGGGGCTTGGGCAGTTAACCAAGACGCCGCCTTATCGGGTAAGGTGAAAGGAAACACCCTCAATTTAATTTGTTCAGCACCAACCGTAGGATAGTGGAATGTAGTAAGGACTTGGATAATCCTACGCATGTACTGATAAGGTTTTTCATGGTCTAACCCATGAAAAACAGGTAACAAATTAAACATATTTGGGGGGATTCGGAAATCCCCCACTCGGTCTGATAGAATGATGCAAGATTTTGGGTTATCGTTCAAGGCTTTGTAAAAGTCAGAGAGAGGAGACTCTCTTTCTTCAGCCATTATTTCAGATGTGGTGTGTGGTATACTAGATGGTGTGTGTGTTGACGCTCACAATAGATTACGTTAGTCGTTTTTTCTCTACTTGGCCTTAATCTCATGAAAAGCTAAGTCCAATATTGAAGAAACACGACAACAATTAAAACAACCTTGATATGCTAGTATAAGAACTCCTCTGACAGAAGATTCGAGGAGTGGAAGAAAGAAGAACTTGAATGCCTCCTTGCTTCGCGTATGAATAGCGTCTTGTTTACGCTAGCTCAGTGTATTTAACGAGTTAAAAACACTTAATAACTTAAAGTAATGGAAATTTGAACTAACCAGTGAAAATCGGGCGGTTCAGAATAGGGCGCGGGGTGCGCTTAGGTTAAGCCTTGTGAGGGCGCGGGTGGCGCTCAGGTGAAACTCAAGTTCTAGGCGCTTCAGCGTGGGGGGCGCTCGATTTATGCCTTGGTAGGGCGTGGGTCGCGCTTAGGTGAAACTCGAGTTCCAGGCGCTTCAGCGCGGGGGGCTCTCGAACTTTGCCAAGGCGCGGGTCGCGCTCAAAGTCCAAGTCAAGTTCCAGGCGCTTCAGTGCTAGGGGCACTTGAAGTTTGGCTTGTAAGGGAGCGGGCCACGCTCAGGCTTGTTCTTTGAAAAATTTTAAGTTTCTGAACCAAACAATCACTGTTAGAAACAAACAAAGGTGGGTGGGTTTAATGGGACTTTGGGAAGACTAACAATACTAAAGAAAACAATACTAAAGGGAACTAAGATGGCAGCGGCGCCATTTGATAAAAGTATAATGATAGTTTTACCTACGAATAAGTGATTAAAGTCAACGCAAGTAAAACTAACACTATTTACGATGCTAATTATCAAAGTTTTCTACTCTCTTGTCAATGCAATACGTTTAGAGTAGAAAGTTCGTTCCACTCCTAGTTCTTTTGTATTCAATGTTTCCTAAGGTGCATTGTCTATCCAAAGTCAATGAGAGTTTGGACGGAAATTTTATACTACGATATCAATTCAAATACTAAACAAGATACGAATAACTTCCCAAGTATGAAATGCTAAATTGACACTATAAAGGAATTAGGGGGGATTGATTCTACCTTAACTCGACTTAATTAACTAGCGAAGATTCGTCGTAATCCGAATTACAATGCTTTTGTATAGCAATTGGGTGTTCCTAATCCCTAATTGTTCATGGTAATCTCTACCAACTAACAACTAGCATGTGAAGCAATCAAACCCATTCTCATGGTGAACTAATTACTTTCTAGATTGAAATGGAAAATTACGACTATTCTACACTAACAACAATCAAGCTTTCATCAAGGCTTCCTCAAACCCCTCTAATGGAGGTTTAGCCTAGAGTCATTAAACTGTCATTTTCAATTGAATTTAAACAAGACATGATATAAAGATTCTAAATTTGCTTATTTGAATTCAAATGTAAATCTAATCATGCAAGAATTAATTGAAACTAGTAATGACAAATAACTAAATCTATGAATTGAAACTAAATAATTAATGAAAAATGAAACTAGATTATGAAGAAGTAACTAACTTTATTGATCTAATGAAGAAATAACAATTGATTCAATAACTAATTTAAAACAAGGTAAATAAAACTAATTAATTAATGGAGTCTAAATCTAGATCTCAAACTATTCACTAATGGCTACCTAAAAAACTAGCATGCTTAAGAGTTAAGTCTTGTGTATTGAAATGGAGGAGACCAGATCCACATTTTCGTGTATGGGCTGAGGAGCCATGTTTTGGGCCGGAAAATCGAGTATAAAACCCAATCTCTTCAGTCCATAGAGCCTTTTTAGCTGGATTTGACTTCAGTAGACTTTTAATCCACTTCTTCTCCTCTGATTAGGTCAATATTTGGACCATTAGAAAGCTCTTTCCGAGCCGGTCGTTTTGACATAAGGTAGGCCTAATTCCGAGGTTTGAGTCCAAAGATATGGCCTCCGGAAATTCTGCTGACTTTTGTGCATTGTTTCTGCCCGCGTTGACTTTGACTTTTTAGCTTTGACCGGTCTTTTTAAAGGCTTTTTCTCCTTGAATATTGGCCTTTAATCACATAACTCCTTAGCAACCAACCCTTGCTCCTTTATCTCACAAAAGTGACACATTTCTGCATATAATCGACTCCAATGCCCAAAATACATAAAAGCAAATAATTAGCATTAAATCTTACTCACATAATTGGTCTAAAAGTATTATTGTTAAGGGGTTAAAACTACAGTTTTGGGCACTTATCAAGTTACAATACTATTTTCATACTAACACGAATTTGAGCAATAATAACTTATTAAAAAAAAAAGGTGGACAAGCAATAATTAATAAAATGATAAAAGGCATAATTCGTGTATCACATACCTTCATTGCACCATTAGTAGCAATATCACTTAACGATAATGTAGTCAAGAAAGTGCACAAGCCACAAAAGGAGACTAACAATAACGAGTCCAGTATGCTAGCCATACCAACTATCCTGAAAAGGGAAGAGGGTAGTATTTTTCCATTAACACTACTAGAGAGTACGTTTAAAAAATGAAAAAACAACAACAACAAAAGCAAAAAAATTGTATCAAAGACAGAACCTCAGTTGTTTGTTCTCCTTACCATTCTTGCCTGAATCCCTTATGAATGACGTCAGCCACAAGAGTTCTCACTTTACAACCCTTTATATTGTATGTCATACCACCTATTTTGTTCTTCAAATCATTTTTAATACCTTATCCAAGGTTAAATTCCTTTCCCGTCATTGTCTCTTTCGTAGGATACATACATACTAATCTCTCTTCAAACAGGTGAATCATTTGACAGGATTAGTTGTATCATATCCACAAGAAGGTTCCTATACAATGATCAAAATCCTAACTGACCATATATTACAACCCTTAACATTCTTTCTTGATTTCTGAAAATAGAATTGGACACACCAACTGATCTACTAACTTATACATGCAAAGTCTACCATTACGGACTAATACGGATAATAATTAATAGCATATGGTAGATGTTATTTACTAAGAAAATCGGATAAAATAGATGATTCCCATTATATTTTGCAAGCATGGTACAAATACACCCATCAAAGTCCCCAATTTAATTCCAGCTGGCTGCAAGATAAATCATATTTCATCCATCAAAAACACATGGAAAAGATTTTAAAGTCAGCAAAAGTGCAAAACTACAATATATTTTATATTTTGACTGGTAATCCCTAATTACATCAGGGTACCTCTTGGGTAACGCCTTCCAAACTAACCATAAGATTGAATTCTAACACAGTTTCTCATCGATAAACAATTAGAACTGACCTTCTTTACTTGAAGAACTACAGTGTCAACTGGATGGCCATTTGGCGTAAGTGACTCAAGCAACCCTTCATGGTACACAGACATGAGAGGAATGTCCTTTCCATTGGATTCGAGGAGACCAACTGCCAAAGGTATGAACATGGGTACTTTCACTTGCTGGCCAAGGGTTGGAGGAACCTCTTGACTGGAAAAAGATAAATCATAAACATAATTGAAACTACAAACATTCCTACTGTATATAACGACATTATGTGTACCTAAATCTCAAGGAATAAGTGTTGGCTTCGGGACAAAAAGATGATGTAACCTTCACAATAGGCGTGCCCGCTTGAGAGTACCTATAATATATGATTACATTACAAAACCAAAAGCACCAACAATAATGTTAACAAGTAGAGACTGAACATAACAAGAAGGGGCGCGGACATACCATAATAAGAAATTCTGGAAGTTCGCATCATTTGGATCCTGCATGGAAGTAAAAAAATCTTCACAAGTATCAGCCTATCCATCATGCCTCTTAAAGTAGAGATCCATTCCCTGGAACACATAGAGAGTACGTCATCACTCCATAAAAAACAGTTAGTACAATAACATCATTCGGAAGTAGCACAGAATCCACATTTGTGTAAATGTACATATAGCTATAATGCGACAAGATAAACATTTCAGGTTCAGGAAAATCCATGTTCATACTTTTCGAAAGCCTCGACTCCCACAAATACAAATGACCAATCAAATAATGCAAACTATAATTATCAAACTAATTCCTAAAAATTATCAAGTAGTAGTTAGAACTAATGAGTAACAGTATTTGGTTCTGACATAAAAGGAAATACAAAAAAATGTGAACTAAATACCGTGTTATAGCAGTAGATCATCTGCTTCACTCCCAAACTTTGATATATTTTAAAAAGTGAAAATTTTAATTGCAATACCCTATACTCTTCCCTTTCCCCTCCTCCTTTATATGGGCTTGGGACCGGCATTGTAAAGCTAGCGACAACTTTACAAAGGCGGAATTAAAAAGTGTTGGCCAGCAAGAAGCAATAGAGAACAATCAGTATGGATATATGAATAATGATCAGTTCTAAAAACTACAAACGGATCAATAACAAAGCTAAGAAAAATAAAGAAAAGAGATACATATAGCACCAAGTAGAAGAATTTAAACCATTCACCATTCATTGAGTCCAATTCCAACTAACATAACTACCCAAACACGCATAATTAAAAGGTCTTCAAAATTTAAGTGTTTTCAAACAACAAAAGACTAGCTCTTAAAATTGAGCGCACATCACAACTTAATTATGGAATTGGTGGGCCAAGCCACAAAACTAGAGACAACATCTTCTATCGTCTTCAAAGCGTTATTCCCCCTAACAAGCAGTGCATCCTTTTGAATTGCAACTTCAACATAAACCTTTGAATAATCCAGGCCTAAAGGCTTAGTATGTATTGTAGTTGCTAGATCATCAGTATACCATAATCCTTCTGCCACGACATCTTCAGGAATAAGTCTAAACAGCTTGCACTTCACAATTTTGGATTTAGTACCCTGTATGAAAACAAAAAGATATACTTACATGACTCTAGAAATTCACATGTTAAATGAAATAGCATTTAGCAAGGATAACATACGGAAATCAGATTTTGATTGCTTTGGGCAGATGGACTTTGATGGTCACATTGAGCCTGATGAGTAGGTCTTTGCGTAGATACAACTTTGGATTTAGCCCCACCCTATACGAAAACATGAAAGGGAAAACAAAAAAAAAGCCATGAAATTTTCAAATTTAATGAAATAGGATTTAACATGGAAAACTTACTGAATTTTGATTGCTTGGGGCAGATGGACTTTGGTGGTCATGTTGACCCTCAAGAGATCTTTCAATAGACACATCATTCGATTTAGTCCGTCCTTGTACGAAAACATATAAGGAAACAATAATATAAATGTAAATATAAGAATTTGAATTTGATTTTTTTTTTAAAAAATAGAATCCAACATTGTATACATACATAATTCAGATTGTGATTGCTTTGGGAAGATGGATTTTGAGGGTTCATTGCCACCTCTGGAGAAGATTGAATAGATGAATGGTTTGGCTGAAAATAATTTTGATGTTAGTAAATCAAAACAAAAGTATATATGGAATCCCCAAACAAATTTGAATACCTCTCCACTATTCAATAGTTTGGCAACAAGTTTCTTGACAGAAGACATTTCTTCCAATACAACATCATATTTCTCTTGCAATTCACTCATCCTCCCATTGCATTGTTGGATACCATACAAAGTAGATGGAGTAACTCCATATCCCACTCCACGCGCACGCCCATTAGGATCAGGACCTAAAACTTGTGAGAGGGCATCTCCTCTTCCACATTCTATATCACAGTCTATTTCATTCAACTTATCCTATAACAACAACAACAACAACAATAATAAAAAATATAACTAGAGTCGCATTGAAATCGAATAAGCATGCCTTTTATCTTAGAAAATATTTTATGAACAGTGAACGACATACTATTTTCTCTTTAGCAAACTCATTTACTGGTTCTCCATTTTTCCTCTTATGGCCTGCAACCCATACAGTACCTCTTGTAACAGGCTTACCAATCTTACCCTTTTTACATCTCTACAGAACAAGTAAATAAAACATTTCACATATATATATTAAGTACTCTTAAGGGGAAAAATCTTCACAAGTCAAAAATAGATCATTCAATTACCAACTCATCTTCCAATCTTGCATAACCTTTACGACTACAAGTATGGGGCATCTTGTGGTGTTGAACTGCCTTCTTCCCATTTTCCCTTAGTTTCTACAAACAAATAATATATGAGTCTTGATATGCAAAATGGATTTTATAACCCATATAATGTATGATGAATACCTTGTATCGTTCGCGTGAACAATTTGTAACAAATGCTTTCCAATCAGGTAGCTTTACATCAGTTGGGTAATGCGCAATTCTAGCTTGGTCAATATCATATGCATCATAAATTCTTGATCTCAATTTTGTTTTGAACCCATGCTAGAGCTTCCCAATAGACTTAAAAGTCTATTTTCTAGCATGTTCTGGTGCTACAAAATGTTGCTGTAAAAAGATGCATAAACAAATATTACTACATTTCTTCAATAATATATAACTTGCCATGTAGATAAAGAAATTTACCTTTATAATTGTCCATATTTTGTCTTTAATCTCAGGTGTTACTTTATGCCAAGTAGGATAGCCAATTGGAGCGCGATTCCTTGCTACTTTGCCCAAGTAACTGTTGTATAAGTTCGAATTAGGACCTATAGGTAGACCTTTTTCATTAAAGTCAAGCACAAGATTTTTTAAGCTTTTTGGATCCAATTGATTCAGTTTCGTCGGCCCCCTAGTGTTGGTTGGCTGAGGATCATTCGAACCTTCTGATGCATTACCTTCTCCTTCGTAGTCATTTTCATAGTGGTATTTTAACCATTCGTCATCTTCCATTTCTAGGTCATGATTTCCATTTTGTTGTTCACTTGGTAGCTTTTCCATATCCTGATTTTTATTTGGTTGATCCCTTGGCAACCTTTCCACTTCTTGAACTTTCTTACCATAAACTTTATTTGGACTTTTGGAACCTTGTACATGACAAAATAAATTGGTATAATATACTCACAACCACACCTTAATGACACAATCACAACCAAAGCATAATTATTTTTCTAAGTGGAAATTAACAATATACACAAACCTGAATGTGCACCTCCACTTTTCTTAGATGCTTCTACAAGTGTTCTTTTAAACTTTTGAACCTTAGCTTTTGCCGCTTTTTGGTACTGGAAAATCAAAACAAACAGAAGAAAAAAAAAATTAAAATACTATAAATACAAAGACAAATAAAAAATTTGAGAGAGAATCAAAATATCTTACCGGGGTTAGTTCTCTAGTCTTTTCCTTTGCCATTCTTCACATGCATTGAAAAGATTAGAAAATACGTATAGAAAAAAACAAAACAATCATATACATGGCACTTCGGTAAAATAAAGTACATAATTTGATCATGACCATAAGTCCATAACACAACATGCCTTGCACCATTATAAGAAGCACTCACAAAACAGAATAAAGTCAATAACTAAATAGACAAAAACAAAAACCACATAATAATCAGTCTAAATGGACAAAATGAAAACAAACAGACCCAATTACACTATATTTCTTTTTTTTTGTAGCACCCAAGTTCCCTCACAATCTTGACGCTTATAGACTTCGCCTTCTACGTCACCTTCGATGTCATTAACTAGCTCCACACTTGCAAAATGTGGTGGTGCAGGCACATTGCTAAGGTCCTCCTCCGTACTACATTCAAAATCACGGAATCCACGAGAAGGTGCTTTCAAAACCACAAACCAACTGCTGTCATATGATTCTCGTGAGTAGAAAATTGGTTCAGCTTGGGATGCAAGGATAAAAGGGTCTTGCTTGTGTGTTAAACTTTGATGCAAATTAACTAACGTGAATCCCTCTTCTACTTTGATCCCACTTCCTACATTTGCCCAATCACAATTAAATAATGGGTACTGAAAAACACCATAATCTAGCAAAATTATCTGTTTTATCACACCATAATATGTCACATCTTCCTTAATTTGTCTGGTGTCTTTAGCACTTGCCTTACACAAGCTACTAGCTGACAATGACACTCCAGAGTTTTGAGTTCCTTTTTCTCCATCCTTAATGTGGAAGCAGTAGCCATTTATCAAATAACCTTTATAGCTCCAAGCATCGCAACAAGGTCCATCCGAGAGCCAATCCAACATATCAGATACATGTCTGGTTTTTTTCTCATTTTCAATCTAAAGACAAACAAAAATTGAAAGTCAAAGTCTTACATCGATTAAAACTTCTATAAATTTGGATAACAAAACCTGCTTCTTCACCTCAAGCTTAAACCACTCACTGAACGTTTCAACATGCTTTGCTCCTAAAGCACCTTCATTTCTTAAATAGTTTAGGTTCCTTGGATGAGCATTTTTTGTGTCTTCTATTTAAAAGGTTCTCAATATATATATATATATATATATATATATATATATATATATATATATATATATATTTTTTTTTTTTTTTTTTTTTTTTTAAGTTGTCACATTAAACATATTAACTTACTTAATGTACGGCTGAACTTCCTTGAAATTGAACAAAATGCAACGATGTGCTGCTTCAACCATGTCTCTTGTTAATGTAATAATTGTCCCCTTCAATAGTGGCTTACCTTCAAGAATACTGGATTTTGTGGGCTTATCATTATAGTCTTCATTTCTACTTGGTTGGTCATTATTAATATCAACTCGCTTCATATGCTCGGAAAAAAATGTTACACTCTCTTAAGCCAAGTTACATTCCGCCATGCACCCCTCGAGCCTTGCATGATTCCTTACACTTGCTTTCAAATCCTTCATATACATATACTTGATAAATAAGCAAATGTTTAGAATGCAACACTCTACAAACTAAAAGGTGTATCTTTTAGCTAAAATATATTGTAGTAATAACAGGGAAATATAAGAAAAAATTAACCCTTTCAAAGGGATACATCCAACGAAATTGCACCGGTCCTCCAAGGCACACCTCCCGCACAAGATGAAGCATCAAGTGTACCATAATGTCAAAGAAAGATGGAGGAAAATATCTTTCTAGTAAACACATTGTCACTACAACTTCATCCTCCATTTGTTCCATTTTTTCCTTATCAATAGTCCTTTGACATAGTTCATTAAAGAATGAACAGAGTCGGAAAATTGTATTCCTAGGCCCTTTTCGTAAGAGATTCCGCAAGGCCAAAGGCAACAATTGTTGCATTAATACATGGTAATCATGAGACTTCAAGTCATATATAACATAGTCAGAAAAGGAAACACGGTATGATATATTGGAACTATACCCGTCAGGCAACTTTAGCACTTTCAACCTTTCATAAAAAAATTGCTTCTCACTCTTTGACAAGGTGCATTGTGAGAATCCAATAGCTATGAATCCGAATCAACAATCAACCCCTTGATCTTCTATTGTATTCCTTTCAATAGATTGGACGCTGTGTGGGCAACGATCTACCAACCCCCTTTTTTCGCACAAAGCTAGATCCAATTTTGGATCTATCTTTCCTTGCCTCTCTTTTCAATCCAAAATGAATAGTGATTTCAGCTAGGAGAAAAAGGAATCTATTTATAGGCTACAATAGGGACCATGAGGAGAAATTAGGGTTGCGCCTCCTGACGGGCTTGGGCTTCCCATGTTCGCCCAGAACACACGGCCCAAGTCCGTCAACAAATGACTTATTCCACTAAAGGCCATTGTTGCACTACCGCCCTAATCCCAAATTACGTGTCAGCGTTTATAGGCTCCATATTATATGCTCTTTGATCTCCCCGTGTTTAAGATATCGAATGTCCGTTGATTAAGTCAAGTTACTGACAACTACATTAATCAACTTCTTATGTCCTTGAGTAGTACCGCTCAACTTCATTGTCATGTCGGAATAAATCCACCTACAGGGTTTACATGACAATCTTTTTGAGCTCCTCAATGGGACATCATCAACCCGACTTCTTGCGGGTCATGGATTCCTTCTATAATCAACAGCGCACCTTACATACAATGTCATTACCCAATCCATCGAGTTTGTTGATTCACTAATGAATCTCACTCATTGATGATTTAAAGCAATGTACAATGCACGTAAGTGCCCGTTATTATATTCGGATTAAGATAACAAGCATCTATAATAACAGAGGCGTTTGTTCTCTTATATAGTCAGTATAAAGAGAACCAACCTCACTTGGTCCTGTTCAATACACACAAAGTGTACTAGTGTAATCATATAGTCAAGATAGACTAATACCATATTATACTACAACCGTACCAATAGTTTGTCCAAATCCATCTAGGTTGTGAACTTATACTTTATAAGGTATAGATGATATGATCTTCTGTGTGTTCACACCATATCATCTACAACATAAAGTATTAGACACATGCATATAACTAATAACATATTTAATATGCATAACATTTGCCCATATGATTCTCATTCACAATATAAAGAATTAGAGTTAATACAAAAGTAATATTTTTAGTATATAACCCTATCATTGTGATGCGGGAAGTAAAGTTCTACTCCCATTCTGTATAGGGTGCTAGTCAGGTCTTAATCCCATTTCTTCCAAGTCTTTCCTAGATTTAAGGTTATCCTTTGATTTTTTTTTCAGACTCAACAAAGTTCCGAGCAAACTTTCAAAAATGTTTTTCTTTATATGCATAACATCTAGATTATAAGTTAACAAAAGAAATCTCCTGTATGGCAAATCAAAAAATACAGATTGTTTCATCTACAATTTTGCACCTCTATTGTTTTTTTGCTTACCTTGTATGCCCTTTCCACGTTTTCTTTTTTTCTTTCCTATAGGTTTTCCCCAATCATCTCTCAAATTTTTATCCGGATCTTTCCCCCAATCATTTTCTATAGATTTTACTTGAGTAATAATCTCATCAGACTTCAAAGGAACTGGCTTAGCCCCGTGTTCTTGCTTCCCATTAAACCAACTTTTCTTCGAACGATATATAGATGATCATCTGGAAAGAAGCTACGACTTCCCATGTAAGAGAATTTCATGCTATGCTTTAGCCAATCTGCACATGTAACGCCACACCTAGGACATGTTAATCTGCCCTTCGTTACACATCCAGCTAGGTTTCCAAATGCTGGAAAATCATTAATGGTCCACATTAAAACAGACCTTAATGTGAAGGTGGATTTTCGGTATATGTTATACGTTTCCACTCCATCTGTCCACAACAGTAGTAGGTCATCAATCAGTGGCTTTAAATAAACATCTATGTCATTACCTGGCTGGCTAGGACCGGGGATTATCAATGTCAACATCAAATTGTTCTTTCGTATGCACATCCAAGGAGGTAAGTTATATATTGCCAAAATGACTGGCCAACAACTATACCTCGAGCTAAGAGTGCGATGAGGATTGACACCGTCAGCAGACAACGCCAGTCGAAGATTTCATGCTTCAACACCAAAAGAGGGCCAACTTCTATCAATATGTTTCCATGCAAGACTATCAATCGGATGATGCATGTTTCCATCAGTACTCTCATTGGATGCATGCCATGTCAACTGTTTTGACTGAAACATCCTCTTGAACCTTGGAATAATAGGAAAGTACCTCAAAACCTTTGCTAGAACCTTCTCGTGAACTTTTTTTGTATGAGGATCAGTTTTTCATCCTGTAGTCTTGCACTTTCGAGAGCTCACATCATTTTTAAAATCACCAGTGTATAACATGCAATCATTTACACATGCATCTAAAAACTCTGAATTATTTGCTTATAATCCAAGTCAAACTTCCTTAACAGTGCCCTTGCTGAATTATTTGACTTTGGAATAACATTACCCTCCGAAAACATATCCTTCAACGCCTCTAAAAACTCTGTAAAACCTCTATTAGACAAACCATGTTTAGCTTTTATGCTATACAACGTAACAACTGCTTCCAACTTCGTATACTTGCTACAACCTTCATACAATGGCCTTTCAGACTCCTCAACTACCTTTTGGAATTTGGCTTCTTATTTTGGATCACCAGAAAACTCTTCTTTCTTATTACTCTCATTTGTCGCTTTAAGCATCTCAAAAGTCTCAGTGAGGTTAAAGTCTGTAGTTTCAACTCCTTCATCTAATACATGCACTTGCCCTTCTTCTCCATGTAAAACAAAAGGATCATAAGTCATATCAATACCCTCAATGAACAAATGGTCTTTTACAATATCGGGACTCAAATGGTTAAAGTTTTTTCAACTAATGCACGGACATCTAATGCACGAACATCTAATGCTTGCTTTATCCATCAAAGGAGCCAAAGCAAATGCGATGAATTCATCAACCACATCTTTGTACTCATCACTAGCTCTAGAAAATTTCAGTATAGTCAATGATATATGTACATAGTAATAAGCACTTGTTTCAAATAAAGCAATAGAAGTGTAAACTATTTAACCTATTTAAAGTTCTCCAAGTCTTGTCCATAACGTCGCATATATTGAACCTACTATATCGAAGAGTAGCACCCAAATGTATAAGAATCAGAACAACATTAGCAATAGTCAATCCTAACAAATCAGGTTAGAAATTAAGTGATGCAATCGTGAGGTGCAGTTCCCACAAATGTGTAGATCTCAAATGTCTACACACTCTTAACTCTTGAGTGTACTAGTTAAGAGGTATATTATGGCTGAGATGTTGTTGCATAAATCTTGAGATATAGTTACAACTAAAACTGGATCTATTGACAGCTGTGATGACCTTGTTATGGTGAACAGGTCACTTAATGGTAGGAATTCTATCAGATTATACTGCCATTCAACCAAAATCAATGACCAAAACTTAAGGCACAGAGCCACATTTCAGCAAAAAAGAAAGAATACAGAAAAAATGGAGTAGTACTACAAAAATTTATGGAGCAGAAAGTGTTAAACATCCATAAGTTTGTTTGGTACATATGAACACAAGGCAAGCCCCACCATACTTGAGGTCTTGATATTCTACTAATTTTGAAGTTTCACCTATTATAGTCAAGAATCTTCAACCATCGAGAGCTTACCTGGGAATTTTAGCAATTCAAGGCGACTTGGTAATTTAAAATAGAGGGAGCGTACGATGGCACATTCTATAACCACTAACAGTTACACCTTTGTTCTTATATAGCGACCAACCTCCTCATTACGTACAAGATCTATCTTATTGGCATTACATTAATGTGAATTGAATCTTGAGAAATGCTATATTTTATAATTCTTTGACGTCGAACTTTCTTAAACTTCTAAATTCCTAGTATTTAATGATCATGTTCTTTATAAGTTCCACTTTCCAATAGAACTGTAGTGTCCAAAAATCTATCTCCTGTCGGCTCAGAAGATGGAGAAATTCATTTTGTTCATTATGGTTCTCTTCCTAGTAATAAGCATGGTATCCAGTGATCTTGTCCAAACAAAATCTTCTTCTGAATTGGTCTCTGATGGGCTTAATCATGTTAACCATTCTCCTAACAGCTTATTCAATCCCATAACTTCCTATGTGACTTGTGAACCATTATATGGAGTCTTGCCTTGTGCGAAGAATCTTTGGGGACAACTTCTTCTTGTTGTTCTGTATAACTACCTGCTATACCTTGGGAACAATTATGTTGCAGTTGGAAGTGAAATAATTCTCAGCCAACTCGGACCAGGTATCGTTGGAGCCAGTGCATTCCGTATCCTTGGCGTACTTCTAGGCGCCACCCTAGCCTTTGGTGAGTTTGATTTTAACTTTTAAATTTTGATCTTAGTAGTCTTATTAACCATATATTCCGTAAATATTAAGAAAAACTGATATTTGTACTTAAGATCCTCAACACATTATACATAGTGTTCAGATGAACTGTCCGAAATATTTTTTTTCAATTGTTTCAGTATGAAATTTGTATTATTCTTGGAACTCCACCAACAGGTAGTATCCCCTTGGTAACACTAGTATATTTAGTTTGTCTATAGCTTATATTTCCAAGGAAATTGTGTTAATCATGTTGCACGCTCTGGGGTGCCAAACCTAGTTGGATGTCCAATCATGATATATAAATCTTTTGATACTGTACTGGATTTGTTGCACTGATCACGACATATAGCCTTAATTATTATCCTTTTTCTATCTGGACATGGCCAATTTAGAGTGTAATTATCTATATTTGTGCAGAACAACACTCAATTTTAAGGGTAAATGGTCCAAGATAGTGACCTTTTAAGAAGGCAAGCGTATGTGTGTGTTCACCTCTCGCTCAGTGAATGCCAGTTATCAAAAACAAGAAAAAAAAAAATCATCTTAAAAGACAAGGTACCTATATATAATAAAGGTCGGGCAGTTTGATGCTAATTTATGAAGAATAATATTTAGTTAGATGTTATGGCGACTTTTGTGTTCTTTTACATGATAGCTCACTTCAGTCACAGACTATGGTTTTAATTAGCTCCCAAGGTCATGAATTTAGCCCAAGGCTTACTGTTTCCTTAGCACTCAGCGTAATTTCCCATGTATAAATTGATTAATGACTGATTATGCTCAGTACCACACTACCAATGTCCAGATCCTTCGAGCTTCATTTCTAGTTGTAGGTTTCAGTATAGTTAATTGTGTTGGCTAGAAAAAGAGTATTTGATTGTTTTGATGTGATGTTCTTATGTTTTTTTAAATCCAAAAAAACATCAGTGGAGTAATTTTGTTCATGACTGATAAGAGTAGTCTGATTAGCAGGTATATCAGTACATGTGTCATGTGTGTACAATTTATCCCCAAAACATCAAAATCTAATACCAAAACTTAAGCCTCCTAATTGGAGGCATCTGAAGAAAATTAGGTAAAGTAAATGTTAGTATTACATATTTGTATTCATCTTTCAAATTTATTTTTAGATAAATCTGGATCAGGGAATCTGATTTTTAAATGAATGTAAACCGGGCAGCTTATCCATTTAATCTTGGGCGGTTTTAATGGTGAAGAATTATGCCTTGACAATTTCTTATTATTGTAGAGTTGTTCAGAACTCATATTACAGATATAATTCATATAGAGAGGTAGGTCGGAAGTATGACCAACCGGAAACGCACCATGCATACTACTAAATAATATCGATATACCTCATCTAATTAAGGGAATACTTCAATAATAGACCTCAAACCCAAACCATGAGTTATCTTGTAACTTGTAAAACCAGACTCCATGACTACCATCTAGACAGCAAGTATCACCATTGCAGTATCATCATGCCCAATTCCACACACACAAAAACAACTCACTCTACAAAACCATCCCAGAAACTTATCCATAAACAAGTGCAATCCAAAAGATTGTAGCCAAACAATCCCAAACAATTAATCTTAAAGATGAACTGAACACAGCAAATCACAATAATTCAATAAACATATTGATTCACAAGTAGAAAAACACCCAATTGAAAAACGCTAAAAATTTAGCACACCACCAGACAAACACAAATATATTGAATAAAAAGATCGGGAATTCAAGTATGGAGAGAGAGAGAAAAAAAAAGAACATGTTTGCGTTCTTCCTTCGCTCACGTGTAAGATCTACTGAAAAAGAAGATTCTTTTTTTGAAGAAATCGTGAAAATAAGGTATAAATTAGTTAATTTCAAACTGGTATATGAGAAGAAAATCAAGAGGGGAGGAAGAAAGGAAGAAAAACAAACATGCTTCGCAATAATTTTCAGCCGACTTTCTAGCTTTTCCCATAACAGTTTGCCCTAAGTATAACTTATACCAAGTTTTCTTAGCGGGAAACCAAAATTTTCAGTATCAAATTCGCGGTTTATTTCTAATTTTTGTTTAAGGCTAGTCGAGCAAACCAGTGGCTGTTTAATTTCTATTTAAACTAATTTTTCGATGGTCTTTCGATTCTAGGGAAACCAAAATATATTTAGTAGAAAAAATCGCGGTATTTTTTTAAGTGCTAGCAAACCAATCACGCGCCTATTTCATTTCTATTTAACCTAATTTTTTTAGATGGTTTTTTCTAACTAATTAACTTAATAATTAATAGGTATATCAATAATAACACTTCTAGAAGTCACATCACAAGTGATTTCAAAAACTTGGCAAAGTCACTCTTAAAGTAATGTTGAATACATAGATACTACATCACTTTATAAGTGACACAGTGAGTGACAACACCTTTAAAATGATGTTGAATACATAGATATTACATCACTTTATAAGTGACACGGCGAGTGACATAAAAAGGTGTTACTATATCACTATCACGACATCACTTATTAAAATGATGTTGTACAACTCTACTACATTAGCCTTTCAAATAAGTGATGTTAAAAAAAATTTGTGATAATTATTACATCACATGCTGAGAAAAGTGATGTCATAGTTTTCATATGACATCACTTCGCTAAAAGTGATCTAAAATTAGTGATGTCATATGTCATATTTGTTGTAGTGAAGGATGCCATTTTTTATTTCAATTATACCTGTAAACAGGCTTTTCAAACTTTGAAAGCCGCTTTAACATTTGCACCGATTATACAGCCTCCCGATTGGTCTAAACCTTTCGAACTCATGTGTGATGCTAGTGATTATGTCGTTGGTGTTGTATTGGGACCTAAACTAGATAATAAGTCCACTGTTATTTATTATGCTAGTAAAACTTTAAACGATGCTCAAAGGAATTATACAACTACAGAAAAAGAATTTTTAGCTATCGTTTATACTTTAGATTAGTTTCGTCCTTATTTGGTTGGTACTAAGACTTTAGTTTAAACGGACCATGTAGCCCTTAGGTACCTTCTCGTGAAGAAGGATGCTAAGCAGAGATTGATCCGATAAATTCTTCTCCTGCAAGAGTTCACAGAATCACTATCATCGTCATTTGTTAGTCTAGATAAGTGGTCAGCAACTACATTTTCGACCCCTCTTTTGTCTTTAATTTCTAAGGTGCCATACCGGACTCTTTTCTTGATGAACATCTCCATGCTATTTTTTCTACACCATGGTATGCTGACATTGTGAATTATTTAGCTTTTGATATTATTCCTGATGTTTGGTCAAGAAATGAACGTAAGAAGTTCTTGGCCAGAGTTAAGCTATACTACTGGGATGAGCCCTACCTTTTTAAGAATTGTACGGATCAGATTATTCGTCGTTGTATTCCCCAGTAGGAATACAATGAGGTCCTATCGTTCTGCCATGACAAAGAGTGTGGTGGCCAGTTTAGTGGTATGAAAACAGCTGCTAAAATTCTTCAATGTAGGTTTTATTGGCCTACCCTTTTTAAAGATGCCCAAGTGCATTGCAAGACGTGTGTTTGTTGCCAACAACTGGGGCGAATCACAAAACGTAATATGATGCCTCTAAATCCCATCATGGTCATAGAAATTTTTGATGTATGGGGCATTGATTTCATGGGTCCTTTTCCAATTTCCCATGGTTTCATTTATATTCTAGTTGCCATGGACTACGTGTCTAAATAGATAGAGGCCATGGCTTGCCGTAGCAATGACCATAAGATAGTTGTGTTTTTTGTTAAGGAATACATTTTCTATCGGTTTGGCATTCCTAAAGCCATCATTAGTGATGGAGGAACACATTTTTGCAATAGAGTTGTTGCATCCCTAGTTAAAAAGTACAGAGTTACCTATAAAGTGGCAACTCCTTATCATCCACAAACTAGTGGCCAGGTAGAAGTCTCTAATAGGAAAATAAAAAAAAAAATAGAAACAACTGTAAATCCTGATAGGAAAGATTGGTTTAAGCGTCTAACTGATGCCTTATGGGTGTATATGACTACTTTTAAAACTCCTATAGGTATGTCTACCTTCAGACTTGTATTTGGGAAACCTTGTCATTTGCCCATTGAATTGGAGCATCGTGCTATGTAGGCTATAAAATGCCTTAACTTCAATTTTGATGAGGCGGGTGTCAAGCGCAAGTTGCAATTAAATGAGCTTGAAGAAATCCGTAGCAATTCTAATGATCTCGTAAAGGATTATAAAGTTAACATGAAACATGTTCATGATAAGCAAATCTTGCTCAAAAAATTTGTGGTTCGTCAAAAGGTCTTGCTTTACAACTCCCGTCTGCATATTTTCCTAGGGAAATTAAAAACCTGTTGGTCTGGTCCTTTTCTGGTTACTGAAGTCACCCCTTACGGGGCAATCACCTTGGTAAATCCCAAGGATAACAGTAATTTTCAAGTCAATGGCCAATGGTTAAAACATTTTCACGAGTTAATGTCCCCTGATGTGGAGGAAGTCCTTTTACAAGACCCTGTCTATGAGGACTGACCTTTGTTGTTTGGTGTACTTTCTTTCACTTCCATATATTAGTGAGTGCACCATTCAAGTAACCGGGCCCTCCTATTGGAGCGTGTGGCTGTAAGTACTGGATCTTAAGTCCACGTTTAACGTAATTCACGTTTTCCACTCTTGCTTGTTTCTCGGTTTTTTAGCGATGTTTATCTATGGAGTGAATTATGTCTTTATTGCTTATTGTTTTCCTTTATATTAAATCTTATTTGTAAAAGAAAAAAATATTAAAACCATAAAAATAGTAATCTAGGAAGTCTCGAGAATCTGACTTTAAAAGACCCACGTTTAAAACAAATTTTCTAAACTCTGTTCTATAAAATTTGTTTGGGGGTGGGGTGTTGGTCTTTCTGTCCTTGATTGCTCAACTTTTCATTTTTGTTGTTTATGTTGTTTAATTATATTTTGATTCGGGTTGACATTATCTATGAATTTAGCTTTCATTTGTTCGCATAACTTACGTCATTCATGCACTTCGAGGCATTTTCTACCTTTTTATATGTCAACCACGGTTAGAATAGAGTGTTTTATGGATCATTGGATTGGAAATTCTCTCCTGATCGTTTTCATATCTCATTTGCAAAAATCGGACCGATAACGAGTCGAGAATTTCAATTTCAATTTTGCACGCATAGGGACAAAATGGGTATTTCCAAAATTGTTTGGGCTTGGGCCCAAGTCCACAGTAAAACCCAAGAGCACATCGCGTTCTTCTTCCTCATGTCTCCAGGTCTCCATTAACGAACCAAGAACTAAAAAAAAAAAAAAAAGAAAAGAAACTCCCACTCTGATTTTTACCACCACCGATTTTAACCACCTTAAATCAACCCACTCACACCAAATTTTTCCCCATCCAGTTCACTTCTCTCTCCAACAGTTCATCCAAAAAAAAATAAAAAAATAAAAAATTGCCCAAATCAAATGACCACTCAAACCAAAGTTTGATTTATTGTTTCAACACCTCTCCTCCACCTTACCCTAACCCATTTTCGAAATCAAAAACAAAAAAATGGCCTAAAAGCGCAAAATCCTCCTAGAAATTTTTTCAAATCGGACCATTTCGCACCGTTTTACAATGACGAGATGAAACATAGGGATTGGTAAAAGTTGTGGTATACGGAGAATGATTTTTACCATGAGGATTTGGTTTGGAATTTTTACAAGAAGCGGGAAATCGAGGGTAGGAAGATTTTTGTGAAGGTGAATTGAATGGTGCGAAAAAAGAAGTGGGTGCTTGGACGTTGACTAATGTTCTGGCCATTGAGCCAAACCGCCACCTTGTAGCCACGGTGCAGGAATCCCAGTATGGGAGTTGAGGCATTGATGAGAGACTGTTTTGAGGGACGATATAATGCGAAATCTCATCAAGGCCCGACAAATGCGTCTCGAACCAGCCACCGGGGCTCAGTAGCTCGATGAGTTGGTAAGAATATCATTGGGAAAGAGAAGTTCAGTGACATCAGTCTGAACTGTTTGCACATACTCTGGGTATTACAACAAAAGAGGTATGATTTTTGTATAATCGACTTCTTGTTAATGATGATTAGAGGAGTTGGAGCAAGTACCGCACCCTTCCCTGTTCTGATTACTAAGATCATGATGTCTTTTGGTGAGAAACCAAAAACTGAGCAGATTATGTTGAAGTTGCATGCAAATGCAATTGCTTATACGGAATGTATTCAAAAGGTGTGGAGATTGCCTGGAGATAGGGTTGTGGAAAATGTTAATTCGGATGAGGAGGAGGAGGACACGACATGTTTTGATGCCAATGAAAATGTTTCCAATCATTATGAAAATGTTAAATTGCAGAAGACTGTGGAGACAAATGCCCAGCGCGAGGATGAGCATTGGGTAGAGATGAAGACATTTATGGAGGCACAATGCACGTTCCAAGTGGAATTTCAATAGCGCATGCCACCCCATGAGGGTTCTTCTTCAGATGAGTCTGTGAGGCATGAGGGTCGTCGTAGAAGGACGAATGACTCTGGCCCATCTTCATCTCATGGCCATTCATCGTCTCATAACGAGTAGTGTAGTTGTTTTGCATTTAGGAAATTTCCCAGTTTTTCATAGAATTTTATTTCGAGTTGTTTACTTTATTAATTAGATTTAGATTATGTAATCGTTTTCGAATATTTGATCATTAATTGAATTTTTAATTTAATTTGGTTTTTGTCCAAGCATGCGATGAATTTTCCATGATCCCACCTTCCCGAATTGTTTGGGGGTGGTATTATTATTTTTTGCATTGTTTTTATCTTATCCACCGTTTTAGAAGTTAAATCTTGCAAATCGTGGAAATATGAGTTGTTCAAAATGTTGCCAATATTGGTGTGGCTAAGATCATATATTGTTGTGATGATGGAATTTCAATGAATAGAATTAGGAAGTTGCTATTTTGAATTCAACCAAAAAGCTATTGGTTCGTATTTGGAATATACACCTAACTTGTTTCCGTTTTGGTTTTTAGTATATTCTGTTTCCGGCAATTGCCTAAATAATTTTGGCAACTTGTGGACGTTGGTTTTAGAAACTAAAACCCTATAAATACTTTATTCACTCTTCACTGACAAACCACACCTCTCACCTTTCACTCTCATTTTTTCTCTTAGTTTTCCACTACAGAGCACTCAAGGTATACGGAGCACACCCCGCGTCCATAACAGGCCAATTCTGAGCGTACCCTACGCTGAAGTGTCTGGAACTTGAGTTAGGCAAGAGTGTGCCATGCGCCCTTCATAGGCAAAATCTGAGCGCACCCTGCGTTGAAGTGCCTGGACCTCGAGCAAGACTAGAGCACACCCCGCGCCTTGCCCTCCGCAGCCACTTAAATTTCTGATTTTTTTGAGTTTTTCCAGGGTTGTTCACAGCACTTCTAGACTGTATTGGTGATGATGACACCGCCTCATATCATACCGGAGCAGTCTTTTGAAGATTTGTTCTGAAGTAACACCAATGGAGGATGGTTCCATGATAGAATCGTGCAGTCAAAATGGACACATCTACTAGAAGCAAAAGACCCTCACTTCTATGTAGACAAGGATGATGACGCCTAAATGCTGGATAGGAGGTAAGTTTTATTTTTGTTCGTGTCTACTTATGTCCTAAGCAATTTACCTTCTTGTTACCCCATAATGGGTGGAACTCATATAGAGTTGCGTCTGTTTTTATTTATCTATATTAGTATGTTTTAACTTTGTTTTGCAAATGTTCCAAAATTTCACGCGTTTCCATGGTATTTTTCTACCCTTTTTATTTCAATACTTTGAGGACAATGCATGTTTTTTGTTTGGGGGTGGCAGAAAAACACATGTAATTTAAGGCATTCGTTAGGATATAGATATGTACAATATGCACTTGTTTTCTAGTAAAAAAATCAAAAATTCAAAAATATAAATAAAAAGTTATGTTATACACTTAGGAATATTGGTATTGTTTTCTTTCTCTATGCTCTTAATAATCTAAAAGTTTCACGTTAGCTTTTGCATTAGAATAATTTTTAGAAACTTAGATTAATATGTAGGTAATAATCTTTGCATCTTTCTATAAATATATTGCATAAGCATCTATGTTGTATTGGCAGTAAGTTTCTGAAATCTAGGCTAGTATACTTATTCTACAAATCCTGTGAGAATATAGCCTAAAGCCTTATATGAGTGAAATATTTGAGAAATGATACAAGGGAGAAGTAAATTCCGAATAGAGAAATCACACGTTCATTTGCTTGATCATTATACCATATCCTAAGCGAGAATTTAGGCCTTCTTTGGATCGATATATCCAGAAATTCAAACCTATATGAAATTATTTTCCGCTAGTCGCCCCTCTGAGCATTCCTTTAGTCTTTCATAAACCACAAATCCTTTACCCTTTTAGAAAACAAAATAAAAATAAAAATCAGCCTACCCATTCTTTAAATGAGTCTGAGAATAGAGATGAAGAATAGAAAAGAGAAAGACCTTCGAAATCAAGAATTTGTTAGTTGTTTCAAATAAGAAAAGAAAGTTTCCATCCAAAGAAAAGAAAAAAATAATAATAAAATAAAATAAAAATAAAGAGTTAGAACTCCAAAAACATAATCAAAGGAGTCAAAAGCCAAAGGAAAAGAAAAATGGCTAAGGATGGTAACAAAGGGTAGAAGCAAATTAAGAACAAGGTTTTCTCTAGTTACATAATATGAAGACTCTATTATCTCATATTGGTTCTTTTTGAATATCCATTTCTTTCATTCTTAAACCATCACCTAATCCCCACAACACCTAATAAAGACCTCTAGCTCAATTAAGAATAGGCTAGTGTGATAGTAAGTGGCAGATGTGTTTGATCGACTTCGGCTTCCTTGTGTGTCATTGAGATTCTAAGGTAAAGTGTGCCTACTGTACACTGGAGTAGCAAAACTTGAGCGGAAAAATCAGAGTGTTTTTGTCTTGACATTTATGTGAGAACCTACTTAAGAACGCTATTCCAAAATTTCATAAATGGACCTGTTACTATATTTTATAGCATTGCTCATTGTATATATGTTTATTCGTAGATGATTGATTATTATGTATATATTAGATTAGGTTTCGACTTGATTATTTTGTATTCATTGCTAGTGAGATGGATATATATTGAGAACAAATAAGGAAACTATAGTTTTATTTCTTAGTCGTTGTAGTATAGATGAAGTTTGTGAGTACCTTCACTAGAAAACTCTCACGAGGCTATAACTCGTCCACTAGGGAATTTCTAGTAGTTTAAGGCATTGTTGCATATGGTCAATGCTAAGAAGTTCTATAAATAAAGGCCAAGATTCAAGGAGAAAAAGCCTTTTTAAAGCCTGGTCAAAGCTGAAAAGTCAAAGTCAACGCGGGCAGAAATAGTGCATAAAAGTCAGCAGAATTTTCGAAGGTCGTATCTTTGGACTCAGACCTCGAAATTGGGCCTACCTTATGTCAAAATGACCGGATTGGAAAGAACGTTCTAATGGTCCAAGCTTTGACCCAATTAGAAGAGCAGAAGTGGACGAAAAGGTTGTTGAAGTCATTTTCAACTGAAAACCCCTTTGTGGACTGAAGTAATGAGGTTTTGGGCTCGATTTTCCGGCCTAAAACATGGCTCCTTAGCCCATGCACGAAAGTGTGGATCTACCCTCTTCTATATAAAGAGACTAAGCCTTACCTCTTAAGTTACTTAGAGATAATTCATAGAATTAGTTTTTTTACATTCCAGAAATTAGTTTTTAGATAAAGGAATGAGTTTGTAGAATCAGTTTTTAGTTTTATAAATAAGAATTACTTTTACATTCCAAAAGTTAGTTTTAATCTAGTGAATTATCAATAAATTAGTTTTAGAATAGTAGATTTAGTTTTGAGAATCAATTACTTAGTTTATATTTCAAGTTTTAGTTTCGAATTCAATACTTAGTTAGTTTTAGTCTTAATTCATAGATTTAGTTTGTCTTAAATTGATAATTAGTTATTCATAATCTTAGTTTTAATTCAATATTAATTCAATTCGAATCATTAGACTATTGTTTAATTAGATTTATAAGTTTAATTACTTATTCAATAATGACTTGTTCTTGTTGTTCTTGTTTTAGAAATGATAGTTTAATGACTCAAGGCTAAAACCTCCATTAGACGGGTTTAAGAAAACCTTGATGATGACTTAATTTTTGTTAGCATAGATAGAGTTGTAATGTTCTATTCTACTCTAGAAAGTAATTAGTTTACTATGAGAATGGGTTTGATTGCTTCACATGCTAGTTGTTAGTTGGTAGGGATTAGAAATACCCAACCTTTACATTAAAACATAAAGATTATGATTACAACATATTCTATGCTAGTTTATTAAGTCGAATTAAGGTGGAATCAAATTCCCTTAATTCCTCCTCATATTGTCAATTTAGTATTTACGTAGTTTGATTTATATCATCTTGATTGTTGATTCACCATCATAGTTAAAGTCAATCCATTACTCTCATGACTTTGTTAGCTTACACGAACTAGGAAACCTTACATCTAAACGAGCTAGGAGTGGAACGAATTCTCTACTCTAAACATATTGCATTGATAACGAGAGTAGAGAACTTTGATACATTGAGCAACAAAATAGTTTTAGTTTAACTTACATTTGAGTTTCATCACTTATTCGTAGGTAAAACTATCGTTTTCCCTTTTATCAGCGAGCTTTGTGCCTTGGGTGTGGATTATTCTTCTCATGCTTGACTTTGTAGATCCACTTATTCTTCAGAACTTTTCTTCCTTTCGGTTTCTCAACTAACTCATAAGTGTGATTCTTATGCAAAGAATCCTTCTCATCATGCATGACGTTCAACCATTTCTCTTTGTCTATACCTTCAAGAGCCTCTTGATAGTACATAGGTTCTTCACCATCAGATAGTAAAACATACGTATGTGGTGGATACCTGGTTGAAGCTTGTCTCTCTCTGTCGGACCTCCTTGCCCCATTTTCTTGTGCCTCAGAGGATGCAATTTTGCTTGCTCAAGTGGTGGTTCATGCAGTTCATCTGCATCTTCTATATCAATTGGTTATATCAGATCATGAGCAATAGGATCATTATCATGAGCTTCAAACCCATGGTTCTCTGTATTCTCAATGCCTTCTGCATGTTCCACAGTAAGAAATTCTGGTTCTGAATTAACAAGATCATTAGTGAAAGCTTGTAGCTTCTCACCCTCCTCAAAGTCTGCTATGGTTTGGTCTTCCAAGAACACAACATCTCTACTTCAGATTACCTTCTTGTTAATCGGATCATAGAGTTTGTAGCCAAACTTCTCATCCCCATAACCCAGAAAAATACACTACTTGGTTTTGTGATCAAGCTTGGATCTCGCATCCTTGGGAATATGAACAAATGCCCTGCACCCAAATATCCTAAAGTATCTATAATTAACATCTCTGCCTAGCCATACTCTCTCTGGATAATCACTATTCAGAGGCTTCGACAGCGATAGGTTGATCACATGTACGGCTGTGCGCATTGCTTCTATCCAGTAACTTCTAGGTAATTTAGAGTGAGACAACATACATCTCATCCTCTCTACAATGGTACGATTCATCCTCTCGGCTATACCATTTTGTTGCGGTGTCTTGGAAAAGGTCTACTCATGACGAATCCCATGACTCTTGCAATACTCTTCAGAGGACCCTATGTACTCACCCCCATTATATGAGGGAATACACTTCAAAGACTTCATGTCTCTCTTTCCACCATGCTATGGAAAATCTTGAACACGCCAAGTACTTCATCCTTGGTCTTCAGACTATAAGCCCATATCTTTCTTGATGCATCATCAATGAAAGTTAAGAAGTACAAAGCTCCCCCATGGGACTTTACTTTCATAGGACCACATAAGTCAGTGTGAACTAGCTCAAGGACATTGTCCTTATTGTGAGACGGGAATATTTGGAAAGACACCCTGTGTTGCTTTCCTACCAAACAGTGAGTACATCTATTTAAATGCTTACTTTTGATGTCTGGCAATGTCTTTTGCTTGGCAAGAACTTCCATGCCTTTTTCACCCATATGACATAGTCTCTTATGCTATAGCTCGGAGGAAGCTTCTTCTTCTGCTGTATTTATTTTTGCTTTACACAAACTAGCTTGTGTCTTGTAAGAGAGCAAGTTTTCTTCCCTTTGGCTGCTACAATAGAACCTCTGCTCAGTTTCTATACCCCGTTACCAACTGAGTTTAGAAAGCTATCATCATCTAACTTTCCAAAGGAGATTAGGCTTAGCCAAATGTCATGGACATGTCTTACATCCTTGAGTGTCAAGGTGTAGCCGACATTGGTTTCTACATGAACATCACCAATGCCTACAATCTTTGAGACTTCATTGTTGCCCATCTTCACCTCACCAAAATCACCCTATTTGTAGGTACTGAAGAAGCTTTCGTGGGGTGTGACGTGGTATGATGCTCCTGTATCTATCACCCACTCTGTATCCTAGCATGAGGTACTAAGACAGCACACACCACATTCTGACACAATTCCCACTAAACCATCGTCATCTAGTGCGGTAGTATTTCTGCCTGTGTTTTCGTTCCTCTTTACCATGTCTTCATGTACACAATTATTCTTCTCATACACAATAGTAACATTGTCTCTCTGCCTTAAGAGTTCTGGCTTCACCCCTAGATTTGCTTCTGTCATCACCTCGAGAATGAGATGGTTTTCTGCTTTTACCTCTCCCCCGCTTCTCTGTGACAAGTATCTCTGAGTGAGAGGAGCTGCTTCTTGAACCCCTTCTTGTATTCTCATTCAACAATGCCCCGGTAGCCATCTCCATGGAAATAACTCCATCCTTAGCAGCTCTGTTAAGAGAAACTGCTAACGTCTCCTAATTGTCGGGTAGAGAGTTTAATAGGAACAAAGCCTTAACTTCGTCGCCCATATCAATCTTCATCAAATGCAACTGATTGATGGTATTATGTACTTTATTAAGATGCTCAGACATTGAAGAACCTTCTTTGTACTTCGTGTTGGCGAACTTCTTAATGAGCATCACTTTGTTTCCGACCGACTTCCTATCATAGAGGTCTTCGAGTTTCTTCCGCAAGCCAAAATCAGTAGTCTCTTGGGATACATGGTGGAAGACACTGTTGGCAATCTACTATTTAATGTACCATATTGCTTTTCTATCAAGCTTGCTCCACTCAGTCGCATCAATCGTTTCTGATTTTTCTCCTCCATTTTCAATAGGTTGTGCGAAGTCCTTGCAATAGAGCAAATCTTCCATCTTGGCCTTCCAAATAGTGTAGTTCGCTCTATTCAGACTAGTCATGTGAGTGTTCACTGAATGGTCCATCTCTACAAGTTATTTAAACTCAAATCTTCTCTCAGGAATTTTGTCAAACACTTTCCGAGCAAAATTTGGATAACACCCTAGGTTAATCTAACTTGGCTCTGATACCACTTGTTGGGGAAATAACGATACCAATTAATCCCCACTATACAGATAACTTGTACTTTAACCAACTACAACTCCATACTTATTCTAAATATCCACTACAACCAACCTTGCATGCCCAACTCTCTAAACAACTATCAACAACAAATAATAATGCAAAGAACAATTAAAGGATACCACAATACAAAGATTTACTGTGGTTCGGCCAATGAGGCCTACTTCCACAAGAGCTAATCCTTTTATAACGTGGGAAAGAAGATTACAATTACTCCTCTCAAGTCTCTCCACCTTACTAGAACACTCCTCTCTCTTTACAGGCTTTTCTCTTTGCAAATTTTTTCTCTCAATCTTGATTTGCTCTCAAAATTGGGTTTCTTTATTTGACTTAGGTTTTCCAAAACCTTATTTTTGTTTTTATACTAAAAACAAATTTCGCGGTTATTGTAGCACAAACTTGCGAAAATAAACATGGGCGTGGGCGCGCTCTCAATAAGGCCAATTTTGAGCGCGCGCGCCTTCAAGCGCCTGCTTCATTTTCTAGTGACAAGGGCGGGTGCACCTTGGGTTTAGACCAATCCGAGCGCTCGCGCACTCAGACCTCTGTACGCGAACAACACTTCTTTCTCATCCTCATGTGAGGGATAACTCCAGCACCACTTTCATTGTAATTTTTCAATTCAAAAATTAATATAATATGTGTTTCTCTTACTCATTCTCATCCTAATAAGCTCTTACAACGAACCTGCCTCCAAATCCATCTACATCAGCTCATGCTCATTCTCAATTCTAAGAAACTCTGACGTTATCAAAGCCTAACACTTGGCAACATCTAATTAAACCTAATCGTAAGAAACTACTGAAGTAACGAAACTACCTTACTGAATAAAAGTGATTATAGAATTGAGAATTGATTTGGTTGGCTTCGTTGAGAAGACTAAGAAGAAAAGATTTATTTATAGATAATTTACATGTATTACAAGGAAGTGAATTTAAAATTTGAATATACAACTATACAAGGATATATCCTACAATCAAGGAACCTAAAATCAAGTAACAGGGAGTGACTCTAAGGGACAGATCAGGGGGGGGGGGGGGGAAAGTAACTCTCCCATAACTATTTTTTTTAATAACTCACAAGGATCGGGTAGATAAAATATCAAGTATACCCTTGATGTGAAATTAAAAATGGCTCGAGTAGATGAAATGTCAAGTATACCCCTGATGCGAAATAATAAACAGCTAACCCGGCCCAACTGAAATGGCCCGGTGTATATAGTATGAACAATGGGGTATATACCTCAACATGAGCTATAAACAATTACTGTTCTATTAACAATCATTGTTCATATCTCAACATAATGTATGATACGTAAGAACACTTATTGGAGTATGAACAATGATTGTTCATACCTATTTGAGGTATGAACAATGTACCTGCACATGAGCTATGAACAATCATTGTTCATACCTATTTGGGGCATACCTCAACATAATGTATGATCAGTAAGAACGCTTATTAGAGTATGTCCAATATTGTTTATACCTCAACACGAGCTATGCATAATTATTGTTCATACATCAACATATTGTATGAGGTACGTCCACCTATTAGGTTATAAACAATCACTGTTTATACATCAACATAAGGTATAAACACTCATTGTTCATAACAAAATGACAGAAATGATAAAATCAAAAAATATTTATTTCAAATCCAGACTATTTGTCTTTATGGGTTATTTTCACCTGAAAATTGGTTCTCTGGGTTATTTTCACCTGAAAATTGTCCTTGTGAGTGATTTGCACCCGAAAATGGGCCTTGGGATCAATTTCTTGAATCAAGTAAATCCTACGCAATAGTCTCTCCATACAACTATTACATATGTGGAGATAAAATCTATCCTAACTAAGAATCTATAGGTATAGAACCTCTTGATATGTGGGATTGAAGACTTTATATGGT
Source organism: Coptis chinensis (assembly GCF_015680905.1). Lineage (NCBI taxonomy): Eukaryota > Viridiplantae > Streptophyta > Magnoliopsida > Ranunculales > Ranunculaceae > Coptis > Coptis chinensis. The sequence goes on from NC_141459.1 coordinate 38,581,177, forward strand.
ATGTTGCATATATAGATATGCACATACAATTCTCTCTGGACTCCCCTTCAAGTTGGAGTAGGTGTTGAGAGATCAATGATACCCAACTTGTTATATAGGTGTTGACAGACCTCGACTCCAAGTGATTTGGTAAATATGTCGGCAACTTGGTCACGAGATCGAATGTAGCAAGGTTCTACCAAGCCAGAAGTGATTTTCTCATGAACAAAGTGACAATCAAGTTTGATATGTTTCGTTTGTTCATGAAATATATGATTTTCTGCTATATGAATAACAACTTTGCTATTGTAGTGAACTGAAATTGGTTGCTGGTGATCTATGCCAAGATAAGTGAGGAGATATTTCAGCCAATGTAATTCACATGATAGCATAGCGAGGGCGCATTATTCAGCTTCAGCTAAAAACCAAGATATTATGGGTTGCTTCTTGGTTTTCCAAGAGATTGACTAGAACCCAACATTGTGAAATAATCGGTGGTGGAGCGACGAGCAGTTGGGCAAACCATCCAATCGAAATCGGTATATCCACTAAGGTGGGGTGAATTTAGGGGTGCAGATGGATAGCCGAATATCCGAATCCGATTCGCATTCGTATTCGAAAAATAGGATATTATCCGAAATTTTCGGATATCGGATTCGGATTCGGATAAATTTTCACATCCGAACAGATTTCGGATACAGATACGGATGCTGGTACTATCCGTCGGATAATATCCGAATCCGATTTAATTAATATAAATATATTATTATATTAAAAATATAAAATATAAATTCAAATTTAATTTAGTTTAGGGTTTTCTATTTTTCTCAAACAGTCAAACCTAATCTCAATTCTCAATGCCGCAAGTCCCGCAACCCGCAACCCACAACCACCACCAGGCACCACCGCTCCTCTTCTTCTTCCTCCAAAGCACCACCACTCTTCAACACGCAAAGGTATGTCAAATACTCAAATACTCAAATTCTCAAATCGACAATATCGTCAAAAGTGGTAGATTCTTTCACATCTCAGATTTGTCACTTTTAAACTTTCTTGCTTTTGTCAGTTTAAACTTTTAAACCTTTGTCAGTTTAAACTTTTAAACTTTCACATCTCAGATTTGTCACAGTATAGAAAATGGAAAAAAAATGATGTTACTAATCGAGATTTACGAAAGTTCACTCTGTTCAACAAGTAATAACTAGCACATGGGCGACTGCAAGTGATATGCATTTCTCAGTAAATGACAGAGCATGAACACAATAACTAACATAGCTACTACAAGTAATAACGAGATTTGTAAATCAAGATTTGTAGATTTCCTTCAATGAAATTACTAAGAACAATACATGAACACATATAACTAACAGAGCTACTACAAGTAATAACGAGATTTGTAGAAACTATAGCTATGAACCTTGTTCTGAAAATATGGGAACTGTTCCTTTAAAACCTGTTATCCTCTCTACTGAAATGAAGTTTATGAAGTTTGACAAGTTGTTCTCTCTCTCAGTATCATTTTTTTTGAAGAATTTTTTGAATTTTTGAATTTTGAAGAATCTAGAAGTGTTGTCTGTTAGTCTGTCTTTAATATTGACTCTATTTATTGTATTATCTAGGTGGAAATGGCTACCCCAACCCCAAGCAGTGCTGCATCAGCTCCTTCACCTAGTGGTAGTGTGAGCCATACGCCTATCAACGAGCCTACGCCTATTAATGCCGATACTGCTGCCGCTAGTATATCGTCGGATGAAGAAACAAACTCTCACTGAAAGTCTTTGATCCATTGAAAGGTAAACGTTCAAAAGTGTGGCTAGAGTTTGAAATTAAAAAATTAGGAGATGGAACCTCTAAAGCTTATTGTAAACATTGCAAAAAGAGTTTTGATCCTAGTAGTAAGTTGGGTACTACGCATTTGAGAAATCATTTGAAAGCTTGCAAGATAAAGAAACGTTCTACTTCGGGTCAAAAGCTTTTGTGTAATTCATTTAGCGCAAATGAAGCTCCAAAATTAGCAAGCTGGAAATATGACCCACGCATAAGTAGACTTGACTTTGCACGCATGGTTGCTAAGCATGATTACCCTTTTCTTATGGCTGAGCATGAATACTTTAGAGTTTTCATAAATGGTATTTGTCCTATGTTCAAATGGGTCTCAAGAACCACTGTTCGAGAGGATGTCATGCAACTTTACAATGAGTCAAGAACTGAGTTACAAGATTTTTTTGATAAGTTGCCATCAAAAGTTAGTTTTACAACCGATATGTGGACCCCCCGACTATCAAAATATTGGTTATTGTTGTGTTACTTGTCATTATATTGATGATGAGTGGGTGTTCGCGAAAAAAATCATTGCTTATCTTACTGTTCCTACCACATAGTGGTGTTGTTCTTAGTGAGGTTATCAAGGCTCAAGCGTTGGCATGGAATGTTGATAGAAAGTTATTTGCTATAACCGTTGATAATGCTTCTAACAATAATACTATGGTAGTGGAGCTCAAGGATTGGCTTAAGAGGAAAGGGGTTTTATGTCTTGATGGTAGTTTGTTTCATATAAGATGTAGTGCCCATATTTTAAATCTTATTGTGCAAGATGGATTGAATGTGATTGCTCCTTTTATTGTTAAGATTCGAGAGAGTGCTAGGTATGGCAAGAATTCTCAGAGTAGGCATGAAAAGTTTTTGAATGCATTAGCTCAGACAAGGTTAACTGGGAAAGGGGTTTCTATGGATGTTCCTACAAGATGGAACTCTACTTATGACATGCTCTGTAGTGCCATCCGAGTGCGTAGAGCCTTTGAGCATTTGGCAGAGTTAGCTTCCGACTATAAACATTTACCTTCTCCTGAAGAGTGGGAAATGGGAACTAAAATTTGTGAGTGTTTGAAAGTTTTCAATGATGCTACACTTCATTTCTCCGGCGTCCAATACCCAACTGCAAATTTGCATTTTAAATATGTTTGTGATATTCATCATGATATTCTTGAGTGGTTAGACTTTGATTTTTATTATATCCGTGATATGGCAAAGGCTATGAAAGAAAAGTTTGATAAATATTGGAGTGAATGTAATTTATTGATGAGTTTTTGTGTTATACTTGATCCTTGTTATAAGATGGAGTTTATTGAGTATGCCTTTACTATGATTTATGGTAAGGAGTCTACACAAGAAGAAGATGTGAAAAATTCTTTGAATGAGTTGTACACCACGTATGCAATGTCCGATTCTTCTATGGTTGATGTCGGATCATCTTCTAGTTTGTTGAATTCATTTTCTAGTGACCAAGGGAGTTCTAAGATGGATGAAGGTTTCTAAAATTTCACGAAACAACGTTCGGAAAGTTCAAAAGTTTCGAAAACGGAGTTCGAGAAGTATCTAGAAGAAGATTTATTTCCATTTGATGCTAATGGGAAAGGTTGTGACATATTGGTTTGGTGGAAAAACAATGGTCCGAAGTTTCCTATATTAGCAAGGATGGCACGTGACCTTCTAGCAGTTCCTGTGTCGAGTGTTGCTTCAGAATCTGCATTTAGTTCCGGTGGTAGAATAATTACCGAGTCTTGTTCATCATTGGGTGTTGATTCTGTGAAGGCGTTGATATGTTTGAAGGATTGGTTGCCTAAACTTAATGGTAACTTCCTTCTCTTGAACTTTATTTAAGAATATATATATATTCAAGAATTACATCATGTCTAACTTTCTTTATATCTTAATTCATTTATGCATTAGTACCGATTGTTGGCTTGGATGCTTGACTTGTGATAGAACAACTTTTAGTCTCGATACTATGAAACAAGGTAAGAATAAGACTAGTAAGGTTAATTTATATCTTGTCTACTTTTTTAAGTAATTACTAATTAGTGATACATATGTTTCTTTAAGTTTTCGTGAAGTATTTAATTATTTATTTTCAAATATAATCTCTAAATGAGTTGGTTGTGATTTTACGTCTATGCAGGTGTTAATGTGTTAATTGATTGGAACTGTTTTGGATACGAAAAGTGTTGTATGGGCAGGGGCCAGATTTCTATGTTTATGTAATAGAGATGATCTCTAGTTTGTAATATATTTCTATGTTTGTAATAGGTTATGAGGGTATTTTCTTAAGTTAGAAGTATTTTCTTAATTAAGAGGTTGAACTGTTGAAGTTTGTTTAACAGGTTAATGAAGCATGAACTGATGAACTGCTATGTTAATGTTAATTTAGTGTTTAACAGGTTGATTTTGATGAAATATGAATAAGGTACTGCCGCAGCTTTTAACAGGTTAATTTAGAACATGATTTGGACTGTACCAGGTGAAAAGGTCCATGAAATCACGAAAGCCCATCACGAAATCATGAAAGCCCATGTTTAGTGATCGGATCGGATATTATCCGATATCCGATTCGGATATCGGATATCGGATTCGGACATTATTTTACACATCCGGTCGGATTCGGATTCGGATTCGGATGTAGGCATATCCGAATCCGAAACTATCCGTCTGCAGCCCTAGGTGAATTGGATGCTGATAAGAGTATGCCTTTGCTAACAGAACCCTTGAGATAACGAAGAATGTGATTGGTAGCATCAAGGTAAGTGGTATGAGGTGTTTGCAAGAATTGACGACATACTGAATGTCTGGTCGTGCTATAGTGAGATAGAGAAGTCGCCCGATTAAGCAACAATAAGATGTTGGATCAGTAAGCTAGAGGTTCTCCATCTATAGGACGTAACTGGAGTTGTTGTTCCATTGGAAAACAAGTTACTCGTGCTCCAGTCATTCCAACATCTTGTAAGATAATCGTGTATATTTTCGTTGGGTAGAAAAATTCCACGTTTTGAGTGAGAAACGTCAATGCCTATAAAATATTGTAATTCACCAAGATCCTTTATGGAGAATATATGTTTTTTCTAGGAATGATTTGAGATTGGAAATCGCATGATTATTATTTCCAGTGATGATTATGTTGTCAACATAAATAATGCAATAACAAAAAAAGATATGTTTCCCTTAATGCATGTGAAAAAAGTATAGTCTAGATCAGAATGGACTTAGTGAATCCCTTTCTAATGAGTGTTGAGGAGAATTTAGAGAGCCATTGTCGAGAAGCCTGTTTAAGACCATGTAAGGATTTATTTAGTTTGCAAACGCAGGTCTCTCCCTTACTATAGAATCTGAGAGGTAATTTCATGTACACTTCTTCATTAAGATCTCCTTGAAGAAATGCTTTGTTAACATCTTGTTGATGAAGATACCAACCTTTGATGGCTTCAATAGAGAAAAGAAGATGAGTTGTCACTAACTTTGCAACAGGTGCAAACGTGTCATGATAGTTGATACCCTGAATTTGGGTATATCCTTTAGCAATTAGTTGTGCTTTGAATCTTTCAATGGAACCGTCAGAGCAGTATTTGATTTAAAAGTCCATTTACAGCATATTGCTTGTTTTTCGGCTGGTAAAATGCACAAAGACCAAGTATTATTGTCTTCTAAAGCTTTGATTTCTGCAGCCATGGCATCACACCATTATGAAAATTTAATTGCTTGTGTAAAAGAGGTTGGTTCCTCTTTAGTTAAAATGTTTGTGAGAAACACCCGATGGTGTTGCTTAAAATGAGAAAGAGAGAAATAATTTGCAATTAGAAAATTAGTTGAACATGATGTAGATGATCTGAACAAACATAATCTTGTAACTTAACCGGAGGGAGTCGAACTCGTGGAGGAAGGGTAGCATCAGTCGTGGGAGATGTTGGTTCATGTGTAGGAGCTTGAGAGTTTGAGGAAAATGATTCGGGATTAAAAGAACCGAGTGGAGTATTTTGTTGAGGTAACTCAGGTGTTATAGAATTGAGTGGAGAAGAACTTTGTGATAATAGAAAATCATATGATGCGTCATTAGTTATTGGTTTGGCATACACTGGTGAATCCACTAGTTTAGTGGAGTTTAAGGAAGATGACTCGGGATCGGATTAAAAGAACTGAGTGGAGTATTTTGTTGAGGTAACTTCAGTGTTATAGAATTGAGTGGAGAAGGACTTTGTAATAGAAAATCATATGATACGTCATTAGTTATTGGTTTGGCATACACTGGTGAATTCACTAGTTTAGTGGAGATGTCCTGATAAGGGAAGTTGTCATATCGTAGATGCGATAACCATTTTCGCCATATGGGTAGCCTATTGGTTTAGCATGGGCATTGAATTTATTTTTGATGTTCATATTCTTGGTGAAACATAAGCATCCAAAAACTCGTAAAGATGTGTAAAGGGGGGGGACCAAACAAAATTTGGTGTGGAGATTTGTGGCCTAGGATGGGAATAGGCATTTTATTTATTAAATATGTTGTTGTTAATATGCATTCCCCCCAAAATTTGGTGTGGGGATTTGTGGCCTAGGTTGGGAATAGATATTTTATTTATTAAATATGTTATTGTTAATATGCATTTTATTTATTTATTAAGTAGAGGAGATTCTGGAGTTTAAAGAGGTGCCTGCTCATAAATAGGTACCCTAGTGGTCACGAGATTCCGGATAAGGGTTTCTGCATGGTGAAGTTTACGTATTAGTGGTGGTAGTGGTTGTGATAGGTTGAAGTTCATCTTAAATCTTAAGATGGGAAAAAATGGTTGATGGCTAAAAACAAGAACTTCTTCAACTTTTCTTATTCATTGATTTAACTCTAAAGGTATTGAAAAACAAGTTGTCTATGATGAAGATGAAAACATTGAAGTTGATTGAATGGATTGAAAATATGAAATAAAAAAGGGGAGGAAAATAGATGACTTTTTTAACAAGTCACACTCATTTGATGTCTTCAAATGAATGTAATTTTTTTTATTTAGATTTAAATGACAAAGAAAGTTTAGAAACAAGTTTGATTGAAATGACAAGATTGAAAACAAGTATTGAATGCAATTAAGAACTTGAAAATAAAAGAAAGCAATAAGATTGAATAAAAGAAAATAATAAGACAAGAAAATAAATTGCAATAATATAAATCTATCTAAGAAAGCATGATAAAATGATCTCAATTCTTGGTTTGTCAAGCCAATAATTTGATAATGTTTTCTCTCTACACTTTTTGCTTTTATACTCCTACATTTACAATTACAGATTTGCCCTATCCCTCTAGATTTATGATAAGAGCCCAAAATTGTAGTTTTAACCACCTTAATATCATTACATTTAGACCAATTATGTGTATAATAAATATGAGTTAGTACTATTTACGTGCGTTTATGTATTTCAGGCATTGGAGTCGAATATGTGAAGAAATATGTCACTTTTGCGAGATAAAGGAGCAAATGTTGGTTGCTAAGAAGTTCTATGATTAAAGGCCAAGATTCAAGGAGAAAAAGACTTTTTAAATCCCGGTCAAAGCTCAAAAGTCAAAGTCAAAGTCAATGCGGGCATAAATAGAGCAGAAAAGTCAATAAAATCTCTACAGGCTGTATCTTTAGACTCAGACCTTGTAATTGGACCTATTATATGTCAAAACGACCGGCTTGGAAAGAGCTTTCTAACGGTGCATGCTTTTACCCAATCAAAGGAGTAGAAGTGAATGAAAAGGCTGTTGCAGTAATATCTAGCAGAGAAACCCTTTTTGGACATTTGTAATTAGGTTTTGGGCTTGATTTAAATGCCCAAAACATGGCTCCAAAGCCCATGCATGAAATTGTAAACCTAGCCCTCTCTTATATAAAGAGGACTAAGGCATAACTCTCATATACTTAGATTTAGATCAATATAATTAATTAGATATAGATAGTTAGAACTTAGACTTAGTTATTAGTTTAAACTTAAGTTAATTATTGTTTTTCATTATTCAATTATATCAATAAATCCAAGTGTGTTCTTCATTATGTTTTCTTCTTATTTATATAATAATGATAGTCTAATGACTTCTAGCTAAACCTCCATTAGAGGGGTTTGATGAAGCTTGATGAAGACTTGATGTGTTAATTAGGATTATTGATTTTTAAGAGTTTCACTCTAGAAGGATAGTTGATTCGCCATGAGAATGGGTTGGACCTCCTCACATGCTAATTATTAGTTGGCAGAGATTGCCATGACTAATTAGGGATCAAACACTTAATCTTATTTGATTAGGATTGCAATAATCTACACTAGCATATTAGGAGTTGATAAGAGCCCAAAACTGTAGTTTTAACCCCTTAACAATTGTACTTTTAGACCAATTATGTGAATAATAAGTAAGAGTTAATACTGATTACGTGTTTTTATGCATTTCAGGCTTCAAAGTCAATTATGTGCAGAAATGTGCCACTTCGATGAGATAAAGGAGCAATGGTTGGTTGCTAAGGAGTTCTGTGATTAAAGGCCAAGATTCAAGAAGACAAAGCCTTTTTAAAGTCCTGTCAAAGCTGAAAAGTCAAAGTCAACACGGGCAGAAACAGCACACAAAGTCAACAGAACTTCCGAAGGGGGTATCTTTGGACTCAGACCTCGGAAGTGGGTCTATCTTATGTCAAAACGACCGGCTCTGAAAGAGCTTTCCAATGGTCTAAGCCTTGGCTTAATCAGAGGAGCAGAAGTGGATGAAAAGTTTGTCGAATCCAACTGCAGCTGAAGAGGCCTTTTTGGATTGAAAGTATTGGTTCTCTGGCCCAAAACATGGATCCAAGCCCATGCACGATTTTTGGATCTGAACATATAAAAACCAAAGCTTAGCTCTTTGTTAATGGTAGCTAGTTAGACCTAAAACTATAGATAATTCTAGATCTAGTTTTTATTAAATAAAATTAAGTTTAGTTTAAATTCAATTCTTGTTTTAGATTAAACTCTTAGAATCATTGTTCTTCATTATTTGATAAATAAAATAGTTAGTTTGTCAATTTCGATTTTTGTCATTTATAATTGTTTAGATCTAAATTCCTTTATTACTTGTTATTCATTTCCTAGTTATTACCTGAGATTTCAATCATTGTTTAGATAAATTGCATAAGAATAGAATTTTTATATGATATCTAGTTTTAAATCAATGGGAAATGATAGTAGTATGAATCAAGGCTAAACCTCCATTAGAGGGGTTGAAAAAGCTTTGATGACGCTTGATCTTTGTTAAACTTAGAAATCGTCGTGATAATTTTTTCACTCTAGAAACGATTAATTCACCATGAGAATGGGTTTAATCGCTCACATGCTAGTTATGAATTGGTAGAAATGCCATGTATAATTAAGGATTATAATTACTATTTTGATATGCGAAGCATTCAATTTGGATCATGACGAGTCTTTGTTAGTAGGATTAAGTCGAGTTAAGGTAGATTCAATTCCCTTTAATTCTTTATCTAGATTCAAACCCTTAGCATTCTCTCATTTCGTTATTCGTAACTTGTTAATTGAATTCACCTCGTAGTATAGAATTCCCCTCGTAAACCTCTCATTAGACTTAAGACCGATTAATTTGACTAGAAAACATTCCATGCTAGAGAACTAGGAGTGGAACGAATTTGTTACTCCACTCTATTTCGATAGAATTGAGAGTAGAAAACTTGATAAATTAAGCTCGTATTTAAGTTTTAGTTTACTTACGTTTTGAGTTTCATCGTTCATTTCGTAGGTAAACTATCATTTTTATGTTTATCAAATGGCGCCGCTGCCATCTTAGTTACCTTTAACATTGTTTTCATAGTATAATTAGTCATTTTTAAGTCTCATTAAACCCACCCACCCTTGTTTGATTCATACTGTGGTTGTCCGTTTCAGCATTGAAAAGTTCCGCGAAAAATTACACTGAGCGCGACTTGCGTCCAAACGGAGCGCACCTATGCCCAAACGCCTGGAACCTTGAGCGCGACCCGCCCTAAAACACTGTAACTTGAAGTTACACGGAGCGCACCTGCGCCCAAAGTGAGCACACCCACGCCCTAAGCTGAATTTTGCCTGATTTCCACAGGTTTGTTTTGAACTTTGAGTTTTTAAGTTTTTAAGTTTTTCAGTGTTCTAACTTGTTATATACACTGAACACGCGTAAACAAGACGCTATTCATAAGCGAAGCAAGGATGCAATCAGGTATTCCTTTCTTCCATACCTCGCATCTCCAGTTAGAGGTTTATACTAATATATCAAGATTGTTTGGAGGGTTGTCGTGTTTAGACTTAGACTTGCATGAGATTAAGGTCTGGTCGGAGAAAAACACCGAACGTAATTAACCGTCAATGTCAACAAACAAATCTATCGAGTATACCAATCACTACACCTCTAGCTACTATCCCACCCACCACAACTGACATAATGGCTGAAGAAATAGAGACTCCTCTCTCCGACTTTTACAAAGCCTTGAGCGATAGCCCTAAATCTTGCATCGTTCTAGCAGACCCAGTGGGGGATTTTCAAATTCCCCCAAATATATTTAATTTGTTACCCGTTTTCCATGGTTTAGACCATGAAAAACCTTACCAACACATGCGTAGGATTGAACAAGTCCTTACAACATTCCATCATCTTACGGTTGGTGCAGAACAAATTAAACTGAGGGTATTTCCCTTCACCTTAGCCGATAAGGCAGTGTCTTGGTTAACTGCCCAAACGCCTAACTCTGTGGACTCGTGGGCTAAACTTGTTCAAATTGTTTATGGAACATTTTTACCCACCCCTAAAGACGGATGAGATGCTTTCTAAGATTCATTTTTTTCGACAGAATCCTCATGAATCATTTTCTGAGGCTTGGAATCGTTTCACCGATCTGCTTATAGAGTGTCCACACCATAACCTAGCAAAAGACACGTTAGTTCGTCCTTTTTTCAAAGGACTTCTACACCACCATAAAGAAGTCCTTGACATAATGAATGGGGGTAGTTTCATTAGTAAAGGGGCCTCGGAGGCTTGCAAATTTTTAGAAAATCAAACTAAACGCAATAATAATTGGGGGGGTAGTGATGATATCCCCCGCTCTGCTAGTTCTTCTTCAACAGTTAAGGCCGCCGGTATGTTTGAGATGAAACCCGATCCAGAACTTAAAAATTTAATCGAATCTCTAACTAAAAAGGTTGAGGCTATTTCTGTTCAACAAAAGCCTATCCCCATCATGAATGTAAACTCCAACCCATGTAATTTCTGTTTGAGTCCTGAGCACCCTGACTCCTATTGTCCTCTCGCCTATGAACAACAACAATTAGAGCAAGATAATGTTTGCTCCATTAATAGCTATCATATTCCTAATGCCCCATGGAGACAACATCCCAACTTTAGTTGGCAAAACAATCAACAAGTTACACCTCCAGGGTTTAATAACCAAAATGTTAGGCAAGCAAACAACTATAACCAAGCTCCACCTAGACAAGGACAAGGTCAGGGGAATTATAATAATTATAACAACCAAGCGCAACCACGAAAAGGTCTAGCACAAGGTCAGCGTAATTATAATAGTTATAATACCAATAGAGGTATCGTTCCGATTAACAATAGTAACTTTCACAACCCACCCATAAATAATCAACGTGAGATAGTTCCAGTGGCACCACCTGTGACTACTACACCTACACAACCAGATCGTATCGACGCCTTTATACAGGTTACCAAACAACTTTTCCAAACAATGACTCAATCAAACCAACAGATCTTACAATCCATAAATCAGGGCATACAACAATTAGCCCAAGAGAAAGCCCAACCAAAAGGCGTGTTTCCAGGACAAGCGATACCAAACCCTAAAACAAAGAAACCACGACCTTTGAGGTAAACGGTAATACTAGTACGGAAACTACAATCGTAGGTGACCTAAATGCCATCACCACTCTCCGTTCTGGAAGAATGTTTGATAACAAAGTAACTATGCCTATAGTTACCCCATCAGTACTCCTTACACCGCATATCGAACTAGATACCGAAATAGAAACTGAAGAGCCTACCACTGTAGAGGTACCAGTTAAACAACAAACTAAGAAACAGAAAGCCAAGGTTACACATCAAGTCGAGCCATACGCTAAATATAGAGCGAAACCATCGTTCCCTCATAAATTAGCCATGCTAACCAGGGATACAAACTTTGAGGAGATTAGGAACGTTTTCAAGAATCTAACGATTAACCTTCCTTTTCTCGAAGCTATTAAAAAGCTACCTAACCACGCTAAGTTTCTTAAAGAGTTGTGCACTACTAGGCGTAAGACCAACATACCTAAAGACGCCTTTCTAACTGAACAGTTCCCAACTTTATCCGAAAATAATAGAATTGTTAAGTACAAGGACATTGGTCGTCCTACTGTAAAATGCACCTTAGGAGAATCCCACACGACGACCGCTTTATTAGACTTGGGGGCGAGTGTTAACTTACTCCTATTTTATTTGTATAAACAAATCGGTCTACAAGAAATGCAACCTACAAAAATGACGTTGCAGTTAGCAGACAGGTCTATAAAGTATCCTAAGGGTGTAGTGGAAAACGTGCTTGTTAAGGTTCAGGATTTCTCCTATCTTGCAGATTTTGTTATCCTCGATACAGAAGTCGCTAACGACTCTGTACTGATCATCTTAGGGCGCCCCTTCTTGGCAACTGCCAATGTGCTTATAAATTGCCGCGATGGTAAGATGTCCTTATCTTTTGGCCATCTTTCTGTTGAGGTAAATGTTTTTAAAATGATGAAACAGTTACCAGAATCGTCTATAGATGGGGAGGTTCGCATGATCGAGAGCTTTGCTCAAGATTATTTTAACAACACTTTTCCCGAAAATAATATGTACAAATTCCTTTCTTTTGGAACTTCAGATTTTGTAAATGACTCCTACTTAGAGGAAGTCAACACCATCCTTGAGTTCACACCAATTGTAAACCCGCTGGTTGCTCCATATACTGAGTATGAAGACTTGCTACCTAAGCAAGTATTCATTATGCAAAATGGGGACCCTGATGAAACATCTATTGACATTCCTTCCACCCCAGTGCTTAAACCTCTTCCCCCAGAGTTAAAATATATTCAACTTGATCCGGATGGTAGTCATTCGGTAATTATATCTTCTCAGTTAACTAAGGGTGAAGAGACACGGTTAATCCGGGTGATTAGGGAACATCGGTCTGCGATTGGTTGGTCCCTAGCCGACATTAAGGGAATTGACCCTAATGTTTACACTCATCGCATCCATTTGGAGGATAACGCAAAGACTTCTCGCAAACCTCAGCGCTGTTGGAACCCTACCATGAAAGAGGTGTTAGGGAAGAATTCTTACGATTACTCGATGCGGGTATCATATACCCAATCTCTGATAGCGAATGGGTAAGCCCCATTCATGTAGTTCCTAAGAAATCGGGAGTTACCATGGTAGGTAACGGAAAGGGTGACTATGTTGTCACACAAGGTCCTATGAAATGGAGAATCTGTATTGATTATAGACGTTTAAATGCTATGACACGAAAGGATCACTTTCCTTTACCTTTTATAGATCAGATGCTCGAACGCCTAGCTGGTCATGTTTTTTTTGTTTTCTGGATGGCTACTCAAGCTATTTTCAGATTATTATTGATATTGATGACTAAGAAAAGACTACCTTCACATGTCCCTTTGGAACGTATGCCTATAAACGAATGCCTTTTGGCCTTTGTAATGCTCCCCGTACCTTCCAAATGATTGTATGCTTCATATATTTAGTGACATGGTAGAGCGCTTTATGGAAGTTTTCATGGATGATTTTTCTATCTATGGAGACTCCTTCACAGACTGCTTGTCTAACCTATCTAAGGTTTTGACACGGTGTGAAGAAAAGAGCCTCGTTTTAAACTGGGAAAAGTGTCATTTCATGGTGAAAAAGGGCATAGTACTAGGTCACATTGTATCTAGTGATGGCATCGAAGTAGATAAGGCCAAACTAGATAAGATAGCGACTCTACCTAAACCACGGACTGTCTGTGATATTAGAGCCTTTCTAGGCCATGCAGGTTTTTATAGGCGTTTTATTAAAGATTTCTCAAAAATAGCTAGGCCTTTAACTAATCTGCTTTTAAAGGATGCAATCTTTGATTTTAATTTTAACCGTAAGCGTGCTTTTGAAACTTTAAAAGCCTAACCTCTGCACCAATTATACAGCCTCCCGATTGGTCTAAACCTTTCGAACTCATGTGTGATGCTAGTGATTATGCAGTTGGTGCTGTCTTGGGACAAAAACTAGATAATAAGTCCATCGCTATTTATTATGCTAGTAAAACCTTAAACGATGCTCAACGGAATTATTCAACTACCAAAAAGAATTCTTAGGCTGTCATTTATGCTTTAGATAAGTTTTGTCCTTATTTGGTTGGTTCTAAAACTTTAGTTTACACGGACCATGCAGCCCTTAAGTACCTTCTTGCAAAGAAGGATGCTAAGCAGAGATTAATCCGATAGATCCTTCTCCTGCAAGAGTTCACATTAGAAATAAAGCACAAAAGAGGGGTCGAAAACGTAGTTGCCGACCACTTATCTAGACTTACAAACGAAGATAATAGTGATTCTGAGTCCATACCGGACTCCTTTCCTGATGAGCATCTGTATGCTATTTTTTCAGCACCATGGTATGCTGACATTGTAAATTATTTAGCGGCTGATGTTATGCCTTATAATTGGTTAAGAAATGAACGTAAGAAGTTCTTGGCCGAGTTAAGTTATACTACCGGATGAGCCCTACCTTTTTAAGTATTGTGAGGATCAGATTATTTGTCGTTGCATTCCCCAGTGGGAATATAATGAAGTTCTATCGTTCTGCCATGACAAAGAGTGTGGTGGCCATTTTAGTGGAATGAAAACAACCGCTAAAGTTCTTCAATGTGGATTTTATTGGCCTACCCTTTTTAAGGATGCCCAAGCGCATTGCAAGACGTGTATTCGTTGCCAACAACTTGGGCAAATCACGAAGCGTAATATGATGCAATTAAATCTAATCTTGATAGTAAAAAATTTTGACGTTTGGGGTATTGATTTCATGGGTCCCTTCCCTATTTCCCACGGTTATATTTATATTCTAGTTACTGTGGACTACGTGTCTAAATGGATAAAGGCCATGGCTTGCCGTAGCAATGACCATAAGACAGTTGTATTTTTTATTAAGGAGTATATTTTCTGTCGGTTTGGCTTTCCTAAAGCCATCATTAGTGATGGTGGAACACATTTTTGCAACAGAGTTGTTGCATCCCTAGTGAAAAAGTATGGAGTTACACACAAAGTAGCAACTCCTTATCATCCACAAACTAGCGGACAAGTAGAAGTTTCTAATAGGAAAATCAAAAAGATTTTAGAAACAACTGTAAATCCTGATAGGAAAGACTGGTCGAAGTGTCTATCGGATGCCTTATGGGCATATAGGACGGCTTTCAAAACTCCTATAGGTATGTCTCCATTTAGACTTGTATTTGGGAAACCATGTCATTTGCCCGTTGAATTAGAGCACCGTGCTCTGTGGGCTATAAAAAGCCTTAACTTCAATATTGATGAAGTGGGTGTCAAACGCAAGTTGCAATTGAATGAGCTTGAAGAAATCCGTAGCGATTCTTACGATCTCGCGAAGGATTATAAAGCTAACATGAAACGTGTTCATGATAAGCAAATCTTGCGCAAAGAGTTTGTGGTCGGTCAAAAGGTCTTGCTTTACAACTCCCGTATACATATTTTCCCAGGGAAACTAAAAACCCGTTGGTCTGGTCCTTTTCTGGTTACTGAAGTCACCCCTTACGGGGTAATCACCTTGGTAAATCCTAAGGACAACAGTACCTTTCAAGTTAATGGTCAATGGTTAAAACATTTTCACGAACTTCTGTCCCCTGATGTAGAGGAAGTCCTTTTATAGGACCCTGTCTATGAGGATTGACCTTTGTCATTTGGTGTACTTCCTTTCACTTCCATATAGTGGTAAGTGCACCATTCAGGTAACCGGGCCCTCCCTATGGAGTGTGTGGCTGTAAGTACCGGATCCTAAGTCCACATTTCACATAATTCACGTTTTCCACTTTTGCATGTTATCTCAGTTTTTGAGATAACAACGAAACCATTTTAAAACTACTCAAAATAAATATTTTGTAATTGCATATCTTCGATAAGGAAATTATAGCAGAAACACCTACGAAAAAAACTAAAAAACAACCTATTCTACTTCAAAAATCACACCCATTAACAAAAATCTTATTGTTCTAATAATTTGGTTTGGTGAATATTAACTTGTTGATAGTTTGGTGATGGAAAATCCTATTTAAAGTTGAGATAGAAAATTAATGCTATTTAAAGTTCTAATAATAGTTTGTTGTGTTTTGGAAATGGCATCCTCTTTAGATATTTTATAATACTCAAGCGTAACTATCAACAAACACTTTGTCAGAACCTTCAGGGAGTATTAAAAATTAAAAATTGTCACATGTTAAAGATCAGCCATACCAATTCTTTAAGTGAAACCAGACTATTGACCGGGTTTAAGCTCTCACATGAGCACCAGTTGTAACACACTAACACTTAAAAGTTGAAGCCTACTTTAAACTTTTAGTTTCTTTTTCTTGTTGTCTGTACAATATTATTTAATAAATGGAGAGGAGAAATAGTAAAGATAGTATATGGATGGAATCGATATCCTAACTTCCAGACTAGGTCGGCCACTCTTGGCCAGTCTTCATTACCTCTTAAGGTGTTAAGGTGAGCAGTACATAGCAAAATAACTCAACAAAGTTACATTACAAAAGAATCCCAGTTGGAATCTACATGGAAGCAAAATTATTAAATTTCACAAAAAGGGGTTGGAGAGTGAATTTGACTTTGATTACCGATAGTTTGGCGATGAAGATGATCAAAGGCAATGAAGACCAAGAGTTCAATGCCTACTCAAACGTCTTTTGAGTTGCCAAGAAGTCTGAAACAACAAAAAAAGGAACACCCTTTACTCAATTTCCATCCAAAAAAAAAAAGAACCAACCTTTAATAAAACAAAAACTTAAAAAATAAAACTTTAAACATTACCTTTGATGAGAGAGAGAGGTGATTGTGACGAGCTGTTAGAAAGGTGGTGGTGGTGCTGGTGGACGAATTGTTAGAGAAGCCGATAAGAGAGAAGGTGAGAGAGGCGGTGGAAGAGGTTTGTTTAGAGTAATTTCTCGTTATTACTTTTTTCCTTTTCTGATTTTTCTGGGAGGGAAATTTTGGAGCTCCGCGCCCAAACTTTTGGACCAATTTTCCAGCTATCTCGTCGAATTATTACCGTGGGTTAAAATCCACGCCTATCACATACTATCAAGATTTGATCCGACGATCCAAACCGTGGGAATACCAACAGCTATGACTGTGGAGAAAGGTAGCCAAATAGTGTCACGTCATTCTACAACTATTATAAGTATACCAACAGCTACCAACTGTAGGAAATGATTGTACAGCTTGGAGCCGTGGCAAATGTTCCGGGTCATCCGTGGCTAAAGGCCCATTTTCTTGTGGTGATCACAAATGTGTGATTTATTATCCAAATCTCGTTTCGTGGAGTGTGATTGCATTGACCATGTGCAACAAGGCCTTAAACCACTAGGAATTCCCTAATGGACGAGCTTAAGCCTCGTGAGATTTTTCCAGAAAAGGTACTCACAAACTTCCTCTATCTAGTACAAAGGGTCTTGTCTCCTTATTTATTCTCAGAAGTTTATACATCTCATTAGCAGGGAATAAAGACAAGCTCCTTTGAACTTAGGATAACATATGTACAGTAATTAAATCATTTAAAAATAAATGTGCAAACATGAACAATGAAATGCAAAAGCAGTGTTGTTTTCAAAACTTTTAGAGAGCGTCCTTAAGGCGGGTTCTCACAGGGATGTGTTAAAATACAAACTCTCTAATTGATTCACTCAAGTTTCATTCTCTCAAATATAGAGGGCATTTACATTCCTCACATACACAAATGATGTCCAAAGAAAACCGAGATCGATTGATCATAATTGCCACTTACTATCACATCATCCTATTTCTACTAAAGCTAGAGGTCTTTTATTATGAATTACAGGGCTACGGTGAGTTTAGAAAGAAAATGGAAGGTAAAACAAAATTTGATAAGTCGAGAAATTGGGTCTTCAAGATACTTGTAACTAGAGAAGAACTTTGTTTTATTCTTTGCTTCCGAATTGTGATTCATTCTTTAGCCCTTTGGCTTTGTGACTCCATATGATTTTGATGTTTGGGAGTTCTAACTTTGATTTTGTTTCTTTTGATATCAACTCCTTTTGATTTTTAACTTTTGGGAGATTCGATTTTTGACTCCTTTGATTTTTTTTTGGAGTTTTGGTTTTTAAGGAGTCTTTCTTTTCTTTTCTTTCTTTTTGAAGCACTAACTGATCTATTTTTGTACAAGGTCCTCTCTTCTCTTTTTATTGTTCATCCAATTCTTAACTCGTCAGCTGGGTAAGTTTTTTATTGTATGTTAGAATGGGTAATTGATGGTGAAGAATAAAAAGGCTTTTAGAAGTTTTTGAAGGCTCAAAAAGGGGTAACTAGAGGAAAATATATCTTTTTGGGTTTTTAACATTTATTTGGCTATATCGAACCAAAAAGGGACTAAATTCTCTCATAGGATATGGTGTGGTAATCAAGGAAGTGGACGTGTGGCCTTTCTATCTGGACATCCTTTGTGTTATCACTCAATAATAATTCAAATGAGGCTTTTGGCTAGATTCTTATAGGATATAGAACTTAATTGTTCCAACCTTGGTCTCAGAAACTCACTGCTATACACAATCAAATGTTTATGTATGTCATTCATGAAAAGATGTATAAACTATTGTACATATATTAGTCTAAGTTCGAAGAACGAATCTTTACTATATTGCTATAATGAGACTTTTAGACTATTTATTCATCATAGAAAAAGGAAACAAGACTTTTAGTACTAAACATAAAAATATTTTTGGTTTTTTCGAAAGAAAAACTTTTTGAGAAAGAAAGAAATATACTAATATACCTAATATAAGAAATGCCTAGTTTTTGCAAAATATTATTATACCACCCCCAAACAGAAATATATTTTGTCCTCAAAATATGAAGAGATAAGGAAAGAGATTACCATAGAAACATGAGCGAAAATGGCAGTATGCCTATATTCTATTCTTCGTGATGAAAATATACCACCCCCAAACAAGTTTGGAGCTTGGGTTGTTGGATATAAAACAAGAAATGCATGGGTTATCTAAATAGTAAGTTACATAATTATTCTACTATGATTTTTTATTTTTTTTGGTTTTTGTATTTTTGAAAACATATGTTGCTTTTTGCTTTTCCTTTATCCTTTTGTTTTTGCTTTTTCTATATCTTCTTGAGCAAGCTAGGTTTTTGAGCAAGTTGATAAACGTAAAATGTAGTTTTACCTACGAATAAGTTACAAAAACTCAACGCAAGTAAAACTAATACTGGACTTTACGTGTGATTATTAAAGTTTTATACTCTCGAATGTTATCGCAATAGAGTTGGAGTAGAAGATTTATTCCACTCCTAGTTCTTTGGAATTTATGTTTACTAAAATTATCTGTCTATCCAAAGTTAATGAGAGTATGGAGGAAATTTATACTACGATGCAAATTATGCTAACAAGATACGATAATTTAACAAATAATACTAAGGTTTGAATCTAGATAAAGAATTAGGAGAATTTGATTCCACCTTGAATCTGACTTAATAAACTAGTATAGATTGTTGTAATCCAATTTTTACGTTCTTACGATAAGAATTAGTCGTTCTAATCCCTAATCAATCATGGCAATCTCTACCAAATAATTACTAGCATGTGAGGAAGTTCAACCTATTCTCACGGCGAATCAACTACCTTCTAGAGTGGAATAGACTCTTACAACTACTTCTACACTACACAATCAAGTTTTCATCAAGGCTTCCTCAAACCCCTCGTTTAGCCTTGATTCATAAAACTATCATTTCTATATGAATTTAAGCAAGACATGATATAAAGATTCTAAATTTGTTTATTTGAATTCAAATGGAAATCTAATTATGCAAGAGTTAATTGAAACTAGTAATTACAAATAACTAAATCTATGAATTGAAACTAAATAATTAATGGAAAATGAAACTAGATTATGAAGAACTAACTAACTTTATTGATCTAATGAAGAAATAACAATTGATTCAATAACTAAATTAAAACAAGGTAAATAAAACTAATTAATTGAATCTAAAAACTAGATCTAAAAATATTCTCTAATGGCTACCCACAAACTAGAATCCTCAAGAGTTAAGTCTTGTGTGTTAAAATGGAGGAGACCAGATCCACATTTTCGTGCATGGGCTGAGGAGCTATGTTTTGGGTTGGAAAATCAAGCCCAAAGCCCAATTTCTTCAGTTCACAGACCCCTTTCCAGCTGGATTTGACTTCAGCAGACTTTTGGTCCACTTCTGCTCCTCTAATTGGGTCAAGGCTTGGACCATTGGAAATTACTTTCTGAGCCGGTCGTTTTGACAAAAGGTAGGCCCAAATTTGAGGTATGAGTCCAAAAATATGGCCTTCGGAAGTTCTGCTGACTTTTGTGCGCTGTTTCTACCAGCGTTGACTTTGACTTTTTAGCTTTGAACGGACTTTTTAAAGGCTTTTTCTCCTTGAATCTTGGCCTTTAATCACATAACTTCTTAGAAACCAAACCTTGCTCCTTTATCTCGCAAAAATGACACATTTCTGCACATAATCGACTCCAATGCCTGAAATACATAAAAGCACGTAATCAGCATTAACTCTTATTTATTACTCGCATAATTGGTCTGAAAGTATTATTGTTAGGGGGTTAGAACAATAGTTTTGGGCTCTTATCAAACCACCCCCAAACAGCATTTTGTTTGTCCTCAAGCAAATATGAGAAATTAGAATAAGTGACCAAAAATGGAAATCTAACTACTCTCGTTTTGCCAAGTGTGATTGCATTGACCTTATGCAACAAGGCCTTAAACCACTAGGAATTCCCTAGTAGACGAGTTATAGCCTCGTGAGAGTTTTCCAGTGAAGTTACTCAAAAACTTCATCTATACTACAACGACTATGAAATAAAACTATTGTTTCCTTCTTTATGTCTCAACTATCTATACATCTCACTTAGCAATGAATACATAATAATCAAGTCGAAACCTAAGCTAATATATGCATAATAAGCAATCATCTATGAATAAACATATATATAATGAGTAATACTATGAAATGCACTAGCAGGTCCATTTATGAAAACTCAGAATAGCGTCCTTAAGTAGGTCCTCACATAAATGTCAAGACAAAAACCACTCTGATTTTTCCGCTCAAGTTTTGCTACTCCAGTGCACAGTGGGCACACTTTACCTTACAATCTCGATGACACACAAGGAAGCCAGAGTCGATCAAACACATCTACCACTTACTATCATACTAACCTATTCCTAATTGAGCTAGAGGTCTTTATTAGGTGTTGTGGGGATTAGGAGATGGTATAAGAAGGAAGGAAATGGATATTCAAAAAGGACAAGTCTGAGATAATAGGGTCTTCATATTACGTAACTAGAGAAACCCTTGTTCTTTTGCATCTACACTTTGTTTCCATCCTTAGCCTTTTTATTATGGCTTTTTGACTCCTTTTATTCTATTTTTGGAGTCTCTATTTTGTTTCTATTTTTATTTTTATTTTATTTTCCTTGGATGAAAACTTCTTTTCTTTTTCTTTTCTGAAGCAACTAACTAATTTTTGTTTACACAGGTTTTTCCTTTCTCTTTTCTTCACTCATCCTATTCTCAGACTCATTCTATAATGGGTAGGTTGATTTTTTCTTTATTTTTATTTTGTTTTGTAAAAGGGTAAAGGATTTGTAGTTTATGAATGACTAAAGAATGGCTCAAAGGGGCGACTAGTAGAAAATAATTTATAGGGTTGAATTTCTGGCTATATCGATCCAAAGAGGGCCTAAATTCTCGCTTAGGATATGGTATAATGATCAAGCAAGTGGACGTGTGATTTCTCTATCTGGATTTTACTTCTCCCTTGTGTCATTTCTCAAACGTTTCTCTCATATAAGGCTTTAGGCTATATTCTCATAGGATTTGTAGAATAAGTACTCTAGCCTAGATTTCAGAAACTTAATCCCAAACAATCATAGATACTCATGCAATATATTTATAGAAAGATGCAAAGATTATTATCTACATATTAACCAAAGTTTCTAAAAACTATTCTAATGCAACGCTATGTGAGATTTCTAGATTATCAAGGGCATAGAGAAAGAAAACAATACCAATATTCCTAAGTATATAGCATAAACTTTTTTTTTTATATTTTTGAAATTTTTGAATTTTTACTAGAAAATAAGTACATACTATACATATCTATCTCCTAACAGATGCCTTAATTACACGTGTTTCTATGCCCCCACAAGAAAACAAGAAGCATGCTTTGTCCTCAAAGTATATAAATAAAAAGGGTAGAGAAATACCATGGAAACGCGTGAAATTCTAGAACATCTGCAAAATAAGGTTAAAACATACTAATATAGAAAAAGAAAAATAGACGCAACTCTATATGAGTTCCACCCGTTATGGGGTTAACAAGAATTAAATTGCTTGGGACATAAGCAGACACTAACTGAAATAAAAAGTTACCTTAACTCCCGTTTAATCGTCATCCTCATCCTCTTCAAAGAGATGAGGTTCTTTCGCGTCCTGCCATGCCATGATAACTTGCCAAGCACATCGCCATATGTCATCAACTCGTGCTAACCTGTCGAGTGTTACTATGTCTAATAGGGTGTAAGGGGCAACCAAATGAGGTTGCACTTGCCAACCCGGCCAAGTCATAACTCGAAATGAACGAACCATCCAATTGGTGGGTTTCATGACTTCAACCCTTTTCCAATCCGTGAACTGGGTACAAACAACCGTGCATGATGCGGCAAACCAAAACATGCATAAGAAGATACTTATGCCTCATGCTTTGGGCTCTCTTAAGAAGATACTTATGCCTCAGCTAAAGCAAGGAAAACGTCACAGCGGTACTATTTGCAGAAGTAAACTGCCACTCCCCTAAGATATTCATCAGGATGAATAACATGGTGGTGCCTACATTCAGGGACAGGCTACCAAGGGCTATGTTATAATGCCCTTGGTCCATTATACGGAACACCCCTTTCCCATAATACTCATGGAAATATGTATAGTCATAGAGGTATGCATTATCGGTCATATATCCCCACATGTGCATATGATCAGGCAAGGGCAATCCCGAAACTAACGTTACCAAAGACTTACTGAATTCCATTACGAGTCATTAATTGTAAGGGAAATTTTTTGTTCTCCATCTTGGTTATAATAGAAAGTAATATTATTGTAAAAAAAATGCAGTAAGCTGAGGTGAATACGAGTCGTCACCACTTACCAGTAGATGCCTCCATCCTAACTGCAAGATCCTGTTGCAGAACCAACCTCCATAAGTCTTGCTTCCCAACAAGTCTTCGAAAGACTGCTCCGGTATGACTATAGGTTATGTCATCACAAAACTACTCTCTAGAACAACTACAAATGATCCTGGAACAACCCACAAAAAATTGGAATTTTTTGTGCCTACGGATGTCAGAGCGCAGGGGGCACTCAAACTATGTCTGGGTAGGGCGTAGGGTGCGCTCAGGCTATGATCGAGTTCCAGGCACTTAGGCGCAGGGCGCGCTCACTTTTAGCTAGGGACGGGCGCGGGGTGCGCTCTGGTCTAAATTGAGTGACAGGCACTTAGGCGCAGGGTGCACTCACTTTTTGCCTGGGATGGGCACGGGTCGCGCTCAGGTGAATTTCGAGTTACAAGTGGGCAAACCCAGGTGGCGCTCAACTGAGGCGCATGCACACTCCGTGCAGCTGAAGTGAAGAAGAAAAGAGGGAAACTTGGGAGTGATGAGTGAGAGATGAAAGTGAAATGTAGTGTGGATTGTGAGTGTAAAATGAAGAAAGTTTATATAGGTTTTGAGTTTCCAAAACGAATCGGCAAGTTGCCAAAAAGTTTTAAGGCAATTGCCGGAAACAAAATATTTCCAAAATCGAAAACGGAAACAACCCATATTCTTTATTCCAAAACAAACCTAATATCTTTTAGGTGGAATTTAGGATAGTAAATGCCTAACTCATTGAGATTTCATCCTACCACAATATCTACTCATAGCCATGCTAATATCGGCAATATTCCCAACAATCATCGCAAACTTACATAATAAATTTTGGATCATATAAAAACCATGCTAAAAGAAATAATACCAGCCCCAAACAATTCGGAAAGGTGGGATTAACACTAAAATCAACACATAATTTAAAAAGAACCAAATTATATTAAAATTCAAATTCAAATACAATTAACTATCGAATTCAAATCTAACTACTGAATTCAAACTTAACATCCAAATTAATAAAAACAATAAAAACACATCAATCAATAAACTCCCTAAACCACGCGCTACTGGTTGAAGATGGAGCATGAGATGAAGACGAGCCCGAGCCATCCGTCTTTCGCCGATGACACTCGTGCCTGACAGACGCCTCCTCAGAAGAAGAACCCGCCTGGGGTGGGAAGCGTTCAAGCATATCTTCTCAGAACTTGCGTTGTGCATCTATCTCTGCCTTCATCTGTTCCCAAAGGTCATCCTCGCTTTGGGAACGAGTCTCATAGTTACAATGTATGACAGTCTGGTGAGTCCGAAGGTTTTCACAAATTGTATTAAAAGAACGCATGCCACGATGAAGCACCGACATGCGTTCTGCATCAGAAATACACCTCTCCAAGGCATCAGCATCAAAACATGTCGTGTCCTCCTCATCCTCCAAGTCAGTCTCTTCCCCTACCCGATCTTGAGGCAACCTCCAAACCTTCTAAACATAGTCTGTATATGCTATGACATTCGTATGCAACTTAATCATAGTACGCTCAGTTTTCAGAGTTGCTCTCAAACTCATCATGATCTTCGTTACCAAAACAGGGAGAGGTGCAATACTCTTCCCAACTCCCCTAATCATATTAATAAAAAACTCGAGAATACAGAATTCATACTTCTGCTCCTGGAGTATCCGTAGAACATGAAGATAGTTCAGACTGATGTCACTGACCTTCTCCTTCCTTATGACATTCCTACCAATCCACTGAGCTACAGCCAGCTGGTTGGTTCGCAGAGACAACTAGCGAACATAATGCGAGCTCGGATTGTAGTTTCCCTCCAACACTGACGCGTTCATCAAAGGATCGATCCCACCAAATTGGGATTCCTGTAATGTGGCGTCGAGATGGCGTCTAGGCAGAATGCCTAAAATCTCAGCCAGCAACCTCGTAGATACTTCTCTCCTCGTCCCGGCCACCTTAACAAAAATTCTATTCCCATCCAACTCCCTCATCCTATAAAATTGTCGGACCAAATCTTTGTGATAAAAATCGTTCGTCGAATACCAGAAATGCCTTCAATCCCTCCTAATCATCTCGTCACTATAAAACGGTGCGAAGTGGTCGGCCGTAAAATCTTGTTCCGGAAAAATTCTCCATCTTTGCACCATTGAAGCTTTGAAATGATTTGAGGGTTTAAATGCAATGTGGGGGTGGGTGGAGTTAAAATCAAACTCACTTAAAGTTTGGGAGGTGGCGCGGTGGTTCGAGTTTTTTTTTTCAAAATTTCTACTGTTTTGGTGGTTGAAATTGATGGAGAAGGTGGTGGGGATGGTGTGGGGAAGGTTTGGGGTGGGTTTAAACTTTTGGCGTGGTTGTATTTAGGATTTTTTTTTTTTTTTTTTTATGTTAGGGTTTTGAGTTGTTAATGGCGGAATATGGAGTGAGGAAGAAGAAGAACGCGATGCGTTCTTGGTTCGTACTGTTGACTTGGGCCCAAGCCCAATCAAATTCGGAAATGCCCATTTTGTCCTCATGTGCGCAAAAATTAAAATTCGAATTCTCGACTCGTTACCGGTCCGATTTTTGCGAATGAGATATGAAAATGATCAGGAGAGAATTTCCAATCCAATTATCCATACCACATTCTAATCTAACCGCGGATGACATATAGAAAGGTGGTAAATACCTCGAAATGCATGAATGACGTAAGTTATGCGTACGAAAGAAAACTAAATTCAATGGTAATGTCAACTCGAATCAAATTATGATTAAACGACATAACTAATAAAAATGGAAAGTTTGAACAATCAAGGACAGAAAAACCAACACCCCACCCCCAAACAAATTTTTGGCAACGAAGTTTGAAAATTTGTTATAACGTGGGTCTTTTAAAGTCAGATTCCCAAGACTTCCTAGATTACTATTTAATATAAGAAAAACAAAAAACAATAAAGACATAATTCACACCATAGAGGGACATGACTAAAAAAACTGAGAAAACATGCAAGAGTGAATAACGTAAATTATGTTAAACGTGGACTTAGGATCCGATACTTACAGCCACACACTCCATAGGGAGGGCTCAGTTACCTGAATGGTGCACTTACCAATATATGGAAGTGAAAGGAAGTACACCAAACATCAAAATAAGTCTTTTATAGTCAGATACTCAAGACTATATTTAAAACATATGTATATAATAAACATGTAGTTTACTATATATCAACAACCGAAATAGTTGTGGATCGTTCCATAAATAATTACCATGGAATGCACCTCCAAACAAAATCAAGCACCAAGATTTTCTACGACGCAACTTACTGAAATAAAAACGAAGTCTGATAGATTTAGAACGTAACCGAGAATGCACCTTCATCTTCATCTTTGAACAAGAGGGTGTCCAAGTGAATGATCGGGAGAAAATGGATGCTTGTGGAAGATATGTTGGGTATGGATTAGTTTTAGAAGTAAGGAATGGAAGGAATGAGGATGTGGGTTTAGCACAAAACTCATTCATGGTGTAGGTAGGAACTGTCTTAATTCTGAAAATGAATGTGTCAAGTGCTTTTCCCTTGGGAGTTATTTCCATATTATGAGGATTTAGAAAATCATTAAGCACCGAAAAAGCAAGAGGGTCAAGCGCAAACTCAAGGTTCCTTTGAAAAGGTGGAGGGCGGGGAACATTGATGGAAGGTGAATGAGTAACAGGATGATATGAGGTTGGTAAATGGCGCTCACCTAATGCTCTCAATTCTAGATCATCACAATCTTTTAAATATGCAAGACATTCCTCAATAGGTGGGTTAGAAATATCACTGGGATAGAGTTTGAAAAATTCTTCTTCTGTCATGGCGTCGAAAGATGAATGGGTGTTGATAAGTGGGGACTCGCGAGGTGGCAAAGAAGAGTTGCAAAAGAGTTGAAGGAAATCTTCCTCAATTTCATCTACATCCAAGGAGTCCTTGTCGAAATTAGAACTTCTGAAGGAAATGAATTGGTGCATCTGATTTTCAGGAAATGTGTTGTTAAAATACTCTTGAGCTAAGCTCTCTATCATGCGAACTTCTCCATCGATATTCGTATCAGGAAACTGTTTCATCATTTTAAAAACATTGACCTCAACAGAAAGATGGCCAAAGGACAAGGACATTGAACCATCGTGGCAGTTTATAAGCGTGTTGGCGGTAGCCAAGAAGGGACACCCTAAAATGATCGAAACAGAGTCGTTAGCGACTTCTGTATCGAGGATAACGAAATCAGCAGGGTAGTAGAAATCCTGAACCTTAACAAGCACGTTTTCCACTACACCCTTAGGATACTTGATAGACCTATCAACTAATTGTAACGTCATTTTTGTAGGTTGCATCTCCTGTAGACCTATTTGTTTATATAAATAATAAGGGAGTAAGTTAATACTCGCCCCCAGGTCTAATAAAGCAGTGGTCGTGTGAGTATCCCATAAGATGCATTGTATAGTAGGACGACCAGGGTCCTTGTACTTAATGATTCCATTGTGTTCCGTTAAAGTTGGAAACTGTTCTGTTAAAAAGGCGTCTTCAGGAATCTTTGTCTTACGCCTAGTAGTGCACAACTCTTTGAGAAACTTAGCATGGTGAGGTAACTTTTTAATTACTTCAAGAAAAGATAAGTTTATCGTTAGATTGTTAAAAACTTCCCTAATCTCGTCAAAATTTGTATCTTTGTTTAACATAGCTAATCTCTGAGGAAACAGTGGTTTCTCTCTATATTTAGCATATAGATCAACAAGATGTTTAACCTTGGCTTTCTGTTTCTTAGGTTGTGGTTTAACTGGTACCTCTACAGGGGTATGATCTTCAGTTTCTAGTTCTGTATCTAGTAAAATATCAAGTGTAGGGACTACTGGTGGGGTAACTATAGGCATAATTACGTTGTTATCAACCACTATGCCTGAACGGAAAGTGGTGATGGAATTTAGCTCACCTACATTTTTATTGTCCTTACTATTATTACCGTTTAACTCAAAGGCTGTGTTTGTTGTTTTAGGATTAGGTATCGCTTGACCTGGAAACACACCTTTGGGTTGTACTTTCTCTTATGCTAACTGCCGTAAGGAAAGTTGAATGGCTTGTAATATCTGTTGTTGGGTTTGCATAAAGGCATCAAAACGATCCGGTTGTGGAGGAGTGTTAGCTATAGGTTGTGTGATAGGAACTATGTCACGTTCATTATTAATGGGTGGATTTTGATAGTTATTATTTACCGGAACGATACCTCTATTAGCATTATAATTATTATTGTTATAATTATTATAATTCCCTTGTCCTTGTCCTTGCGTCGGTGGAGCTTGGTTGTAATTGTTTGTTGGCCTAACATTTTTCTTATTAAACCTTGGAGGTGTAACTTGTTGATTATTTCGCCAACCGTAGTTGGTGTTTTGTCGCCAAGGTATGTTAGGTTCGCTATTAATGGAACAAACATTGTCTTGTTGTGATTGTTGTTGTTCATAGGTGAGGGGCCAATAGGAGTCGGGATGCTCTAGACTCAAACAGAAATTACATGGATTGGAGTTGACATTCATGACGGGGATAGGTTTTTGTTGAACAGAGATAGCCTCTACCTTTTTAGTGAGAGATTCGATTAAAGTTTTTAGTTTAGGATCGGGTTTAATCTCAAACATACTGGTAGCCTTAACTGTTGTAGAAGAACAAGCGGAGCAAGAGATATCGTCACTACCCCCGCCAGTTATTATTACGCTTTGTTTGATCTTCTAACAATTTATAAGCCTTTGAGGCTCCTTCACTGAGGAAACTACCCCCATTCATTATGTCAAGCACCTCTTTGTGGTGGTGTAACAGTCCTTTGAAACAGGCACGAACTAATGTGTCTTTCGCGAGGTTATGGTGTGGACACTCTATAAGAAGATCGGTGAAATGATTCCAAGCCTCTAAGAGGAGACTCTCTTTCTTCAGCCATTATATCAGGTGTGGTGTGTGGTATGCTAGCTGGAGGTGTAGTGAGTGGTATACTAGAAAGGCGTGTTTGTCGACGTTGCCGGTTGATTACGTTAGGCGTTTTTCTCCGGCCTGACCTTAATATCATGCAAGGCTAAGACCAATCTTAACTAAACACAAGAACTATCATAGCCCGAATTTCTAAACAATTACAAAGTGAATATTTGAAATATAAATATCTCAAACATCGCTATATTCAATTGTCTAAAAACCCAGGCCATGACGGGGTGGATACAACACATGCCAAAATCGAAAACCCACATCATAAAGAATCAATTAAACAACAATAATCTTCCAAAATTCTCTATTTCACTTTATAAAAAGGCTATCTTTGTCCCAATTAAACATCAAACAAACTCTAAGAATAAAAGTCTTCAATATTGTATTCTCATATCATATGAATAGGAAACTACGTTATTACATACTTCCAAAAGATCAGGCCTAATAAAAACAAACTCCCGAACTGCTCCAGAAACAAATCCAAATCAAACGCCATGGTTCCAGTGCCTTCCACCTATGTTCCCAAGAATACACCCACGTTGCCAAAACAAAGCAAACATGGGTCAGCAAAATGGAATTTGCTGGTATGAGTAGACTAACAACATAAATCATTTTCCAGACTTTAATCATTCAACAAACATTTTATATGACCCATCTCTTAATCATTCTCAGCTTGGAAGATAGGTAGTTCCGTTATTTCAACCTTCATAGTTTCTTCCCAAGCAAGACTTCCATTCTATTAACTCATTATAATAACCCATCTTAATTACTTAATAATTTAATTAAATCTCACCGATATCCACTTCGGTGTAAGGGTAGGAGAGCGTCCCTGCACAAAATATTATTAAGTCCTACCCTCCTGTAAACAGAAGTTAGAAATTCTAAATAAACATATATAAATATCCTATCAGTATGCAAATGCAAATCCAAGCACACCCGTACAATCAAGGAATACAACTAACCCGCAAGGCGAATACCTTAGTTCCTCTCTAGGGCAGTCTAAACAATCTAGTCATTCATGGCACATTCAATGAATACCCATTTATAATGCTAATGGGCCATTTATTGCACATTCAATAAATGCCCACCTAACATATGACATCATCAGTCATACAACTCATTTCCAAAACTTGAGAAGTGGAGAGATTCTAAAAGGGTGCGGTAAATTTGTTTATACATTATTGAATTTTATTGCTTATCTTATTTCCGAAAACGGAGAAGTATCTTGTTTCACGTATTATTGTTTACGCGTTATTAATTAGATTGATGTCTAAGTGTCATAACGTTATATATCATAAAAGCTGAAATATCACATAGTAATTAATACATGTACACACGTATATATAGAAATGTCTTAGCCTAAAGCCAAGCATGCTAATAGCCCTAGACTTATCCTAATAGACGAAATCATCATCTGAGTTAAAAGTCAACTCTGGTCAACTAGTCAAAGTCAACCCTAGTCAACAATTAAAGTCAACCTGCCAATGGTCAACAGCAGTCAACCAGCCAGGTCAACAACAGTCAACCAGACCTAAACTCCTCTAACCAAAAAGCCCAAAGACTAAGGCCCAAATTCTAACACTTAAGTCTAAAATGAAATTCAAAAATTAAAATACTCAAGCCCACCCACTAAGTTCGGCCCAAGCCCAACAACCAAAACCCTCACTGTTCATCTTCCTCTCTCCCACTCTCCAGCACCTCCACCACCAATCAACCACTAGTCCGCCACCCTCACTCCAGCGGTTTGGTTACTTGCGAAAACCCCTAAATAACTATACCAACAAATCGCGATTTCCAAAACTTGCTAGGTCATCTCTTCCACCGATCTTCCTCCACTGCAGAGCTCGCCAGACCACCACTGACCTCCCAACAGTTCGGTTTCGCTCCCTAGCAAAACCCAAACCCAATGATACAACAAAATCCAACCAAACAAAGGTTCAATCCACACCAAAATCAGGATGGTTTGATTTCTGTTTGAACGCCATTAATGGCTGTTCAAAGCTTCATAGCACTACCACTGTCAAACAATCACCTCGACGTTTACCACACACAGTTCAACCAGAACCCAAAAACAAAACAACGATAGTCCGATCAAGACAAAATTTGCTAACACGCCAACACTCCAACAGAGAATCAACAATTCTACTAACACTGAGGACCTTGACAATATATACTAATACTACAATGGTTAGTTTAATTAATCAGATTCAAAATCTTTTATCACTAAAGTTTTTGTGTATAGTTTCGATAGCATAACAATATGCAGCATGGTTCGAGAATAACAAAACAAGACAAAGTATAAAACTTGTATTCTCGACAGAAATCTAGTATAGTGCAGAATAGGTTGTACGCCACCAGAAAATCCAATAGTTTAGTAAAAGGTAAAATATCTAGTCACCAATACATAACTTATTTGCTCCTCCTGTTGTCAGCAAGAGCTCCAGCAAGAAACTTCTCTCTTTCCTGTCTGTGAAACTCTCTTTTCTATAAAACTCTGTGTTTTACAAACCCTATCTTTTTCTTCTCTGTTTTTAAAAACCCCCGAAATAGGGAAGAGGGTTTATCCCATAAACCCACGTCTCCTATTTCCACTAACACTTATCCTATTTTATTTTATCTATTATCCATTATAATAATCATTGTTATTATACTAGGAAAAATAAAAGAAAAAGATGGGGTGTTATAACAACACTTAAAACAATCCTGATATGCTAGTATAAACCTCTAATAGGAGATACGAGGAGTGGAAGAATGAAGTACCTGAATGCCTCCTGGCTTCGCTTATGAATAGTGTCTTGTATACGCATGCTCAGTGTGTAAAATGAGTTAGAAACACTGAATAAGTTGAAGTAATGGAAGTTTGAACTAACCTGTGCAAATCGGGCGGTTCAGAATGGGCGCGGGGTGAGCTCAGAATTTGCCTAGGTAAGGCGCAGGTCGCACTCAGGTCCAACTCGAGTTCCAGGCGCTTCAGCGCGGGGGGCTCTCGAGTTTTGCCTTGGTAGGGCGCGGGTCGCACTCAGGTGAAACTGAAGTTCCAGGCGCTTCAGCGCGGGGTGTGCTCGAGGTTTGCCTTGGTAGGGCGTGGGTCGCTCTTAGGTGAAACTTAAGTTCCAGGCGCTTCAGCGCGGGGTGCGTGTATTCTTGCGAGGAAAAATTCAGTTCTGAAACAAACAACCATAGTTAGAATCAAACAAGGGTGGGTGGGTTATGGGACCTTGGAAGACTAACAATACTAAAGAAAACAATATTAAAGGGGACTAAGATGGCAGCGGCGCCATTTGATAATCGTAAAATGTAGTTTTACCTATTTGATAAACGGTAAAATGTAGTTTTACCTACGAATAAGTTACGAAAACTCAACGCAAGTAAAACTAAAACTGGACTTTACGTGTGATTATCAAAGTTTTCTACTTTCGAATGTTATCGCAATAGAGTTGGAGTAAAAGATTCGTTCCACTCCTAGTTCTTTAGAATTTACGTTTACTAAGATTATCGGTCTATCCAAAGTTAATGAGAGTATGGAGGAAATTTATACTACGATGCAAATTATGCTAACAAAATACGATAATTTAACAAATAATACTAAAGTTTGAATCTAGACAAAGAATTAGGAAAATTTGATTCCACCTTGAATCCGACTTAATAAACTAGTATAGATTGTTGTAATTCAATTCTTACGTTCTTACGATAAGAATTGGTCGTTCTAATCCATAATCAATCATGGCAATCTCTACCAAATAATGACTAGCATGTGAGGAAGTTCAACCCATTCTCATGTCGAATCAACTACCTTCTAGAGTTGAATAGACTCTTACAACTAATTCTACACTACACAATCAAGTTTTCATTAAGGCTTCCTCAAACCCCTCTAATGAAGGTTTAGCCTTGATTTATAAAACTATCATTTCTATATGAATTTAAGCAAGACATGATATAAAGATTCTAAATTTGCTTATTTGAATTCAAATGGAAATCTAATCATGCAAGAATTAATTGAAACTAGTAATGACAAATAACTAAATCTATGAATTGAAACTAAATAATTAATGGAAAATGAAACTAGATTATGAAGAACTAACTAACTTTATTGATCTAATGAAAAAATAACAATTGATTCAATAACTAAATTAAAACAAGGTAAATAAAACTAATTAATTGAATCTAAAAACTAGATCTAAAAATATTCTCTAATGGCTACGCACAAACTAGAATTCTTAAGAGTTAAGTCTTGTGTGTTGAAATGGAGGAGACCAGATCCACATTTTCGTGCATGGGTTGAGGAGCCATGTTTTGGGCCGGAAAATCGAGCCCAAAGCCCAATTTCTTCAGTCCATAGACCCCTTTCCAGCCAGATTTGACTTCAGTAGACTTTTCGTCCACTTATGCTCCTCTGATTAGGTCAAGACTTGGACCATTAGAAATCTCTTTCTGAGACGGTCGTTTTGACATAAGGTAGGCCCAATTTCGAGGCCTGAGTCCAAAGATATGGCCTTCGGAAGTTCTGCTGACTTTTGTGACCGCTTATGCCCGCATTGACTTTGACTTTTCAGCTTTGACCGGGCTTTTTAAAGGCTTTTTCTCCTTGAATATTGTCTTTTAATCACAGAACTTCTTAGCAACCAACCCTTGCTCCTTTATCTCGCAAAAGTGACACATTTCTGCACATAATCGACTCCAATGCCTGAAATACATAAAAGCACGTAATCAGTATTAACTCTTATTTATTACTTGCATATTTGGTCTAAAAGTATTATTGTTAGAGGGTTAAAACTACAGTTTTGGGCTCTTATCACAAGTCTTCTTTTGTAGCAAGGTCATCCATCTCCAATGTTCTGAGTTAAGGACATGACTTTTAGTCCTCTGGTTTTGAGTCCTTGACATTTGACTTTGACTTTGATTTTAACTTTTTCTACACTTTTTCATGGCAGCTTGAGTCTTCATAATAAGCATTAATAAGGCTATTTTTGGTGCTAAAATACAGCTTTTATGATAAGTGGTATGAAATGGCCTGTAACCTGAAAAAGGTAGTAAAAGCTATGAGTTGTTTGTTTACTATGTGTAAGAAGGGTTGTAATGCAGTAAAGTAAAGGTAATAAAATGCACATTTGGGAGTTGATCAATAACCCCCAAATAACATTTTGCATGTCCTCAAGCAAGGATGAGAGAGAAAACTAAGATCACAAATGGGTGATTTATTATACTAATCTCGATTCCCAGAGTGCGATTGCATTGACCATATTCAACAAGCTAGGCCTTAAATAACTAGAAATTCCCTAGTAGGCGAGCTTAAGCCTCGTGAGAGATTTCCAGTGAAGGTATTCACAAACTTCTTCTATCTAGTACAAAAGGTCTTGTCTCCTTATTTATTCTCAGCAGTTTATACATCTCATTAGCAGGGAATAAGGATAAGCTCCTTTTAACTTAGAATAACTTATGTACATTAATTAAATTATCTAAAAATAAATACACAGACATGAGCAATGAAATGCAAAAGCATAGTCATTTTCGAAACTTTTGAGAGCGTCCTTAAGGTGGGTTATCATAGGGATGTGTTAAACACAAACTCTCTAATAGATTCACTCAAGTTTTGTTCTCTCAAATATAGCGGACATTTATATTCTTCACATACACGAATAACGTCCGAAGGAAATCAGGGTCGATTGATCACACTTGCCACTTACTATCATATTATCCTATTCCTAATCGAGTTATAGGTCTTTTATTATGAGTTACAAGGCTAGGGTGATGGTTTTGTAGGAACCATTATTTCAGAATGCAAATTTCTACAAACCGTGAAAACCACGCGCAACGGAATTAATGGTGTTCACGATTTTGGATTGGAAAACATACCTATAAATCCGGCTTCTTGATAACTCTGAGAATCCAATAGCTATGAATCTGAATCAACAATCAACCCCTTGATCTTCTGTTGTATTCCTTTCAATAGATTGGACGTTGTATGGGCAACAATCTACCAACCCCCTTCTTTCTCACAAAGCTAGAACCAATTTTGAATCAATCTTTTCTTGCCTCTCTTTTCAATGCAGATGAATAGTAATTTTGGCCAGGAGAGAAGGGATTCTATTTATAGGCTACAACAGGGACCATGAGGAGAAATTAGGGTTGGGCCTCCTGACAGGCTTGGGCTTCCCATGTTCGCCCAGAACACACGGCCCAAGTCCGTCAACAAATGGCTTATTCCACTAAAAACTATTATTGCAGTACCGCCCTAATCCCAAATTACGTGTCAGCGTTTATGGGCTCCATATTATATGCTCGTTGATCTCCCCGTGTTTAAGATATCGAATGCCTATTGATTAAGTCAAGTTACTGACAACAACATCAATCAACTTCTTATGTCCTTAAGTAGTACCACTCAATCTCATTGTCATGTCGGAATAAATCCACTTGCAGGGTTTATATGACAATCTTTTTGAGCTCCTCAAGGGGACATCATCAACCCGACTTCCTGCGGGTCATGAATTCCTTCTATAATCAACAGCACACCTTACATACAATGTCATTACCCAATCCATCGAGTTTGTTGATTCACAAATGAATCTCACTCATTGATGATTTAAAGCAATGTACAATGCACAATGCATGTAAGTGTCCGTTATTATATCCGGATTAAGAGGACAAGCATCCACAATAACAGAGGCGTTTGTTCTCTTATATAGTCAGTATAAAGAGAAAAAACCTCACTTGGTCCTGTTCAATACACACAAAGTGTACTAGTATAATCCTATAGTCAAGATAGACTAATACCAGATTATACTACAGCCGTACCAATAGTTTGTCCAAATCTGTCTAGGTTGTGAACGATTACTTATACTTTATAAGGTACTGATGATATGATCTTCTGTGTGTTCACACCATATCATCTACAACATAAAGTATTAGACACATGCATATAACTAATAACATATATAATATGCATAACATTTGCCCATATGATTCTCATTCAAAATATAAAGAATTAGAGTTAATACAAAAGTAATGCTTTTAGTATATAACCCTATCAGGTTTAGAAGGAAAAAGGAAGGAAAAACAAAATCTGATAAGTTGAGAAATTGGGTCTTCAAGATACTTGTAACTAGAGAATAACCTCATTTTGTTCTTTGCATCTGAATTATTATTCATTCTTTAGCCCTTCGACTTTGTGACTCCAGATAATTTTGATTTTTGGGAATTCTAACTTTACTTTTGTTTCTTTTTGTTTTGTTTTTGATATTGACTCATTTTGATTTTGAACTTTTGGCAGATTCGATTTCTGACTCCTTTGAATTTTTTTTGGAGTTTTAGTTTTTGATGGTCTTTCTTTTATTTTTTTTTTCTTTCCTTTTTGAAGAAACTAACTAATCTGTTTTTGTGCAAGATCTTCTCTTCTCTTTTTCTGATATTCATCTAATTCTCAACTCGTCAGCTGGGTAAGCTTTTTATTATGTGTTGTAACGGGTGAGGGATTGATGGCGAAAAATAAAAAGGCTTTTAGAAAATTTTGAAGGCTCAAAAGGGGTAACTAGATGAAAGCTATCTTTTTTGGTTTTTAACGTTTATTTGGCTATTTCGATCCAAAAAGGGCCTAAATTCTCTCCTAGGATATGACGTGGTGATCAAGCAAGTGGACGTGTGATCTTTCTATCCGGACATTCTTTGTGTCATCACTTAATAATCATTCAGATGATGCTTTTGGATAGATTCTCCCAGGATATGAAATTTAATTGTTCTAACCTAGCTTGGTCTCGGAAACTCATTGCTATATACAATCAAATGCTTATGCATGTCATTTATGAAAAGATGTAGAAACTATTGTACGTATATTAGTCTAAGTTCAATGAACGAATCCTTACTCTATTACTATAATGAGACTTCTAGACTATTTATTCATCATGGAAAAAGGAAACAAGACTTCTAGTACTAAACAGAAAAAATATTTTTGGTCTTTTTTAAAAAAAAATTAAGAAAGGAAGAAATATACTACTATATCTAATATAAGAAATGCCTAGTTTTTGCAAAATGTTACTATACCATCCCCAAATAGAAATATGTTTTTTCCTCACAGTATGAAGAGATAAAGAAAGAAATTACCATAGAAACATTTGCAAAAACGGCAATATTCCTATATTATGTTCTTCGTGATGAAAATATACCAATGAGAAATACATGATTTATTGTACTAGTAGGTTACGTAATTATTCTACTATGAAATTTTTGGGTTTTTGTATTTTTGAAAGCATATGTAATGCAGAAAAGAAAAATGGAAAATTTTGGCATGAGGTATTTGTATTACCTTCTACTCATATACAAAATTCCACAGATAAAAATTAAGTAGGCAGATAATATTAAATTTATACTACTAGTTGTGATTATACATAAGTGCAAAAAGAAATTAAACATCTATCTATACGGACACTAGGGAGGTACCTAGTTAGAATCCGTGCGTGACTTGTCAAGACATCGAGAAGATCCTTCTTCTCACTGACGTCGGGTCCTAGAGTGTCTATCATTACGTGGGAGCGCATCTCTAATTCAGTGTAGTGTCCTTGTGACATTGTGCTGAAAACATCACTGCTCCAGCTGGAAATACTGTTGCTCCTCTTTGAGGGTTTGTTGTGCCGCTATAAGAACTCACTGCCCTTGCCTGAGTTGGTGCACGTGCTGGTGCAGAATCCTCTAGCCCTCATGGATGAAATGAATTCCGTCCATGGGATGAGTGAACTGGTGAGTGGCACCATCAGCGAAGTGTGGGAGTAGCGTAGGTGTGGGAGTAGCACGTGCGCTCTCGGCAGCAAGTGGATGCCAGAATTCCTAGACGTAGTGGGAATAGATAGGACCAATGGTAGCGTCCTTGACCTCCACTAGAGCGACTGTAACAACAAAACCCCAGTGCTGCATTTTCCTAGTGACCAACACTGGTAAAGAAACGGTGGACCTCCTGGGTTTGCAGAGTTGCTCCCAGACAAAGGTGGAGATGCAAAAGTTGTTCTTCTACTCCTGAATAATCGACAGGATGTGGAGCATCGCCTTACTGATATCAGAAAGCTTGACTGAGCCTATCAAGTTGTAGGTTGTCCATTGAGATACTGCCAACTAATTCCTTCGAAGCAAACTCTGAAGCACACAGTGTGACATAGGGTTTTTTCTACTTTCAAGAAGCATTTCTTCCATCATAACGTCGATTGTGTTGTTGTCTGGGGACTATTCCGTGTGTGTATAGACTTTCAGAGAAATCCCTAGAGCCTTACTCACCACCTCCTTAGTGAGCTCGAAAGTGTTGCCCTCCATGACAACCATGACGCAATCATCCTCCTCTCGTTGGATGTTGTTGTAAAACGAAAGAGTGAGAGAGGTAGAATAACTTGCGTCCCCCATCAATATAAGATACTTCCATCCTCTTCTTCTAATCTCAGCCTTGAAGTTCACTTCAAACAGATCGTAATTTGCAATGGGGTTCGAAGTTTTGCTCCGGAACGATTTTTAAGGCTCGTGCCATTTTGGGTAGGAGTTGATGAAATCGGGGTGGTTAGTTGTATTGTGGTTGAAAAGTGGAGCTTACTATTAAATTTGGAGTGGTGGGGTTGAGTTTGGATAGGCAGTCGCGCGATGATGTGGGATGGATGCGCGCCGATGTTGTGCGGCTAGGGTTTGGAAATTTTTGGAGAAGATGTGGGTCTGTCGGTCGGTCGCATGGGTTATAAAGGATTTGGTGGCCCGTGCCTTTTTAAGTTGTTTAGAATTTAGGCCCAAGTCTAAATGAAATCAGATAATTCCAAACATATCCTTAGTGCCTCGACAACTTCAAATGCAGATTCGCGCTTTGTTACCCATCCGATTCTGACCCTTGAGGTACCAAAACGATCAACATCAAAAATGCTACGCAAAAATATAAGGTACACTCACATCCAACGGTGAATGAAAAACAGGTAAAGGAAGCAAACAAAAAAGAACTTAAAGGAAATATATACAAACAAAATAAGGAAAATTTTAATTAATTTTTTTGGGTTTTGAATATTATTGAACTGAAATTTTAAAAAGGTGGGTCATTTTAAGTCAGATTCCCAAGACTTGTTAAAGTTTTTGAAAACTTGAGTCAATCCTAACCAGATGGTTGGATTACTCTCTTTAGCTGCACTCGGTAGGCAGGTGGCTGGCACATGAAAACCTTAAAAATTGAATTTTCACTATGAGGTTGAAGACCGAGGCAGGTTGGTGTTTGACAATTCGAGCACCAACCTTCTCTCATAGCGCGTCTCTTATGTACGTATGAACACTTACCCAAACTAGGAATGGTTTTTGGTATATGTGTCTGTGTGTGCATATTTTAGCAAATAGATATGTAACACGTGGCAGTATCTTCTTAAGGCTTGGATGTAGTCTTGGTGTGGGTAGAAAGTACCAGAATATACCTAAAGTCCAAATCCTCTTACTTCGGAGGTTCGGAATTGGTTGGAATAGGCTCGGAGAACTGGAGGTTCGTAACCGGTTGGAGTAGTAGGCTCGGAGAACTGGAGGTTCGGAACCGGTTGGAGTAGTAGGCTCGGAAAACTGGAGGTTCGGATCCGGTTGGAGTAGTAGGCTCGGAAAACTGGAGGTTCGGATCCCGTTGGAGTAGTAGGCTCAGAGAACTGGAGGTTCGGAACCGGTTAGAGTAGTAGGCTCGGAAAACTGGAGGTTCGGATCTGGTTGGAGTAGTAGGCTCGGAAAACTAGAGGTTCGGATAGAGTAGTAGGCTCGGAAAACTGGAGGTTCGGATCCGGTTGGAGTAGTAGGCTCGGAGAACTGGAGGTTCGGAACCGGTTAGAGTAGTAGGCTCGGAAAACTAACTCCTGACTAGGAACACCAAATTCGGAACTACTAAGTTTGAAACTCCAACTCCCAATCCGAACCTAAATATGTTTTTCTGTTGTTTAAGTCAATAAAGGAGACCTATTTGACTTGGGAAACATGGGGCTTCTAGAAGAGTCAAGATGAGACTTAACAAGAGACGGTCTCCTAGTTAAACACTAATTGGGAAACCTCATCTATTCATCAAGATGATACTTAACAAGAGACGGTCTCCTAGTTAAACACTAATTGGGAAACCTCATCTATTCTTATAAATAGAATAGTTGAACTACGCTTTGAGTTTGATTCCTATACACAGGATACGTAGGCAGCCATTAAAGAACGTGGTTTAACTCATCATCTTCTAAATCTCTTCTTCTTATTGATTCAATCTAGTTGTTCTTTGATCATCAACAAAATATTTGTGTTTCTTGATTAGGAAAAATCATCACACAGTGTCCATATCTTCAGTTACAATTCTCTAGGAAGTGCTTGCACACGATCATTGAAACTGATCCATCTAGTCTTGC
This sequence comes from Coptis chinensis, assembly GCF_015680905.1. NCBI lineage: Eukaryota > Viridiplantae > Streptophyta > Magnoliopsida > Ranunculales > Ranunculaceae > Coptis > Coptis chinensis. The sequence goes on from NC_141459.1 coordinate 38,621,800, forward strand.
TAGGTGGAGGGTTTTTGTTCTTAATAAAAGACATTTTTGGGAAATTTTTGAAATCTTTGAGAAAGAGAGGTTGAGAAGGGGAAAGATTTTGAGAATTTAAAGAATGGATTTTTTTGAAAGCTTGTACAAGGTTAAGCCTTTTAACATTAGATTCTCGAAACAAATAGAGAGGTGGAGGTAAAAATATATAATTAAACATAGCATAGTATCACTTTGGGTTACACTATTTGTTTAATTCACATTTGGAGACGCTTCGTCTCTTTTATTTTAGTTGGTTTTCCCAAGCAAAAGATATCTATAACCATATAGAGATTTTGACAAGAAGATAAAATTATACGTGAATCTGATATCATTTTGGTTACTCCGGAACATATAACTTTCATTTTTATATATCCTCTAGTTTTGAAAACTATGAAGAGATGTTTTAAGATACTCGTACTCAAAAGTCGTGATTCTAAATGTTAATTTTTTAAAACAAACCATAACAGGTGATCTCAGGCAACTTTCGTGTCGGCTCTGGGGAGAACCCAATCTAGACATACAGAGCTTCAGCTACGCGAGTTGGGGGATTTACTACGGAATACTTGGAATGTCCTGACCCATGCAAATAGCATGGTGATATAGGCGATCCTTAATAAGCAAAACTTATCTCAAACTGCGTTTTTCTAGGGGTTGGTCTGTATAGAATCCATTGCCCGTTTTGTTTTTGGAAAATTACATAACTATTGGTGTATCGAGAATCTTGCATTAATAGAACGGAGAAAACAACTGTTTTGAAAAAGAAATGTATAATAAAGAAAAGGAAAATTGTATACTCGCTCCACAGGTTCACACTTACTCAAACGACGAGTAAAAAGTGTTTTACAAAGAATATGTGAGATATACGTGGACTAAGGCTCTGGCACTTACAACCACACACTACAAATGGAGGGTTCGGTTACCTTATTGATGCATTCCTTTTAAGAAAAAAATGGAATACATCATGGAAGAGAGGATTTAATCCTCGTAGATAGGATCTTGGAGAAGGGTTTCTTCTACATCTGTAGACCGTAACTCATGAAAGTGCTTGAGGCGCTGACCATTTACTTAAAATGTGTTGTTTTCCTTGGGGTTCTTTAAAGTAATAGCCCCATAAGGGGTGACTGTAGTTATCTTGAAAGGACCAGTCCATCGAGTATTAAGTTTTCCTGGGAAAAGGTGCAATCTTGAGTTATAAAGCAAAAAATTTTGACCAATTTTGAAATGTTTTCATAAAATATATTTTTCATGAATCATTTTCATGTTGGCTTTGTAATCTTTCGAAAGGTCATAAGCATCATTTTGAATCTCATCAAGCTCGTTCATGAATCCCATAGGGCACGATGCTCTAGTTCAACTGGCAGATGACAAGGTTTTCCAAAGACAAGCCTGTAGGGTGACATCCCTATAGGTGTTTTAAAAGCGGTTCTGTATGCCCATAATGCATCGTTTAGATGGAGCAAACAATCTTTCCTATTTGGATTAACTATTTTCTTCAAGATACATTTAATCTCTCAATTGGAGACTTTGACTTGACCACTTGTTTGAGGATAATATGGAGTTGCAACCTTGTGGGTTACTCCATATTTTTTCATGATATGTTCAAAAAATCGATTGCAAAAATGTGATCCGCCATCGCTAATGATGGCTTTTGGATCACTGAATCTTGAAAAAATGTTTTCTTTTATGAAACACACAACAGTTTTGTTATCATTGTTACGACATGGTATGGCTTCGATCCATTCAGACACATAGTCTACGGCTACTATGATGTAGATTAAACCATGAGAAGTTGGAAAGGTCCCATAAAATCGATGCCCTAAACATCGAAAATCTCTACTATGAGAATGGGATTTAAGGGAATCATGTTACGTGTAGAAATACGACCAAGATGTTGGCAACGAACGCATGCCTTGTAATGAACAAAGGCATCACGAAAGAGTGTTGACCAGTAGAATCCACATTGTAACACTTTCGAAGCAGTTTTATTTGCACTAAAATATCATCCACAAGACTTCTCATGACAAAATGAAATAACTGCGGGTTGTTCCCATTCTTGAATGCAACGACGAATAATCTGGTCTGGGCAGTATTTGAAAAGATATGGATCGTCCCAATGATAGTACTTTACTTGAGCGAGAAACTTCTTCCATTGATTTCTATTCCATATGGGTGGAGTGTCTTCAGTCACCTGATAGTTCACGATATCAACATACCAAGGTGCAAAAAGGATCGTGTAAAGGTGCTCATCAGGAAAAGAATATGAAATGTGATCGGAATCACTGTTACTATCATTGGTTAATCTAGATAGGTGGTCGATCAGCCACTACGTTTTCAACTCCTTTTTATCTTTCGTCTCCAAAGTGAATTCTTGCAGGAGAAGGATCAATCAGATCAATTGCTTAGCATCCTTCTTCGCGAGAAGGTACCTAAGTGCTACATGATCGGTGTAGATCAAAGTTTTTGAATCTATCAAATAAGGACGAAATTTGTTTAAAGCATAGACAATGGCTAAGAATTCTTTTTTTGTGGTTGCATAATTCTGTTGAGCCTCATTTAGTGTTTTACTTGTATAGTAAATAACTGTAGGTCTCGTATCATATTTTTGACCTAGTACGACACCAACAACATAGTCACTGGCGTCACACATGAGCTCAAACGGTTTTGACCAGTCAGGAGGTTGAATTATAGGTGCAGTTATTAGGGTGGCTGATAAGCACCCAAAACTGTAATGTAAAACCCCATAGAGAAATAACATTTTGGTTAATTATGTGTTTAATAATCACGAAATAATCATATTTTCGTACTTTTGCAGGTTTGGGCAATCAATATAAAAATTAGGAAAAAACCAGTATTTAAGCACAAAATATTGTGTCTATGTAAAGCTTTCCGATTTAGCCCATGCAAAACTTAATGAAGCCCAACTAAAGCCCAAAAACTCGAACAGGACTATTCCAGGTTAGAACATGAACACCGTGGCAGAAAACATTAAACTTCTGAAGCCCATATCCTCTGAACCTGAACTTCAAATCTGACAAGCGAACCATCAGAACGATCAATCTGACAAGCTCTATCTCAAGCCATATTTTGCAGAAATCAACTTGCAGACCTGCCACTAGACACATCACATGGACCACTTTGCGGACTCAAAAGATGGGATGAGTCATCAATCATTGAGCAAGTCAAGAAATTATTGGCACAAATTGACACCTTGCATGTATTAAATACATTGACTAGACTTTTGGTGCTAAATAGTGTTAAGTTTTGGCTTTGTCTGATTCGGAGATAAGATGGAATTAAATGTGAGTAAATGGTGAGAGGTTATTTTTATGTGGGAGTATGAGAGAAAGCTCTTGAAATGGGATGATTTAGCATTCACTCCCATTCACTCCCATTCACTTCCATTCATGCATGTTTTCATTTTTTTGTTAAGTTCTAAGTTCTTGTAATAATGTTAATGGTGTAACTTTTGTTCTTCAAATAAAATCTGTTTTTTCTTCAAGTCAAATCAGCTCTTTCCATTCCTCTTCTTCTATTCTTCTTAACTTAGCATAGCCCAAATTTGCATATCATTTCACTCCCATGATCATTTTTGGGAGTGTCTATGAACCCAAAATGGAATAAAGATGGTAGTGATCATGTTTTCTAAAAGATATGTAGCTAGACTTTGCATGAGTAGAATTAATCCTCAGAAAAAATGAATTTCTAGGCATCAAACTATGGCTAATTTCACATAGTGGGCAACCAACGTTTTTTGTTAACACTTCGGGCATCTAACTTTTCAATTTTAACAATGTGGGAATTCCATCAGTTTTCCATCCAAATTAACTTAACAGTTTCTGCTTATGTGGACACTAAATTACTTATGTGGACATTTGCCACATCATTATAATTTTGCCACGTAGATTAATTTCTTAATTTTTGATTATGTGGCAAATTTCCACATAAGTAATTTAGTGTCCACATAAGCAACTGTTAAGTTAATTTGGATGGAAAGCTGACTAAATTCCCACATTGTTAAAATTGAAAAATTGGATGCCCAAAGTGTTGACAAAAAAAGTTGGTTGCCCACTATGTGAAATTGGCCATAGTTTGATGCTCAGAAATTCCAAACTGCATAATCGAAAAATATGAATATATGAATTTACTTCTACATTTTTCAAAGATGTTTGAAGCTTGTTCAAGAAGTTTAAATGGTGGAAAATGTTGAAAACAATATTTGCAAACCAATTGATTTGTTAATTCCACACAATAGATGAATTGATTGAAGTTGAATTGATTGTAAACACTCGAAATATTTGAAAAATTGATCAATGATTGGATTGAAGATTTGTAATAAAAAACTTACTTGAAAAGATGAAAATCTAATCTTGATCAAAGTTGTTCACTTAGAAACTTGAAGTTGTTCCTTGATGAACATACGACGCCAATGTAAGATACAAGAAGAGATGATCATGCTCAACTAAGGTTTTCATTACTCATTCATGGTGGTTTACAATGTTCTCTCTTTTCTCTATGGTTTATATGAGAAAAAAAAAATGCAGTGTGCCAATGAATCTACCCCTTCTCTTTTTGCATTTAGTCCTTTTATAGTTGCTTAACATGGCTTCATCCAATAGCTTTGTGACATGTGTCCATTCTTTTCTCTTTTTGTCTACCTGCAACTTAAAATGAATATATCGATTGTATTAGAAACTTAGTGAAATAATGGCGAATATCGGTATGTACGATATTTGGCCACTACAGCTACCTTAATTACACTCTCACTATCTGTACCAAGGAGAGATGACTAGAGATGCACATTTCATCTATGTTAAAGGCATTTGACATAGATTTAGTTTAATCATATGGCGAAATTGATGGTGAAAAATCCTATTGTTGGGATGTTGACCTGGATCCACGATTTGTTGGCTTACGACAGCCTAAATATGTGTGATACTACTTCAGGAAGATGTCATTTCTTCTTTACCTTGATTCTAATAATCTTGGAATTAAATCAAATTGTTTAAAGGCTCCATGCTCCAACTACCCTGAGAATATCCTCATAGGGATGAGAGTCCATGGACTATTAGATGTGTGATCCAACGATATGAAAATCAAGAACAAAAAGGATGAGAGAGAAGATGAGAGGATGTTGCATTTCCAAACTGTTGGATCACACATCCAACGATCGCGGACCTCATCACTATGCAGACATCCTCAGGGTAGACAACCTTTTTTAAATCCGTGATTTCAGATCAAAGTAGCTCTTGATGACATGCAATTATGTGGACAATATCATGGCCCAAGCTGATGCCTTGGCTTCCACAGCTATTGTGTATTTGTGTTCCATTGCCGGCATTGGTAGTCCCATCACACCAGGCCCTTTAGAAATGTGCTCGAGGGGCTGGCATTGAAATCCAGGATTTTCTAGATATATGCCAGAAAAATGAAACTATTTCTGAAGTCCAGCAATCCCTTGCTGTTATATCTCACACTCTAATGTCTCCTCTCTTTTCTTTTTCCCTCTCTTCCTCTCTAGGTCTAGCCCCTTCTTTTTCCAATGCCCTCCCCCTTTTCTCCTTTCGTCTCTTTCTTTTTATACTTCTCCTATCTTTCTCCCCAGCCCTCCATCTGTCCCTTGATCTCACGGTATGCCTCTCTCCACGTGTAGGGTGTCGTACAATAACTTAGGGTTTACAGACCGATCCTGTGCACCTCACCTTTGCAGTATATGTTACCCCAGGTTCCCTTCACCGTTAATCTGTCACCCCTTAGATCCTACCACTACAGATGCCCCCTCTCGAGGCCGCGATCCTCAGAGGTCGGGGGGTCGAGAGTCCTCGCACTCTCTCTCTTCGACAGCCGCGGTCCATCCCCCCTACAGTACCACTGAACCAAGCTTGCTCAACACGCGTAATGGACCAGTGCCTCTTCGAGCTTTGTGTATCCACGCATCACTTTTTGGCTGGTCCTTGGGGGTGTCCCCTCGATTTCAGTATCACAGGATTATGGTTTTACCCCTCCTCTTATAAAAGCCTGCTCAAACTTCTCTCTCTCCCATTCAGACTCTTCCTCTCGCATTTTGCTCTTCCCCTACTCCTTCCCCTACCTTCACTTCACTGGTTGGTGGTTGTGCTCCTGGTGCTTGTTCCACCGCTTGTCTTCCCACACAAGACCAATCTTTTCAGCATTTCCAGGTTTGTCTCTCTCTCCAGCTCTTACCCTCTTACACTGTTTTATTTTATAGAATTGTTTCTTTTTCTCTCCCCCTTTTGAAAACTGTTCATCTTCTCCGTCAATTTGGACTCTTTTTCTAATGTCGGACTCCGATTCCACTCACTCTTCCCCATCTACCTCCCCTACGGTGGACTCATCCCCTCCGCCTGTCCCCTCCGAGGCCCTTCCACCTCAGGGCAACCTTTTGCTCTTCCCCCACCGCCGCCTCGTAGTTGTAGACCTAATTTAGAGGCAGTCAAGGCGGCTTATGGTATTCCAGCTGATGTCATCCTGGAACACGTGCCTGACCTCACTTACTTTCCACATTTAGTCCCTTATAGGCTAGGGTGTCTGGTGGCCACTGTTGGATAGATTATCGCTGGGCTTAGCTTCCCCCTAACCTTTTTGGATGTCGCGGTATGTAACCATTTTAACATCCCTCCCTGCCAAGGTATCAGCAATTTTTAGCGCCTCATGTATGCCACAAACCATTATAACAAATCTAGTGTGCCTAAAATAACATGTCGTGATATAGTCGCTCATTACTATATAAAAAGAAGCACCAAGGATGTTAGTGTCGGCTATCATTCCTTCTGTGTCTGTCCTAAGAAACAGTCGTTTGTCCTACGCGTCACCTCTTTGGACAAGATGTGGCACCACTATCCGCTGTATTTCTCTGGAAATTTTCTATCCGCTGATCTACCCCCTGCCTTGACTCTCACTCATCTTGCTTTTCTGCCCAGTGGTGAGTTCCCCTTGCCCCTTTTTCTCTTGCATGTGTAGTTCGCTGTATGAACCCTAATATCATGATCTCTTTTCTCTGTTCAAGTTGGAGACCAGACTCGAAGTCTAGTATTTATGCCGGCGTAAAGTCCACCATATTCCAGAAGTTTCGGGACCTAGGCCCTTCCCAAGCAGTTGTCCTTGGAGTTGACCCCCACACTTGCACCCCTCTACTGTCCGACCCTCAATTGCAAACCATTGGAGCCTATAGTGCCCCCTTTTACCGTCCCCTTCCTCCGAAGGAACGCAAACCCCGAGCTTCTCCTTTAGCCCCAAAAGCCCCCGCCAGAAAGCATCACCCACTCCCCGCCAATACTCGCCGACATGCGCCCCTCACCACTCATTCTCCACCTGCTCGCCACTCCTCTCGATCATACCAGTCTCTGGTCACTTGGGAGGATCAATACCACTCCCCTCACTCCCCCACCGCCAACTCCCCTTGCTCAGATATGAATGTCTCCAAGATAAAGTTGTTTGACAGCGACTCAGATGATGACACGGTGACAAAAGTCGTTCCTACCGCCCCCACAGCTCCCCCTCTAGGACCGCTTCTCAAGCGTCCGTGGACCTCTGCTTCGGATGAACCAATATCAACGGTCGCTGCTCCCCCTCCCACTGCTCCTGTTCGCCATCCACAGTGGACGGGAAAGGAGTCTGCCAATCCCTCAACTGCCTTTCGCACCCTATTCAAGGTCCGCAGCCGTACCGTCAATATCAATGACTCGGTCTTGGAGAATCCGGCGGTCGTCTCCTCCCTGTTCTATGGGTCCCACCTTCCCAAGGACATGGCATACGCTTAAGAGGGCTCATTTGACCAACACCGGACCTCTTTCTACAATGGCTGGGAGAAGGTGCACTCCCGCTCTGTCTTCCTCTCAGTTTTTATCTTCCATCTAAGTTGTGTTAACCTTTCTATCTTTCTTAGGTGAGCCTAAACATCTCTTACATGATTTGCAGACTGTTCGGCGCCTGGTCCAAGGTGGAATCCCTAGAGGCTGAAGTCCTCCGCCTGGAGGCACTGAAGCAAACCTACGCTCAACTCAAACAAAACCTAAAGGCTGCAACTATGGATAAGTTCAAGGGTCAGGATGAACTCAGGGGGGCTGAGGCTTCGCATCAGGCCTACATAGACACGGTCAATGATCGCCTAAGTAACCAGCGAGAGACCCTCCTTCAGCAACACACCGAAGCCCTGAACACCCTCTCTCAGCAGCACAAGGATGCCACCGCGGCTCTTCTATCCCAACATGAGTCGGACATGGATAAACTTCAATAACGCTTTAAATCCCTAGCAGACAAGCGGGTGGCCAAAAAGATCAAGGAGGAGCATGACCGCTTTATCAAAGAGGGTCGTCTCCTTCCTGAACAACCTGCCACAATTGAGGAGTCCATAGTTGCACTAGTCCCTGGGGTCCCCAACCACCCTACCAAGGCTCTGGAGTCTGGCACTCTCCATGTCATCGTAGCTGAGGTTATTGACGCAGCTGCGGATGCGGCCATTAGTGATGCCGCGGATGCAATAATTGTCAAAAATGCTTAATTGTTGTGACTCTTGTAATTTTGTTTTGTTTTTCTACTATGTATACTCTAGCAACACTAATGTGTTTTGCTAAGTTTATGGAGTGTCCAATTATTAACTCTCAATTAATGATTCATCTTCCTTCCTTGACAAACTCTCACAGGTATCCCTCCTAGATATGTTTTGTGGGCTTCCAAACCCTCTCCTGCCTAGGTCATATTATTGTCCTCTTTTGGGGGAGCAACTCCCCTTGCTCCCCATACCCCTGCTCAACTTGGACCTCATGTCCGCGAAAAGGGCAACCCATCTTGCCCCCAGTTTGTTGTAGACCTTATGTCTAAGGAGGGACAACTCGTCTTGTCCTTGGTAGAGATTTTGAGACTCTTTCCCTAACAGGCAACTCAGCTTGCCCTCAGTTCGCTTTGGACCTTACGTCTGCGAAGGGCTTATCCCCGCTGCCTTCACTTTGAAGGGAAATCAAAAGTTAAAGCAACATTGTCCACCCCAAAAGTGTTATGGTTTTATATATTTACAAATAGCTCATGTAGTTGATGAGCTCTCCTATTACATTCAATAGTGAAATTTTTTCAACAATCTCACATTCGAAGGTCTCTCTACCAATTTTTCTTCCATGGTTTGTAACTTGTATATGTCTGCCCCTCCAACGTCGACCACAGTATAGGGTCCCTCCCAATTTGGACCCAATTTCCCCTAACTCCCTTTCTTTGTGTTGGGGGTCACTCTGCGAAGCACCAGGTCTCCTACTTTGAATCCCCTCAGCCTCACCCTCTTGTTGTATTGCCTTTGGTGGCGGCGGTGATACTCTTCCAGCCTTATGCGCATGGTGTCCCTTCTTTCTTTGGCCAAATTCATATCCCTGGACAGGATGCCCAAGTTTGACCCATCTTCGACAGCTCTGGTTCGGGTGGTAGCCGCCACCATTTCTAACGGTATCACTGCCTCTATGCCATATGCCAATGAAAAGGGAGTCTCCTTAGTGGTTGTCCGTGGTATAGTTCGATAAGCCCACAACACATGGTTTAATTCGTCGGCCCACATCCCTTTTTTATCCCCCAACTTCCTCTTGAGATTGTTAAGTATGGTTTTGTTGGGGACTCAGCCTATCCATTGCCCTCGGGGTTGTATGGGGTCGAGAATCCCTGTTTCACATGATAGGCTTGTAAAAACTCCTTCACCTTAGAGCATGTGAACTGGGTTCCATTGTCCGCGATAATAGCGTAGGGCAGCCCGAACTGACATATTATGTTCTCCCACAGGAATTTGACCACTTGCACCTCTTTTACTTGCTACAGCGGCACGGCCTCAATCCATTTTGTAAAATAGTCGGTAGCGACCAACATGAATCTCCTTTTACCACTGCCCATGGGCAGCGGTCCCACTATATCGAGGGCCTACATCGCGAACGGCCAGGGACTAGACACATTGTGCAGCGGCTCAGCTGGGGCAAATATCAACTGAGAAAACCTCTGACATTTCTCACATTTTTTTGGCAAACTCCACAGCATCTCTCTTTATGTGAGGCCAAAAGTATCCTTGCGTTAATAGTCGGCGGGCCGTTGTCTTACCCGTTAAATGGCTCCCACAATATCCCCCGTGTAACTCCGCTAGCACCTCTTGCGTCAGCCTCGGCCCCAGACATTTCAGTAAAGGCCCGTTGAAATTCTTCCTGTACAATTCCCCTACCATCAGTGTATATCTCTGTGACGCCTGTTCCAGTCTTCTCTTCTCTTTCTTATCAATCACCTCATGCCCAGACAAGAATTGCTTGATAGGCTCCATCCATCCTTCATCCTCTTCCATGGCACTCAGTATCTCCGTAGGCTCCTCCATACTCGGTCTGTCTAACTTTCTTACTTTGATAATCTTCTCCTCCGATCCTGGCATGGTTGCGGCCACATAGGCCAGAGCATCTGCATGGCGGTTCTCCCCGCGGTTTAAATGTACGAATCAGATCCGTGTGAACTTCGTCACCCACCTATGTAAGACTTCCAAATATTTTGCCATTCGAGGGCATCTCGCTGCAAATCCGCCATTCGCTTGACACACCACCAGATTCGAGTCTGAGTATACGGTAAGTTCCTTTACGCCCAAATCCTCAGCCATCCTCAAGCCCGCAATCACCGCCTCATCTTTTGAATCATTGTTTGAAGCCACGAATCCCAACTTCATTGTTTGTTCCATCCTATTATTTTCCAGCGTAACCAGCACCACACCTATTCCGCTGCCTGCATCTGTCGTCGATCCATCCACGAACACCCTCCAACCATTCCTCTCATCCCATGGGTTCAAGTGATCCTGTTCCTCTTCTCGTTCGGGTTCCAGGACCATCTATTCCCCCCAAGTGGGATCTTCCGTAGGAAACTCTGCCAAGAACTACGCCATTGCCTGAGCTTTCTCCCCCGTCCTGATTTGATATTGGATCTCATATGACCTCAGCATCACGGCCCATTCCAGCATTCTTCCTGATTTTTCAGCTTTCAGAGCTTGTTTGAGGGGCAAATTTGTCACCACGATCATTGCATGAGCTTCAAAATATGGTTTCAACTTCAAGGCTGAGAATATTAAGGCCAGAGCATACTTCTCCACTCAGCTGTACCTAGTCTCTGCATCTAACAAAGTTTTACTCTGGAAATACACCGGCTTTTCCATTTTATCCACAACACGAACGAGGACCGAGCTGATCGCATACTTCGTGAACCCCAGATACAAATACAATTTCTCTCCTATTTCAGGCCGCGACAACAGAGGTGCTTCTTCGAGATATCTTTTTAACTCCTGAAACACTTTCTCACACTCTGCTGTCTATGCTAAATCTGTGGTGTTTCTCAGCAACCTATACAGCGGCCTATATTGAATGATTTTGAAATGAATCTGTTTAGGGCCACGACTCTCCCTGCCAATTGCTGCACTTCTTTCACCGTCTGAGGTGATGGCATTTCCACCAATGACCTTATCTGTTCGGGATTAGCCTATATTCCCCACTGCATCACAATGTACCTCAGAAATTTTCCCGTGGTGACTCTAAATGTGCATTTCTCTGGATTGAGTTTCAAATTGTGCACTCGCAGTATCCTGAATGTCTCCCTCAACCACTCCAAGTGCTCTTCCTCTGACATGCTTTTCTCCACCATATCGTCTATGTATATCTCGATTCTCTTTCGAATTTTGTTCTCAAACATTTTCTCCCCCAACCATTGGAAAGTGGTTCCTGTGTTTTTTAACCCAAATGGCATTCTCGTATAGCAGTAGGTACCCCCTCTCCACCACGAAAGACGTCTTTTCCTAGTCCGGTCCATACATCGCAACCTGATTGTATCCCATGGATGCATCCATAAATGAAAACATTTTGAACCCCGCAGTTATGTCCACCAACTCATCTACTCGCGGCATAGGATAATTGTCCTTGGGGCACTCCAAGTTTACATCCGTAAAGTCAACACACATTCGAACCTTGCCATTTTTCTTTGGAACCGTGACTATATTGGACACCCAGTCTGTGAACTCCACCTCCCTGATGATTCCCGCTCCTTTCAGTCTGGCAACCTCCTCCCGGATTCCTTCCGCATACTTAGGCCTCACACTCCTCATCTTCTGTCTTACTGGTTTTGTATCCTCCCTCATATGCAGCCAGTGACATGCGAAATCAGGGTCCAGCCCTGTGATATCCTCTATCCCCCATGCAAACACATCCCTATTCTCTGACAGACACTGCACCAGCTTACTCTTCCACTCCTCCATCAAGCTCGACCCTATTAATGTAAATTTCTCTTCTTCGCCTGCTCCCAGATTCATTACCTCGATCTCATCTAAAGTCTTCGGCCCCATTACAACCTCCTCCTCCCCCTCCACGGCCCCGCACTGTAATTGCTATGCTTGCCTTTTCCTGTGGTTCAATGATTCTCCTCTAGGTCCGCGAACCATCCTTTTAATGGTATCCTGATGACTGTTCTTCAATGCCACCTGATCTCCACGGACTTCATACATTCCCATTGAGGTGGGGAATCGAATAACTTGGTAATAGGTCGAAGGCACCGCTTTCATTTCATGGATCCACCTCCTTCCTAGGATCGCGTTGTATTGGGAGTTGGAGTCGACCACCATAAATCTTGAGAACACAATTACAGGCCCTGTTGTCACTGGTAACAAAAGCTTTCCCATAGGCTTTGTAACACTCCCATTAAACCCATACAAACTGGACCGTAGCGGCCTTAGTTGCCCTGGATCGATCCTCATTTCATCTAAAGCTCCCCTAAACAGCAAGTCCACCGCACTATGCCACAATCAATCAGTACCTTTTTGACCATGTAATTGCCCATCGCCACAATAATGACCAACACATCTTCATGAGGAGTATCGACGGCTCAGAGGTCTGCACTAGAAAATATAATCCTATCTTCCCCGTCCATTGTCCCTGCACTATATCGCGGTCCTCTAGTCGCCTCATTGACCTGCTGAATATTTCCTATCCTTCTTACCTTATCTCTGTGGGCGTTGCGACTCAGAACTTCTCCACTAAAAATAACATTAATGGTTCCCAATATTCTCCCTGGAACTGGCACCTGCTCCACATTCGGGGCCTCCGCTATAAATTCTTTCATCATTCCCTTCTCTATCAACCTCTGGACCAACCATTTTAACGCATAACAATCATTAGTTTCATGATTGAACACCTGGTGGTACGCACAGTACGGCTTGTTCGGCATCTCCGCAGGGACGCTTCATGATCCCTCGTACCCCTGCATGTTCTTGATCAACGGCAATATCTCACTCAGCGGCCTGTTTAAAGGCATATGTTCTAGCTTGCGGTATGGCTTCCTTTCCCTCTGTTCTCTTCGTGCTATCTCTCTACTCCTTTCCGGATGCGATGGCTGTCCGCGATATCTTCCATTGCCTCTGTCCACCGACTCCGTCTTTCTGCGATCCCCTTCTTTCTCCACTAATGACACTGCCTTTGCTGCCCTCTTAGAATCTTTCTGCATTGTGTCCTCGTATCTAATATACTTATCTACCCGCGGATATAACTCGTGCAAGGTCGCAATCTTATTCTTTGCGACGAACTGATGGACCCATGTTCCAGGCCGCAGACCTCTTTCAAATGCAATCACTGCCGTCCTTTCATCCAAATTCTACACCTTCAAGGTCTCGGCCTTGAAGCGGCACAGATACTCCCTGATAGATTCCGCATACCTTTGTCTAACATTGAACAAGGCCGCAATGTCCACAACTCGCCTCTTCTGATGTATAAATGATCTATAAACGCCTACTCCAACTCTTGGAAATTGGTTATACTCTTCGAAGGCAACCGATAATACCAGTCCTAAGCTCCCCCTTTCAAGCTGGCCGGGAACATCATGCATCGCAACCCACCATACCGCAACTCTTGCCAGAGTGGCATCTGTTGCCTAAAATGATGAATGTGATCTGCTGGGTCTCCTATACCATCGTATCTTTCAAACCTTAGTTGATTGAACCGTTTCGGCACCTCCGAAGTCTATATCGCATCTGCCAGCGGGTTGCGGTTCATCCCAGCCACCACCTGACTGGCCGCGCCCGTTTGGTTCTTCGTCTGTTGAAGATTTGCCTCCCGACCGTTGTTTATCATTTCCTATACTTGCTTCATTGTAAGGCCCGCTACTAGATTTTCCACGAGATCTAGACCTTCTTCTTCATTATTAGACTCCTCACTTGCTTCCGCTCTCCCCATCCTCCTCCGTTGTTTCTCTTTCTTTCCTTAGTGTATCATTCTCCTCTCTCAACCTTGCGATTTCTTCCCGCATTAGTCGTGCCTCCTCGAGGCCGTTCCCGCATCTGTTTCCTCATGCTGATCTCTCCTTTCGCTGCTTACAACTTCCGCCTCCATCTCTTGCGCCACCACCTTTCGCGGTAGGCCTACTACTCTTTTTCCTACTGTAGTTCTTTTCATGCTGCTTTTGTTCTTGTCGGTTCCGACAGACGGTGCCAAATGTTATATCTCACACTCTAATGTCTCCTCTTTTTTTTTCCCTCTCTTCCTCTGTAGGTCTAGCCCCTTCTTTTTCCAATCCCCTCCCCCTTTTCTCCTTTCCTCTCTTTCTTTTTATACTTCTCCTATTTTTGTCCCCAACCCTCCATCTGTCCCTTGATCTCGCGGTACGCCTCTCTCCACGTATAGTGTCACAGCCCGAATTTCTAAACAATTAAAAAAAATGAATATTTGAAATATAAATATCTCAAACATCACTCGGTTCAATTGTCTAAAAACCCAGGCTATGACGGGGGATACAACACATGTCAAAACCTAAAACCCACATCATAAAAGAATCTTAACAACAAAAATAATCTCCAAAAATTCTCTTTATTACTTTATGAAAGTCTATCTCCCATCCAAAAATCATCAATATAACATTCTAAGAATAATAGGTCCTCAACATCGTATTCTCATGTCATACTAAAAATGTAAACTACGTTATTACATCCTTTCAATAAGAATCAGGCCTAATAAAGAAAACTAACGGACTGCTCCAGGCACGAATCCCAAATCAAACGCCGCGGTTCCACTGCATTCCACCTATGTTCCCAAGAACACACCCACGTTGCCAAAACAAAGCAAACATGGGTCAGCAAAATGGAATTTGCTGGTATGAGTAGACTAACCACATAAAACCGTTATCATACTTTAATTATCCAAACAATCACTTTATATTTCCCATAACTTAATCTTTTTCAGCTTGGAAGACAGGTAGTTCCGTCATTTCAACCGGCATAGAGTCTTCCCAAGCAAGACTTCCATTCTATTAACTCATTATCATAACTCGTTATAATATCTAAATCATTGAATTAAAACTTACCGATATCCACTGCTGTATAAGGGTAGGACCGCGTCCCTGCACAAAATGTTATTAAGTCCTACCCTCCTGCAAAAGAAAGTTAGAACTTCTATATAACATATGTAGATATTATATTAGGTATTCAAAAGTAGACCTAAACACTCGCATAATCAAATAATACAACTAACCCGCAAGGCGAATACCTTAGTTCCTCTCTAGGGCAATCCAAACAATCTGGTCATTCATGGCACATTCAATGAATACCCCTATATAACGCTAACGGGCCATTTATGGCACATTCAATAAATGCCCACCTAACATATGACATCAACAGTCATAAAACTAAACTCTAAAACTTATGGCGTAGAGAGTTCTAAAAGAGGTGGTAAATTTTGTTTACGCATTATTGAAATTTATTGTATATATTATTTCAGAGAACGAAGGAATATCTTGATTCATGTATTTTTGATTTACGCGTTATTAATTTCACGAATGTATAAGTGTCATAACGTTGTGTATAAAACTGAAATATCACATAGTAGTTAATACACATACACACGTATATATAAAGGTCTTAGCCTAAAGTCCAAGCAGGCTAATAGCCCCAGACCTATCCTAATAGCCCAAATTATAAACCGAGTTGAAAGTCAAAATGGGTCAACTGGTCAAAGTCAACCATGGTCAAAAGTCAACTCTAGTCAAAGTCAACCCTGGTCAAAGTCAAACTCGGCCTGCCAAGGGTCAACAGCAGTCAACCAGTCTAAACTTATCTAACCCCAAAAGCCCAAAGCCTAAAGCTCATAGTCTAAACGTAAACCCATGAGTGAATATCCAAAAATCACTCAAGCCCCCTTGCCTGATTCGGCCCAAGCCCAATCTAAGCTTACTGTTCATAACTTATAACCTGACCCACTTAGATTTATAAAACTGGCCCACAAAAATAACTTAAAACCGGCCCAAGCCCAAAAGTCTTAAACAACTTGAGCCCACAAGTCTAATTCGGCCCAACTAAAAGAAATTAGAGCCCGACCCACTAAAATACAAGTCGCCTTCTACCTCCTTATTCTTCCCCATCACCCCTCTCCACCAATCACCACCACTAATCCACCACTTTCGACCACCTCCATCATCCTATCGGTTTGACCCCCATGAAAACCCCCATTAACCGATACCATCATAACCCGATTCCACTCACCTTCCAACTCAACCCCCACCACCATTAATGCCATTCCCAAGCTTTTCCTAAGCTTTAATAGCACCTATTAACAGCCATCCCAAACACAGTTTGATAATTCAAAAGCATACACCACACAACAACAAAATAGTTCATATTTTTAATGGGCTAAGCCTCCATTAAAGCTTGTTCAAAGCTTCAAGCTTTAACAACTGCCCCCACCCTCACTCGACAAAGACTAAAACACTCGCTACCACCAACTATACCATAACAATAAACCACCGACAATCAATCATCACAAATAAAATCAATTAAAACACATTATTTCAACACAACATATAATATGACGATTTGGTGTTGAATGGGACGCCAAGATAACGACCGGTGTCAAGGTGTCAAGGCTTCGGCTTAAATTCTCAAATATGTCGAAACTTTAGGCTCAGTAGTACTTCCAAATTTTATCTAAACTGCCGCCGCACCATTAATAGAGTTTACGGCATCATTAGCGAGTTTACACTATATCAAATAAGAAAATCACTATTTCGGATATATGATGAACATAAAACAAAATTTTAAAAGAACATCCTCGACTACTCATAGTTTTAAAACCGAACGGCTTTCCCCGAAGCGATACCCAAAGATCGAAGTCGATTGTCAGCTAGCTATCCGAAGAACTCTTCCTTTTCTTCTTTCAGCCAAACTCTTCTTTTTTTTTCTAAAACCCTCGCTGTATTTTTTTTACCCATTCTATTCGGTTTTTCTTTAAATTAAAAACAAAAACCCCCGAAATAGGGAAGAAGGTTTATCCCATAAACCCACGTCTCCTATTTCCACTAACACTTATCCTATTTTATTTTATCTATTATCTATTATTATTATTATTATTAGGAAAAATAAACGAAATAAAACACGGGGTGTTATATATAGGGTACCGTATAGTAACTTAAGGTTTACGGATCAATCCTGTGCACCTCACCTTCGCAGTATATGTTACCCCAGGTTCTCTTCACCGTTAATCTGTCACCCCTTACATCCTAGCACTACACTTAGAGCATTTGCAATGCAGGTGATAGAGAGGGGGTAGTGAAAACTATCACCTACTTGGGTCCAAAACTGCTGTGCAATGCAGGGTGATAATGAAGGTGATAATTTTCCCCAGTTCAAAACAAGGTGAAACCTTCCACCGAGTTTTTCACTGACTTGTTAACTTCGGATGGGATGTTGGATTCCGTCTGGATTACAAAAATCACCAGACGGAATCCAACATCCCGTCCGGAGTCCTAATGGCTAGTTTACCAACGGTCAAAAAGTCAGAACGGTCAAAAACGGTCAAAATAAAAAACTTTGGTATATATACAACATTTGTTTCATTTCAACTCATACTTCCAACAATCATATATCATATTTCTTCTTCTTTAAAATCAGTTCTTAAAAAAACCAAATATCAAATGGCATCAACTCAAGCATCTCAAGCAAGTGGTAGCACTCAAGCAAAAGCGAGAGCTCACTTTAGCATGTCCGATGATCAAGCTCTATGTCTTGCTTGGATAAAAATTAGTGAAGACTCTATTGTTGGTGCTTTCCAAAATGCAAAAGGATTTTGGAATCGTGTAACAAACGAGTTCAATCAAGCACGGGTCGGATAGGTCTCCGATTCAATTAGCGGAAGGTGGAAATATATTTCAAAAATGATGAACAAATTTGTTGCAATTGTGAATGCGGTGGAGGCTCGACATGCAAGTGGTACAACAATACAAAGCCGGTAATTACAACGCGTTGTCAATTTGGAATTTATTGATTATCTTAGTCTTAGTCTAATTATTTCCGTCTTAGTCTAATTATCTTAGTGTATTTATTATTTCCATTTTAGTCTTAGTCTAATTATTATCTTAGTCTAATTATTATTGCAGTTTAATTATCTTAGTCCTAGTGATTATTTTAGTCTAATTACCACCATTTTTTTTTTAGTTGTCCGAGGCAAGGATGACATACCAACTACAAGAAAAATCGGCTTTTTCACTTGATCATTGTTACGTTATACTCAAGGATAATCCAAAGTGGAGTAACGTTTTTGAGGCAAGGTCAAGCCGCCCCACAAAGGGAAAAGGTCGCAAAAATGATGGTGAAGATTCAACTTCTAATTCACCAAGTGTTGGTGGAGTTGAATTGGAGGGTTCTCAAGAAATAGAGCGTCCAAAAGAAATGGAGCGTCCTCTTGGATCGAAGAAAGCCAAGTCCAAAAGGAACCAAGAAAAAGCAATTGGTATGTTGGAGGGTTACTTTACACGTTTAGAGGATACATTTTCACAGGATGCAAATGAAACACAAAAATGCTTAGAACTTAGGGAAAGGGAACTTGCATATGGTCAAAGAACTGTGATGGCAAGAGAAGAAAAAAATCGGATTCAAGCAGAAAAAAATCAAGTTCAATTGGAAAAAAATCGGCTTCAAAAGATGCAATATGAAGCTAAGATTTTAGCGACCGATACAAGTGTCCTCCATCCCGATACCGCTTTTATAATCGAGCAACAACAAGCTGAAATACGTGCTGAATGGGGAAGGGCTAGAGGTGGTTCTAGCTCTAACTAAGCTTATGTATTTTAATTATCTAGTATTTTATTTTAATTAAAGCACTATGTATTTTAATTAATGCACTATGTATTTTAATTTCATTGTCTTTTTAATTAATGCACTATGTATTTTAATTTCATTGTATTTTTAATTAATGAACTATGTATTTTTATCTAACTGTTTTTTTTTTTTTTAATTAATGCACTATGTATGTTCTGTCCAATATAATTATTTTCATAGAAATACAATTACCAATAAAATTAAAATACATTGTAATATAGTTCATTAAAATACAACTGATTAAATACGTTGGAACTACATTGGAAATACATTAGGAAATACATAGGAAATACGTTGGAACTTAATAGTTCACGTTAGGAAATACATAGGAAATACATTTTCATTTCCATTTTAATTTTCGCCTCTTTCTCCCTCATCTGGATCCGACCAATTTGGATCATAAATTGGTACCGGATCTCCTGTTTCTTCAATGCCAGTCCAATTAAAAACATGTTCAACTAAGTCCTTTTGAAGATTAGTATGTGTAACTTCATTTCTGATCTTATTTCTTGCTTCAATCATCTGATAGACAAAATGAAAACCATCATCTTCCTGAAAGAGCGCAGGTATTGTTTCTTTCCTCTGACCTTTCCAATTCCAAACTCCACTTTCACGTTCATTCTCAACAATCATATTATGCATTATAATGCATGCCTTCATTATATCTCCAAGAACAACAACACTATGACAACGCCGCGAAGCCTTAACAATATGCCATCGTGCCGCAAAACTCCAAACGTCCTTTCAACATCCTTTCTTGCGCGGCTTCTTGACGCGTTGAGTAAAGATCTTTTCATGCTTATTTCTTGGATAACGAATGGCTTGAACAAATGTGCCCCATTTTGGGTAAATACCATCAACAAGATAATATCCCATATCATAGTCATTACCATTCACATTAAATGCAATGGCAGGGAGCCTCACCTTGCTCTAATGATTCAAAACATGAGAACGATGAAGCACGCGTTAATGTCATTATCTCTTGAACCTGGTAGGCCGAAGAAGCAATGCCAGATCCAACAATGTTTGTCTGCAACGGCTTCAAGTATCAAAGTTGGTTCCTTCTTGTACCCTACATGTGTTCCAGCCCATCCACTTGGGCAATTCTTCCACACCCAGTGCATACAGTCGATTGATCCAAGCATTCCTGGAAAACCCCTTGCCGCATTTTCAGCTAATATCCTAGCAGTGCCTGCCTCACTTGGTCGTCTCAAGTACTCTTCCTCAAACGCCGTGATAATTGCCTTGCACCAACGCTTCATAGATACATTTCTTTGTGGAATCTCCAATTTGTAAATACTCATCCGTTGAATCGGAAGAACAACCGGTTGCTAATTGTGCAACTGCAGCTGAGTCCCTTTTGTAACCCGAAATTGCTTGCCGACCAATCCATCCACCTTGTCTTTAAAGTAATCGTCGAATGATGCAACAATTATGCAACATATACATAAAAGCTCTCTTGTCATCCCGTACCTTCGTCTAAACTTATGAGGAGGCCACCTACAAGGTGTTGTGAAGTAATCCCTCATTATCTTTTGTTTCTTGAAATCACCACCATCTCTAAACGTGTACTCTCGCCCTTCACAGATCCACCTCGTTTTGTGCGTATCCACATCTTCAATTTCAATGGCTGCTTGAGTCATTAATGCCCCAAAGAAATGATAATAACTGCAACCTCCTCCTCCTCCTTAGCCTCATCATATCATTATGCTCATCTCTTACTTTTTTCCATGTAGTCATCTTCGGTGAAGTACCGCGAGGAACCGACCGGTGAAACCGTAATCTAACTATTACTACTAGATCCTCCCCATAACCTTTGGTTATATGCAATTCTTTCTTCTCTAGACATTTTTCCTATTTTTAGCTTGGTTGTGGGGAAGAAGATGGGCGTGTTGTTTGTTTGATCTAAAAGAAAGAAGAGTAAAACGAAATATGAAAGGTAAGGTCACATATGATAAGGTCACATGTGATACTTCGATTTTGGTCCACTTACCAATTGACAACACATTTTATTAGATTTTTGTTCACTCTCCAAGTGACAACACATTGTATCCAAATGTCTATCCAAATGTACCCTCAATAATTCCAAATGGGCCACTATCCCCATCCATAATTGCATTGTTTGGAATAGTAAAATGTGCAGGGAGGAGGACTTAAAAACCAGACGGGATGTTACATTCCGTCTCGGTCTATAAAACCAGGGCGGGATGTTACATTCCGCCTCGTTATCCCCATACACTATTCCCGTCGAGAACACAGAACCAAACCAAACCACCAAAAAATGAGTGATATTCCAAACTAAAAATTTTACTGTTTCAACAAAGGCGGAAATGAGTGAAACAAATGTGAAACGAGTGAAACGAATGTGAAACGAAAAAACGAATGTTCCATTTTTGGAAACATCTGAACTTATAAATTTTTAATTTTTTGGCCATAACCTCATTTGTTTTATTGACATATTCATATCAAAACCTGCTAATATACTTTGAAAATAATAAATAAGACAAACAACAATCATGAACAACACCCAAGTCTAACACGAGAAACTTCGGTTAAAAACTAACTTATAATTTCTAAAAAAATTGGACATAACCTCCTTTGTTTAATGACATATTCATATCCAAAACTCATCAAAGAAAAACCTGCTAATCAAAAATTCATTACAAACAACAATCCCAAACGCCATAAGACAAGTAATGGCGCACAGTTATTACAAATTACAAAAAAAATATCTACTGAGACCTCCTCCCCCTACGAGAAGGCTCGGTCGAAGAGCTCTCCCCCCTACGTCGTTGTCGCCTCTCTGGTTGAGCTTGAGCTTGAGGTACTCCACTTCCAGGATTCTCCAACTCTTGCACACGCCTCTCGCAAAGTTTCGATTCGTTCTTCTTGTAAGTACTCAAAACTACGGCCACGAGGGACTCCATGAAGGACTCACGCATGGCATAACTGAGAGAGCTGTAGTTAAGGAGCTCTGACCTTACTTCATCCTGTTTAACAAAACAAATGCAAGTTAGGGGTTATAGTGAATACTAATAATAACAAATCATAAATAAATTCCAATCATACTAACCTCGGCTAAATCGCTGCTTTCAGGTATCTTGACAAATCTGCTACCAACTGCGGCATCTATCTTGGTGGAATAGGTATTCTCATATCTTGCCCCCGAGAAGTAATCATGCTCCAATGCCAAAGGTCATCATCATCAAATATCGTGGAGTTCTTTTCGCGCATCCGAATATCATGAAACACCACGAAGGATGTGGCAACTCCACTCCTCCCCGAAATGAATGTCGGGCCTCAATGCTCCGAAGTAACCCTTCAAAATTGGTGCCCCGGTATAACGCACCTAGCAAAGAGACCTAGACCAACCCTCTTCCAATATAAGTCATAGTTAAGCCCGTAAAACGAAAGTCGATCGTCGGCCACTCATTTGGGTTTGCTCTATAGTGTGAAAGAACGGACATGAAGAATATCGAGGTCATATATCTATAGGTGGTGGGTAAGGTATAACAATCTCTCCGGATACTTGCCGCCAACATCTGTCCCCAAGGTACCATCACGGATGGACCCTATAAAGTATCATTAAGCGCCGAGAAAAAAACCTTGCTCTATGACACATATATGATAGTCTACGGTGCTTTCGGTGTTCTCTGGAACATCCGGAATATCCGCGTAAAGGGGTCCGAAGATGAAGGACTCGGCCCGGGGTTGCCACTCAATTCGACTAGCTCCTAAAAGCTCAATCTGGCGGCGAGTGTTATGAATATTATCACGATAGGTCCCCATACCCCCTCTCGCCCTGATGAAGCCCCCATGCTTGAATACGTGGAATCAGTCATGAGTCTCATCCTCTTCCAACCTCTTCAACACAGGGATGCATCACACCGAAAATGCTCGTTACCACCAATCTTGTCATCAATAGATAAAATACAATATCAATATATATATAAACATGTCAACATTAATAATTAGATAAATAAATGAAATGAAACAATAACTTAATAAATAAGACTTACCGGTATAATCCAAACAAAGCCGCATAAATTGCCTTTAGCGGCTTTCGTCTCAACTGCGAGGTCTAGCCAGCGGTAAAGGTATGCCAAGATGGATTGACCCGGTCCATAATCCCACATCCTCTCTACGCCCGAGGCAAATGCCCATCCACCCGATCGTAAATAACTATCAAAGATATCCAAATAATACCGCACCAACAAAGTAGAAGAGGAAGGCACGTACATACTCGTGGATCGACTCCTCACCAATATGATAGTCTTTCGGCTTCTCCTTGAGTCTATTCAAATATCTCGAAGTAAACCAACTCATATTTATAGCTCCTCCCTTAAACTGCTCAGCCGATAATCTCAAAAACTCGTCTTGCTCATCATCTTCAACCAAATCAAAACCTTCAAAGAAACTCATCGCCGTAGTAAAAACCTCTAAAGTTTCATCAAAAGGAACGGCATCTCCATAACCAATTGGGATACCCGTGAGCATTGTGAAATCAAGAGGGGTAATCCCAAGCTCACCCCATGGGAAATGGAATGTGTGGGTAGTTGGCCACCACCGCTCAATTATCCCAAACAACAACTCCTGATCATTTTGTCCCAAATTAGAATTCAAAAAACTCCCAAATGGTGTGGCGGATATAATATCGGTAACCGTGACAAAATTAGGATCTGTTTTTGATTTCATACAACGCCACCACGACACAACATTTGAAAGTGCACAACGCACTTTCCATAAGTGTACTTCCTACATTCAACAAACACATGTACGATATAATTACAACTATTTTTTTTTTAAATAATACGACAAATTCAAACTAATTACACAACAACAAACTTCATATAAACTAACATAAATAATAATAATTAACATAAAAAAAAAAATCAAAACTTACTTGAGATTCCGCCACTCGATTTGCTACGTGTCGGACCGATGTTGACGCTAATGGTGGGTGTTCCTCGATTTCACAACGCGGTGGAAAATTAAACCCAAGTTCAATTTCGTCCTCCTCGCCCACATTACGCGTTCTTGACGACGATCCTTTTTGCCCCTTATTTTAGGAAATTTTAACATTTCCAAACCATCGGGAATGCTCTTCATGTGGTGAGGTTGGTGGGGATGGGTTGGGGGGTGGAGAAGTCATTATGAATGGAAATTTGTGTTAAAAGGTTGTTAATGGAGGCTACAAAATCGGAATTTTGGCTGAAAATGAAGTGAAAATGGAGCCCGTTTCGTCACTGTTGATATTGAGCCATCGACGGGATGTTACATCCCGATCGTTATAAAATATCGAGGCGGGATGTTACATTCCGCCTCTCGTTATCAAAACCTCCAGACGGAATCCAACATCCCGTCCGAAATATTTTTTATCACCTCTGCATTACACAACTTCATCTTGTTTTTCACTGGGTTGGTGAAAAGGGGGGTGAAAAGTGATGAGGTGGCGGTGATAGAGGGGGAACTATCACTTGCATTGCAAATGCTCTTACCAAGGTCAATCATTTTTGGTTTGTTCAAGAGAGCTTGTCAAGATTTTAAACATATATTGCGAGCTCGAGGAATTCATTCTTAAGTTTGACTGTACGAATATAAATTTACATGACTAGATGAGTGCATCTGTTTGACATGATTTTCTTTCGTCCTCTGCATGCAGGCTGGAAAAGACGCGAGACTTGACAAGTTTGAAATCCCAACAAAGGTTTTGTTGTTGCCAGATCCGTGGACGCCAGTCTGGATTTCTGACTGCTGCTCTGATGTTAAAAGATCGAAGGAGTAGGTGAAGGCCAAGTTGAAAAATTAGCCACACAAATTATATGGGTGAAATCTTTGTTGCAGTAGTCGTGCTTGCCTCCTCAGATGTTGTATTACTCGAGGCAGATGAGATCATAAATTTGCAATCTTTATAGCTCTCACGTGAACAGAGATACCTTTGCCATAAACTTGGAATGCATGCTGATTATTATCAAAAAAAAGGAACACATGTTGGTTGAAGGCGCCATAATCGTGGACAGGTTGTTTGTGCATGGTTGGTAGTATAGAGTATACAATGTTCTTGACATTTTTTCCACACCCTTTGGCTGTGTTTGATAGAAAGTGTGGCAAAGGCAAATTTTGACACCAATTACCAATGGAAAATTTGTCATGCCAAACAAAGAGGCAAATGCAAATAATTTGTAGCAAATTTGGATTTGCCGCTGTTTGACTATATCAAGCTAGTTTCATCGAGGTATTTTGGCATGACAATTTGATATTGATATAATCTCAAGTTCATTCTTAAATATGAGCTCGGACATAACATATTAGGAAAGTTTTTTCGATAGGAGACCCGCAAATCTAATCAGCCTAGCTAATCTGCACAAAACAAAACTAACTAAACTGCTGACCGTTTCTAGAATCTGTTATTTGGGATTTGAACTATATTTGATTCGGACTTCAGGTATTTTCCTAATTCACCAACATTGTTTGCTGCAAAAGTTCTCATGGATTTTATTTTTACGCCTGATGATTACCAAAAAAGAAAACGAAATTACATGATGCTATTGAAAATTCTTCCGCGGACCCAATATTCTCATCTCCATTTGCAAATGGAGACAAATTGGGATTAACTCCTGGTGAAGGGATTCAGACCGGCCACTGCCCATCCTTCACATATATTGGGCACCCGCAGAGTGAATGGGGTTTTCCAAAGTCTGGCTGGCATGCAAAATCAATTACGGGATCAGAATCAGCCGCAAGTCCAGCTTTAACGCATTTTCTCTTGCATTTTTCAGTATTAGGACATCCATTCTTGCAAAGCCACTCCAAATCTGGCTTGCATTTTGCTATCCACGTCCAGTGTGAAACATGGTAACCAGACTTAGCATTCCCTGCATGACCAAGAGTGAGAATAATTTTGAAGATATTCATATTGAATTGTATTGAGCACAATTTTCATTGGATAAGAGCAAGTCCAATGGGGCCATATGGGCTGCTAAAAGCAAATATAGCACTCCAGCCACAAAAATGTCATTTGAATGGGGCTGCTAAAAGGGTTTTAAATTTGGAAGGAGTTAAAAACCCAGCCAAAGTTAAGACCTTCACTAGCAGCTGCCATAATAAATTCCAGGATACGGACGACATAGTTTCTACCGTCTGTTGGTTATTTATGTATGGACGGCAGATACTATGTCGTCTGTCTCCCGTTTTAATTAAATGGACGGACGGCAGACACTCTGCCGTCTGTACTTAACAGACCTGAGAAACCAAGAAATTTATTTTCCACTAAAATTTATATACATATAATCATTAATAAGTTTCATCGTTTTCTTGCTCACCATTAAGTTTTCTCGTTTTCTTGTTAATCAACATTAAGTTTCCTCGTTTTCTTGCTTTTCTTGCTAATCAACATTAAGTTTCCTCGTTTTCTTGCTAATCACTATTAAATTTCTTCATTTTCTTGCTAATCACTATTAAATTTTCTCATTTTCTTACTAATTACTATTAAATTTTCTCTTTTTCTTGCTAATCACCATTAAGTTTCATCGTTTGTATAATTTTTTTTTTGCTTATATAAAAACTATCCACAAACTATATGAGATTAACTAAAAAAAACAATGTCTTCTCTCACATATTTCTTCATTTCTTTTTAGTTGCTTTCATAGCTATCTCCGAATGGTCTCACCGGTCGGATTGCCCTACCAGTGAGTATTCAGACAAAGAAACAGACAAAGAAAAATAAGAAGAAGAAGAAGATGATGATGAATAGCTTTGAGACCCATACTGTTATGAAAAGGGTAATGACGAAACAGATGAAGATGAAGATCGATGATGATGAAGATGGTGAGGCAAATGATGAGGATGAAAATGAAGATGATGAGGATGAAGATTGATGCTCTGTTTTAATGTTATATTTTATTTTTCTAATGTTAATTAATGTTATGTTTACTTTTAAAAAGTTTGAATAATAAAACAGCTTCATCAAGTGAAGGATTGCCTAAATGTTCCTAATAATGTTCTCATTATATTATTTTATTTTCCTAATGTTCCTAATTATTATTTTCCTGATGTTTATAATTATTATGTTCGGATTGCCCTATTTAGTTTTTGTTTTTGGTTTTTGGGAGTGAGGAGAGAAGAA
This sequence comes from Coptis chinensis, assembly GCF_015680905.1. Lineage (NCBI taxonomy): Eukaryota > Viridiplantae > Streptophyta > Magnoliopsida > Ranunculales > Ranunculaceae > Coptis > Coptis chinensis. The sequence continues at coordinate 38,649,075 of NC_141459.1, forward strand.
GAATGAGGGATTGATGAATTGAATGAATGAATTGAAAAGAGATTCGTATGTTATAGTGTCTGGAGTGTACAGACGGCAGAGTTTCTGCCGTATATATAAGACATAAACTCCGTCGTCTGTCTCCCGAACTTAACATCTGTTAAAAAATGTTATTGGAATGGTTTTTTTTGTTTTGAGTTGCTAAATATGGCTAGGCCTGCTAAAAAGCCTATGTGACACTTTTTAGCAACCTTCCTGCTCAAATTGTTACTCAACTTAGGTATTACTAAGGGAATAATTGTATTGATTATCGAAAAAAACAAAAAGGGAATAATTGTATTGCGAGAAATGTACCAATTATATTTAAGTGTATCAGTTCTGACGGTATAATCAAAATAAATTTGTCAGGTGGACAAAATTAAATTGATTGGTCATGTTGATATGATTACATCAATTATATCACGCTCTTGAAGAAATTAGGATCACCCAATGGCAATGCAGGGACACGGGTGCGACATGTGAACGCAGTCAAAGTGTTAACTACTGGAATTATAATAGGACAACACTCTTAGTCTTTTGTGAAAGAAATGTTACTAAGTGACCGATTATGGTACTTGATTTTTTCTACTTGATTTCTTTTAGCATAAATGTGAAAAAGAAAAAAAAAAGGACTTACCTAAAGATATTGAGGAAAATACTAGAGAGAGAATAAGAATGGCAGATATCAAAGGAACCCTGGAGTCCGCCATTTGTTTTTTTGTTTCACCAACCAAAAGTTAAGAGGAGTTATGAATTATCTGGAGCACATGTTCTTATAGTAATTCTTTCTACTATTTTAAGTATTGAGGATTAATTAGCGATAGATGAAAATATTAAAAGTTTGTCCACATTAAGTTTCAATGCCAACATTTATTTTGGTATTTATAGAAAGGAGTTTATTTTGTAAGAGTCCGGATCTTTTCTAGCCCGGGTGGAAAAGATTATGTTTTACACCTTAAAAAATAATTTCGACACGTGTCCACTAATAATTATGTTTTACACCCAAAACCAAGGGCAACTAATCCTGTTAGATAAAACAAAAAAACAAAATAAAAAGAATAATAATAAATAAAAAAAAATAGCCAAAAAAGTATATGTACTAACCCCAAACATTCAATTGAGGCAACCAACATTTTTTTGGGTCAATTAGGGTAAATACGTAGCGAATTAGTCAATAAGGGTAATCTGTCATCCTTCCTCCGTCAAAAATCACCATTATCTTTTATAAATTTGTTAATTAATAATCTTTTATAATTAATAAAATATTTTAATTATTTTCTTTTTGTACAACTCACCAATCATTTGAACACCTCAACTTTTTGCACACATCAGTGAGAAGTGACCACCTTGGATGAATCCTTATCATTCTCCAAAATAATAAAATTATTCATTTTCCGGGGGGAAACAAAATTGGAATATATTCAAGTTTTGCGTTGGGAAATTTTGTTGGAAATATTCAAAATTGAAACTCTCAAACTATTTAGTATATTTAGTATGTCTACGTTTATTTCATTTTGTTTGATTTTTATTGAAATTTTTATTTAATTTGAACATAACTTTTTTTATTGATTTATTTAATTAAAATATTTATAACAAAATTATTAATAGATAACAGTGATTTTGGACGGAAAGATGACAAATTACCATTATTGACTAATTCGCTAAGTATGTTACCCTAATTAGTGGGGAAAAAAAAGTTAGTTACTTCAATTGAATTTTGGGAGATACTTCATGTACCTTCTTAGCTATTTTATCAAAAAAATCACTACAAATTAAGAAAGATTCCCTATGAAGGCCAGCATGCAAGCGTACTCAAATGGAAGCACATACAAAAACAACATAGAGTACTAAAAATGACAAAGGCACACTTGCTAGTACCAATGGAAGAGCTAGGAATATGGGAGAAGCCAGGGTAGCCACATAAATCAACTAAAATAAACACACAACCAATTTCTCGTTCTTTTGTTTTCACTAATATTTTTTATTTCCATCACGAAAAATGTGCAAGTCTTCTTGAAATTACAATTAACATATACAAAATACTAGATGATTACTTAGAAGATCAGTTTAAGAGAAGAAACAAATTAACTAAATTAGGAACTTAAAAGAAAAAAGTGCTTCATGATACATATGCTTTAGGAAATCCCTTTAAATTTGTACAATGGACACAAGCACGGAGTTCTTTGGACCGTTACAAAGAAAAGTCTAAAAGGCATTCCTAAAAAATATCATCACTTCTAAAATGTTTAGATTTTAGTGCTTTTATTTGTCTTCAGTTTGGCGTTTATTTTAGTGCGCCTTCTATTTTAACTGTTTTCATTCTAGCTAACTCAAAAATTCCAATCATGTAACAACAACAATACAATAAAAAAAATTAAAATTAAGTAAAATTTCCATGTATTTAATTTACGAAAAAATAAAAATACCATGGAATTAAGGAATTAAGGTTTAGAGAACATGCCAATAAAATTATGTGGGACTGTGATCGTTGTTTCTCTTTTTTCTTAATTTTTTTTCTACCAAAGAAATAAAAGTTTACAACACTTAATCACCAAATATGTTCTTTCCATGAATTTGAATGTGTATTGAAAACGTGTAATATGTGAGAAGGAAAAGATATTGGCAAAGGGTTTTCTACTTTTCATTTTCGTTTTTGGTATGTTAAGGTGTATGTACGTCAAGTAACAAATAATTTTTTTTTCTATATGAGGGCAAGGAGTTTTCTGCTTTTCATTTTGTTTTTGTATATATATATATATATATATACATAGTAATATTTTTTAGCAAAAGTTGAGGGTGAGCCAGGGTGTACCTTGGGCTTGTTGGAATACAGTCGATGCATCAAAAAGGAAAGCACCACACGGTTTTTGGCTTGTTACCAAATTTGAATTGGAGTTGAACTGCAACCATGAAACCTCCTAATTGGTAATGGGTTAGTAATTGTTTTAGAAACCAATTACTAAATTGTAGTCACACACACACTTTTGGAAATCATTGGGTCTATATATACCCATTGATATATGTGTGTTTGTTGAGCAAGAGAGGAGAGCCAAAATAGTAGAAAATTGGTGAGAGAGCAAGACTTTGTGAGTTCTATTGGGACTTTTAGGTATTGGTGATATGAGTGTTTGTAATTTGTTCACTCTATTGGTAATTGAATCTCCTTTTGTTGGTGAACGTAGGCATTGCCGAACCACATAAAAACCTTTTGTCTCTTCTTCTTGTTGGTTTATTGTTTTGATAAGTAAACTAGTTTGTGTTAAAGTTACCATCTTTATCAGCACAGCCGAGACAGTGACGGGTTCTCTGCTCCTGCGGGGATGGAGCGATAGAAGTTTTGAGAATCCAAGAGAAGATTGCATAAATAGGGGATGGAACCACTACAAAGTTCTGACTAGATCCTTATGTTCTGCAATGCAGTGAAATAAATATTCCTACTTTATAAAATCCCTAAACAATCTAAGTTATATCTAAGCATAAATTTACTAGCAAGAGAGAGAAGCTCTTCCATTAATCTTGTTAATGAAAGTACGAAACCCTAATTCAAAGACTAACAATTTTCATGCCTAAAAATATGAAAGCTTCAAACTTTAAACACATTAATTCAATAACTAACTAAAAACACAAAAAATCCTCACACAGGCTTCATTAAAACTTTTCTAATGGGAGTTTTAGCCTAGCTTCATTAGATTAATACAATAGTAATAATAACAGTGAAACATAGTACTAAAAGAAGAAAAAGTTGGGATTTTTATTAATGGTGAAAGAAGAAGATGATAATGGTGGCTAGCCCTAATTCTAACTCTAAACCTAAACTAATGAATGAGATACTAACTAGATTAAACTTGATACATAGGGTTGGGTTGTTGGGGTTAGCCACTATTATAATGAATAAGTAGTTACATGGCATCTTGACTTGAGCTCATGGGCTCCAAGATCATACTAGGGGTCCAATACATCAAGGTCAAAAGAAGCTAAACTTGTATTATTTTACCGTTTCACTATTTTTGTCATCTTTTACAATTCCAAATGGGTTGAGGCCTAAACCATTAAAAAACGCTTTTCGATACGGTCATTTTGGTATAAAATGGGCTTTAATCAATGTCTAAGTTCAAAGATACGCCCGTTTGAAGTTCTGTTGACTTTTCAACAATTTTATAATCCGGGTTGACTTTTTGTGGTTTTGAGGGGACGGTAACATTCACATCCAGAGAATTGAGATCAAAATCGGGTAGACAGAGACTCAATGCATTGTTAGCAACATCAAGAATCTCATCCAAAAGTACTAGACCACAACTCCTAAGAATGTGGTTATGAAGCTCAGAAGTCTGATAATGGGAGGCCACAAATGCAAATGTAGAGCATTAGTGGCACAATAAATACCTAACCCACCAAGACATAATAGGAGTTTCGATTAACGCCACTGCAAATCATCGAAGTTAGGACCATCAAAAACAACAATACCTGATAAGAGTAGATTTGTATGATGTATGAAGAATCACTCACGACACTCAATTACACTTAATTCAATACCTTGCTCACAAAATAATTTAAGTATAACTTGAGCAAAGGTTTCGTCCCATGCCTAAACACTAGAGCATGTTATAAACAAGGTGCTAGACCAACTCAAAGAGCGAATCCATGTGAGGAAGGCTTTTATGGGAAGATTTTACATTGCACTACTAAAGCTTACTTAATTATGCAAGTTACATAAACATATATATATATAAGGTTTAATTAAGTGGAAGTAAAATAAATTAAGAGTGAGAGAGAGAGAGAGAGAGAGAGAGAGAGAGAATTGTGGAAAATCTACTCATAATTAGATCAAATTCACTATCTTGGATATATTCCTATTGCATCTCTAATCCTTCTTAGGTTCATAGACAAACCCAAGATGGATTCTAGTTTTTGATCCCTAACACGAAGAACTTACCTCTAAGAACTACATGTTTGCATGAGGAATTAAAGTGATATTTCATCTCTAAAATATCCATTCAACTCCTAGCCTACCAGTGCATTTGGCATTCACTAGAATTTTGATTTGGCTAAGATCGAGTTGTGCGTGCTACTAAATTAGTCGTGCGCGCTAATCTGTCTGAAGATACAGACTTCTAATTTGAACGGTGGCTATCATATTATAGTAGGATGCAATTACAGACTTGAACGTGTTGAGCATTTAATTGGAAATCCTATTTTAGAGGATCCTCACATGAGCTTCATTAACCCTCCACTCTAAAATACATGATCGTAGGATTGATTAGCTAAATACTTGAGAAACTAAGAAATTAAAGAAGAACATGTTGAGAATAAGAAGTTTATTCTAAGGAGAAAACTCCATTAATAAGTTACAAGCTATTCTCTACTTTAAAACTAATTAAAACTACTTTTAATTCAAAACTACTTGATTAAAATCTAACTTAATGGAATACAAGAATGAGTGGAAACATGAGTGCTCCACTTAGCTTTGTCTCCACTTATGGATCAAATAATGGAGAAACCATATAAGTGATGGGCCCACGCGCTCTAATCATTTGTGGGTCCAGGTAGACTTATACATGTCTTTGCGTAGAGCTCGCCACACTGATCATTTTGACAGTTCACTCACTGAATTTAGAGTCCATAATCAAAAGATATGAGTGATAGAAGTTTTACAACTTTTATGTATAGTTGTCCTGATTTGACTCGGAAATAATCGGTGCCGAGTCCACGGGCTTTATTCTGACCTTTTTGATCTTTAGATGGGTTGAGAGAGAAGTCTTCAAGTTCAAGCACTATTTCATACAACGTTTTCATGCTAAAATGTAGGTTTTGCTAGAATTTTATTGTTAACTTCCGAAACCTATGAAAGCACAAAAATACATTTAATTTACTGTTTCGACCAAATATGATCAAAACACCAAGTGTTGATGAAAAAGACGAAGAACGTAGAAAAGTAATTAGAAAAATGATGGTGATCGGGGAATGATAAGATCAGTACCTTCTTGCGGTTGCCTACGCACCCAAATTATCGGTGGGATCAAGTCTCAAGAACGTGGTTCAATGAAAAATAGATATGTATTTATATAGGTAGAGTAGAGAATCCTTGTAGTTCAAGTATTCTTGTAGCTTGAGTCATTGTGATAGAATATAACTCTCAACTGATAATTATCTCTTTGATAAGAAATGAATCTGGACATAAATCAATGTACATTAGTGGCAAGCCATGTGGCTAAGGTTCAGCCTTAGACACATGAGTTAATGGGCCTGTATATTGATTCATGGTATTGCAAATTGGGCTTTAGCCCTGTCGATTAAATGAATAAAATAGAGACTCCTACCAATGGACGTTCGCCACGTAGGTGGGGGTCGAAACATTTACATTTATTAAACATATAATCAACCAATATATAATGTTTCTATGGGGTTTATAACACAAATTTGGGTGCTTATCAATACCCTGGAGAACACTGCGGAGATGGCGATCAAAAGTCTTAGCTACCTCTCTGAAAAGGGAAGGTGGACAAGTATGAATTGCAAATATCAACTTAGATAGCCCAACACAAGCTCATAAGAGTGCTAACTTACACTGTGGATCTTCCAATACAACTAGAAAGTCCATCAAAGTCATAGCCTTTTCAACAAGCTTGCGAGCAAGGCCCATGGTAATGGATGAATCAGTGCTGACCGCACCTCCAAGCAACCTAACCACCTAGTGAGGACGTGACAAATCTGAAGTAAAGAGACTGGGAGTGGAGCAACGTGGATTCAATGATGGCCAAAATATCTCAGTTTTAGCCACATTAAGAAGGTCCTTCTTCCTGAATCATAACAAAAGTTGTCACCACCTGTTCTGTATCTTCGATCAGAGTCCCATAATTTAGGTACCAAGCCCTGTAGCAATAACTGACAAATGGACTGGATCCGTAGAATTAGGGGATGCAACACCAATGCAAAAAGAAGGGGACCCAAAGGGTCACCTTGCTGGACCCTAGTAGTAGACCATATGTAGCCATCCCCCAAATATAACCTCGCAGGTTAACAATACAAGTACTTGACCCAAGGGAAAATAGCTGGGCAACGGATACAAACCTCTTTCAACATGGTAGTCTGATCAACTATGTTAAAAAAATTATGAAAATCTACAAGCAGCCTCAAAAGAGAGGTACTACCACTATTAGCATACATTATACGATTGACACTGTGCAAAATTGCTTTTGCTCCACCAGAAACACGAACCCTATACTGAAAATCCTATAAGTACCCTACTATGTCTTTGGAAACTCCTTTCATTGCAATCTTGGAGACCAGACTGTGCCAAACCAAGCCCACAGCTATAAGATGAATACTATTATCCAGCTTAAGAAGTGGAGTAAGAGGAGCACTCGCTATGAATTCCGCTAATGGTTGTGGACATCGTCCCTGTAACCAAAGATTCACCACAGGGGTCAATACATCTAGCAAATCAAATGATATAGCTGCTATAGCACCACTCATGGCATCCAACAGGTGCTAATCTTGGAGACTATCACGGCCACAAGAAGTACCTTTCAGAAACGACCTACTACATAACAATATGGTATCTCTCTACTACTAAAGGGGGCACAACAAAAAGAATAAATGGTCTTATAGGTGGTTGTCGCAACAAGGTTTTTTAATTAAATTTTTTTTTTTACCTAGTGATAGGGTGTCTCTTTACCACTAAAGGGGGATTAACAAGGAATAATTTGTCTTACAGGTGGTTGTCACAACAGGTTTTATTTTATTTTTTTATATTTATTTTTTTATTTTATTTCCAGTTTCAATTGTAGGAGTGTGTCTTTGTACAAGTACATGTTGAATGATGAATATGAATTTATGAGAACAACTATTAATGCAATGAAACACAACAATCACTCAAATAAGCACATGTTTAAATCAATATTCCTACTCTCAAAACAATGTTATGCAATATAAAGAGTACAGATTCGTTCAACTTTTAAACAAACAAGAAATATGAATTCAACTAATTTAATCAAGAAGAACATAGTGAGAGTAATTAATAATTTATTGAGAATAAACTAACTATGACTACACTAATGATTATAATCTTAAACTAATTTAACTAAGCAATAAAATATGATATTCAAATGAATGAGGAAATATATAGAAGATGAATAATCCACCTAACAAGCTATTTCATGCCAAAATCGAATTTAATCATTTAAAAGTAATATTCTTTAAATTTTTCCACAATGTTTCAACTTAAAGATTCAAACTTTATCATCCTTAGCAATAACCTACATCTTTATAGTCATTAATACTAGTAAGAATGAATATTTCAATCTATTATCTCTAATCAAATCAAAATAAACCTTAGTTTACTTACTAATAAGCATTTTATCTCTAAACATGCATTAGAAATCAAGCTTATGCCCATACATAATGAATAACTCTAACAAGATGTACAATTTATTCCTCATTATGTTTTAGAATCATCCCTTCTAATAGGAAAATTAGCCTGATTTCATTGGGATATGATGACAACAATACTATAATTAAAATAAGTCATTCTACTATATTAATGGTCAGTCCTCAAATATGCATTTTTATCCGCTTATTATGCTTCAATTTAGTCAAATTATATGATCATCAATAATGTAGAAAACTTATGTTCTTATTGCCTTTTCAAGATACAAGCCAATTCTAGACCAAATACCTCAAAAGACATGTTCTAGAGCCAAAAGAAGCCTAAAATAGGCTGAAGTTGTAGTTAGTAGAAGTAACTTCAAAAGATTGTAAGAAGTGGTGTTCACCATAGATTGTTTAGAGTTTGAATGGTTGAGAGTTGAAGAAAGGAAGGTAGGATCTTAGTTAGGACAAGTTTTGGTTCTAAGTTATGAAGAACATTGAAAACTAAAGTTGTTTTGAAGATTGAAAAAACATAAACTTGAAAGCAAATAAAAGGAAATGATTGATTGAAGAAATAACACAAAGAAGTAAGATTGATTGATTGATAGAAAATGTAAAAACAAGAACAAGATTGAATTGAAAAACAAGAAAGTAAATGACTTAATTGAAAAACTAGACAAGAAAATAAATCCTACATGACACTAGATTAAGTCTAGGTGCATTCTCTCTCCCTAACTTTTAGATTATATACCCCTACTTTATGCCTTTTACTGATTTGCCCTTTTCAATTACATTTGAAACACCTCACACTTCACTTTATGCTTTTGCTTTTTTATTTCTTCTTGACCAAGATAGGTTTTAGAGAATGCCATATTTTGAGATAAGGGTCTCCATCTCTGGTCTTCTAAGTTGAGGGCTTTGACCGTTGACTTTGACTTTTTCAGCACTTTTTTATAGTAGCTTCTGGTATTCATAATAAGCGTGTTTAAGGCTCCTTTTGGTGCTAAAACACAGCTTTTATGATAAGTGGTCTGAATTTCTCTGTAACCTGAAAAATGTAATAAAAGCTATGAGTTGTCTTTTCATTAAACGTAAGAAGGGCTGTACTGCAGTAATATAAGGGTAATAAAATACACATTTGGAAGCTGATCACCACTCCCAAATAGCATCTTGCTTGTCTTCAAGCAAGGATGAGAGAAAAAACTAAGATATCAAATGAGTGATTTATTATAAGTTATACTAATCTCGTTTCGCAGAGTGCCATTGCATTGACCATATGCAACAAGGCCTTAAACCACTAGGAATTCCCTATTGGACAAGCTTTAAGCCTTGTGAGAGTTTTCCAGTGAAGGTACTCGCAAACTTCTTCTATTTAGTACGAAGGGTCTTGTTTCCTTATTTATTCTCAGAAATCTATACATCTCATTAGCGGGGAATAAGGACAAGCTCCTTTGAACTTAGAATAACATATCTACAGTAATTTAATCATCTAAAGATAAATGTGCAAAACATGAGAAATGAAATGCAAAAGCAGAGTAGTTTTTGAGACTTTTGGAGAACGTCCTTAAGGTGGGTTCTCACAGGGGTATATTGCAATCACAACTCTCTGATAGATTCATGATAAGTGCTCAAAAAGTGCAATTTAACTCTTGATTATGCCTCTTGTTTAGCCATTTTAGTGGACTAATAGTGTTTGTAAGTTATGTTTTATGATTCTACAGGTGAAAAAGAGAGTTTTGTAGAATATTAGAGAAAAAGGGGTAAAATGGAGCAATTCGGAGCATTAAAGATCACATGGGAAGCTCGTGGACAATCATGGAGAAGGCCAAGGAATTAAAGCTATTAAAGATGCGACTTTGTCCTATTTTAAAGCCTATTTGGAAGCCCAAGGCAAAAGAATTCGTTGCTTGGACTAAAGCCCGCAAAAGAGGATAAAAGGATAGAGCAAAAGAGGGAAAATAGACTTCCGCGTCTGGGACGCAAGGATCGTGCATCTAGACGCAATGATCGCGTCTGAGACACAAGAATCATGCGTCCATACGTATGAACCGACACTGTAGCCACTTCCTTCTTAGTTTTGAAGATGAAGTTGGACTCTAAAAGAAGTTGATTTGTATTAGGAAACAAATGACAGTTTGGAATGCTTCTAGAACTCATTGTAACCCTATAAATAGAGGACCTAAGTGCCTCATGTAACTTGCCAATTCACTTATATTCTTGTCTCCAGAACTTGAGGCAGAGGAATTTTCTTAGGCACTTAGGTCCTCTATTTATAGGGGTTACAATGAGTTCTAGAAGCATTCCAAACTGCCATTTGTTTCCTAATACAAATTAACTTCTTCCAGAGTCCAACTTCGTCTCCAAACTGAGAAGGAAGTGGTTACAGTGTTGTTTAATGCGTCTGGATGAACGATCCTTGCATCTCAGATGCGAGCAATGTGTCCCAGACGTGGAAGTTTATATTCCCTCTTTTGCTCTGTCCTTCTATCCTCTTTTGCGGGCTTTGGTCCAAGCAACTAATACTTTTGCCTTGGGCTTCCAAATAGGCTTTAAAATAGGTCCAAGTCGCATCTTTAATAGCTTTAATTCCTTGGCCTTCTCCATGATTGTCCATGGGCTTCCCATGTGATCTTTAATGTCTCAATTGTCTCGCTTTTACCTCTTTTTTTCTCTAATATTCCACAAAATCTCTTTTTCACCTTTAGAATCATAAAACATAACTTACAAACACTATTAGTCCACTAAGATGGCTAAACAAGAGGCATAATTGAGTGTTAAATTACACTTTTTAAGCAGTTATCACAACTCCCAACTAGTCTTTTGCTAGTCTCTTAGCAAATAAGATAAAAAAATAGATAAGTGATCAAAATCACATCCTAATAACAAAAATAAAATCCTAAGTTCCCCAAAAAGGTCTAGTTATAGTCTTGTGACGGTTTTCAGGTGATATACCCACAAAATTAATCAATAACATGTTCAAGAATGATAGTATTTTTCAGAGAGAGAAATTCCTTCCCCACTTAGTGTTTACTCCAACAGACGGTCTCCATTGCTAACTACATTGCTGCAAAGACTCATAGATTATGATGGGAGATAGTAAAAATTGACAAAATTCTCAATCAAGGCTTATGTGTGCACTTAGTCAATCTCCTATACTCTCCTATCCAAGAAATGGAATCTGATAAGAGACCAAAACTGTAGTTTAAAGCCCATAACAATAATACTTTTAGACCAATTATGCGAGTAATAAATAAGAGTTAATGTTGATTACGTGCTTTTATGTATTTCAGGCATTGGAGTCAATTATGTGCAGAAATGTGTCACTTTGGCGAGATAAAGGAGAAAGGGTTGGTTGCTAAGAAGTTCTGTGATTAAAGGCCAAGATTCAAAGAGAAAAAGCCTTTTTAAAGCCCGATTAAAGCTGAAAAGTCAAAGTCAACATGGGTAGAAATAGCACACAAAACGACTGGCTCGGAAAGAGCTTTCCAATGGTCCAAACCTTGACCCAATCAGAGGAGCAGAAGTGGACGAAAAGTCTGTTGAAGCTAAATCCAGCTGAAAATGCCTCTATGGACTGAAGAAATTGGGTTTTGGGCTCGATTTTCTGGCCCAAAACATGGCTCCTCAGCCCATGCACGAAAATGTGGATCTAGTCTCCTCCATTTCAACACACAAGACTTAACTCTTAAATAAGTAGAAAATTAGGTAGCCATAAGCATATAGTTTTAGATCTAGATTTAGACTCCATTAATTAATTAATTTTACTATCTTGTTTTAAATTCAGTTCTTGAATTATTGTTATTGTTATTCATTAGATCAATAAAGTTAATTAGTTTTTCATAATCTAGTTTCATTTTCATTAAATCATTGTAGATTCAATTCATAGATTTAGTTATTTATCATTATTAGTTTCAATTAAATCTTGCATGAGTAGATTTCCATTTAATTCAAATAAGCAAATTTAGAATCTTTATAGCATGTCTTGCTTCAATTCATATGGAAATGATAGTTTGATTAATCAAGACTAAACCTCCATTAGAGGGGTTTGATGAAGTCTTGATGAAAACTTGATTGTGTAGTGTAGAACTAGTTGTAAGAGTCTATTCCACTCTAGAAAGTAGTTGATTCGCCATGAGAATGGGTTGAACTTCCTCACATGCTAGTCATTATTTGGTAGAGATTGCCATGATTGATTAGGAATTCGAACGACCAATTTTTATCGTAAGAATGTAAGAATTGGATTACAACAATCTATACTAGTTTATTAAGTTGGATTCAAGATGGAATCAAATTCTCCTAATTCTTTATCTAGATTCAAACCTTAGTATTATTTGTTAAATTATCGTATCTTGTTAGCATAATTTGCATCATAGCATAATTCCCATCATACTCTCATTAACTTTGGATAGGACCGATAATAATAGAAAACGCTAATACTAAAGAACTAGGAGTGGAACGAATCTTCTACTCCAGCTCTATTGCGATAGCATTCGAGAGTAGAAAACTTTGATAAATAGACACGAAAATAGTTTTAGTTTTTCTTGCGTTTGAGTCTCGTTATTTTTTCGTAGGTAAAACTATCATTTTACTTTTATCAAATGGCGCCGCTGCTATCTTAGTTCCCTTTAGTATTGTTTTCTTTAGTATTGTTAGTCTTCCAAAGTCCCATAACCCACCCACACTTGTTTGGTTCTAACTGTGGTTGTTTGTTTCAGAACTTAATTTTTCCTCGCAGGAATACAGCGAAGTGCGACCCGCGCCTTACTAAGGCAAAACTCGAGCGCCCCTCGCGCTTAAGCGCTTGGAACTTGAGTTTTACCTGAGCGCGACCCGCGCCTTGCCAAGGCAAAACTCAAGTGCCCCCCACGCTGAAGCACCTGGAACTTGAGTTTTACCTGAGCGTGACCCGCACCCTACCAAGGCTAAATTCGAGCGCCCCCCGCGCTGAAATGCTTGGAGCTCGAGTTGGACCTGAGCGCGACCCGCGCCCTACCTAGGCTGATTCTAAGTGCACCCGGCGCCCTCTACTCTAAACCACCCGATTTCCACAGGTTAATTCAAATTTCCATTTCTTCAAGTTATTTAGTGTTCTAACTTGTTAAATACACTGAGCTCGCGCATACAAGACGTTATTCATAAGGGAAGCAAGGAGGCATTCAGGTACTTCTTTCTTCCACTCCTCTCATCTCCTGTTAGAGGTTTATATTAGCATATCAAGATTGTTTTGAGTATTGTCGTGTTTAGTTAAGATTAGTCTTAGCCTTGCATGAGATTAAGGTCAGGCAGAAGAAAAATGCCTAACGTAATAAATTGACAACGTCAACAAACACGCCTTTCTAGTATACCACTCACTACACCTCTAGCTAATATATCACACACTCCACCTGAAATAATGGCTGAAGAAAGAGAGTCTCCTCTCTCTGACTTTTACAAAGCCTTGAACGATAGCCCAAAATCTTGCATCGTTCTATCAGACCCAGTGGGGGATTTCCGAATCCCCCCAAATATATTTAATTTGTTACCCATTTTTCATGGGTGAGACCATGAAAATCCTTATCAGCAGATGCGTAGGATTGACCAAGTCCTTACTACATTCCACCATCCTACAGTTGGTGCTGAACAAATTAAACTAAGGGTGTTTCCTTTCACTTTAGCTGATAAGGCGACATCTTGGTTAACTGCCTAAGCGCCTAATTCTGTGGACTCGTGGGCCAAACTTGTTCAACTATTTACAGAACATTTTTACCCACCACTGAAGACCGATGAAATGCTTTCCAAGATTCATTTCTTTCGACAGAATCCTCATGAATCATTTTTCAAGGCTTGGAATCATTTCACCGATCTTCTTATAGAGTGTCCACACCATAACCTCGCGAAAGACACGTTAGTTCGTGCCTTTATCAAGGGACTATTACACCACCACAAAGAAGGTGCTTAATATAATGAATGGGGGTAGTTTCCTCAGTAAAGGACCCTTAGAGGCTTATAAATTTTTAGAAGATCAAATAAAGCGTATTAATAATTGGGGGTTAGTGACGATATCTCCCGCAATGCTAGTTCTTCTTCAACAGTTAAGGCTACAAGTATGTTTGAGATGAAACCCGATCCTGAACTAAAAATTTAATCGAATCTCTCACTAAAAAGGTAGATGCTATTTCTGTTCAACAAAAGCCTATCCCCGTCATGAATGTCAACTCTAATCCACATAATTTCTGTTTGAGTCCAGAGCATCTTGACTCCTATTGTCCTTTCGCCTATGAACAACAACAATCACAACAAGATAATGTTTGTTCCATTAATAGCGAACCTAACGCAGCTTGGCGACAAAACCCCAACTTCGGTTGGCGAAATAATCAACAACCTCCAAGGTTTAATAACCAAAATGTTAGGCCAACAAACAATTACAACCAAGCTCCACCGAGGCAAGGACAAGGACAAGGGAATTATAATAATTATAAGAATAATAATTATAATACTAATAGAGGTATCGTTCTGGTAAATAATAAGTATCAAAATCCACCCATTAATAATCAACGTGACATAGTTCCTATCACACAACCTATATCTAACACTCCTCCACAACCAGATCAATTTGATGTCTTTATGCAAACCCAACAACAGATTTTACAAGCCATCCAACTTTCCCTACAACAGTTAGCACAAGAGAAAGTACAACCCGAAGGTGTGTTTCCAGGTCAAGCGATACCTAATCCTAAAACAACAGACACAGTCTTTGAGGTAAACGGTAATACTAGTACTGAAAATGAAAACATAGGTGAGCTAAATGTCATCACCACTCTCCGTTCGGGTAGAGTGGTTGATAACGTCGTAACTTTGCCTATAGTTAACCCACCAGTAGTCCCTACATTAGATATCGAACTAGATACCGAAATGATAACTGAAGATCCTACCCCTGTAGAGGTACCAGTTAAACCACAACCTAAGAAATAGAAAGCCAAGGTTAAACATCCTGTTGATCTATATGCTAAATATAGAGAGAAACCACCATTTCCTTAGAGATTAGCTATGTTAAACAAGGATACAAATTTTGAGAAGATTAGAGATATTTTTAAAAATCTAACGATAAACTTACATTTTCTTAAAGCAATTAAAAAGTTACCTCACCATGCTAAGTTTCTCAAAGAGTTGTGCACTACTAGGCGTAAGATAAATATTCCTAAAGACGCCTTTTTAACTGAACAGTTTCCAATTTTAACGGAACACAATGGAATCATTAAATACAAGGACCCTGGTCGTCCTACTGTACAATACACCTTAGGGGATACTCACACGGCCACTGATTTATTAGACCTGGGGGTGAGTGTTAACTTACTCCCTTATTCTTTATATAAACAAATAGGTCTACAGGAGATGCAACCTACAACAATGACGTTGCAATTAGCTGATAGGTCCATCAAGTATCCTAA
This sequence comes from Coptis chinensis, assembly GCF_015680905.1. Taxonomy (NCBI): domain Eukaryota; kingdom Viridiplantae; phylum Streptophyta; class Magnoliopsida; order Ranunculales; family Ranunculaceae; genus Coptis; species Coptis chinensis. The sequence goes on from NC_141459.1 coordinate 38,664,887, forward strand.
GGGTGTAGTGGAAAACGTGCCGGTTAAGGTTAAGAATTTCTACTATCCTGCGGATTTTGTTATCCTCGATACAGAAGTCGCTAAAGACTCTGTTTTGATAATTTTAGGGCGCCCTTTCTTGGCAACTGCCAATGCGCTTATAAATTGCCACGATGGTTCGATGTCCTTGTCCTTTGGCCATCTTTCTGTTGAGGTCAATGTTTTTAAAACGAGAAAACAATTTCCTAACATGAATATCGATGGAGAGGCTAGCATGATCGAGTGCTTAGCTCATGATTATTTCAAAACCACGTTTCCGAATGATCAGATGCACAAATTCCTTTCCCTTGGAAGTTCCAACTTCGACGAGAACTCCCTAGAAGTCGAGGAAGATTTCCTTCATCTATTTTGCAACTCTTCCTTGCCACCTCGTGAGTCCCACCATGCCAACATTCCTTCATCCCTGGACACTATGACGGAAGATTAATTTTTCACCCTCTATCCCAGTAATTCTTTTGACCTACCTATTGAGGAATGTCTTGCATATCTCAAGGCTTCTAATGATCTAGACCTGAAAGCTCTAGCTGACACTCATTCATCTTCCATCACCAATTTTCCCCACCTTCCACCTTTTCAAAGGAACCTGGAGTTTGCGCTTGACCTTCTTGCTTCTTCTGTGCTTAATGATTTTCTAAATCCTCTTAATACAGAAATAATTTCCAAGGGAAAAGCACTTGACACCTTCATTTTCAGAATTGAGATAGTTCCCACCTACACCATGAATGAGTTTTGTGCTAAACCCACATTCTCATTTAATCCATTCCTTACATCTAAAATTCATCCATATCCACCATATCTTCCACAAACATCCATTTTCTCACGATCATTCACTTGGACACCCTCTCGTTCAAAGATGAAAAAGAAGGTGCATGCACGGTTACGTTCTAGATATATTAGACTTCGCTTCCATTTCACTAAGTTGCGTTGTAGAAAATCTTGGTGTTTGATTCTGTTTGGGGGTGCATTCCATGTTATTTATTTATAGAAAGACCCACAACTCTTTAGGTTATTGATTTATGGAAAAGCTGTAGGGTATATATATATATATATATATACCCTACGGTTCCATAAATCAACAACCCAAAAGAGTTAATGGGTCTTTTCTATAAATAAATAACTATATATATATATATATATATATATATATATATATATATAGTTATTTGTTAAAGTCTCGAGTATCGACTATAAAAGCGGCTCAATTTATAGATTTAGTTATTTGTCATTACTAGTTTCAATTATTGTTATTAGTTAAATTCAGTTCTTGAATTATTGTTATTGTTATTCATTAGATCAATAAAGTTAATTAGTTTTTCATAATCTAGTTTCATTTTCATTAAATCATTGTAGATTCAATTCATAGATTTAGTTATTTATCATTATTAGTTTCAATTAAATCTTGCATGAGGAGATTTCCATTTAATTCAAATAAGCAAATTTAGAATCTTTATATCATGTCTTGCTTCAAATAAATAACTATATATATATATATATATATAGTTATTTGTTAAAGTCTCGAGTATCTGACTATAAACGGCTCAATTTATAGATTTAGTTATTTGTCATTACTAGTTTCAATTATTGTTATTAGTTAAATTCAGTTCTTGAATTATTGTTATTGTTATTCATTAGATCAATAAAGTTAATTAGTTTTTCATAATCTAGTTTCATTTTCATTAAATCATTGTAGATTCAATTCATAGATTTAGTTATTTATCATTATTAGTTTCAATTAAATCTTGCTTGAGTAGATTTCCATTTAATTCAAATAAGCAAATTTAGAATCTTTATATCATGTCTTGCTTCAATTCATATGGAAATGATAGTTTGATGAATCAAGACTAAACCTCCATTAGAGGGGTTTGATGAAGTCTTGATGAAAACTTGATTGTGTAGTGTAGAACTAGTTGTAAGAGTCTATTCCACTCTAGAAGGTAGTTGATTCGCCATGAGAATGGGTTGAACTTCCTCCCATGCTAGTCATTATTTTGGTAGAGATTGCCATGATAGATTAGAGATTAGAACGACCAATTTTTATCGTAAGAACGTAAGAATTGGGTTACAACAATCTATACTAGTTTATTAAGTTAGATTCAAGGTGGAATCAAATTCCCCTAATTCTTTATCTAGATTCAAACCTTAGTATTATTTGTTAAATTATCATATCTTGTTAGCATAATTTGCATCGTAGTATAATTCCCATCATACTCTCATTAACTTTGGATATGACCGATAATATTAGAAAACGCTAATACTAAAGAACTAGGAGTGGAACAAATCTTCTACTCTAGCTCTATTGCGATAGCATTCGAGAGTAGAAAACTTTGATAAATAGACATGAAAATAGTTTTAGTTTTACTTGCGTTTGAGTCTCGTTACTTATTCGTAGGTAAAACTATTGTTTTCCCTTTTATCAGAATCCCTAGTTTACCTTTAGATAGATAATCTCGACTTTCAATCCTCACCAGTCATACTCTCAGAAAAGAATATCTCAGAAGATAGTATATTATTTTACCTCATGTATGTGGGGAAAAGAATAATGAATACGAACATCCCACATACTACCTTGGAAAATAGACTTCTAGATGACAGTAGTCTCCTGGAAAGAATGTCAATTACATATAAAGTGTCGGGTCCTTCACTTTAGCATCCTCTCACATATTCTAGACTTCATACCATACTGTAGTGATAAGTCACGGGTTGTAACTCGGATTGGGTATTGGTTTATGAAGGAAAAGTCAAAAGGATTCAAATGTTGTTTCTAAAAAACACTAATGGTTTTGCTTCATTCTTTGGAAGATTTCTTCAAATTCTGTATTGCAGAGAAAATTCTTCCTTTGTCTTAGCTTTTCCATCCATTCTGTTTAACTAATTTTTTTTTTTTTTTTTTTTTTTTTTTAAACTCAGTGGTATATCCTTGATTAGTACTGGATATGCTTGTTTTCCACTAGCTTCTTTCACTTAGAACAGAATGATGCTTTTTATTGTATCTCTCTAATATTTTCTTGTAATTTTCCTTTTGTGCTCTTTCTTCCTCCTTGTTCCCCTCGTATTCTCAGAAATATATGGGTATGGCTGATAAAGGTTTTTGGCTATACTCCTTGTCTGGAGTTGGGTAAAGGGTAAAGGGTTTTATGAAAGAAAATGGCTTATTGTAAGCCTCAAAATGGTTTAACATGATGGTCCTACTAGGTGGGATAAAGGCTGAATGGGTTCACTACTTGACTTATCAGTATGATACTCTGTTTTGAATAGACTAGAAGACCTAATGGCTATCTCCCCAGTTGATGTCACTTCGTGATTAACCAAATCAACGAATAATGAGACTATATTACTTCGACATAAAGAACTGAAAGATGTTGAGTCACTAGGACTCGGATTTTTCATAAGACCCTCTAAAGAATGGGTATAAAGCTTAAGTTTCACTGGCTAACTCTAAAAAAATTTGCTTCCAGTTTACTAGGGATTAAATCTCTCTTCTAACAAACGTACACAAAACTGACCAAGTACTATGGTGGTGCCTTGATAAAGAATTCTATCAACAAGAACTATGTCTGAGCATAATAAGTAGTCTAAGCGATAATGAAATCAACAATATCAACTATCTATCAAACTCAACACTAAGCAGTATAGAATCAATATCCCAGACTTATCATTAAAATTCATTTTTTCATGCTACTGATACAGAAACAAAAATATTTTTGTTTTTGGAAACTAATTTTCGAAATTCATTTTTCAAGTACACCCTCCCCCAACTTAACATATGCATTGTCCTCAATGTATAGAAATTAAGTAAATAAAATGAATGAGAAAAAGGGGAGATGTTCCCATTGATGCCGAATATCAAAATTAATTCCAAAAATAAGAATATTTCCTTTTACCAAGATTTTTTATTATTATTTTTTTTTAATTTCTTTTGTTAAGTCTTTTTAAGTCAGATCCCTAAGACTATATATCATGCATTATCAATTTGGAGTAAGGAGATCAGATTTTCTTACCCAAATCTGAGGAATGTTTGGAGGACAAGGAGGTCTCACTTTTTGGGTTATCAAAAATACTCCTTGATATGCTGGAAAGATTGCTGGTGAAGTTGTTTCTCTACCTTGAACTATTTCAGGTCTGATGATTCTGTGATAGGCCTTGTGGTTCCTCTGTGTAGAAGATTGACGAAAATCTTTCTTTCTAACAGGACAATAGTATCTGATGTGCCCTTTACCACCATAGTAATGATAATGGATGTCTGGCTGACTATGCTCAAGGTGGGCAGTAGACTGGTTCATATACTTCTCTCATTCAGACAGTGATGGTGTACAATAAGCTTCAATAGTGCAATGCTTCTTATCAATATGATCCACTTTCTGCTTCAGAAGACTCATTTTAGTTTCTAGATTCTGTTGTTTTTCCAAAACTTCTTTAAGCTGATTCTCTAGCAACTGATTTTTCTGGGCTGAAGTCTGTTGTTCATCTTGAAATGTAGAGTTCATCTTCTCAAGATATGATACTCTCTTTGTCAATTTTCCATTTTGCTCACTTAAATCCTGAATTTTTTGCTAAGATTCCAAGAACATTGCTAGCAACGCCTCTGTGGTGGGTTCTCAGGTTCATCACAATTTTCTGTAGATTGAGCACTTTCAATTGTATCTTCGAATGGGAAGGATTCTTGTATCATGCTATCAAAGAAGTACACCTCTCCACCTTCGGCGTCATCACAATCCTTATGCAATAGGTGAAAGATATTTATGTAAATGGACATCTTACCAAAGTTGATCTTCATTTCACCATTGTGACAATTTATCAAAGCTTTTGCGGTAGCGAGGAAAGGTCGGCCTAGAATAATTGGAATTTTATCAAAGGCCTCCTGGGTGTCTATCACAATGAAATCCACTGGATAGTAGAAATCGACTACTTGAACAAGAACATCCTCAACTATGCCTCTAGGAATCTTGGTAGAGCAGTCAGCTAACTTCAATTTTACTTGTGTAGGCTTTAGGTTCTCCAGGCCTAACGCTTGGTACACATGATATGGCAAGAGATTAACACTAGCACCAAGGTCTAAAAGAGCATTACTTGTGAATTTTTCTCCTATCTTGCATGATATTGTAGGACTTCCTAGATCTTTGAGCTTGACTGGAGCTTGCTAATAGATAATAGATGTTGTTTGTCCAGCTAGAAATTCTCGCTTTGGAACATGAGTACTTCTCTTTATGTTGCATGCATCCTTCAAGAATTTGGCATATGATCGCTTTGAGAAAGGGGATATTGATGTTATCTTTCTCAAATGCCTCCTTCATCTCTAAAAATTGCTTATCCTTTTTGCTTTGAGCAAAAAACATAGGAAAAGGTGCATTTGGTACAAACACATCAGCATGTGTCTGCTCTTCTTTCTCTTTGGCATTCTTTCATATCTTGTCTTGGTTATCTTGACAAATGGGAGTTGAAAGAATTTCTCCTACTTCCTTTCGAACTTCATTTGAAATCTTGATCGATTGCTCTGTAGCAATGTCATCATGAGCAGGTGAGTCAACCTTGTTGTCTATCTTCAATCTTGATATGAGAGTAGTAACTGAGCTGACATGATCATGGAGGTGATTAGTACTAGAAGTTATCCCAATGTTGCATACATCTTCACTCCTTAATATTGGTTCTAATAAGCTAGGTTGAGTGGCTTGTGTCTTTATAGACAAAGCAGTAGTGAGTTGGTCGACCTTGGCCTCTAGAGACTCCATTCTAGAACATTGACTTGCCTGAGATTGCTGGAGATTGAGTTGAGACTGTACAATAAGCTCTAGAACACTTTCAAACTTCTGATTTTTCTGTGATAGCAAAGTAATAACATTCTCCAGGTTGGCAGGTGCGGCATAATTTCTCCTAGGATCAGGCACTAACTCTCCACTTGTATTGGAATTCTGCTGAGAGTATAATTATTGTTGAGGAACCAACTGTGAAGCTTGACTTGTCTATGTAATATAACTTTGATCTTGAGAACCTGGGGGTCCAGCGTTCTGTCTCTAATAATTGCCTTGAAAGTTATTACCACCTTGGTTGGGCCTTTGAAATGAGTTTATATTGTACTCTCCAACTGATGCATGTTGATAGTAACTAGGACATTCTAGAGTTGCATGAGAAGTGTCCGAACAGACTTCATAGTATCGACTAGCTTGCATGACTGGGAGAGATTTAACTTGAGACTTGTTGATCTTGGAAGGATTCATGGAGAACTGGTTGAATTTCTTACTCAGAGTTTCAATGCTGGTGGCTAGACTTCAATTCTTAATCTGATTGTTCATGTGATTGGTAACCAAATTGCTTTGGCCCCCCTCCATACTAGCGACATCCTCGTTGCTAGTAGTCCATTGTTGTGTTTCTTCAGCTAAATTCTTGAGAAAGTTGTAAGCTTCCTCTCCATCCATTGATGTAAACTTGCCTTTGTGCATTGATTGTATCATCTGCTTGTTCATCATCGAGAGTCCTCGATAGAAAAAATGAGCCAGTGTGCTCTTGTCGTATCCATGATGTGGACACGAGACTAGCAGATTGTTGAATCACTCCCAACTACAATGATATTCTTCAATCGATTTTCCTTTGAAATTGCTAATAGCTTGCTGCATGGCATCAGTCTTCTGGGGTGGGTAGAACTTGTTCATAAACTTCATTCTTAACTTCTCCCAGGAATCAATGGAATTGATTAGTTGAGCAGATAACCATTCAGATGCTTTACCTTTGAGTGAGAGTGGGAACAGAATGATCTTGATACTCTCATCCCTGATATTCTGGTTCTTGAAAGTTCTGAGGACTAAAAGAAATTTGTTCATGTGAACATAAGGTTGGACATTGTCTGACCTGTTGAACTTTGGAAGCATAGAGATTATTGATGCTCTAAGTTCAAACTGGTTAGATTCTGTCTCTGGAAAAACAATACTATTGGGTGGGTCTCCAATGATTGGCGAATAGAAATCGCTCAACTTCTTCCTTTGCTGTGCTTGCATGGGTGGGATAGCTTCAGGATTATTCAGGTCCACAACACCTCCATCATTGCGTGCGGCCATTGTATCAATCTCATCTAGTATTCTTGTGAGTCGGTTGTTAAACCTTGTCCACTGTTGTGTTCTTACTGGACGACGGGGCATATACTAGAAAATGTTATGCGAAGATGATGAAAAACTATCCTACTATGCTTGAATGCAATTAAACTAATATGCAACAATTCTAAATTATACTAATATGCAAAACTACTTTCCTTCGACTAGGTTGGTCTTTGCAGCTAGTATCTCGCTCGTTGTCTAAAGCTATCTCTTCTAGGGTTATGGTGAATCACTTGGATTGCTTAAGTACCACGGCCTACAGATGATAGTCGGTTTGTCAAGATTCAGACAAGAAACACTAGAGTTTGATGTTTCGCTGTGGTGGCTTACAACTTCAATTGTTGAAAAGGTCCTAAATGCAATTATACAAGAAAGCAATAAAACTAAACTACGATGCAACTATACTAAGAAAGAAATTAAACTAAACTATAATGCAACTATACTAAGAATGAAATAAAAAGAATGAAGATTCGACTAACCTGGATGGTAGATCTTGTCTTCAAGATGTCCTTCAATCTTCTCTCTTTTTCAAAAGGATAGATGATGCGGCTAAAATTATCTCAAGATCCAAAGTTCTAATCTTGAAAAAAATGTTAAACATAAACAACTTAAACCAGTAGTGGCGCCATTTGACACGTGCTCCTTTTTGTGTGTAGATGATATATGGTTGATGTAGATAGATTATGGTCGTTGAACAAAATAGAAGCATATCAAAACCTAATTATCCCTCAATAAGTAAAGGATGAGTAGGGTATCATTCCACTTTTAAGTGTATGTTTATATGAAAGACATGACTGGAAAGGGGGTTTGAAGGATTAAAAACTATTATTATAGATATTGTAGATTCTAATGCTAAACTAAACTAAACTAACTAAACTATTGAGAATTTATAGGAGAGGGAATTCAAGAGATTAGAATCCACCGATACTTTTGATTCAATGACCTTTTGTTTCATGGTTGTTCTCACAAGTAGACTACAATTAGGCAATCGAGCGAGTGTCGATGCCCTTTTGGACGAAACATCGTTAACGAATAACTCTACTTAAGGTTGTTCCAATGTTTATGCTATTAATATCTTCTTTCCTTTTATGTGGGCTTGGGCAGCTGTTTAATGAATCACCATCTAAGGCAAACACAATGAATACTTCCCTTAATCTAAAATACTACACAACTAGAAGAAAAGTAGATAATAATAGTATAATATTCAATTACAATAAATAAAACCCTATTCTTCCATTATATTCAATTGCAATAAATAAAAACATGGCACTAGCAAATATTCAATTGCAAAAAATTAAACCCTAAACTAGCATGATAGTCGATTGCAATAAATAAAACCCTTAATCTATACTTCCAACTCCTGGTCTGGGCAATGAAACTAATAACTAAACAAACATAAGAACTAACCTGATTGGAGAATACCATGAACCAGAAGAATCAATAAACCTTAAGCACCGGCTTCATCTTCTCCCATGAAGGAGAAGATTAGCCTTCCATAAAGAAGGAAGAACAAGAAGAACAAGAAGAAGAAGAGTCGAAGAGCATAAGACTAGAAAAACTAATTTATTAAGACTCGACTAGTGAAAATTGAATCTTTTATTATTAATCTCTCTCTGCCTCAAGTTTTGAAGACAAGAATATAAGTGAATTGGCAAATTACATGAGGCACTTAGGTCCTCTATTTATAGGGGTTACAATGAGTTCTAGAAGCATTCCGAACCACCATTTGTTTCCAAATACAAACCAACTTCTTCGAGAGTCCAACTTCATCTCCAAAACTGAGAAGGAAGTGGTTACAGTGCCGTTTCATGTGTTTGGACGAACGATCCTTGCGTCTTAGACACGAGCAATGCGTCTGGATGCACGATCCATGAGTCCCAGACGCGGAAGTCTATTTTCCCTTTTTTGCTCTATCCTTCTATCATCTTTTGCGGGCTTTGGTCCAAGCAACGAATTATTTTGCCTTGGGCTTCCAAATAGGCTTTAAAATAGGTCAAAGTCGCATCTTTAATAGCTTCAACTCCTTGGCTGATAATACATAAAAACAGTTAAACACTAATATTAATGTTAATAACACTAATACGTAATATTACCATTTTTATGTTATCAATTATATTTCCTTACTCTCTCAAATAATAATAAAGCAATATAGATAAGAATATGGATTCGTTCCACTCTTAAACTACCAAAACTCAGTAGGATTCAACTAATTAAATCAAAAGGAAAGTGGTGAGAGTAATAATTATATTGATAATAAACTAATTATGATTATGTTATTAATTAAAACGTAAACTAAATAAACTAAACTAATATAAATAAGGTTTTGATGGAAAAGAATAATATAGAGGAAGTAATAAATCCACATATGCAAGTTTATTCATAATTCATTTAGTTTATGTATTAATAAGTCATCATCTCTATCAAATTCCGTAATACAATGAAATAAAGATTCCTACTTTGTAAGATCCATAATCAACTATTACTTTCTCTAGTTAATAATTAATTAGCATGAGAGAATAATACTTCTATCAATCTCTTGTATAGAATTACTAAACTCTAGTTCAAAACTAACAATTTCTATCTCTAAAAATATGAAAGCTTCAAATTTAAACACATAAACATAAATAACCAACAAAATCATAAATAATCCTCACACAGGCTTCATTAAAACTCCCTCTAATGGGAGTTTTAGCCTTGATTCATTAGACTGAAATTACTTAAACAATAAAGGGAAAGCATAATAAAAAAACTTGAAGTAAGAAGAGAATTGGATATGATAACTAAAGTTTTTTATTGAAAGGTTTAATGGAGGCTATAAACTAAATCTAAACTAAACTAAAAAGGAGAGAGAGAGAGAACCCTAATTTATTCTAAACTAATGAGGGAGTAGCCAACTTTGTTTTAGCCTTAACCCTCTTTATATAGGAGAGGGTTAGGTTACAATTTCGTGCATGAGCTTTTAGGCTAGGTTATGGACCCATAAATCAAGTCCATAACCCAATTAGTTAAATCCAAGACTTCTAATTCTGGCCGTGTTACTGTAGCGCGAGTTTGCACTAACTTATACTACTCTGATCGAGTCAAGGTCTGCACCATTAAAAAGAGATTTCTGAGGCGGTCATTTTGATATAAAATGGGCCTAATTCCGAGGTCTTAGTCCAAAGACATGGCATTTTGAAGTTCTGTTGACTTTTCTTCAGCTTTATAATCTTGTTTGACTTTCACTTAACAGCTTTGACTTGGGCTTTTTAAGGGCTTTTTCTCCATGAAACTTGGGCTATCTTCATAGCACTTTCATAGCAATCACTTTGGCTCCTTTTAGCACCTAATTAGTAATGAATTTATATTTATTCAACTCCGAACCTGGAATACTCAAAAGTACGTAATTAGTGATAAACCTATATTATTGAGAACATAATTAGCTAAATAGAAATACTATTAAAGGGTTAAAACTATATTTTTAGGCTTTTATCAAACCACCCCCAAACAACATTTTGCTTGTCCTCAAGCAAATATGTGAAATTAAAATAAGTGGCTAAAAATGCATTTTTAACTAGTCTCGTTTCATTGAGTGCGATTGCATTGACCATATACAATAAGGTCTTAAACCACTAAGAATTCCCTAGTGGACGAGTTATAGCCTCGAGAGAGTTTTCTAGAGAAGTTACTCACAAACTTCATTTATACTACAACGACTAAGAAATAACAGTAATTGTTCCCTAATTTTATCTCGGAATCTATACATCTTACTAGTATTTAAACAAGGATGATCATTCTAAAACTTAAACTAATACATGCATAATAATCAAATCAACTTAAGATAAACAACTATTTAATGAACTATGATATGAAATGCAATGACAGGTCTGTTTCTGAAACTTTTGGGTAGCGTTTCTAAGTAGGTTCTTACAAGGAATGTGTCAAAACACATAACACTATGATTTTTCCAATCAAGTTTGATAACTCCAGTGTGCAATAGGCACACATTTTCTCATAATCTCAATGACAATCTAAGAAAGCCGAAGTCGATTAAACACATCTACCACTTACTATCACACCAACTTATCCCTAATTGAGCTAGAGGTCTTTATTAGGTGATATGGGGCATAGGTGTTGGTTAAAGAAGGAAGGAAATGGATATTAAAAAAAAAACAAGTCTGAGAAAATAGGTCTTCATATTATGTAACTAGAGAAACCTCGTTATTATTTTGCTTCTACACTTTGTTTACATCCTTAGCCTTTTTATTTTGGCTTTTTGACTCCTTTCATTATATTTTTGGAGCTTTTATTTTATTTTTTTTGGATGGAAACTTTCTTTTCTTTTTCTTTTTTGAAGCAACTAACTAAATTTTGTTTACACAGATTTTTCCCATCTTTTTTCTTCACTCGTCGTATTTCTCAGACTTATTAATAAGAGCCCAAAACTGTAGTTTTAACCCCTTAACAATAATACTTTTAGACCAATTATACAAGTAATAAATAAGAGTTAATGCTAATTACGTACTTTTATGTATTTCAGGCATTGAAGTCAATTATGTGCCACTTTGGCGATATAAAGGAGCAAGGGTTGGTTGCTAAGAAGTTTTGTGATTAAAGGCCAAGATTTAAGGAGAAAAAGCCTTTGTAAATCCCGGTCAGAAGCTGAAAAGTTAGAGTCAACGCGGGCAGAAACAGTACAAAATAGTCAGCAGAACTTCCATAGATCGTATCTTTGGACTCAGGCCTTGGAATTGGGCGTACCTTATGTTAAAACGACCGGCTCGGAAAGAGATTTCCAATGGTTTAAACCTTGACCCAATCAGAGGACAAAAAGTGGACAAAAAGCCTATTAAAGTCAAAGTCAATTGAAAAGGGCCCTGTGGACTGAAAAAATTGGGCTTTGGGCTCGATTTTCCAGCCCAAAACATGGACCCTCAGCCCATGCACGAAAATGTGGATCTGGTCTCCTCTTTTTCCACACACAAGACTTAGCTCTTAAGTTTAAATGAGCTTAGGATAGAAGTAGCCATTAGAGTAGCCAAAAAAAGCTTAGTTCTAGATCTAGTTTTTCAATTAATTAATTAGTTGCTCTTCTTATTTTAATTTCAGTATTGAATCATTGTTTATCATTCATTAGATAAATAAAATAGTTAGTTCTTGTTAAATTTGATATTTGTTATTTAATAATTGTTTAGATTAATTTCGATTCTTGTTATTTAATGATTTCTTAGTTGTTAATTTAGATTTCAATTATTGTTTAGTTAAATTTAATAAAGTTAGAATCTTTATATTATGTCTTATTCATTTTCATATGGAAATGATAGTTTGATGAATCAAGGCTAAACCTCCATTAGAGGGGTTTGATGAAGCCCTGATGAAAACTTGATTGTGTAGTATAGAATCGTTGTAAGAGTCTACTCCACTCTAGAAGGTCGTTGATTCGCCATGAGAATGGGTGGACGCGTCCTCACATGCTAGTTATGAATTGGTAGAGATGCCATGTATAATTAGGGATTAGAACGACCAATTCTTACCGTAAGAACGTAAGAATTGGATTACAACAATCTATGCTAGTTTCTTAAGTTGGATTCAAGGTGGATTCAATTCCCCCCTAATTCTTATTCTAGATTCAAACTTTAATATTCCATAGCATTTCGTAGTATAATTCGTAAAACTCTCATTGACTTTGGTAGGATTGATAGTCATAGGAAACTTGAATGCTAAAGAACGAGGAGTGGAACGAATCTTCTATTCCAACTCTACTTCAATAGTATCGAGAGTAGAAATCTTTGATAATTACGAGTATAGTTCAGTTTTAGTTTTACTTGCATTTAGAGTTTCATCGCTTTATTCATTAGTAAAACTATCAATTTCATGTTTATCAAATGGCGCCGCTGCCATCTTAGTTCCCTTTAGTATTGTTTTCTTTAGAATTGTTAGTTTTCCAAAGTCCCATAACCCACCCACCCTTGTTTGATTCTCACTGTGGTTGTCCATTTCAAAGACTAAAAATTTTCCTCGCTGAGAATTACCGCGGGCGACCAGCGCCCAGGCAAAAGCTAAATTGGAGTGCCACCCGAGCCCAAACGTCTGGAACTCCAGTTTTTGGCTGAGCGGGACCCGCACCCTGCCAAAGCGAAACATCGGCCCCCACCGAACGCTGGACCTTGACCTCGAAGTTTTTCCCCTCGAGCGACTTCGCTCCCTACCAAGGCTAACCGGCGACCGACCACCCAAACTGGAACTCCAAATTGACCTAAGCCGCGACCGGTATACCTACTTAGGCCTATTATTCGAGACCTGCGCACCCCTCTGCTGAAACTGCTCGATTTCCACAGGTTTGTTTCAAATTACCATTTCTTTCAAGGTTTTTAGTGTTCTAACTTGTTATACGCACTGAGCACGCGGATACAAGACGCTATTCAAATGCGTAGCAAGGAGGCATTCAGCTACTCCTTCTTCCACTGCTCGTCTCTTCTGTCAGAGGAGTTTAATTCTAGTATAATCAGGCTTCTTTTTCGTAAACGTCAACACACATGCCTATCTAGAAATTTATAGTTAGAGTTTCGTTTGCATATTAATTGTCTTCGAATATATTTTTAAAACCAATATGGCATATCAATATGTAGACGAACAATCATGTGATTATTATGTAAACCCTTCACCATGTTCATGTTGCGGTAGTCCTTACCATTGGGCTTCTCATTGCCTATCATACCAAGAGTTTGGACCTACTATAGAATATAATAATAATTATGAGCCTCAATTTTCAAATTTTCATAGTAACCAATACAATCAAGATTTTTCTAGTCATCCAAATGATACATGGAGTCAACCTAACCCAGCACAGTACGAAATCATCCAGAGTTACTCAAACACCAATAACTATGACTATCAAACACTGTACCAACCATAACCACACCACCAAGCTTCCCCTCCGCTAACAACATTTGATAAAATAATGGCCCAAAACAAAATAATACTTCAGAACCTAGAACGGACAAGATTTATGCTAATCTCACCTACGCCAGACCTTTCCACCATGCCAGAAATCACCCACCCATCTAGCTCGCCACCCTTCCCAGACCAAATTTTCTAACAAATAGCCAACAATGGACTTTCAACCCAAACTATGCAGAAACCCAAACTATGCTTCAGAATCTAGCCAAAATGATTTCCATGATCCCCTCACCTAACACAGAACTTTCAACCTTGCCAGAGATCGACACACAAGATGAACCATTACCTTCCCATGACCCTCCCATTAACTATTATATTAACTCCATACACAACCTGGATGAGGAAATTCTTGAAGACGACTCTGTAGGACTTGTTTTGGATGACCATGATGCCATTGAGGAAACTTATATTGTTTTAGAGGACGAGAGTAAGGAAATAGAAATCAACAATTCTAATCTAAGGCATGAACAAGGTAATGTGCAGGAATTAAAGGAAGTAACATCTTTAGAGCAATGTGAATCTAAATTTAGTTTGGCAACTGAGGAAATAACAATGGAAAACATAGATGAAATTCTTACAGATAAAGCCACGAACCACAACTTTATGGATTCAACTAAGCTAGATGAAGACTTCAATGATTTCTTAAGAGCATGTGAGAATCCACCAATTGATGAACCACCAACCACCCACCATCCACCTGAGTTACCACCTCCTAAAATCCAACCATCTATCACAACTAAACCATTAATTCACCCACTATTTCAGAGGAACCTCGAATTTGCACTTGAGCCTATTGCCTTAGAGACACTCTATAATTTTTTCAACCCTCACGGTGAAAAGTGTTTGCTTAGTACACAATCCCATGAGTACACCATTCCTGTAGTTGAGAGCTAAGCTTTGACCGAGTGTAGTGAGAAACCTAGTTTGTCTTATTTTTCCTCATCTAAGCCTCATGAAAGACATCAAAATCCATACTTCATTCCTTTCTCACCTAAAATATCACTAATTCATCTTTTGGGTCATTCTAACTCTTTAAAACAGCTAGAACATGATGGTTTGCATATGTTCTTTAATAGGTTGCATAAGTTTTCTTTCATTCTTCTACATGATTGCTTCCAAATATATAACTTCATTCTGTTTGGAGGTGCATTTAGTATCATATTTTTAGGGTAAGACCCCCAACTCTTTCAACTATTAGTTTATAGTTGACCACGCATCATCTATTTTGTGCCACCCCAGTTTCTTGCTTGTTTAGGGGTGTGCATAGTCTAGGGGAATCTGACTTAAAACGACCCCATATTAAGTCTAGGGGAATCTGACTTTAAAAGACCCACGTTTAAAACAAATTTTCTAAACTCTGTTCTATAAAATTTGTTTGGGGGTGGGGTGTTTAGTTTTTCCATTCTTGATCACTCAACTTCCTATTCTTATCCCTTCCTCATCTCGTAGCTAGATTTCTTGTTGTTTGTTGTTTTGATGTTGTTTTTATTTTATTTTTTTTAGTAGATTGGATGTTAAGTTGTTAAATTCAGTAGTTAAATTTGAATTTGGTAGTTAAATGTTGTGTGAATTTCAATTTTAATATAATGCGATTCTTTTAAAATTGTGCATTGTTTTATTGTTAATCCCACCTTCCCGAATTGTTTGGGGGTGGTATTATTTATTCAAGCATTATTTTTATATGATCCTCATTTTTCGAAGTTGTTTTGGAGTGATTGTTGAGAATATTGCCGATATGGGCATACCTATGGTTACAGATTGTGATAGGATGAAATCTAAAACAGTTTAAAAGTTACTATCCTAAATTCAACCTAAAAGATATTAGGGTTGTTTTATAATCAAGAATATGGATTGTTTCCGTTTTCAGTTTTGGAATTTTTTTTTTGTTTCTGGCAATTGCCTTAAAGCTTTTTGGCAACTTCCCGATTCATTTTAGCAACTTAAAACCTATAAAAACTTCATTCATTCTACACTCACAACCCACACTACACCTCACTTTCATTTCTCACCTTTCACTCCCACAGTTCCCATTTTTCTTCTCCATTTTAGCAACTCAGCAGCTCGGAGCGTGCCTGCGCCCTAGGCACTGTCTACCAGAATTTCATCCAAGCGCGACCCACGCCTTACCAAGCCCAGAGCTGAGCACGACCTGCGCCCACAACACTGGAATTCCAGTTTTCATCCTGAGCGTGACCCGCGCCCATCCCAGGCAAATAGTGAGCGCGCCCTACGCCCAAATTCTTAGAACTCGAAAATCACCAAGGCGCACCCCGCGCCCTACCCAGGCATAGGTTGAGCGCACCCCGCGCCCAGAACCCCGTGGGCAAGAAAAATTCCAATTTTTTGTGGGTTGTTCCAGGATCGTTGCAGCTTTTCTAAAGAGTTGTTTTGTGATGACTTCTCCTATAGTAATACCAGAGCAGTCTTTCGAACACTTGTTGGGGAGCGAGACTTATGGACATTGGTTCTGTGAAAGGATCATGCAGTTTGGATGGAGGCATCTTCTGGTAAGTGAAGACGACTCGTATTCACCTAAGCTTACTGATTTTTTTTACAATAATGTTAAGTTCTATTGTAACCAGGATGGAGAACAAGAATTCTCCATCACGGTTGATAACACATCACTAGAATTCAATAAGTATGTGGTAGGATTAGTTTCAGGAATACCAATACTTGATCCTATTCACACGTGGGGATATATGACCGATAATGCATACCTCTATGACTATACATATTTCCATGAGTATAATGGGGGAGGGGTATTTCGTATAATAGACCAAGGGCGTTACAACATAGCCCTTGGTAGCCTGTCCCTAAATGTAGGCACCACTATGTTATTCATCCTGATGAATATTTTAGGGGATTGGCAGTTTAGCTCTGCAAATAGTACTGTTGGAGACGTTTTCCTTGCTTTACCTGAGGGATGTCGCCGATATGACATTCCCCGAGTATTAGTGGCTAGTCTTGAGAGAGCCCAAAGCATGCGACATAAGTATCTTCTTATGCCTGTTTTGGTTTGCCGCATCATGCTTTCGATTGTCTACCTGATTACGTACCGGTTCCGCAGATTGGAAAAGGATTGAAGTCATGAGACCCACCAATTGGGTGGTTCGCTCATTTCGAGTAATGACTTCGCTCAATTAGATTGGTGATGACATCCCTTCATATCATACCGGAACAGTCTTTCGAAAACTTGTTCCAAAGTGACACCTATGGTGCGTGGTTTCGTGAAGTGATCATTCTAACAGGCTGGGATCCACTATTGGTAAGTCCTGATGAACTTTATTCTCCCACACTTACATCGTATTTTTATGATAATTGTAAGTTCTTTGATAGACCGGATAGAGAACAAGTGATCTCCATCACCATCGGGGATGAACCGATGGAAATTTCCAGGTTCTTGCTAGCCTTTGTGCTTGGACTTGCTATGCCCGCCGAAATACAAGACTCATGGGCCTATTTGGTAGATAATATGTACATGTATAACTATGAGGATTTGCATGAGCATTACGGAGTAGGAATCTTTAGGATAGAGGACCAAGGGGATTATAATGTCCCCTTGGTAGCCTGTTATGTTTTGGATCATGCTAAACATTAGAAGGGAATGGCGTTATTCTTCTGTGAATGATGAAACTTGTGATATTTTCCTTGCTTTAGCTGGGGGATGTACACTCTACGATATTCCCTAGACCCTAATGTCTAGTTTAGCTCGAGCCCATAGCAAGAGGCATAAGTACCTTCTTATGCCTGTTTTAATTTGTAATATAATGCTATGTTTCTTCCCTGTTTTTTGTGCCCGTTTCACGAATTGGGTTGGAGTCGACATTGTGAGACCCACCAATTGTATTATTCAATCGTTCCGTGCAATGACTTGGCAAGGGTGGAGGATACAACCTCATCAGGTTACGCCTTAGACCCCATCTGACCAAGTGGCGCTTGACAGGTTAGCTATAGTAGACGATAAGTGGCGTGAAGCCTGGCAAATTACCATGGCGTGGCAAGATGCGAATGAACCTCATTTCTTTATTAAGGATGAGGAGGAAAATGATTAAACGGGAGTTAAGGTTAGTTTTTATTTCAGTTAGTGTCTGCTTACGTCCCTAGTAATTTATTTCTCAATAACCCCATAACGGGTGGAACTTTTATAGAGTTGCGTCAGTTTTTATTTTCTATATTAGTATGTTTTAACCTTGTTTTGTAGATGTTCCAGAATTTCACGTGTATCCATGGTATTTCTCTACCCTATTTATTTAAATACTTTGAGGACAAAACATGCTTCTTGTTTGGGGGCATAGAACCACGTGTAATTAAGGCATCTGTTAGGATATAGATATGTATAATATGCACTTGTTTTCTAGTTAAAAAAATTCATAAATTTTAAAAATATAAATAAAAAGTATGCTATACACTTAGGAATATTGGTATTGCTTTCTTTCTCTATGCTCTCAATAATCTAGAAGTCTCACGTAGCTTTTGCATTAGAATAGTTTTTAGAAACTCAGGTTAATATGTAGGTAATAATATTTGCATCTATCTATAAATAAGTTACATGAGTATCTATGATTGTTGGCAGTAAGTTTCTGAAATCTAGGCTAGAGTACTTATTCTACAAATCCTGTGAGAATATAGCCTAAAGCCTTATATGAGTGAAACATTTGAGAAATGACACAAGGGAGAAGTAAAATCCAGATAGAAAAATCACACGTCCACTTGCTTGATCACTATACCATACCCTAAGCGAGAATTTAGGCCCTCTTTGGATCAATATAGCCAGAAATTCAAACCTATGAATTATTTTCCGCTAGTCGCCCCTCTTAGCCTTTCTTTAGCCTTTCATAAACTACAAATCCTTTACCCTGTTACAAAACAAAAAAAAAAAAAAAAAAAAAAAAAAATCAACCTACCTAATTCTTTGAATAAGTTTGAGAATATAGATGAAGAATAGAAAAGAGAAAGACCTTTGAAATCAAGAATTTGTTAGTCGCTTCAGATGAGAAAAGTAAGTTTCCATCCAAAAAAATAAAATAAAAGAAAATAAAGAGTTAGAACTCCAAAAATAGAATCAAGAAGTCAAAAGCCAAAGAAAAAGAAAAAAAAATATGGCTAAGGATGGAAACAAAGTGTAGAAGCAAAACTAAAGAACAAGGGTTTCTCTAGTTACATAATATGAAGCCTCTATTATCTCAGACTTGTCTTTTTTGAATATCCATTTCCTTCTTTCTTAAACCATCTCCTAATCCCCGCAACACCTAATAAAGACCTCTAGCTCAATTATGAATAGGGTAGTGTGATAGTAAGTGGCAGATGTGTTTGATCGACTTTGGCTTCCTTGTGTGTCATTGAGATTGTAAGGTAAAGTGTATCCACTGCACACTAGAGTAGCGAAACTTGAGCGGAAAAATCAGAGTGGTTTTTGTCTTAACATTTATGTGAGGACCTACTTAAGGATGCTATTCCGAGTTTTCATAAATGGACCTGCAAGTGCATTTCATAGTATTACTCATTGTATATATGTTTATTCGTAGATGATTGATTATTATATATATATTAGCTTAGGTTTCGACTTGATTATTCTTTATTCATTGCTAGTGAAATATATAGATAAATGGGAGCATAAATAAGGAAATAGTAGTTTTATTTCTTAGTCGTTGTAGTATAGATGAAGTTTGTGAGTAACTTCACTGGAAAACTCTCACGAGGCTATAACTCGTCCACTAGGGAATTCCTAGTGGTTTAAGACCTTGTTGCATATGGTCAATGCAATCGCACTCGGCGAAACGAGATTAGTTAGAACTCCATTTTTGGTCACTTATGCTAATTTCTCATATTTGCTTGAGGACAAGCAAAATGCTGTTTGGGGGTGGTTTGATAAGAGCCCAAAACTGTAGTTTTAACCCCTTAACAATAATACTTTTAGCCCAATTATGCGAGTAATAAATAAGAGTTAATGCTAATTACGTGCTTTTATGTATTTCAGGCATTGAAGTCAATTATATGCAGAAATGTGCCACTTTGGCGAGATAAATTAGCAAGGGTTGGTTGCTAAGAAGTTCTGTGATTAAAGGCCAAGATTCAAGGAGAAAAAACCTTTGTAAAGCCCGGTCAAAAGCTGAAAAGTCAAAGTCAACGCGGGCAGAAACATCACATAAAAGTCAACAGAACTTCTGAAGACCGTATCTTTGGACTCAGACCTCGGAAGTGGGCATACCTTATGTCAAAATGACTGGCTCGAAAATAGCTTTCCAATGGTCAAAACCTTGACCCAATCAGAGGAGTAGAAGTGGACGAAAAGCCTATTGAAGTTAAAGCCAGATGAAAAAGGCTTTGTGGACTGAAGAAATTGGGCTTTGGGCTCAATTTTCCGGCCCAAAACATGGCTCCTCAGCCCATGCAAGAAAATGTGGATCTGGTCTTCTCCATTTCCACACACAAGACTTAGCTCTTAAGTATCAATTAGCTTAGGATAGAAAGTAGCCATTAGAGAATAATTATGGATCTAGTTTTGAGTTTTTGAATTAGTTAATTAATTAGTTTTCATTCCATTAATTAGTTTCATTCCTTGTTTTAGATTAGTTATTGGAATCATTGTAATTCATTCATTAGATAAATAAAATTGTTAGTTCTTGATAATTTCGATTTTGTTATTTAAAATTGCTTAGATCTAATTTCAATTCTTGTTATTTAATGATTTCTTAGTTATTAATTTAGATTTCAATTATTGTTTAGTTGAATTTAATAAAGTTAGAATCTTTATATTATGTGTAATTCAATTTCATATGGAAATGATAGCATAATGATTCTAGGCTAAACCTCCATTAGAGGGGGTTGAAGAAGCCTTGATGAAGCTTGATCTTTGTTAACTTAGAAATCGTCGTGATAATCTATTCCATTCTAGAAAGTAATTAGTTTACCATGAGAATGGGTTTGGTTGCTTCACATGCTAGTTATTAATTGGTAGAGATGCCATGTATAATTAGGGTTTAGAATTACCATTTTGACATGCAAGCATTGAAATTTGGATCACGACGAATCTTTGTTAGTTGATTAAGTCGAGTTAAGGTGGATTCAATCCCCCCTAATTCTTATTCTAGATTCAAACCTTAGTATTCCGTAGCATCTCGTAGTTGAATCATTATAGTTAGTATCTTGTTATTTGAATTTGCATCATAGTATAATCCCACCATTACTCTCATTAGACTTTGGATATATTCGCAATATTAGAAAACATTGAATGCTAAAGAACTAGGAGTGGAACGAATCTTCTATTCCAACTCTATTTCAATAGTATCGAGAGTAGAAATCTTTGATAAGAACTGTCTTCGTATAAAGTTTAGTTTTACTTGCATTTGAATTTCATCGTTTATTAGTAAGTAGAATTATTCAATTTTTTACGTTTATTACACACCTGGAGAATGCTATTACTTTGCTATCATAGAAAAATCAGAAGTTCGAAAGTGTTCTAGAGCTTCTTGCACAGTCTCAGCTCAATCTCCAACAATCTCAGGCAAGTCAATGTTCTAAAATGGAGTCTCTAGAGGCCAAGGTCGACCAACTCACTACTGCTTTGTCTGTAAAGACACAAGCCATTCAACCTAGCTTATTGGAACCAATATTGAGGAGTGAAGATGTATGGCACATTGTGACAGCTTCTAGTATTGATCACCTCCGTGATCATGTTAGCTCAGTTACTACTCTTAGATCAAGATTGAAGATAGACAACAAGGTTGACTTACCTTCTCATGATGACATTGCTACAGAGCAATCGGTCAAGATTTCAAATGAAGTTCAAAAGGAAATGGGAGAAATCCTTTCAACTCCCATTTGTTAAGATAACCAAGACAAGATATGCAAGAATGCCAAAGATAAAGAAGAGCAGACACATGCTGATATGTTTGTACCAAAGGCACCTTTTCTTATGTTTTTTGCTCAAAGCAAAAAGGACAAGCAATTTTTAGAGATGAAGGAGGCATTTGAGAAAGATAACATCAATATCCATTTTCTCAAAGCGATCAAGCAGTTGCCATCATATGCCAAATTCTTGAAGGATGCATGCAACATAAAGAGAAGTACTCATGTTCCAAAGCGAGCGTTTCTAGATGGACAAACAACATCTATTATCCATCAACAAGCTCCAGTCAAGCTCAAAGATCCAGGAAGTCCTACAATATCATGCAAGATAGGAGAAAAAATCACAAGTAATGCTATTTTAGACCTTGGTGCTAGTGTTAATCTCTTTCCATATCATATGTACCAAACGTTGGGCCTGGAGAACCTAAAGCCTACAAAAGTCAAATTAAAATTGGCTGACCGTTCTACCAAGATTCCCAAAGGCATAGTTGAGGATGTTATTGTTCAAGTAGCCGATTTCTACTATCCAGTGGATTTTATTGTGATAGACACCCAGGAGGCCTTTGATAAAATTCTAATTATTTTAGGCCGAACTTTCCTCGCTACCGCAAAAGCTTTGATAAATTGTCACAACAGTGAAATGAAGATCAACTTTGGTAAGATGTCCATGGACATAAATATCTTTCACCTGTTGCATAAGGATTGTGATGACACCGAAGGTGGAGAGGTGTACTTCTTTGATAGCATGATACAAGAATCCTTCCCATTCGAAGATACAATTGAGAGTGCTCATTCTACAGAAAACTGTGATGAACCTGAGAACCCCACCAAAGAGGCATTGCTAGCCATGTTCTTGGAATCCCTATAGAAAATTTAGGATTTAAGTGAGCAGAATGGAAAATTGACAGAGAGAGTATCATAGCTTGAGAAGATGAACTCTACATTTCAGGAAGAACAACAGACTTCTGCCCAGAAAAATTAGTTACTAGAGAATCAGCTTAAAGAAGTTTTGGAAAAACAATAGAATCTAGAAATTGAAATGAGTCTTCTGAAGCAGAAAATGAACCATATTGATAAGAAGCATTGCCTTCTTGAAGCCTCTTCTACACCATCATTGTCTGAATGAGAGAAGTATGTGAACCAGTCTACCACCCACATTGAGCGCAGTCAGCCAGACATACATTATCATTACTGTGGTGGTAAAGGGCACATCAAATACTATTGTCCTGTTAGAAAGAAAGATTTTCTTCAATCTTCTACACAGAGGAACCACAAGGCCTATCGCACAATCATCAGACCTGAAATAGTTCAAGGTAGAGAAGCAACTTCACCAACAATCTTTCCAGCATATCAAGGAGTATTTTTGACAACCCATAAGGTGAGACCTCCTCGTCCTCCAAACATTCGTCAGATTTGGGTAAGAAAATCTGATATCCTCACACCAAATTGATAATGCATGATATATAGTCTTAGGGATCTGACTTAAAAAGACCTAATAAAAAACAATCTTGGTAAAAGGAAATGTTCTTATTTTTTAGAGTAATTTTGATATTCTGCATCAATGGTAACATCTTCCCTTTTTCTCATTCATTTCATTTACTTAATTTTTATACATTGAGGATAATGCATATGTTAAGTTGGGGGAGGGTGTACTTGAGAAATGAATTTCAAAAATTAGTTTTCAAAAATAAAAATATTTTTGTTTTTTCTATATCAGTAGCATGAGAAAAATGAATTTTAATGATGAGTCTGGGATATATATTCTATACTGCTTAGTGTTGAGTTTGATAGATAGTTGATATTATTGATTTCATTACCACTTAGACTAGTTATTATGCTCGCACATAGTTCTTGTTGATAGAATTCTTTATCAAGGCACCACCATAGTACTTGGTCAGTTTTGTATACTTTTGCTAGAAGATAGATTTAAACCCCTAGTAAACTGGAAGTAGATTTTTTTTAGACTTAGCCCGTGAGACTTAAGCTTTATACCCATTCTTTGGAGAGTTATTACAAAAAATCTGAGTCTTAGTGACTCAACATCTTTCAGTTCTTTATGTCGTTGTAATATAGTCTCATTATTTGTTGATTTGGTTAATCACGAAGTGACATCAACTGGGGAGATAGCCATTAGGTCTTGTAGTCTATTTGAAACAGAGTATCATACTGATAAGTCAAGTAGTGAACCCATTCAGCCTTTATCCCACCTAGTAGGACCATCATGTTAAACCATTTTGAGCCTTACATAAAGTCATTTCTTCCAAAACTCTTTATCCTTTACCCAACTCCAGACAAGGAGTATAGCCAAAAACCTTTATCAGCCATACCCATATGTTTCTGAGTATACGAGGGGCACAAGGAGGAACAAAGAGTACAAAAGGAAGATTACAAGGAAATATCAGAGAGATACAATGAAGACCATCATTCTGTTCTTAATGAAAGAAGCTATTGGAAAACAAGCATATCTAGTACTAATCAAGGATATACCACTAAGTTAAAAAAAAAAAAAAAAAAAAAAAAAAAACAAAATGGATGGAAAAGCTAAAGACAAAGGAAGAATTTTCTCTACAATACAGAATTTGAAGAAATCTTCCAAAGAATGAAGCAAAACCCTTATTGTTTTTCAGAAACTACCTTTGAATCCTTTTTACCTTTCCTTCATACACCAATACCCAAGCCAAGTTATAAACCATGACTTATCACTACAGTATGGTACGAAGTCTAGAATAGGTGAGAGGATGTTAAAGTGAAGGACCCAATACTTCATATGTGACTGACATTCTTTCCATGAAACTATTGTCATCTAGAAGTCCATTTTTCAAGGTAGTATGTGGGATGTTCGTATTCATTATTCTTTTCCCCACTTACATGAGGTAAAATAGTAGACCATCTTCTGATAGATTCTTTTCTGAGAGTATGACCGATGAGGATTGAAAGTCGAGATTATCTGCCTATGGTAAACTAGGGATTCCGTTTCTTGGATATGAGAGTATAGGAGATTGACTGAGTACACACATAAGCTATGATTGAGAATTTTGTCAATTTTTACTATCTCCCATCATAATTTATGAGTCTTTGCAGTAATGTAGTTGGTAATAGAAACCGATCTATTGGAGTAAACACTATGTTGGTAAGGAAATTTCCCTCTTTGAAAAATGTCATCATTATGGAACATGCTATTGATTGATTTTGTGGGTATATCACCTGAAAACCCTCACGAGACTATAACTCATCCTTTTTTGGGAACTTAAAGGTTTAAAGTCTTGTTTCATATGGTAAATGCAATCACGATGCCTGCAAAAGTGAGTTAGGATTTTATTTTTGTTACTAGGATGTGATTTTCATCACTTATCTATATTTTTTATCTTATTTGCTAAGAGACTAGCAAAAGGCTAGTTGGGAGTTGTGATAAGTGCTCAAAAAGTGCAATTTAACCCTCGATTATGCCTCTTGTTTAGCCATCTTAGCGGACTAATAGTGTTTGTAAGTTATGTTTTATGATTCTACAGGTGAAAGAGAGAGTTTTGTAGAAAATTAGAGAAAAAGGGGTAAAACGGAGCAATTCAGAGTATTAAGGATCACATGGGAAGCCCGTGGACAATCATGGAGAAGGCCAAGAAATTGAAGCTATTAAAGATGTGACTTGGACCTATTTTAAAGCCTATTTGGACGCCCAAGGCAAAATGATTCGTTACTTGGACCAAAGCCCGCAAAAGAGGATAGAAGCATAGAGCAAAATAGGCAAAATAGATTTCCTTGTCTGGGACGCATGGATCGTGCATCCAGACACATTGCTCGTGTCTGGGATGCATGGATCGTGCATCCAGACACAAGGATCGTGTGTCTAGACGCATGAACTGACACTGTAGCCACTTCCTTCTCAGTTTTGGAGATAAAGTTGGACTCTGAAAGAAGTTGATTTGTATTAGGAAACAAATGATGGTTTGGAATGCTTCTAGAACTCATTGTAACCCCTATAAATAGAGGACCTAAGTGCCTCATGTAATTTGCCAATTCACTTATACTCTTGTCTCTAGAACTTGAGGCAGAGAGAGATTAATAATAAAATATTCGGTTTTAAGTAGCCGAATCTTAATAAATAAGTCTAGTCTTATGTTCTTTGACTCTTCTTCTTCTCATTCTTCGTGTTCTTCCTTCTTTATGGAAGGCTAATCTTCTCTTTCAAGGGAGGAGATGAAGCCGGTGCTTAGGGTTTGTTAATTCTTTTGGTTTATGGTATTCTCCAATCTGGTTAGTTCTTTATGTTTTTAGTTATTAGTTCCATTGCCCAGACCAGGGGATGGAAGTATAGATTAAGGTTTTTATTTATTGCAATCGAATATCATGCTAGTTTAAGTATTTATTTATTACAATTGAATATTTGCTAGTGACATGCTTTTATTTATTGTAATTGAATATTATACTATTATTCTCTATTTTTCTTCTAGTTGTGTAGTGTTTTAGAGTAAGGGAAGTATTCCTTGTGTTTGCCTTAGATGGTGATTAATTGAATAGCTGCCCAAGCTCACATAAAAGGAAAGAAGATACTAGTAACATAAACTTAGGAACAACCTTAAGTAGAGTTAATTGTTAACGATGTTTCGTCCAAGAGGGCATCGACACTCGCTTGATTGCTTAATTTTAGTCTACTTGTGAGAACAACCATGAAGCAAAAGGTAGTTGAATCAAAAGTATTGGTGGATTCTAATCTCTTGAATTCTCTCTCCTATAAATTCTCAATAGTTTAGTTTAGTTAAGCAATTTACAATATCTATAATCATAGTTTTTAATCCCTCAAACCCCCTTTCCAGTCTTGTTCTTCATATAAACATACACTTAAAAGTGGAACGATACCCTACTCATCCTTTAGTTATTGAGGGATAATTTGGTTTTGATACTTTTCTATTTGTTTAACAACCATCATCTATCTATATTATCCATATACCATCCAATAAACACAAAAAAGAGCACGTGTCATACGCATATAGAATCTTTTGGCCTCCATGGAGGAAGTGAATTCCGTCCATGAGCTGAGTGAACTGTCGAGTGACATCTTCAACGAAGTAATCCACTTTCTCAGTTGGGCGTGCTTGCTCGGTGGCTATGGTGGTAGGTGGATACCAAAACTTCTATACACAGTGGGCATATATAGGACTTGTGGTAGCGTCCATGACCTCCACTAAGGCATCTGTGGCATCAAACCCCCAATGCTGTATGATCCTAGTGACCAGCACTGGTGGAGGGGCAGTTGACTTCTTTGGTTTGCAGAGTTGCTCAAAGATAAAGGAGATGAGGCAGAAGCTATTCTTTTGTTCTTGAAGAATCCATAATATATGAAGCATCACCTTACCTATATTAGAAGGCTTGGCTGAGCCTAGCAAGTTGTAGGCTATCCATTGAGATATTGTTAGCTGGTTCATTCGTAGTGAACTCTGAAACGCACAATGAGACTTGGGGTTTTTCACCCCCTCGAGAAGTGTCTCTACTATCATCATATTGATGGTTTTACCATCTAGGGACTGTTCCGTCTGATCATAAGTCTTTAGAGGAATCCCCAGAACTCCACTCACCACCTCCTTAGTGAGCTCAAGCGAGTGGCCATCCTTGACAACTGTGATGCGGTCATCCTCCCCTCTAAGCATACCAAAGTAGAAAGAATGAGTGAGAAAGGGAAAATAAGCCGCACCTCCCAAAAAAACCAAAGTTTCCCAACCTCTTCTCCTAATCTCAGCCTTGAAGTGCACTTCAAACAGATTGGAATTGAAGATGGGTTCAAAATTTTGCTTCGACACGATTTTAAGAACTCGAGTCATTCGGAGTAGGAATTGATAAAATTAGGGTTTCTAGTTGGAATGGGAGTTGAAAATGGGGTCGTAGGCTATGAAAAATTGGAGTGGTAGTGTTTTGGGTGAATGGGCGGTCGCGAATTGAAAAGGGCGTGAGCTGAATTGTATGGCTAAGGTATCGGAAAATTTGGGGACGATGATGAGGTTGGGCAGACGCGAGTTATATATACGAGATGATGGCATGTGCGAGGAACGTGTCTTTTTAAGTTATTTCAAAATTTTGGCCCAAGCCCAAATAAAATTAGATAATTCCAATTATGTCTTTAGTGCCTTGCCAACTTCAAAAGCTGATCCGCGCTTCGTTACTCGTCCGATCTTGACCCATGAGGTACCAAAACGATCAACATCGAAAATGCCACACAATGGTATAGGGTACACTCACATCTAACAGTGGATGAAAAACAGAGGATGGAAAGAAACGAAAAGGAACTATGTAGAAATATGTACAGATAAGAGAAGTAAAATTTTAATTAATTTTTTTAGATTTTGAATTAGTTTGACTGAAATTTTAAAAGGTGGTTCATTTTAAGTCAGATCCCCAAGACTTAGTAGATTTTGAAAACTTGAGTTAATCCCAACCAGATGGCTGGATTACTCTCCTCAGCTGTGCTTGATGAGCAAGTGGCTGACACATGAAAACCTTAACAACTAAATTTTCACTATGAGGTTAAAAACCGGGGCAAGTTGACGTTTGACAATTTGAGCACCAACCTTCTCTCATAGCTCGTCTCTTACATGCGTATGAACTTTTTTTACCTAAACTAGGAATGATTTTCTGTATGTGTGTCCATATCTTCAGTTGTAGTTCTCTACGAAGTTCTTGCATATGATAATTGAAACTTATCCATCTAGTCTTGCTAGGTGGATGGTTGTTGTTCTTAACAGATGACATTTTGAAAATTTTTGAAAACTTTTTGAAAAGAGAGAGGGATTGAGATAGGGGAAGGTTTTGAGAAGGAAGGGATAATTTTTGAAAGAAGGGAAAATTTTGTACAAGTTTGAGTCTTTTAACGTCAGATTCTGGACACAAAATAGAGAAGTAGAGGCAAAAGATAGAATTAAACAGAGAATAATATCACTTTGGATTACTTTATTTGTTTAATTTCCGTTTGGAGACGCCTCGTCTTTTTTTTCTTAGTTGATTTTCTCAAACAAAAGATATCTCTAACCATATAGAGATTTTGACAAGAAGATAAAGTTATACATGAATCCGGTATCATTTTGGTTATTCCGGGTCGTATAATTTTCATTTTTATATCCTCTAGTTTTGAAAACTTTGAAGAGATTAGGAACGTTTTCAAAAATCTAACGATAAACCTTCCTTTTCTCGAAGCTATTAAAAAGCTACCTAACCAAGCTAAGTTTCTTAGGGAGCTGTGCACTACTAGGCGCAAGACCAACATTCCTAAAGACGCCTTTCAAACTGAATAGTTCCCAACTTTATCAGAAAATAATGGAATTGTTAAGTACAAGGACCCTGGTCGTCCTACTGTAAAATTCACCTTAGGAGAATCCTACACGACGAACGCTTTATTAGACCTGGGGGCGAGTGTTAACTTACTCCCATTTTATTTATATAAACAAATAGGTCTACAAGAAATGCAACCTACAAAAATGACCTTGCAGTTAGCGGACAGGTCAATAAAGTATCCTAAGGGTGTAGTGGAAAACGTGCTTGTTAGGTTCAAGATTTCTACTATCCTGCAGATTTTGTTATCCTCGATATAGAAGTCGCTAACGACTCTGTACCGATCATCTTAGGGCGTCCCTTCTTGGGAACTGCCAACGCGCTTATAAATTGCCGCGATGGTAAGATGTCCTTATCTTTTGGCCATCTTTCTGTTGAGGTAAATGTTTTTAAAATGATGAAACAGTTACCAGAATCGTCTATAGATGGGGAGGTTAGCATGATCGAGAGCTTAGCTCAAGATTATTTTAACACCACGTTTCCCGAAAACCATATGTATAAATTCCTTTCTTTTGGAATTTCAGATTTTGTAAATGACTCCTACTTAGAGGAAGTCAACACCATCCTTGAGTCCACACCAATTGTACACCTTTCGGTTGCTCCTTATACTGAGTATGAAGACTTGCTAACTAAGCAAGTATTCATTACGCAAGATGAGGACCCTAACGAAACATCTATTGACTTTCCTTCCACCCCGGTGCTTAAACCTCTTACCCCGGAGTTAAAATATATTCAACTTAATCCGGATGGTAGTCATCCGGTAATTATATCTTCTCTGTTATCTAAGGATGAAGAGACAAGTTTAATCAGGGTGATTAGGGAACATCGGTCTGCGATTGGTTGGTCCCTAGCCGACATTAAAGGAATTGACCGTAATGTTTGCACTCATCATATCCATTTGGAGGATAACGCGAAGACTTCTCGCGAACCTTAGCATCGCTTGAACCCTGCCATGAAAGAGGTGGTTAGGGAAGAAGTCTTACGATTACTCGATGCGGGTATCATATACCCAATCTCCGATAGCGAATGGGTAAGTCCCATTCATGTAATTCCTAAGAAATCGGTGGTTACCATGGTTCGTAACGCTAAGGGTGACTATGTTTTCACACAAGGTCCTATGAAATGGAGAATCTATATTGATTACAGACGTTTAAATGCTATGACACGAAAGGATCACTTTCCTTTACCTTTTATAGATCAGATGCTCGAATGTCTAGCTGGTCATGCTTTTTATTGTTTTCTGGATGGCTACTCTGGCTATTTTCAGATTATTATTGATATTGATGACCAAGAAAAGACTACATTCACGTGTCCCTTTGGAACGTATGCCTATAAACGAATGCCTTTTGGCCTTTGTAATGCTCCTGGTACCTTCCAGCGGTGTATGCTTCATATATTTAGTGACATGGTAGAGCGCTTTATGGAAGTTTTCATGGATGATTTTTCTATCTATGGAGACTCCTTCACAGATTGCTTGTATAACCTGTCTAAGGTTTTGACACGGTGTGAAGAAAAGAGCATCGTTTTAAATTGGGAAAAGTGTCATTTCATGGTGAAAAAGGGCATAGTACTAGGTCACATTGTATCTAGTGATGGCATCGAAGTAGATAAGGCCAAACTAGATAAGATAGTGACTCTACCTATACCACGGATTGTCCGTGATATTAGAGCCTTTCTAGGCCATGCAGGTTTTTATAGGCGCTTTATTAAAGATTTCTCGAAAATAGCTACGCCTTTAACTAATCTGCTTTTAAAGGATGCCATCTTTGATTTTAATTTTAACTGTAAGCAGGCTTTTGAAACTTTAAAAGCCGCCTTAACCTCTGCACTAATTATATAGCCTCCCGATTGGTCTAAACCTTTCGAACTCATGTGTGATGCTAGTGATTATGCAGTTGGTGCTATCTTGGGACAAAAACTAGATAATAAGTTCACTGTTATTTATTATGCTAGTAAAACCTTAAACGATGCTCAACGGAATTATACAACTACTGAAAAAGAATTCTTAGCTGTCATTTATGCTTTAGATAAGTTTCGTCCTTATTTGGTTGGTTCTAAAACTTTAGTTTACACGGACCATGCACCCTTAGGTACCTTCTTGCAAAGAAGGATACTAAGCAAAGATTAATCCGATGGATTCTTCTCCTGCAAGAGTTCACATTAGAAATAAAGGACAAAAGAGGGGTCGAAAACGTAGTTGCCGACCACTTATCTAGACTTACAAACGACGATGATAGTGTTTCTAAGTCCATACCGGACTCTTTTCCTGATGAACATCTTCTGTATGCTATTTTTTCAGCACCTTGGTATGCTGACATTGTAAATTATTTAGCGGCTGATGTTATTCCTTATAATTGGTCAAGAAATGAACGTAAGAAATTCTTGGCCAGAGTTAAGTTATACTACTGGGATGAGCCCTACCTTTTTAAGTATTATGCGGATTAGATTATTCGTTGTTGTATTCCCCAGTGGGAATATAATGAAGTTCTATTGTTCTGCCATGACAAAGAGTGTGGTGGCCATTTTAGTGGAATGAAAACAACCGCTAAAGTTCTTCAATGTGGATTTTATTGGCTTACCCTTTTTAAGGATGTCCAAGTGCATTGCAAGACGTGTATTCGTTGCCAACAACTTGGACGAATCACGAAGTGTAATATGATGCCATTAAACCCAATCATGATAGTAGAAATTTTTGACGTTTGGGGCATTGATTTCATGGGTCCCTTCCCTATTTCCCACGGTTTCATTTATATTCTAGTTTCCGTGGACTACGTGTCTAAATGGATAGAGGCCATGGCTTGCCGTAGCAATGACCATAAGACAATGGTATTTTTTTATTAAGGAGTACATTTTCTGTCGTTTTGGCATTCCTAAAGCCATCATTAGTGATGGTGGAACACATTTTTGCAACAGAGTTGTTGCATCTCTAGTGAAAAAGTATGGAGTTACACACAAGGTAGCAACTCCTTATCATCCACAACTAGCGGACAAGTAGAAGTTTCTAATGGGGAAATCAAAAAGATTTTAGAAACAATCAGTAAATCGATAGGAAAGATCGGGTCGGCGCGTCTACGGATGCCTTATGGGCGTATAGGACGGCTTTCAAAACTCCTATAGGTATGTCTCCCTTTAGACTTGTATTTGGGAAACCTTGTAATATGCCCGTTGAATTAGAGCACCGTGCTCTGTAGGCTATAAAAAGCCTTAACTTCAATATTGATGAGGCGGGTGTCAAACGCAAGTTGCAATTGAATGAGCTTGAGGAAATCCGTAGCGATTCTTACGATCTCGCAAAGGATTATAAAGCTAACATGAAACGTGTTCATGATAAGAAAATCTTGCACAAAGAGTTTGTGGTCGGTCAAAAGGTCTTGCTTTACAACTCCCGTCTACATATTTTCCCAGGGAAACTAAAAACCCGTTGGTCTGGTCCTTTTCTGGTTATGGAAGTCACCCCTTACGGGGCAATCACCTTGGTAAATCCCAAGGACAACAGTACCTTTCAAGTTAATGGTCAACGGTTAAAACATTTTCACGAACTTATGTCCCCTAATGTAGAGGAAGTCCTTTTACAGGACCCTGTCTATAAGGACTGGCCTTTGTCATTTGGTGTACTTCCTTTCACTTCCATATAGTGGTAAGTACACCATTCAGGTAATCGGGCCCTCCCTATGGAGTGTGTGGCTGTAAGTACCGGATCCTAAGTCCACGTTTCACATAATTCACGTTTTCCACTTTTGCATGTTTTCTCGGTTTTTGAGTCATGTTCCTCTATGGGGTGAATTATGTATTTATTGTTTTTCGTTTATCTTATAATAAACTAATAAAAAAAATAAAAAAATAAAAAAAATAAAAATTCTAAAATCATAGAAATAGCAATCCAACAAGTCTTGGGAATCTGACTTTAAACGACCCACGTTTAAAACAAATTTTATGTTTAAAAATTTGTTTGGGGGTAGGCAGTCGGTCTTTCCATCCGGATTGCTCGAACTTTCCATTTGTGTTGCTTAGGCCCATTAGTCGTAGTTCATTTGGGTTGACGTTATCTATAACTTAGATTTTCTTCGTTCGCATAACTTACGTCACACACGCACTTCGAGGTGTTTTTCCACCTTCTTATATGTTACCCATGGTTGGAATTGAGTGTTTTATGGATCATTGGATTGGAAATTCTCTACTGATCATTTTCATAACTCATTTGCCAAAATCAAACCAGTAACGAAGCGGCAAATTGAATTTGAAATTGTGCGAAATATCGAAAAAGTTCGGAATTCGAATTGGGCTTGGGCCCAAACCGCACGCACGTGCGTGGCACATGCGTCTCCTTCCTTCCCAAAACGCAAACAGTCGGTTTCCTTTTCCATCCCGCCAGTTAACAAGGTTTAAAGGAAAACATAACAACCAAAAAAAAAAAAAAAACACCTATTTACACCACGCCCATTGTTAACCACCAGCCCGAGTTCTCTTAAACAAATGTCCCAAACCACCGAAAACAGCTGCCAATTCAAGCTTCCAACCTGCCACCGTACCCACTATCGCCACCACCATTGTTTTTAGTTATTTTTCACCAAACTCGCCTCCTCCACTGTCTATAAAACCATTGTTTGTTTCAAAAACTTCAATGGCGCTACGACGAAGAATTTTGCCGAAGCACGCGTTTGCTGCCGACCGCTTCGCGCCATTTTACGACGCAGAGATGATTAGGAGGGATTGGAACGAACTGTGCTACTCGACTGAGGAGTTCTATCACTATGATTTGGTAGAACAGTTTTATAAGAAGCGAGAATTGGAGGGGGATAGGATTTTCATTAAGGTAGCAGGAACGAGGAGGAAGTAACGAGACGGTTGTTGGTCGAAATGTTAGGCATTACGCCTAAAGCAACCTAGAAGCCACCATTCAGAATCGCGAAGATCTTCGGAGTTCCCGCTTTGATGAAAGATACCGTCGTGGAGGGTGAATACAATACGAAGTTCTCATTCGTCCGCCAATCAGTTCGAGAACCAACCAACCGACCAGAGCTCGGTGGATTGGTAGGAACGCCCTCGGGAAAGAAAAAGTCAGCGATATCGGTCTGCAATGTCTGCACATTCTCTAGATTTTGCAAACGAATAAGTATAATTTTTGTATCCTCGATTTAATTTTTAATGTGATTAGAGGAGTAGGAAAGAGCATTGCGCCTCTTCCCGTATTGATCACTAAAATCATGCTCTCATTTAGAGCTGTCGCAAAATCTGCTCCTATTAAGATCAAATTGCATTCTAATGCAAGTACTTATACGGATTGCATCCAAGAGACTTGGCTGTTATTTGAAGGAAATGTAGTTGAGTTGGCGGATGAAATGGAAGATATGACATGTCTGGATGAAAATGCATTAGATAGTTGTAATTCTAATTTAGAACGCATGCAAGTGTTGCAAACTGGCTTTATACAGATTTATAGTATTTGTGAAGATATCCGAGATAGACAGATTGTAGTTCGAAATAAACAAACGAACCTTCAGACGAGAGTTGAAATGCTCGAAAGGGATCAGGAAGATATCTTGTTTAACATGGAGACTATCCACCAAAGATCACCAAGCCCGATTATGCGATTACTTCGGGGATCGAGATGGAAGCACGGCTTTGTTCGAATAGAGATGCTCTGGACGATGCCACCTGTTTAATTCCCCCACCTACGTGGCAAACGTCCATTAGTAGGAGTCTCTACTTTATTCGGTTAATCGACAGGGCTAAAGCCCAATTCGCAATATCATGGATCAATGTACAGGCCCATTAACTCATGTGTCTAAGGCTGAACCTTAGCCACATGGTTTGCCACTAATGTACATTGATTTATGTCCAGATTCATTTCTTATCAAAAAGATAATTATCAGTTGACAGTTATATTTTATCACAATTACTCAAGCAACAAGATTACTTGAGCTACAAGGACTCTCTACTCTACCTATATAAATATCACATTATTTTTCATAAGGAACTACGTTGAAACTTGATCCCTAGAGAATAGATCTTGGGTACGTAGGTAGCCATTATTTGGTTCAGTTTCATCTCCCTCAACATCAAATTCCTCTGTTTCTTAGTGCATTCTTTACCATTGCTCTCGTTGTGTTGAAGCGGTTCTTTGCCGAAAACATAATTAAAAATGCCGTCCTGTGGGGAATTTAGAATTCATTATCACGTGAAACAATTAAGATGGTAAGTACAAGAAGCAGACCAAATAGTTAACAAATTCCTCCTGCTAATAGGAATTGCAACCCTCGAAATTCAAATCGGCCAATGCAAGAACCGTTGAACAATCAAGTTGCTCCTAGTGGTAAGATCAATTCTCAACATCCAACCGTAGCAGCGCCACCGCCTCCGCTACCGCTACTCCTAATACGGTTGAGCGTGAGTTACGACAAATCAAAATTTTAAAATAGGAACTTGAGAAGGAAGCTGGCAAAAAGGCAAAGGCCGTTGGACGAGGCTGCAAATTCAACAACATCAGGCGACCACGAAGGGACGCAGGCCATTCCAGTGTATGGGACCGTCTTGAAGATCCACTTCATCGTCCTCAACAACGTGTTATTTCTCAAACACAATCAACCAGTGCACACTCTAAGAGTAATGACCCTATTACCCGTACTTATGGGGAGAATCGGATTGGCAAGGAGAACTACTACCCTAGACATGTTCGATCTCAAATGGAAGATTTACCTCTAAGAAGCAATTTCAGGGAAGACTACCATCCGAGATATGTCCGACATGACTGGGAAGGCGGGCATCCCAGACAAGAGCAAC
The DNA here is from genome assembly GCF_015680905.1 of Coptis chinensis. Classification (NCBI taxonomy): domain Eukaryota; kingdom Viridiplantae; phylum Streptophyta; class Magnoliopsida; order Ranunculales; family Ranunculaceae; genus Coptis; species Coptis chinensis. The sequence goes on from NC_141459.1 coordinate 38,700,889, forward strand.
AAAACATGGAGAAGTGGTATAATTATACCGACCACCCGGCCAAGGGTGACTACCGGCCTAGACAGGCTGGTTACAGGGATAGACAAAGACAATCACCGGTCGGAGCTGATCGTGCGTACCACCAAAGATCTCTAACTCCAATAAGAGATAATGGAAGGAATCCTTCTCCACATGGGCACGACACGGCCGCCCAATCGGTTGTTCGAGCTAATACTTTAACTCTAACGTAACAACGGTTGAAAGAGTTGATTGCAAAAGAACTTAACGATAGAGAGTCAAGGGATGTAAGAATGAAAAAACGTGGCGATCAATGATGGCGCGTTTGATAAGTTTTTAAGCCGACATTCGTGAAGCTTACCACCATCCCGACTTCAAACAACCCGATTTTGAACTTTATGATGAGTCGGAAGGAGATCCTGACTTGCATGTTCTATCGTTCAAAAATAAGTTGGTGTTATGGGGTGGAAATGATCTGCTTATATGTAAGCTCTTTCCATCAACTCTAAAGGGAGAAACATTACGCTGGTTTAGTGAGTTGCCTTCAAGATCAATTCACCAATACAATGAACTAGAAAATCAGTTTGTTAATAATTTCCGCCACAATTGCAAGACGCCAAAGGATGTCGACTCACTTTTGAACATCAAGCAACAACGTGACGAAAAGTTACGTACTTTAGTTACCAGGTTTCGAAAAGCAATAGCACCAGCAAACGGCGGTACAAACGCCTCCGAAAGAAGGCGTCGCGGAAGAAAGTATAAGGAAAAACTTCATCCCAGATTGGACCGACCTGACAGGGAAGGCCGACCTCGCAGATTTGCGGAAAATCGCCATCCTAGACAGGTCCGTCCAGATAGGGAAAAAAGGCGTCACGGAAGAAAGTATAAGGAAAAACTTCATCCCAGACTGGACCGACTTGACAGGGAAGGCCGACCTCGCAGATTTGTGGAAAATCGTCATCCTAGACAGGTCTATCCAGACAGGGAAAAAAGGCGTCACGAAAGAAAGTATAATGAAAACCTTCATCCTAGACTGGATCGACCTGACAGGGAAGGCCGACCTCGCAGATTTGAGAAAAACTGCCATCCCAGACAGGTCCGACCAAGCAGGGATGAAGGTGTCACAGAAGTAACTAGAGGGAAGACCACAATCCCAGACAAACTACCGACCTAGATAGGTTGGTTACACGCAAAGAAAAAGACAATCTCCGGGCCGGACCGAAAGTGTGTACCGCCTAAAATCTCTAACTCTTGTAAGAGGTAATGGCGGTGTCATCTTCCACATAGGCTCGACCGGGGCGTCAATCGCTTAAATTTTCTGGGTGAAATGGATTTCACTCTTCAATACAATTTTTTCCGATCTGCTGGGAAAAATAATTGAGGCTTATATCGATGATATAGTCGTTAAATCGAAGGATACTGAGACTTTAAAGAGGGCGGCAACTTGGAACATTGATTGTGATATGGCATTGCAACAACTGAAGAAATACTTGGCCAGTCCTCCTATATTGACAAGTCTTTCAACGGGTCAACCTAGTGGCATATACCTGGCAGCTACAACTCAAGCTGTTAGTGTTGTTCTTTTCATTGATGATGGTAGACCCGTCTTTTTTTTATCAGAATCAAGTAGATTAGCCGAATGGGAAAGTTATCTTAATGCATATAGCATTGTCTTTGAAAGTCGTACTACTGAAAAAGGACATGCTCTGGCTTCTTTGGTAGCTGATTTTCCGATTGATGATTCTCCTATTGATGATTTTTTGCGCCAGGAAGAATCTATGGAAGACATTCTGCCGCCAATAACTAGGGGCGACGAAGACCAACTTGAAAACGCAATTCCTAAACCCATTGACCTATGTATTGTTTACTTAGATGGCTCCCATAGTAAATCTGGGTCGGGAATTGGATGTGTTTTTGTTAAACCCGGCGGAGAAAAGATTGGGAAATCTGTGCGACTTGGCTTCGCCGCTTCAAATAACGAAGCCGAGTATGAGGATGCCATTTGTGCCTTGAGAACAGCTTTGACACTGGGGGCTCGAAAGCTCCAGTTATACACGGATTCTCGCCTTGTTGCAAATCAGTTTGGTGGGTCTTTTGAAGCAAGAGATGAGCGTATGGTGGCTTATCTTAGTTTGATACATAGTCTTGCTCAACAATTTGATCGCATCTCTATCACTCAAAGACTCCGAAATGACTTACGTCATGCAGATTCATTGGCTTATCTCTCCGCCGCCGTTAGAAGCGAAGGGCTTGACACATCACTTTTGCAATCATCTTTTCGTCAGTCTAAGTTTGAACGTTTTTACACTCGCTTAATTTCTTACTATCATTACGAAAAAATCTGACGAAGTTACCACATTTAGCTTTGTCAGTCTGAGTTTGAACATTTTTTACGCTCGCTTACTCATTACTATCGCTACGACAAAATCTGACGAAGTTACTACGTTTAACTTCGCTAGTCTAAGTTTGAACGTTTTTACGCTTTTAGTTCGTTAATATCGCTATGACAAAATCGGACGAAGTTATCGCATTTAACTTTGTCGGTCCTAAGTTTGAACGCTTTTTACTGCGCTTAGTCCATTACTATCGTTCTGACAAAATCTGACGAGGTTACCACGTTTAACTTCGTCAGCCTAAGTTTGAACGCTTTTATGCTCGCTTAGCCTAATTTTGCAAAGTTAAGTACGCATTGGGGGCGTTTTTTCTCTACATGGGGGCGTCCCATTCTATTTTATTTCAATTACATAAATCTACAACATTGTCAGTATTCTCCAGGTATGTTATCTAACATAACAACAATATTCAATAGCAAACCCATCTTTATTTTTATTTTTCATCAAAAGAAGTTTTAGCTATATGGTATTACATTCACACAATTACCTAATCAATTGTCTCTGTCAATTGTCTTACGGTCGCTCTATTAAATCTTCGTTTTCTTCTTCGAAATCTGCATTCGTTTCGCTAGCGCTTTCGGTTAACTATCTTCCGACTTCATTATTTTTAAAAATTGTGCCGATCTTTCTACGAAAATATTTCCGAGCGAAAATTTTTAAATTTTCGACTTCATTATTTTTTTCTAAGGCACCATTGCCGATCTTTCTCTGAAAATATTTCCGGCGGAAATTTTCGTCGTTGACTTCATTATTTTTTCTAAGGCATTGTGCGATCTCTTTATACAAAAATTTTCCGGCGAAAAATTTCGTCGGCTTTAATTATTTTTTTTCTAAGGCACTTTGTGCGATCTTTTTCTGAAAAATTTTCCGGCGAAAATTTTTAAAATCGGCCATCATTATTTTTTCTATGACATTGTGCCGATCTTTCTCCGAAAAATTTTCCGAACGAAAATTTTCGTCAGCTTCATTATTTTTTCTAAGGCACTGTGCCGATCTTTCTACGATAAATTTTCCTAGCGATAATTTCCGTCAGCTTCATTATTTTTTCTAAGGCATTGTGTCGATCTTTCTCCGAAAAATTTTCCGAGCGAAAATTTTCGTCATCATTATTTTTTCTAAGGCATTCTGCCAATATTTCTACGAGAAATTTACCAAGTGAAATTTTTTGACAGCTTCATTATTTTTTCTAAGGCATTAAGCCGAACTTTCTGAGCGAAACTTTCCGAGGCTCGTCTAATCCGTTTTTCTCCGTCGCGGCAAAATTAAGACTACGTTAACTTTCTAAGCGAAAACTTTATTCAGCTTCTTTATTATTATTATTTTTTTCTACGGCATTGTGATCTTTCCGTTCAAAACTTTTCGTCAATATCTTTTGCTCGTAATTCCGTCGTTTCAACCTGCGACGCAAATACAAATCTTTTTGTTAGTCTTTCAGACTTAACCAAAATGTGAAGCTAACTGGAAAAAATAAATACTGACATACCTGTTTCATGTTGTCGAATTTTTTTGCCACCATTTTGTCATATTCTCCGAACTTTTCTCCATCTTCTTCGGCAGCCCAAAATAACTCAATAATTGCGCAATTTCTTTGTTTAACGGAATTGCACTCCCGCAACTTAATTGTGAGTAAGCCGTTACTACTTCATCTTCTTCGACTTTCGTTTCAAATGCATACACTTTGTCCATCTCAAATCTCTCGAGTACTAGTATTTTCCGTAGTTCTTTAAGTGACCATCGCCGCAGCCTCGTGTATTCGCTATATCTGTCACTTTTTTTCCACCTCACCAAGTCTACAATCGTCATCGATTCTTACTATTCTTGATTATCTTTCGCCCGTATAATACAGTTATTTCTACCTGCGAAAAAAAAAAAAAAAAACAAAAACAAAAACAATGTCAGATACGTTCTTCCTACCAAAGTCAACAAGTCAACAATCCTATTAACTAAAAGAATTCGTTAAGTTCCTGTTCGATATTTGTATGCCTTCCCACTTTAATTTGTCTTTTTTCTCTTTGGCTTTTAGTTAATCTATTTCCTTTTGTTTGATATGACTCTCTTCAACAGTAGCAATATATACCCCACCACAAATTTTTGCGTCCACTCCTCCCACTTATATTTCCAGCAAGTTATCTCATAACCCCACCGCTCAATCTTTAAAGGTCGGCGGGGTTTTGCTTGGATAATGATCTCATTGAATACCACCCCATGATCTTTGTTCAATACTTGAACCCGAATCAACAAAACTTTGGAAACTTAGATAGGAAGTCGTTAATGCTATCAAGAATAATGCCCATAAGAACATCGAATTTGTCACCTAGCGAAAATTCTCGAGTAATTGCGCATTTGAATCTCCAAATGGTTCCATTCATACACAATTTTCTGGGTCATCACGCGCGTAATCACTAAGAAGGATAAGATTTCCATTTCGATGATAAAGATTTCTTTGTTTGTGGTTGATGTGCAACCGAGATGTTCAAAGTTTTGTCTCTATCCGAGCTTGAGTTTGATTACAATTTCCTCTTGGGATCTCAGTGTATGACATGTCTTCCCGAGAGAGCCGGCAGACTGGTGCGGTAAAAAAATTGGAGGAAAAAGCTGGGCAGCGTTGCACCAATCCCGGATTATTCTCTGCTACCTCTTTCTTGAATGAAGATCCATCTAGTACACAAGACTGACTCCAACCTTTAGAACCCAAAAAAAAACAGCAGGTGGCTTCTCACACTGAGAAAAGATATTTACTTTACTATTGGTCAAACTATTAAAGATTGATGGTGTGGGTTCTGCCGGTTTCTGTTCATTCAAGGACGCGGCCTGAGGTGGCTTAATTTTCTCGAATCCAGGAGGATACAAAGCATTGCTGGCGGATTTTCCCTCAAATCCAGGAGGACATGAATCATCCAGAAAACCAAGTTCTTTTTGTTTTGTTCCTTCATACAATCTAATCCAACTTCATCCCTACTAAAATTAGGAAACCGTATTTAAAGTTCTACACTATTTAACTCGTGAGATTTACTTTCAATTATTATCTTATCCAACTTCATCCCTAATCTCAATTCTTATCTTCTCCACATTCTTATCTCATCCAAGCGCTTTGTGTCCAATTCATATTTACCTTCCTTTTATTACTATTATTACTAAACTGCCCCTACGTTTAATTTTCAATGGTATACTCCAACTATCGCTATTCCGTTGGCATGCATCGTCGAATTCAAATTTCGTATTATCACGTGGCGCGTTCGATACAGTTTTCGCCAATCAATTTCTTTTGCGTCCCGTCTACATTAATTTGACATTATTTCGTTTTCGATAATTCACGAATTTTTTCCGAGTGTCCATTTTCTTATCATTTACGTTCACACGAAACATTGTTATCGTTCTGCTTACTTTTTTCTTATTCCACGTTTTCCTTGAATTTTTCTTCTCTTCTTCGCCATGTTCACATGACAAAGAGGGGGCGGTGTTTCGACCCCCACCTACGTGGCAAACATCCATTAGTAGGAGTCTCTACTTTATTCGGTTAATCGACAGGGCTAATGCCCAATTCGCAATATCATGGATCAATGTACATGCCCATTAACTCATGTGTCTAAGGTTGAACCTTAGCCACATGGCTTGCCACTAATGTACATTGATTTATGTCCAGATTCATTTCTTATCAAAAAGATAATTATCAGTTGAGAGTTATATTCTATCACAATTACTCAAGCAACAAGATTACTTGAGCTACAAGGACTCTCTACTCTACCTATATAAATATCAAATTATTTTTCATAAGGAACTACGTTGAAACTTGATCCCTAGAGAATAGATCTTGGGTACCTAGGCAGCCATTATTTGGTTCAGTTTCATTTCCCTCAACATCAAATTCCTCTGTTTCTTAGTGCATTCTTTACCATTGCTCTCGTTGTGTTGAAGTAGTTTACTGTCGAAACACCACCCTTGAAGGATTCTGTTTCAGCCGAGTCTGAAAGGCATGAGCGTCGTTGCCGAAGGACAGATGGCTCAAGCCATTCTTCATCCCAGGACCAATCTCCATCTCAGGGTCCATCTTCATCACATGGCTAGGTGTTCACCATTAGTTTGTGTTCACTTTTATTTCATTGTTTTTATTGTTTTATTAGTTGGATTTTAATTCAGTTGTTAAATTTAAATATTAATGTGTTTGTTTTATGTTGTTTGGATTTAAATTTTTTTTAATATAATTGGTTATTTTTTAATTGTGTTTGTTTTTATCATTAATCCCTCCTTCCCGAATTGTTTGGGGGTGGTAATATTTATACCGAGCATAATTCGTTATATGATCATCTTCTGTCAAGTTGTCCTGGAGTAAAGGTTGAGAATTTGGCCGATATTGGCATATCTATGATTATGTGTGGTGGTAGTGATAAACATAAAAAGATAAAGTTTAGTTTCGAAATGAACGATAAACTCAAAACGTAAGTAAACTAAAACTTAATACGTGCCTATATTTATTAAAGATTTCTACTCTCAATCCTATTGAGATATAGCGGAGTAGATAATTCGTTCCACTCCTAGTTCTTCCACATTGTAATATTCACTACGTATAAGTAATCTTAACTAAAGTCTAATGAGAGATTTACGAAATGATAACTAGACTATGATGCAACTACCCACAAGATGCAACTAGTCGACTATTTAAACAACTATGGGAATGCTACGTTGATTCTATGATAAGGAGTTAGAGGGGGATTGATTCCACCTTAACTCGACTTAATCCTACTAATGACGAATCGTCGTAGTCCGAATTGAAATGCTTCGCAGAACAAACTGGTTACTCCTAATCCCTAATTACACATGGCATTTCTACCAATTCATAACTAGCATGTGAACGATTACACCCATTCTCATGGTGAACTAATCATTTCTAGAGTGGAAAGGAAATTACGACGACTCTACGATAATCGGAATCAAGCTTTCATCAAGGCTTCTCAACCCCCTCTAATGGAGGTTTAGCCGAGAATCATCACGCTATCATTCCCAATGGAATTCGAACAAGACATGATATAAAGATTTGAACTTTACTTGTTTAAACTCAATTCAAAACTACTCATACAATAATTGAATTAAACTAATAATGACAATTAGGTAAATCAAAGGATTTAAGCTAATAAATAAATGAAAATGAAACTAGATTATGGAGAACTAATTAACTTTATTTATCTAATGAATAGCAATAACAATAATTTAATACGGAATTTAAGGCAAGAATAAAAACTAATTAATTAATTTAAAACTAAATCTAGAACTAAGGTTTAATGGCTACTTTTCTTATCCTAACCTAATTTATTTTCTAACCTAACTATCTACCTTTAACAAAGAGTCAAGCTCTTGTTTTTATACTTTCAGATCCAAAAATCGTGCATGGGCTTGGAGCCATGTTTTGGGCCAGAGAATCAGGCCCAAAACCCAATTCTTTCAGTCCAAAAAGGTCTCTTCAGTTGCAGTTGGAAAGCTCTTTCCGAGCCGGTCGTTTTAACATAAGGTAGGCCAAATTCCGAGGTCTGAGTCCAAAGATACGGCTTCGGAAGTTCTGCTGACTTTAAGTGCTGTTTCTACCCGCGTCGACTTTTCAGCTTTTGACCGGGCTTTAGAAAGGCTTTGTCTTCTTGAATCTTAGCCTTTAATCATAGAACTCCTTGGCAACCAACCTTTGCTCCTTTATCTCGCTAAAGTGGCACATTTCTGCACATAATGGACTTTGAAGCCTGAAATGCATAAAAACACGTAATCAGTATTAACTCTTAATTATTACTCACATAATTGATCTAAAAGTATGACTGTTACAGGGTTAAAACTACAGTTTTGGGCTCTTATCAAACCACCCCCAAACAGCATTTTGCTTGTCCTCAAGCAAAGATGAGAAATTAGAATAAGTGACCAAAAATGGAGTTCTATCTACCCTCGTTTCGCTGAGTGCGATTGCACTAACCATATGTAACAAGGCCTTAAACCACTAGGAATTCCCTAGTGGATGAGTTATAGCCTCGTGAGAGTTTTCCAGTGAAGGTACTCACAAACTTCTTCTATACTACAACGACTAAGAAATAAAACTATTGTTTCATTATTCATGCTCTAAATTAACTATACCTCTTAATAGCAATGCATATAGAGTAATCAAGTCAAAACCTAAGCTAATATATGCAAAATAATCAATCATCTACAATAAACATATATACAATGAGTAATACTATGAAATGCCTAGCAGGTTCGTTTCAAACTTCGGGATAACGCCCTTAAGTAGTTCTCACAATAATAGTCAAGATACAACACTCTGATTTTTCCACTCAAGTTTAAGCTACTCCAAAATGCAGTGGGCACACTTTACCTTAAATCTCAATGACAACAAGGAAGCGAGAGTCGATCAAACACATCTGCCACTTACTATCGCACTAACCTATTCCTAATTGAGCTAGAGGTCTTTATTAGGTGTTCATGGGGGATTAGGAGATGGTTTAAGAAGGAAGGAAATGGATATTCAAAAAGGACAAGTCTGAGATAATAGAGTCTTCATATAATGTAACTAGAGAAAACCTTGTTATTTACTTTTTTCTTCTACACTTTGTTTCCATCCTTAACCATATTTTTTTTTTTTTTTCTTTGGCTTTTGACTCCTTTTATTCTATTTTTATTGGAGTTTTATTTTATTTCTATTTTTATTTTTCTTTTCTTTGGATGGAAACTTCTTTTCTTTATTTCCTAAAGCAATTAACTAACTTTTGTTTACACGTGTTTTTCTTCTTCTTTCTTCCCTCATTCTATTCTCAGACTTATCTAAATTGGGTAGGTTGATTTTTTTTTTTTTTTTTTATTTATTTATTTTGTTTTGTTTTTTTTGTAACAGGGGTAAAGGATTTGTGGTTTATGAAAGGATAAAGAAAGGCTCGAGGGGCTTACTATCGGAAAATAATTCATAGGTTTGAATTTACGGCTATATCGATCCAAAGAGGGGCCTAAATTCTCGCTTAGGATATGGTTTAGTGATCAAGCAAGTGGACGTGTGATATCTCTATCCGGATTTTACTTCTCCTTTGTGTCATTTCTCAAATGTTTCTTTCATATAAAGCTTTAGGCTATATTCTCACAGGATTTGTAGAATAAGTACTCTAGCCTAGAGTTCAGAAACTTACTGCTAACAATCATAGATACTCATGTAATATATTTATAGATAGATGCAAAGATTATTACCTACATATTAACCTAAGTTTCTAAAAATTATTCTAATTCAAAAGCTACGTGAGACTTCTAGATTATTAAGAGCATAGAGAAGGAAAACAATACCAATATTCCTAAGTGTATAGCATGAACTTATTTATTTATATTTTTGAATTTTTGAAATTTTAACTAGAAAACAAATGCATATTATACCTATCTATATCCTAACAGATGCCTTAATTACACGTGTTTCTATGCCCCCCCCAAACAAGAAGCATGCTTTGTCCTCAAAGCATTTAAATAAAGAGGGTAGAAAAATACCATGGAAACGCGTGAAATTATGAAACATCTGCAAAACAAGGTTAAAACATACTAATATAAAAACTGACGCAACTCTATAAGAGTTCCACCCATTATGGGGTTAACAAGAATCAAATTGCTTGGGACATAAGCAGACACTAACTAGAATTAAAACTTACCTTATCTCCCACTTTATTCATCATCCTCCTCATCCTCTTCTTCTATAAAGAAGTGAGGTTCCTTCGCGTCCTGCCATGCGATGATAATTTGCCAGGCTTCCTGCCATTTATCATCTATTATTGCTAACCTATTAAGCACCACTTGGTCTGACGGGGTGTAGGGTGCAACCTGATGAGGTTGTATCCTCCACCCTTGCCAAGTCATTGCACCGGAAAGATCGAATAATACTATTGGTGGGTCGCATACGATTAATAATCCGTAATTCAATCCGTGAAACGTGTACAAAAAATAGGAAAGAAACATAGCATAAAACGGGAAATTAGAACAGGCATAAGAAGGTACTTATGCCTCATGCTATGGGCTCGAGCTAAACTAGACATCAAGGTTCTGGGAAGGTCATGGCACATACGTCCTGTGGCTAAAGCAAGGAAGACGCTGCAAGTGGCATCATTTACAGAAGGAAAACGCCATTCCCCTAAAATGTTTAGCATGATCCAAAACATAACAGTTCCTATGTTCATGGACAGGCTACCAAAAGCGACGTTATAGTCCCCCTTGGTCCTCGATCTGGAAAAATGCCTGCCCTATATCGACTCATGCAAAACTCATAAGTGTAGACATGCATATTATCTACCCAATAACACCATTGGTCTTGTATTTCAGCGGGCATAGCAAGTCCAAGAACAAATGCTAGCAAGAACCTGGTAATTTCCATTGGTTTATCATCAATGTTGATGGAGAACACTTGTTCTCCATCTGGTCTCTCAAAGAAAATGCAGTTATCGTAAAAATAAGATGCTAGTGTTGGAGAATAAAGTTCAGCAGGTCTTACCATAAGCGGTTCCCAGCCTACGTATGTGATCGCCTCGCGAAACCAAGCACCATAAGTAGTGCTTTGGAACAAATCTTTGAAAGACTGTTCCGGTATTATTATAGGAGATGTCATCTCAAAACGATGCTCTGGAATAGCTGCAAATGATTCGGGAACAACCCACAGAAAATTGGAAATTTTTGTGTTCACGGAGGTCAGGGTGCACGTGCGCTCCACTTGGGCGTAGGTGCGCTCTGATGATTTTTGTGTTCCAGTGTTTGAGCGCAAGTCGCGCTCACCTTGGGCGCGGGTGCGCTCTGTGCAAAATTTCTGACAAATGAGTAGGGCGCAGGTGCACTCCGAGGTGCTGATGATTGAAAAATGAGACGAAACGTGGGAGTGAAAGGTGAGTGATGGAAGTTAGGTGTGGTGTGGGTTGTGACTGTAGAATGAATGAATTTTATATAGGTTTTAAGTTGCTAAAACGGATCGGAAAGTTGCCAAAAAAATTTTACAGCAGTTTCAGAAAATACTAAAATTTCCAAACCCGAAAACGGAAACAACTCATATTCTTGATTCTAAAACAACCCTAGTATCTTCTAGGTTGAATTTAGGATATAATATACCTATTTTATTGAGATTTCATCCTACCATGATATTTATTCATAGATATGCCTAATCGGCCATATTCTCACCCTGTCTCCGAAATATCTTCTAAAAACGAGGGTCATATAAAACTCATGCTGGAATAGATAACACCACCCCCAAACAATTTGGGAAGTTGGGATCAATATTAAACAACCACGGACAATGAAAATAACCGCATTATATTAAAATTGGCATTACATGCCCTTCCACTACAAAATTCAAATTACGGAATTAAAACTTACATTAAAATAACTAACAATAATAAAACTACAAATAAAAATCATCAAGCTATACTATCCCTAAACACGTCGGTACTGGTAGCGGACGGCTCACGCTCAGGGAGATGGCTCTTGAGCTCCCGATGGGCCAGCACCATTCGTCTTTCGGCGACGACGCTCGTGCCTCGATGATGTATCCTCAAAAGAAGAATCCCCGTGAGGTGGGAAGCGTGCAAGCATATCTGCCTAGAACTGGCGCTGAGCTTCTAGCTCAGCCCTCATCTGTTCCCACCGCTCATCCTCTCGCTGGGTACGGATCTCGAAGTTATGATGGATAGTTGCATGTCGAGTCCGGAGGTCTTCGCAGATAGTGTTGAGTGAATGCATGCCACGATGAATCACAGCCATACGTTCTACATCTGACCAACATCTCTCCAAGGCATCAGCATCAAAACAAGTCAAGTCCTCCTCATCCTCCGAGTCATTCTCATTTCCACCATCCTCCTCATCCTCTACCCTATCCTCAGGCAGCCTCCAAACTCGTTGGACACCATCCTTATAAATACGAGGATTTCAGTGTAGGGTGAGGTAAATCCTATCAGTCGTCGGAGTTGCTCTCAACTTCAGCATGATCTTAGTTATCAAAATAGGGAGAGGTGCAATAGACTTCCCTACTCCTCTAATCATGTTAAGCAAAAACTCCAAGATACAGAACTCGTACTTCTGCTCCTGGAGTATCCATAGAATGTGGAGGCAATTCAGACCAATGTCGCTAACCTTCTCCTTCCCTAGGACGTTCCGACCAATCCACTGAGCTGCAGCCAGCTGGTTGGTTCTGAGGGATGCGTGGCGAACACAATGCGAGCTCGCATTGTAGTTCCCTTTGGTAACTGTTGCGTTCATCAACGGCTCGACCCCATTATATTGGGACTCCTGTAACGTGGCATCCAGATTGATTCTAGGCGGAATGCCTAGAATCTTAGCCAACAATCCAGCAGTTACATCCTTCCTCCTCTTCGCCACCATAACAAAAATTCTACTCCCCTCCAACTCCCTCGTGTTGTAAAACCGTCGAACTAACTCTTCGTCGTAAAAGGCTTCGGTCGAGTACCACAAGCTATTCCAATCTCTACTAATCATTTCGTCACCGTAAAATGGCGCGAAGTGGTCGCCAGCAAATGCTTGCTCCGGCAAAATTCGACGTTGTTGAGCCATTGGAGTTTGAACTGATTTGGGGTTTGTAGAAGGTGTAGGAAGCAATGAGGAACAACCTCACTGAAAAAAAACGATGGTGGTGGTGGTGGTGTGGTGGAGCGGCAGCTTGAATTTTTTTATTTTTTGGTGGTTTTTGATGATTTAAATTGGTGGAGGTGGTGGTGGTACGGTTTTGAGAAGATTTGGAGTGGGTTTTTGATGGTTGGCGTGGGTTAGTTTGGTTTTCTTTTTAATTTTATTTTTAAGGTTTTGAATTTTATTTTACAACAGAGTTTAGAAAATTTGTTTTTTTTTAAAAGTGGGTCTTTTAAAATCAGATTCCCGAGACTTCCTAGATTACTATGTTTATTATTTAATATTTTTTACTTTTATAAGGAAAAATAATAAGCAATAAGGACATAATTCACCCCATAGAGAAAACATGACTCAAAAATCCAAGAAAACATGCAAGAGTGGAAAACGTGAATTATGTTAAACGTGGACTTAGGATCCGGTACTTACAACCACACACTCCATAGGGAGGGCCCGATTACCTTAATGGTGCACTCACTAATATATGGAAATGAAAGGAAATGCACCAAACACAAAAAATTGAGTCATTTAATGTCAGATACTCGAGACTTTATCTAAACATATGTATGAACATGCAGTTTATCGTATATCAACAACCGTAATAGTTGTAGATCATTCCATAAATAAATATCACAGAAAACATATCCAAACACAATCAAGCACCGAGATTTCCTATGACGCAACCTAGTGAACTGAAAGCGAAGTCGGATAACCCTATAACGTAACCTAGCATGCACCTTCTTTTTCATTTTTGAACGAGAGGGTGTCCTAGTGAATAAGTGTGGAAAAGTGAATGGTTGTAGAGGATATGGTGGATATGGATAAGTTGTAGAAGGAAAGCATGGAAAAAATGAGGATGTGGGTTTAGCATAAAACTCATTCATGGTGTAGGTAGGGACTGTCTCAAGTCTGAAAATGAAGGTGTCAAATTGTTTGTCCTTCTCAAGTATTTGTTTACTAGGTGGATTTAAAAACTTATGAAGCAAAGGAGAAACAAAAGGATCGAGTGCAAACTCGAGATTCCTTTGAAAGGGTGGAAAGAGGGGAGTCGAGGTGGATGTTGTGCAAAGTAGTTCTTGATAGGGTGAATCATCACCTGCTCTAAGAAACTCATCGAATTCCTTATCTAGATTGGTCATATCCACATTACTATGGTAGTCCTCTATATCTTTGAGAAAGTCATCTATCTCGTCCTCATCCATAATATGTGTATCGACTAGTGTAGGGATGAAAATGTTGGAGTCTGAACTTCCAAAGGAAAGAAATTTGGGCATATGATTATCAGGGAACGTGTTGTTGAAATAATCTCGAGCAAAGCTCTCGATCATGCTAACCTCTCCATCCATAGACGAATCAGGTAAATGTGTCTTTGTTTTAAAACATTTACTTCAACAACAAGATGGCCAAAAGACATGGACATTGAACCATCGCGACAATTAATGAGCGCATTGGCGGTTGCCGTGGAAAGGGCAGCCCCTAAGATGATCGGGGAGAGTCGTTAGCGACTTACTCAGATCGAGGATGACAAAATCAGTCGGATAGTAGAAATCTGAACTTTTACCAGCACATTTTCGACCACACCCTTAGGATACTTAATAGACCAATCAGCTAATTGCAACATCATTTTAGTGGGTTGCATCTCGTCTAGACCTATTTGTCTATACAAATAAATTGAGAGTAAGTTAACACTAGCCCCCAGGTCTAATAACGCGGTCATCGTATATGAATCTCCTAAGGTGCATTGTACAGTAGGACGACCAGGGTCCTTGTACTTAACAATTCCATTATGTTCAGATAGAGTTGGGAATTGTTCTGTTAAAAAGGCGTCTTTTGGTATATTGGTCTTACGCCTAGTAGTACACAACTCCTTAAGAAACTTAGCATGGTGTGGTAGCTTTTTAATAGCTTCTAGGAAGGGAAGATTTATAGTTAGATTCTTGAAAATGTCCCTAATCTCCTCATAATTTGTATCCCTAGTTAACATGGGTAATTTTTGTGGAAACGGTGGTTTCTCTCTATATTTAGCAATGGTATCACCTGGATGTTTAATCTTGGCTTTCTGTTTCTTAGATTGTGTTATAACTGGTACCTCTACAGTGGTAGGCTCTTCAGTTTCTATTTCGGTATCTAGTAAAATAGTAGGTGTAGGGGCTACTGGTGGGGTAACTATAGGCATAGTTACTTTGTTATCAACCACTCTGCCAGAACGGAGAGTGGTGATGGCATTTAGCTCACCTACATTTTCATATTCATTACTAGTATTATTGGTTACCTCAAAGGCTGTGTTTGTTGTTTTAGGATTAGGTATTGCGTGACCTGGAAACACACCTTTGGGTTGGGCTTTATCTTGGGCCAACTGTTGGCTTAAATTATTAACGGATTGTAGAAGTTGTTGGTTAGATTGAGCCATGGTTTGGAAAAGTTTTTGGCTCACTTGTATGAAGGTGTCAAGACGATCCGGTTGTGTGGGTGTAGTAGTCACGGGTGGTGTGACTGGAACTATATCGCGTGAATTATTTATGGGCGGATTTTGATAGTTATTATTTACCGGAATGATATCTCTATTAGCATTATAATTATTATAACTACCTTGACCTTGTGCTTGACCTTGTCGAGGTTGCACTTGGTTGTTATAATTATTATAATTACCCTGACCCTGTCCTTGTAGTGGTGGTGCTTGGATAAAACTGTGCGTTGGCCTAACATATTGATTATTGTACCTTGGCGTTAGGTTCACAATTATATTGGTTATTTCTCCAACCGAAGTTGGGATTTTGTCTCCAAGGGGCGTTAGGTTCACTGTTAATTGAACAAGCCTGTTCATAGGTTATAGGACAGTGGAAGTCGGGATGCTCAGGGCTCCAACAGAAACTACATGGATTTGAATTTATATTCATGACGGGGATAGGCTTTTGTTGAACAGAAATGGCCTCTACCTTTTTAGTGAGTGATTCGATTAGAGTTATAAGCTCGGGATCGTGTTTAATTTCAAACATACCAGCGGCCTTAACTGTATTAGAAGAACTAGCGGAGCGGTGGATATCGTCACTACCCCCCAGTTGTTATTTTGCTTAGTTTGATCCTCTAAAAATTTATAAGCCTCCGAGGCTCCTTTACTTAAGAAACTACCCCCATTCATTATGTCAAGGACTTCTTTATGGTGGTGTAGAAGCCTCCGAGGCTCCTTTACTTAAGAAACTACCCCCATTCTTTATGGTGTAGAAGCACATGCCCATTCTTTAGGTGCTTGGGCAGTTAACCAAGACGCCACCTTATTGGCTAAGGTGAAAGGGATTACCCTCAGTTTAATTTGTTCCGCACCAACCGTAGGATGGTGGAATGTTGTTATGACTTGTTCAATTCTACGCATGTGCTGATAAGGTTTTTCATGGTCTAAACCATGAAAAACGGGTAACAAATTAAAAATATTTGGGGGGATTCGGAAATCCCCCACTAGGTCTGCTAGAACGATGCAAGATTTGGGGCTATCGCTCAAGGCTTTGTAGAAGTCAGAGAGAGGAGTCTCTCCTTCTTCAGGTATTATATCAGGTGGTGTGTGTGAAATAGTAGCTAGAGGTGTAGTGAGTGGTATACTAGATAGGCGTGCTTGTTGATGTTGCCGTGTAATTACGTTAGGTGTTTTTGTTCGACCAGACCTTAATCTCATACAAGGTTAAGACCAAACTTAACTAAACACGACAACCTCCAAACGATCCTGATATTCTAGTATAAACCTCTAACAGGAGATGCGAGGTATGGAAGAAAGGAATACTTGATTGTGTCCTTGCTTCGCTTATGAATAGCGTCTTGTTTACGCGTGTTCAGTGTATATAACAAGTTAGAACACTGAAAAACTTGAAAAATCGAAGTTCGAATCAAACCTGTGGAAATCCGGCAAAATTCAGCTCAGGGCGCGGGTCGCGCTCCGCTTCGGCGCAGGTGCGCTCAGTGTAAACTTTGAGTTACAGTGTTTGAGTGCGGGTCGCCCTCGGTTTAAGTGAATCGCTACCGGCTTCCAATAACTTTAGCGCAGCGCCGGTACAAATTTTTTTTTTTTTTTTTTTTTTTTTTTTTTTTTTTTTTTGAGGAAGTTTAATGCTGAAAAAGACAACCACAGTTAGAATCGAACAAGGGTGGGTGGGTGAAATGGGACTTTAAAAGGAGTACTTATACTACGAAAACAATGCGAAAGTGAAACTAAGACGGCAGCGACGCCATTTGATAAAACATAAAAATATAAAAGTTTACCTACGAAATGAACGATGAAACTCAAAACGTAAGTAAACTAAAACTTAATACGTGCCTATATTTATCAAAGATTTCTACTCTCAATCCTATGAGATATAGTGGAGTAGATGATTCGTTCCACTCCTAGTCCTTCCGCATGTTGTGTTCTCTATGTATAAATAATCTTAACTAAAGTCTAATGAGAGATTTATGAAATGATAACTAGACTATGATGCAACTACCCACAAGATGCAACTAGTCGACTATTTAAACAACTATGGGAATGCTACGTCGATTCTATGATAAGGAGTTAGAGGGGGATTGATTCCACCTTAACTCGACTTAATCCTACTAACGACGAATCGTCGTAATCTGAATTGAACTGCTTCGCAAAACAATCTGGTTACTCCTAATCCCTAATTACACATGGCATTTCTACCAATTCATAACTAGCATGTGAACGATTACACCCATTCTCATGGTGAACTAATCATTTCTAGAGTGGAAAGGAAATTACGACGACTCTACGATAATCTGAATCAAGCTTTCATCAAGGCTTCTCAACCCCCTCTAATGGAGGTTTAGCCAAGATTCATCATGCTATCATTCCCAGTAGAATTCGAACAAGACATGATATAAAGATTTGAACTTTACTTGTTTCAACTCAATTCAAAACTACTCATGCAATAATTGAATTAAACTAATAATGACAATTAAGTAAATCTAAAGATTTAAGCTAATAAATAAATGAAAATGAAACTAGATTATGGAGAACTAATTAACTTTATTTATCTAATGAATAGCAATAACAATAATTTAATACTGAATTTAAGGCAAGAATAAAAACTAATTAATTAATTTAAAACTAGATATAGAACTAAGGTTTAATGGCTACTTTTCTTATTCTAACCTAATTTATTTTCTAACCTAACTATCTACCTTTAACAAAGAGTCAAGCTCTTGTTTTTATACTTTCAAATCCAAAAATCGTGCATGGGCTTGGAGCCATGTTTTGGGCCAGAGAATCAGGCCCAAAACCCAATTCTTTCAGTCCAAAAAGGCCTCTTCAGCTACAGTTGGCTTCAACAGACATTTCGTCCACTTCTGCTCCTCTGATTGGCTCAAAGCTTAGACCATTGGAAAGCTCTTTCCGAGTCGGTCGTTTTGATATAAGGTAGGCCCAATTCCGAGGTCTGAGTCCAAAGATACAGCCTTCGAAGTTCTGCTGACTTTGAGTGTTGTTTCTGCCCGCGTCGACTTTTCATCTTTTGACCGGTCTTTAGAAAGGCTTTGTCTTCTTGAATCTTGGCCTTTAATCACATAACTCCTTAGCAACTGACCTTTGCTCCTTTATCTCGCTAAAGTGGCACATTTCTGCACATAATGGACTTTGAAGCCTGAAATGCATAAAAACACGTAATCAGTATTAACTTTTAATTATTACTCACATAATTTGTCTAAAAGTATGACTGTTACAGGGTTAAAACTACAGTTTTGGGCTCTTATCAGGTAGCATGAAATCTAGGAGAGTTTAGAAGTTACTATTCTAAATCCAGTATAAAAGATACCAGGGTTGTTATAAAATCAAAAATATGGTTTGTTTCCGTTTTCGGGTTTGAAAATTTTCTATTTCCGGAAATCACCTTAAACAATTTGGCAACTTACCGATTCATTTTGGAAGCTCAGAACCTATTTAAACTTCCTTCATTCTACACTCACAACCCACACTACACCCCACCATCATCTCTCACCTTTCACTCCAAGCTTTTCCTTCTTTTTCCTTGTAAACTTCGCTTCAAAGACTTCTTTAGAAAGACTGCAAGGCCTCGAAGAAGCGCACCTCATGCCCTAGACATCGTCGAAATTTTGCTCAGAGCACACCTATGCCCAAGTTGAGCGCGACTCGTGCCCAAACACTGTAAATCCAAAACACCCGAAAACCTCGCCGAGAGGGGAGCGCCTTGCCACGACCTCTCAGTAAACCACGAAAATTTCCAATTTTCTGAGGGTTGTTCCAGGATTTTTGGGAGTTGTCCAAAGAATAGTTGAGATGACATCTCCTATAGTCATACCTGAACAGTCTTTCGAAGACGTGTTAGGAACCGAGACCTATGGACATTTGTTCCGAAACAGGATCCTGCAGTTAGGATGGCCATCTATCGGTAAGTGATGACGAATCATATTCAAAGACAACCATCGCTTATTTCTACGACCACGTTAGTTTCTATTGTAATCAGGATGGAGAACAAGAATTCTCCGTCGTAGTCGATGACACGACACTAGAATTCAATAAACATATGGTAGCTTTAGTTTCGGGATTACCAATACCTGATCTTGTTCACACATGGGGATATATGATCGATAATGCATACCTTTATGATTATACATATTTCCATAAGTATTATGGGGGAGGGGTATTTCGAGTAATGAACTAGGGGCGATATAGCATTGCCCTTGGTAGCCTGTCCCTAAACGTAGGCACCACCATGTTATTCATCCTGATGAATATTTTGGGGGAATGGCAGTTCACTTCTGCAAACAGTACTGCTGGTGACATTTTCCTCACTTTAGCTGAGGGACGTCGCCGATATGACATTCCCCGAGTTTTAGTCGCTAGTCTTAAGAGAGCCCAAAGCATGAGGCGTAAGTATCTTCTTATGCCTGTTTTGGTAAGCCGCATCATACGTAGTTGTTTACCTGTATTCTGTGCCCAATTCATAGATTGGAAAAGGGTTGAAGTCATGAGACCCACCAATTGGGTGGTTCGCTCATTCGCAATTATGACTTGGTGGGATGGCAGTCTCGCAGCCTCATTTGGTCGTCTGCATTACATCCCATTAGACATAATAACACTTAACAGGTTAGCATTAGTAGATGATAAATGGTGGCAAGCTTGGCAAGTTATAATGGCCTGGCAGGATGCGAAGGAGCCTCATCTCTTTGATGCGGAGGAGGATGCTTAAGCGGGAGATAAGGTAAGTTTTTAGTTTTGTTATTGTCTGCTTATGTCCCAAGCAATTTAATTCTGTTAACCCCATAATGGGTGAAACTCTTATAGAGTTGCGTCAGTTTTCCTTCCTATATTAGTATGTTCTACCCTTGTTTTGCAGATGTTCCAGAATTTCACGTGTTTCCATGGTATTTTCCTACCCTCGTTATTTAAAATACTTTGAGGACAAAGCATGCATTTTTGTTTGGGGGCATAGAAACACGTGTAATTAAGGCATCTGTTAAGATATAGATATGTATAATATGCACTTGTTTTCTAGTTAAAATTTTAAAAAATTCAAAAATATAAATAAATAAGTTTATGCTATACACTTAGGAATATTGGTATTATTTTCTTTCTCTATGCTCTCGTAGCTTTTGCATTAGAATAATTGTTAGAAACTTAGGTTAATATGTAGGTAATAATCTTTGCATCTATCTATAAATATATTACATGAGTATCTATGATTGTTAGCGATAAGTTTCAAATCTAGGCTAGAGTACTTATTCTACAAATCCTGTGAGAATATATAGCCTAAAGCCTTATATGAAATAAAACATTTGAGAAATGACACGAGGGAGAAGTAAAATCCGGATAGAGAAATCACACGTCCACTTGCTTGATCACTATGCCATATCCTAAGCGAGAATTTAGGCCCTCTTTGGATCGATATAGCCAGAAATTCAAACCTATGAATTATTTTCCGCTAGTCGCCCCTCTGAGCCTTTCCTTAACCTTCCATAAACCGCAAATCTTTTACCCTGTTACAAAAACAAAACAAAATAAAAAAATTCAACTTACCCCATCTAGAATAAGTCTGAGGATAGAATGAGTGAATAAAGAAGAAGAGAAAAACCTGTGTAAACAAAAATTAGTTAGTTGCTTCAGGAAAAGAAAAGAAGTTTCCATCCAAGGAAAAGAAAAAGAAAAATAGAAATAAATAAAAACTCCAAAAATAGAATAAAAGGGAGTCAAAAGCCAAAGAAAAGAAAAAGAAAAATATGGCGAAGGATGGAAACAAAGTGTAGAAGCAAAAGTAAATAACAAGGTTTTCTCTAGTTACATAATATGAAGACTCTATTATCTCAAACTTGTCCTTTTTGAATATCCATTTCCTTCCTTCTTAAACCATCTCCTAATCCCCGCAACACCTAATAAAGACATCTAGCTCAATTAGGAATAGGTTAGTGTGATAGTAAGTGGCAGATGTGTTTGATCAACTTCGGCTTCCTTGTTTGTCATTGAGATTGTAAGGTAAAGTGTGCCCACTGCACACTGGAGTAGTGAAACTTGAGCGGAAAAATCAGAGTGGTTTTTGTCTTGACATTTATGTGAGGACCTACTTGAAGGACGCTATTCCGAGTTTTCAGAAACGAACCTGCTAGGCATTTCATAGTATATATATTTGTATTATAGATGATTGATTATTATGCATATATTAGCTTAGGTTTTGACTTGATTATTCTATATTCATTGCTAGTAAGATGTATAGTTAATTTAGAGGATGAATAAGGAAATAATAGTTTTATTTCTTAGTCGTTGTAGTATAGATGAAGTTTGTGAGTACCTTCACTAGAAAACTCTCACGAGGCTACAACTCGTCCACTAGGGAATTCCTAGTGGTTTAAGGCCTTATTGCATATGGTCAATGCAATCGCACTCAGCGAAACGAGATTAGTTAGAACTCCATTTTTTGGTCACTTATTCTAATTTCTCATATTTGCTTGAGGACAAGAAAAATGCTGTTTGGGGGTGGTTTGATAAGAGCCCAAAACTGTAGTTTTAACCCCTTAACAATCATACTTTTAGACCAATTATGTGAGTAATAAATAAGAGTTAACACTGATTACGTGTTTTTATGCATTTCAGGCAGTAAAGTCCATTATGTACAGAAATGTGCCACTTTAGCGAGATAAAGGAGCAAAGGTCGGTTGCTAAGGAGTTTTGTGATTAAAGGCCAATTTTCAAGAAGACAAAGCCTCTGTAAAGCCCGGTCAAAAGATGAAAAGTCAAAGTCCACGCGGGCAGAAACAGTGCACAAAGTCAGCAGAACTTTCGAAGACCATATCTTTGGACTCAAACCTCGGAATTGGGCCTACCTTACGTCAAAACGATCGACTCGGAAAGAGCTTTCTAATGGTCTAAGCCTGGACTAAATAAAAAGATTAAAAGTGGATGAAAAGTCTGTTGAAGCCAAATCCAACTGAATAGCCCTTTCTGGACTAAAAGAATTGGGTTTTGGGCCCGATTTTCTGGCCCAAAACATGGCTCCAAGCCCATGCACGATTTTTGGATCTGAAGCATATAAAAACAAAAGCTTAGCTCTTTGATAAATGTAGCTAATTAGACCTAAAACTATAGATAATTCTAGATCTAGTTTTAATTGTTTTTAATTAAGTTTAGTTTAAATTCAATTCTTGTTTTAGATTAAACTCTTAAATCATTGATCTTCATTGATTAGATAAATAAATTAGTAGATTCTTATTCATTTCGATTTTGTCATTTACAATTGTTTAGATCTAAATTCCCTTATTACTTATTATTCATTTCCTAGTTATTACTTGAGATTTCAATTATTTTTTAGATAAATTGCATAAAGATAGAATTTTTATATGATGTCTAGTTTTAAATCAATGGGAAATGATAGTAATATGAATCAAGGCTAAACCTCCATTAGAAGGGTTGAAGAAGCCTTGATGACGCTTGATCTTTGTTAAACTTAGAAATCGTAGTGATAATTATTCCACTCTAGAAACGATTAATTCACCATGAGAATGGGTTTAATCGCTCACATGCTAGTTATGAATTGGTAGAAATGCCATGTATAATTAGGGATTATAATTACTATTTTGATATGCGAAGCATTCAATTTGGATCACGACGAGTCTTTGTTAGTAGGATTAAGTCGAGTTAAGGTAGATTCAATTTCCTTTAATTCTTTATCTAGATTCAAACCCTTAGCATTCTCTCATTTCGTTATTCGTAACTTGTTAATTGAATTCACCTCGTAGTATAGAATTCCCCTCGTAAATCTTTCACTAGACTTATGATTGATTAATTGACATGAAACCATCGCATGCTAAAGAACTAGGAGTGGAACGAACTTCCTACTCCACTATATCTTAATTTGATTGAGAGTAGAAATAACCTTGATAAATTAGGCTCGTAATATCGTTTAGTTTTACTTACGTTTTGAGTTTTATCGTTCATTTCGTAGGTAAATTATATCTTTTTACGATTATCATAATCTCTGAGAATCAAAGCTTTATCAAATATGAAATCAACCCCTTGATCTTCTGTTGTATTCCTTTAGTACAGATTGGACGTTGTATAGGCAACGATCTACCAATCCCCTTCTTTCTCACAAAGCTAGATCCAATTTTGGATCTATCTTTCTTTGCCTCTTTTTCTAATCCAGTGAATAGTGAATTTTGGCCAGAGAGAGATTATTCTATTTATAGGCTACAACAGGGACCATGAGGAGAAATTAGGGTTGGGCCTCCTAACGAGCTTGGGCTTTCCATGTTCACCCAGAACACACGGCCCAAGTCCGTCAACAAATGGCTTATTCCACTAAAGGTCATTGTTGCACTACCGCCCTAATCCCAAATTACGTGTCAGTGTTTATGGGCTCCATATTATATGATTGTTGATCTCCCCGTGTTTAAGATATCGAATGTCCGTTGATTAAGTCAAGTTACTGAGAACTACATTAATCAACTTCTTATGTCCTTGAGTAGTACCACTCAACCTCATTATCATGTCGGATTTAGCACAGTTTACATGACAATCTTTTTGAGCTCCTCAAGGGGACATCATCAACCCGACTTCTTGCGGGACACGGACTCCTTCTATAATCAACAGCACACCTTACATAAAATGGCATTACCCAATCCATCGAGTTTGTTGATTCACAAATGAATATCACTCATTGATGATTTAAAATAATGTACATTGCATGTAAGTGCCCGTTATTATATCCGGATTAGGAGGACAAACATCATAATAACAGAGGCGTTTGTTCTCTTATATAGTCAGTATAAGGAGAAACAACCTCACTTGGTCATGTTCAATACACAGAAAGTGTACTAGTGTAATCCTATAGTCAAGATAGACTAATACCAGATTATACTACAACCGTACCAATGGTTTGTCCAAATTCATCTAGGTTGTGAACGATTGCTTATACTTTATAAGGTACTGATGATATGATCTTCTGTGTGTTCACACCATATCATCTACAACATAAAGTATTAGACATATGCATATAACTAATAACATATATAATATGCATAATATTTGCCCATATGATTCTCATTCAAAATATAAAGAATTAGAGTTAATACAAAAGTAATGCTTTTAGTATATAACCCTATCACCATGGTGCAGAAAAAATAGCATACAGATGCTCATCAGGAAAAGAGTCCGGTATGGACTCAGAATCACTATCATCGTCGTTTGTAAGTCTAGATAAGTGGTCAGCAACTACGTTTTCAACCCCTCGTTTGTCTTTTATTTCAAATGTGCATTCTTACAGGAGAAGAATCTATCGGATTAATCTCTGCTTAGCATCCTTGTTTGCGAGAAGGTACCTAAGGGCTGCATGGTCCGTGTAAACTAGAGTCTTAGAACCAACCAAATAAGGAAGAAACTTATCTAAAGCATAAACGACAGCTAAGAATTCTTTTTCAGTAGTTGTATAATTCCTTTGAGTATCGTTTAGAGTTTTATTAGCATAATAAATAACAGTGGATTTATTATCTAGTTTCTGTCCCAAGACAGCACCAACAACATAATCACTAGCATCACACATGAGTTCGAAAGGTTTAGACCAATCGGGAGGCTATATAATGGGTGCAGAAGTTAAGGCGGCTTTTAAAGTTTCAAAAGCCTGTTTACAGTTAAAATTAAAATCGAAGATGACATCCTTTAAAAGCAGATTAGTTAACGGCCTAGCTATTTTCGAAAAATCTTTGATAAAACGTCTATAAAAATCTACATGGCCTAGAAAGGCTCTAATATCACGGACATTCCGTGGTATAGGTAGAGTCGCTATCTTATCTAGTTTGGCCTTATCTACTTCGATGCCATCACTAGATACGATGTGACCTAGTACTATGCCTTTTTTCACCATGAAGTGACATTTTTCCCAATTTAAAACGAGACTCTTCTCTTCACATCGTGTTAAAACTTTAGACAGGCATTCAATGAAAGAGTCTCCATAGATTTAAAAGTCATCCATGAACACTTCCATGAAACGCTCTACCATGTCACTAAATATATGAAGCATACACCGCTAGAAGGTACCAGGAGCATTACAAAGGCCAAAAGGCATTCGTTTATAGCCATATGTTCCGAAAGGACATGTGAAGGTAGTATTTTCTTGGTCATCAATATCAATAATAATTAGGAAATAGCCAGAGTAGCCATCCAAAAAATAATAAAAAGCATGACCAGCTAGACGTTCAAGCATCTGATCTATAAAGGGTAAAGAAAATGATCCTTTCGTGTCATGGCATTTAAACATCTGTAATCAATACAGATCCTCCATTTCATAAGACCATGCGTGGTAACATATTCTCCCTTGGTGTTACGTACCATGGTAATCCCTGATTTCTTTGGAACTACATGAATGGGACTTACCCATTCGCAATCAGAGATTGGGTATATGATACCCGCATCGAGTAACCGTAAGACCTCTTCCCTGACCACTTCTTTCATGGCAGGGTTTAAATGACGCTGAGGTTCGCGGGAAGTCTTTGCATTATCCTCTAAATGGATACGATGAGTGAACATATTAGGGTCAATTCCCTTAATGTCGGCTAGGGACCAACCAATCACAGAACGATGTTCCCTAATCACCCTGATCAACCATGTCTCTTCCTCCTTAGATAACAGATAAGATATAATTATCGGATGACTACCATCCGGATCAAGTTGAATATACTTTGACTCAGGAGGAAGTGGTTTAAGCACCGGGGTGGAAGAAATATCAATAAATGCTTCTGGAGGGTCCTCATCTTGAGTAATGAATACTTGCTTAGGCAGCAGGTCTTCAAACTCTGTATATGGAGCAACCGAAGGGTCTACGATTTGTGTAGACTCGAAGATGGTGTTGACTTCCTCTATGTAGGAGTCATCGACAAAATATGAACTTTCGAAAGAAAGGAATTTATGCATATGGTTTTCTGGAACCGTGTTATTAAAGTAATCTTGAGCTAAGCTCTCGATCATGCTAACCTCTCCATCTATATATGAATTTGGTAACTGTTCCATCATTTTAAAAACATTTACCTCAACCGAAAGATGGCCAAAAGACAAAGACATCGAACCATCGCGGCAATTTATAAGCGCGTTGGCAGTCACCAAGAAGGGACGCCCTAAGATGATCGGAATAGAGTCGTTAGCGACTTCTGTATCGAGGATAACAAAATCAGCAGGATAGTACAAATCTTAGACCTTAACAAGCACATTTTCAACCACACCCTTAGGGTACTTAATAGATCGATCCGCTAATTGCAACGTCATTTTAGTAGGTTGCATCTCTTGTAGACCTATTTGTTTGTATAGATAATGCGAGAGTAAGTTAACACTCACCCCCGAGTCTAGTAAAGCGGTCGTCGTGTGGTAATCTCCTAAGGTGCATTGTACACTGGGACGACCAGGGTCCTTGTACTTAACGATTCCATTGTGTTCCGTTAAAGTTGGAAAATGTTTAGTTAAAAGGGCATCTTTAGTGCACAACTCTTTGAGAAACTTAGCATGGTGAGGTAATTTTTTAATTGCGTCCAGAAAAGGTAAGTTTATCGTTAGATTTTTAAAAACTTCAATAATTTCGTCAAAGTTTGTATCCCTGTTTAACATAGCTAATTTCTGGGAAAACGGTGGTTTGTCTCTATATTTAGCGTATGGATCAACTGGATGTCTAACCTTTGCTTTCTGTTTCTTAGGTTGTTGTTTAACTGGTACCTCTACAGGGGTAGGCTCTTCAATTTCTATTACGGTATCTAGTTCAATCTCCGGTGTAGGGACAACTGGTGGGGTAACTATAGGCATAGTTACTTTGTTATCAACCACTCTCCCAGAATGGAGAGTGGTGATGGCATTTACCTCACCTACGTTTGCATTTTTCGTACTAGTATTACCATTCACCTCAAAGGTTGTGTTTGTTGTTTTAGGATTAGCTATCGCTTGACCTGGAAACACACCTTTGGGTTGTACTTTCTCTTGAGCTAACTACTGTAAGAAAAGTTAGATGGCATGTAAAATCTGTTGTTGAGATTGCATAAAGGTATCAAAACTATCCGATTATGGAGGAGTGTTAGCTATAGGTTGTATGATAGGAACTATGTCACGTTGATTATTAATTGGTGGATTTTGATAGTTATTATTTACCGAAACGATACCTCTATTAGTATTATGATTATTATTGCTATAATTATTATAATTACCCTGACCTTGTCCTTGTCGTGGTTGAGCTTGGTTGCTATAATTATAATTACCCTAAACTTGTCCTTGACCTTGTCGTGGTGGGCCTTGGTTATAATTGTTTGCTGGCCTAACATTTTGATTATTAAACCACGGAGGTGTTACTTGTTGATTATTTCTCCAACAACATGAAGTTAGGATGTTATCTAACTATTACTTTCGAGCAAACATTATCTTGTTGTGATTATAGAATAGGATAACTATTACGATAAGATCGTAGTTTTAACCCAAACAACAATTATAACCAAGGCCCACCATGACAAGGTCAAAGACAAGTTCAGAGTAATTATAATTATAACAACCAAGCTCAACCACGATAAGGACAAGGTCAGGGTAATTATAATAATTATAACAATAATAATTATAATACTAATAGAGGTATCGTTCCGGTCAATAATTACTATCAAAATCCACAAATTAATAATCATCGTGATATAGTTCCTATCACACAACCTATAGCTAACACTCCTCCACAACCGGATTGTTTCGATTCCATTATGCAATCTCAACAACAAATATTACAAGCCATCCAACTTTCCTTATAGCAATTAGCTCAAGAGAAAGTAAAACCCAAAGGTGTGTTTTCAGGTCAAGCGATAGCTAATCCTAAAACAACAAACACAGCCTTTGAGGTAAATGGTAATACTAGTTCGGAAAATGAAAACGTAGGTGAGCTAAATGCCATCTCCACTTTCCGTTCTGGGAGAGTGGTTGATAAAAAAGTAACTATGCCTATAGTTACCCCACCAGTTGTCCCTACACCGGAGATCGTACTAGATACCGTAATAGAAACTGAAGAGCCTACCTTGTAGAGGTACCAATTAAACCACAACCTAAGAAACAGAAAGCAAAGGTTAGACATCTAGTTGATCCATACGCTAAATATAGAGAGAAACCACCGTTTCCCCATAAATTAGCTATGTTAAACAGGGATACAAACTTCGAAGAGATTAGGGAAGTTTTTAAAAATCTAACGATAAACTTACCTTTTCTGGACGCAATTAAAAAATTACCTCACCATGCTAAGTTTCTCAAATAGTTGTACACTAAAAGGCGTAAGACAAATATTCCTAAAGACGCCTTTTTAACTGAACAGTTTCCAACTTTAACGGAACACAATGGAATCGTTATGTACAAGGACCCTGGTCGTCCTACTGTATAATGCACCTTAGGAGATTCCCACACGACAACCGCTTTCCTAGACCTAGGGGCGAGTGTTAACTTACTCCCGTATTATCTATACAAACAAATAGGTCTACAAGAGATGCAACCTACTAAAATGACGTTGTAATTAGCGGATCGATCTATTAAGTACCCTAACGGTGTGGTTGAAAATGTGCTTGTTAAGGTCTAGGATTTCTACTATCCTACTGATTTTGTTATCCTAGATACAGAAGTCGCTAACGACTCTGTTCTGATCATCTTAGGGCGTCCCTTCTTGGCGACTGCCAACGCGCTTATAAACTGCCGCGATAGTTCGATGTCTTTGTCTTTTGGCCATCTTTCGGTTGAGGTAAATGTTTTTGAAATGATGAAACAGTTACCAGATACGTCTATAGATGGAGAGGTTAGCATGATTGAGAGCTTAGCTCAAGATTACTTTAATAACATGTTTCCAGAAAACCATATTCATAAATTCCTTTCTTTTGGATGTTCATATTTTGTCGATGACTCTTACCTAGAGGAAATCAACACCATCTTCGAGTCTAAACAAATCATAGACCCTTCGGTTGCTCCATATATAGAGTTTGAAGACCTGTTGCCTAAGCAAGTATTCATTACTCAAGACGAGGACCCTCTAGAAGCATTTATCGATATTCCTTCCACCTCGGTGCTTAAACCTCTTCCTCCTGAGTTAAAGTATATTCAACTTGATCTGGATGGTAGTCATCCAATAATTATATCTTCTCTGTTATCTAAGGAGGAAGAGACACGGTTAATCAGGGTGATTAGGGAACATCGTTCTGTGATTGGTTGGTCCCTAGCCGACATTAAGGGAATTGACCCTAATATGTTCACTCATCGTATCCATTTAGAGGATAATGCAAAGACTTCCCGCTAACCTCAAACATTTTAAACCCCGCCATGAAAGAAGTGGTCGGAAGAGGTCTTACTGTTACTCGATGCGGGTATCCTATACCCAATCTCTGATTGCGAATGGGTAAGTCCCATTCATGTAGTTCCAAAGAAATCAGGGATTACCATGGTACGTAACGCCAAGGGAGAATATGCTGCCACGCATGGCCCTATGAAATGGAGGATATGTATTGATTACAGATGTTTAAATGCCATGACACGAAAGGATCATTTTCTTTACCTTTTATAGATCAGATGCTTGAACGTCTAGCGGGTCATGCTTTTATTGTTTTTGGATGGCTACTCCGGCTATTTCCAAATTATTATTGATATTGATGACCAAGAAAAGACTACCTTCACATGTCCTTTCGAACATACGCTATAAACGAATGCCTTTTGGCCTTTGTAATGCTCCTGGTACCTTCCAGCGGTGTATGCTTCATATATTTAGTGACATGGTAGAGCGTTTCATGGAAGTGTTCATGGATGACTTTTCTATCTATGGAGACTCTTTCATTGAATGCCTGTCTAAAGTTTTAACACGATGTGAAGAGAAGAGTCTTGTTTTAAATTGGGAAAAATGTCACTTCATGGTGAAAAAAGGCATAGTACTAGGTCACATCGTATCTAGTGATGGTATCGAAGTAGATAAGGCCAAACTAGATAAGATAGCGACTCTACCTATACCACGGAATGTCCATGATATTAGAGCCTTTTTAGGCCACGCAGGTTTTTATAGGCGCTTTATCAAAGATTTTTCGAAAATAGCTAGGCCGTTAACTAATCTGCTTTTAAAGGAGGCCATCTTTGATTTTAATTTTAACTGTAAACAAGCTTTTGAAATTTTAAAAGCTGCCTTAACTTTTGCACCCATTATATAGCCTCCCGATTGGTCTAAACCTTTCGAACTCATGTGTGATGCTAGTGATTATGCAGTTGGTGCTGTCTTGGGACAGAAACTAGATAATAAATCCACTGTTATTTATTATGCTAGTAAAACTCTAAACGATGCTCAAAGGAATTATACAACTGCTAAAAAAGAATTATTAGATGTCATTTTTGCTTTAGATAAGTTTCGTCCTTATTTGGTTGGTTCTAAGACTCTAGTTTACACGGACCATGCAGCCTCTAGGTACCTTCTCGCAAAGAAGGATGCTAAGCAGAGATTAATCCGATGGATTCTTCTCCTGCAAGAATTCACATTAGAAAAAAAGGACAAACGAGGGGTCAAAAACGTAGTTGCTGACCACTTATCTAGACTTACAAACGACGATGATAGTGATTCTGACTCCATACCAGACTCTTTTCCGAATGAGCATCGTAGATGCTATTTTTCTCGCACCATGGTATATCTTGACATTGTGAATTATTTAGCGTCTGATGTTATTCCTTATGATTGGTCAAGAAATGAACGTAAAGAAGTTCTTGGCCGGGGTTAAAACATACTACTTTGGGATGAGCCCTACCTTTTCAAGTATTGTGCGGATCAAATTATTCGTCGTTATATTCCCCAATGGGAATATAATGAGGTTCTCTCATTCTGCCATGACAAAGAGTGTGGTGGCCATTTTCGTGGTATGAAAATAGCTGCTAAAATTCTTCAATGTGGGTTTTATTGGCCTACCCTCTTTAAAGATGCCCAAGTGGATTGCAAGACGTGCATTCGTTGCCAACAACTTGGGTGAATCACAAAGCGTAATATGATGCCATTAAATCCAATCATGGTGGTAGAAATTTTTGACGTATGGGGCATTGATTTCATGGGTCCCTTTCTAGTTTCCCATGGTTTCATTTATATTCTAGTCACCGTGGACTACGTGTCTAAATGCATAGAGGCCATAGCTTGCCGTAGTAATGACCATAAGATAGTTGTGTTTTTTGTTAAAGAATATATTTTCTGTCGATTTGGCATTCCCAAAGCCATCATTAGTGATGGTGGAACACATTTTTGCAACAGAGTTGTTGCATCTCTAGTGAAAAAGTATGGAGTTACACATAAAGTAGCAACTCCGTATCATCCACAAAGTGGCGGACAAGTAGAAGTTTCTAATAGGGAAATAAAAAACATATTAGAAACAACTGTAAATCCTGATAGGAAAAACTGGTCAAAGCGTCTATCTGATGCCTTATGGGCATATAGGACGGCTTTCAAAACTCCTATAGGTATGTCTCCCTTTAGACTTGTATTTGGGAAACCTTGTCATTTTCCCGTTTCATAGGAGCACCGTGCTATGTGGGTGATAATCATAAAAAGATAGTCTTACTCACAAATAGAGTGATGAAACTCTAAACGAAAGTAAAACTATAAACTGTTGCTTATACTAGACTTATCAAAGATATTTGTTTTCTACTCTCGAATCCATTGACGTAGAGTTGGAATAGAAGATTCGTTCCACTCCTAGTCCTTTAGCATTAAAGGTTTCTACAATTCATGGTCTATCGAAGGTCAATGAGAGATTTACGAAGGGAATTTATACGACTGGTGAATTAAAATAACAAGATACAAATAACGGAATGACAGAATCCTAAGAGTTGAATCTAGATAAAGAATTAGGGTAATTTGATTCCACCTTGAATCCAACTTAATAAACTAGCATATATAGATTTGTTGTAAACCAATTCTTACGTTCTTACGGTAAGAATTGGTCGTTCTAATCCCTAATTATACATGGCATTTCTACCAATTCATAACTATCATGTGAGGTCGTCCACCCATTCTCATGGCGAATCAACGACCTTCTAGAGTGGAATAGATTCTTACAATGATTCTATACTACACAATCAAGTTTTCATCAAGGCTTCATCAAACCCCTCTAATGGAGGTTTAGCCTTGATTCATCAAACTATCATTTCCAATTGAATTAAAACTAGACATAATATAAAGATTTGAACTTTACTAATCTAACTACTCAAGAATTGAAATCCAAATTAATAACTAGGAAATGAATAACAAACAATAATTGAAAGTAGATCTAAACAAATTTAAATGACAAAATCGAAATTAACAAGAACTACTATTTTATTTATCTAATGAATGAAGAACAATGATTCAAATAATTAATCTAAAACAAGGAATGAAACTAATTAATTACTCATTGAAATTCAAAAACTAGATCTACAAGCTATTCTAATGGCTACTTTCTATTCTAAACTATCTAACTATATCTTTTGTAAGAGCTAAGTCTTGTTTTATATAAAGGAGGAGACCAGATCCACAATTTCGTGCATGGGCTGAGGAGCCATGTTTTGGGTCGGAAAATCTAGCCTAAAGCCCAATTTCTTCAGTCCACAGAGCCCGTTTCAGCTGGCTTTGACTTCAGCAGAATTTTTGTCTACTTTTGCTCCTCTGATTGGGTCAAGGCTTAGACCACTGGTAAGCTCTTTTCGAGCCAGTCAAGGCATAGGCCCAAATCCGAGGCCTGAGTCTAAAGATATGGTCTTCGAAAGTTCTGCTGACTTGTGCACTATTTCTGCCCGTGTTGACTTTTCAGCTTTTGACGGGCTTCATAAAGGCTTTGTCTCCTTGAATCTTGGCCTTTATCATAGAACTTCTTAGCAACCAACCCTTTGCTCCTTTATATTGCCAAAGTGGTACATTTCTGCACATAATTGAGTTCCATGCCTGAAATACATAAAATCACGTAATTAGCATTAACTTTTATTTATTACTCGCATAATTGGTCTAAAATTAGTATTATTAAGGGGTTAAAACTACAGTTTTGGGATCTTATCAGTGGGCTATAAAAAGCCTTAACTTCAATGTCGATGAGGCGGGTCCTTTTCTAGTTACTGAAGTCACCCTTCATGGGGCAATCACCTTGGTAAATCCCAAGAACAACAGTTACCTTTCAAGTCAACGGTCAACGGTTGAAACATTTTCACGAGCTATTGTCCCCTGATGTAGAGGAAATCCTTTTATAGGACCCTGTCTATGAGGACTGACATTTTTCATTGGTGTACTTCCTTTCATTTCCATATATTGGTAAGTGCACCATTCAGGTAACCGGGCCCTCCTTATGGAGTGAGTGGCTATAAGTATCGGATCCTAAGTCTACGTTAAACATAATTCACGTTTTCCACTCTTGCATGTTTTCTCGGATTTTGAGTCATGTTCTTCTATGGTGTGAATTATGCATTTATTGTTTTATTGTTTTTCTTATATTAAATATTTTTCATAAAAAAAATAATAAAAATTGTTAAAATCACAAACATAGTAATTTAGGAAGTCTCGGGAATCTGACTTTAAAAGACCCGCTTTTAAAACAAATTTCCTAAACTTCGTTACCAAAAATTTGTTTGGGGGTGGGGAGTTCATTTCTGTACTGGATTGTTCAACTTTCTATTTGTGTTGCGTAGGCCATTTAATTGTATTTCGATTCGGGTTGACATTATCTATGAAATTAGAGTTCATTCATTCGCATAACTTACGTCACACACACACTTTGAGGCATTTTCCATCTTTTTATATGTCATCCACCGTCTGAATAGAGTGTTTTATGGATCATTGGATTGGAAATTCTCTCCTGATCATTTACATAGCTCATTCGCAAAAATCGGGCCGGTAACGAAGCGGCAAATTTAGTTTAAAGTTGCGCGAAAAATCAAATTGGGCTTGGGCCCAATCTCGCAGACACGTGCAACGCACGTGCGTCTCCATCTTCAACATAACATTCGCGATTTCACTTTCCAAAACCGCCATTAACAACCATTAAGCTTAAAAACCTAACCTAAAAAAAAAAAAAAAAAAGACCTAACTACACCCACGCCAAACATTTAAATCAATCTTAATTCCTCTCCAAATCATTCCCCCACCAATTCCCACCACCAAAACATTAGAAAAAACAAAAAAATTGAGGAATTTGAACTGCCGCGCCACCACCACTATTTGGTTATATAGGTTGTCTCAAACTCCATCCCCACATTCCATTTAAACCCCCAAATTGTTCCAAAGTCTCAATGTCTCAAAGACGTCAGATTTTGCCGGAGCACGCGTTTACTGCCGACCACTTCACGCCGTTTTATGGTGACGAGATGGTTAGGAGAGATTGGAGTGGTTTGTGGTACTCAACAGATGATTTTTACCATGAAGATATGGTCCGACAGTTTTATAGGATAAGAGAGTTGGATGGAAATAGAATTTTTGTTAAGGTGGTTGGGAGGAGGAGAGAAGTATCTACTGGGTTGTTAGCTGAGATTTTAGGCATTCCGCCTAGACTCCATCTTGATGCCACATTACAGGATTCCCAATTTACTGGGGTCGAGCCTTTGATGAACGTGACTGTTTCGGAAGGGAACTACAATGCGAGCTCACATTGTGTTCGCCAGTCGTCTCTCAGAACTAACCAACTGGCTGTAGCTCAGTGGATTGGTAAGAATGTCATAAGGAAGGAGAAATTCAGTGACATCGGTATGAACTGCCTTCACATTCTATGGATATTCCAAGAGCAGAAGTACGAGTTCTGTATTTTGGAGTTTTTGAGTAACATGATTAGGGGAGTTGGGAAGAGTATTGCACCTCTCCCTATTTTGATAACGAAGATCATGATGACCTTGAGAGTGACTCCGACTTCTGATAAGATTTCCCTGAAAGAGCACCGAAATCCTCATATTTATACGGAGTGTATCCAAAGAGTTTGGAGATTGCCTGAAGAGAGGGTAGTCAAAGAGGATGACTCGGAGGATGAGGAGGACACGACATGTTTTGATGTTGATGCCTTGGAGAGGTGTAGGTCGGATGCATAATGCATGGCTGTGATTCATCATGGCATGCGTTCTCTCAATACTATTTGCAAAGACCTCCAGACTCGACAAGCTACCATGCATCATAACTTCGAGACTCGTGCCCAGTGCGAGGATGAGCAGTGGGAACAGACGAGGGCCGAGATTAAAGCTCAGTGTAAGTTCTAAGACGATATGCTTGAACGCTTTCCACCCCAGGGGGGTGCTTCTTTTTAGGAGCAGTCTGTGAGGCACGAGCGTCGTCGCCGCAGGACGAATGGATCTGGCCCATCAGGAGCTCAAGAGCCATCACCTTCACTTGTCCCTTCCACTACCAGTAGCGAGTGGTTTAGGAATATTATGAGTTGATGTTGTTTTGTATTTGCTTTTTATTCAGTTCAGATGTTAATTTATGAATTCCGTATTTAAATTTGAATTTGGTTGTTAAATGTTGTTTGAATTTCAGTTTTAATATAATATGGTTCTTTTCAAATTGTGAATTGTTTTTATTGTTAATCCCACCTTCCCGAATTATTTGGGGGTGGTATTATGTACTCTAGCATGATTTTTGATATGATCCTCTAGTTTAGAATTTGTGTTGGAGTGAGGGTTGAGAATATTGCCGATATGGGCATCCCTATGAATAGATATTATGGTAGGATGGAATCTCGATGAGTTAGGCAGTTTCTATCCTAAATTCACCCTAAAAGATATTAGAGTTGTTTTAGAATCAATAATATGAGTTGTTTCCATTTTCGGTTTTGGAAATTTTTTATTTCCGGCAATTGCCTTAAAACTTTTTGGCAACTTCCCGATTCCTTTTTGCAACTTAAAACCTGTAAAAACTTCATTCATTCTACACTCACAACCCACACTACACCTTACCTTTATCTCTCACCTTTCACTCCCACGATTCCCATCTTTGTTATCCATTTTAGCACTATCATCAGCTCGATCGGAGCGCGCTTGCGCCCCAGTGGAGTGCTACCTATGCCCTAGGCACCGCCCCGACAGAATTTCATCGAGCGACCCGACCACCAAGCCCCTGAAATGAGCTGGTGCGACTGCGCTACCACAACACCGAATTCCAGTTTTCATCCTGAGCGTGACCCACACCCATCTCAGGCACAAAGTAAACGCGCCCTGCGCCTAAGTGCCTAGAACTTGAAAATCACCAAGGCGCACCCTACGCCCTACCCAGGCATAGGTGGAGCACACCTCACGCCCAAAACCCTGTGGTCAAGAAAAATTCCAATTTTTTGTGGGTTGTTCCAGGACCCTTCGCAACTATTCCAGCGAGTTTATTGGGGATGACATTCCCTCGTATCATACCGGAACAGTCTTTTGAAAACTTGTTCCAAAGTGAAACCTATGGTGCGTGGTTTTGCGAAGTGATCATTCTACCAGAATGGGAGCCACTATTGGTAAGTCCTGATGAACTTTATTCTCCCGCACTTATATCTTATTTTTATGATAATTGTAAGTTATTTGATAGACCAGATGAAGAACAAGTGTTCTCCATCACCATCGGGGATGAACCAATGGAAATTTCCAGGTTCTTGCTAGCCTTTGTGCTTGGACTTGCTATGCCAGCCGAAATACAAGACTCGTGGACCTATTTGGTAGATAATATGTACATGTATAGCTATGATGATTTGCATGAGCATTACGGGTCAGGAATCTTTAGGATAGAAGACCAAGGGGATTATAACGTCGCCCTTGGTAGCCTGTCTATGAACGTGGGCACTATTATGTTTTGGATCAAGCTAAACGTTAGAGGGGAATGGCGTTATTCTTATGTGAATGATGAAACTTGTGATATTTTCCTTGCTTTAGCTGGGGGACGTACACTCTATGATATTCCCCAAACCCTAATGTCTAGTTTAGCCCGAGCCCATAGCAAGAAACATGAGTACCTTCTTATGCCTGTTTTAATTTGCCGTATAAAGCTATGTTTCTTCCCTGTTTTTTGTGCCCGTTTCACGGATTGGGTTCGGGTCGACATTGTGAGACCCACCAATTGTATTATTCGATCATTCCGTGCAATGACTTGGCACAAGTGGAGGATACAACCTCATCAGGTTGCGCCTTACACCCCATCCGACCAAGTGACGCTTGACAGGTTAGCTATTGTAGCCGATAAGTGGCGTGAAGCCTGGCAAATTACCATGGCATGGCAGGATGCGAAGGAACCTCATTTTCTCATTAAGGATGAGGAGGAAAATGCTTAAACGGGAGTTAAGGGTAGTTTTTATTTCAGTTAGTATATGTTAATGTCCCAAGCAATTTGTTTCTCATTAACCCCATTACGGGTGGAACTCTTATAGAGTTGCGTCAATTTTTCTTTTCTATATTAATATGTTTAACCTT
Source organism: Coptis chinensis (assembly GCF_015680905.1). Taxonomy (NCBI): domain Eukaryota; kingdom Viridiplantae; phylum Streptophyta; class Magnoliopsida; order Ranunculales; family Ranunculaceae; genus Coptis; species Coptis chinensis. The sequence continues at coordinate 38,738,764 of NC_141459.1, forward strand.
ATTTTGCAGATGTTTCAGAATTTCACGCGTTTCAATGGTATTTCTCTAACCTATTTATTTAAATACTTTGAGAACAAAGCATGCTTATTGTTTGGGGGTGGGCATAGAAACACGTGTAATTAAGGCATCTGTTAGGATATAGATATGTATAATATGCACTTGTTTTCTAGTAAAAAAAAAATCAAAAATCAAAAATTTTAAAAAACATAAATAAAAAGTATGTTATACACTTAGGAATATTGGTATTGTTTTCTTTCTCTATGCTCTCAATAATCTAGAAGTCTCACATAGCTTTTGCATTAGAATAGTTTTTAGAAAGTTAGGCTAATATGTAGGTAATAATCCTTGCATCTATCTATAAATATGTTACATGAGTATCTATGATTATTGGCAGTAAGTTTCTGAAATCTAGGTTAGAGTACTTATTCTACAAATCCTGTGAGAATATAGTCTAAAGCCTTATATGAGTGAAACATTTGAGAAATGACACAAGGGAGAAGTAAAATCCGGATAGAAAAATCACACGTCCACTTGTTTGATCACTATACCATATCCTAAGCGAGAATTTAGGCTCTCTTTAGATCGATATAGCCAGAAATTCAAACCTATGAATTATTTTCCGCTAGTCGCCCCTCTGAGCCTTTCTTGAGCCTTTCATAAACCGCAAATCCTTTACCCTGTTACAAAATAAAACAAAATAAAAAATCAACCTACCCAATTCTTTGAATAAGTCTGAGAATAGAGATGAAGAATAGAAAAGGGAAGAACCTTTGAAATCAAGAATTTGTTAGTCGCTTCAGATGAGAAAAGTAAGTTTCCATCCAAATAAAAATTAAATAAAAGAAAATAAAGAGTTAGAACTCCAAATATAGAATCAAGGAGTCGAAAGAGAAAGAAAAAGAAAAACAATATGGCTAAGGATGGAAACAAAGTGTAGAAGCAAAAGTAAAGAACAAAGGCTTCTCTAGATACATAATATGAAGCCTCTATTATCTTAGACTTGTCCTTTTTGAATATCCATTTCATTCTTTCTTAGACCATCTCCTAATCCTCGCAACACCTAATAAAGACCTCTAGCTCAATTAGAAATAGGTTAGTGTGATAGTAAGTGGTAGATGTGTTTGATCGACTTCGGCTTCCTTGTGTGTCATTGAGATTGTAAGGTAAAGTGTGCCCACTGCACACTGGAGTAGTGAAACTTGAGCGGAAAAATCAGAGTGGTTTTTGTCATGACATTTATGTGAGGACCTACTTAAGGACGCTATTTCGAATTTTCAGAAACGGACCTGCTAATACATCTCATAGTATTACTCATTGTATATATGCTTATTCGTAGATGATTGATTATTATGCATATATTAGCTTAGGTTTTGACTTGATTATTCTTTATTCATTTCTAGTTAGATGTATAGATAATTAACACATAGATAAGGAAACAATAGTTTTATTTCTGAGTCATTTTAGTATAGATGAAGTTTGTGAGTACCTTCACTGGAAAACTCTCACGAGGCTACAACTCATCCACTAGGGAATTTCTAGTGGTTTAAGGTCTTGTTGCATATGGTCAATGCAATCGCACTTGGCAAAATGAGATTAGTTAGGACTCCATTTTTAGTCACTTATGCTAATTTCTCATATTTGCTTGAGGACAAGTAAAATGCTGTTTGGGGGTGGTTTGATAAGAGCCCAAAACTATAGTTTTAACCCCTTAACAATAATACTTTTAGACCAATTATGCGAGTAATAAATAAGAGTTAATGCTAATTATGTGCTTTTGTGTATTTCAAGCATTAAAGTCAATTATGTGTAAAAATGTGTCACTTTGGCGAGATAAAGGAGCAAGGGTTGGTTGCTAAGAAGTTCTGTGATTAAAGGCCAAGACGGGCAGAAACAGCACACAAAAGTCACCAGAACTTCTGAAGATCATATCTTTGGACTCAGGCCTTGGAATTGGACGTATCTTATGTCAAAATGACCACCTCGAAAAGAGCTTTCCAATTGTCCAAACCTTGACCCAATTGCAAGAGCAAAAGTGGACAAAAAGCCTGTTGAAGTCAAAGCTAGCTGAAAAGGGTCCTGTGGACTGAAGAAATTGGGCTTTGGGCTCGATTTTCCGACCAAAAACATGGACCCTCAGCCCATGCACGAAAATGTGGATCTGCCCTCCTCCATTTCCACACACAAGACTTAACTCTTAAGTATCAATTAGCTTAGTATAGAGGTAGCCATAAGAGTAGCCATTAAAGCTTAGTTCTAGATCTAGTTTTTCAATTAATTAATTAGTCGTTATTCTTGTTTTAATTTCAGTATTGAATCATTGTTTATCATTCATTAGATAAATAAAATAGTTAGTTCTTGATAATTTCGATTTTGTTATTTAAAATTGCTTAGATCTAATTTCAATTCTTAGTCGTTAATGATTTCTTAGTTGTTAATTTAGATTTCAATTATTGTTTAGTTGAATTTAATAAAGTTAGAATCTTTATATTATGTCTTACTCAATTTCATATGGAAATGATAGTTTGATGAATCAAGGCTAAACCTCCATTAGAGGGGTTTGATGAAGCCTTGATGAAAACTTGATTGTATAGTGTAGAATCGTTGTAAGAGTCTATTCCACTCTAGAAGGTCATTGATTCGCCATGAGAATGGGTGGACGTCCTCACATGCTAGTTATGAATTGGTAAATATGCCATGTATAATTAGGGATTAGAACAACCAATTCTTACCGTAAGAACGTGAGAATTGGATTACAACAATATATGCTAGTCTATTAAGTTGGATTCAAGGTTGATTCAATTCCCCCCTAATTCTTATTCTAGATTCAAACTTTAGTATTATGTAGCATTTCGAAGTATAATTTGTAAAACTCTCATAGATTTTGGTAGGATTGATAGTCGTAGGAAACTTGAATGCTAAAGAACTAGGAATGGAACAAATCTTTTATTCTAACTCTACTTCAATAGTATCGAGAGTAGAAATCTTTGATAATCACGAGTATAGTTCATTTTTAGTTTTACTTGCGTTTAGAGTTTCATCGCTTTATTCATTAGTAAAACTATCAATTTCACTTTTATCAGACTCAAATAGAAATTACATGGATTGGAGTTGACATTCATGACGGGGATAGGCGTTTGTTGAACAGAAATAGCCTCTACCTTTTTAGTTAGAGATTCGATTAAATTTTTAAGTTCCGGATCGGGTTTCATCTCAAACATACTGGCGGCTTTAACTGTTGTAGAAGAACTAGCGGAAAGGGAGAAATCGTCACTACCCGCCCCCAGTTATTATTACGCTTAGTTTGATCTTCTAAAAATTTATAAGCCTCTGAGGCTCCCTTACTTAGGAAACTACCCCCATTCATTATGTCAAGGACTTATTTATGGTGGTGTAGAAGTCCTTTGAAAAAGGCACGAACTAGCGTGTCTTTCGCGAGATTATGGTGTGGACACTCTATAAGAAGATCGGTTAAATGATTCCAAGCCTCTGAAAATGATTCATGAGGATTTTATCGAAAGAAATGAATCTTGGAAAGCATTTCATCGGTCTTCAGTGGTGGGTAAAAGTGTTCCATAAATAGTTGAACAAGTTTAGCCCACGAGTCCACAGAATTAGGCGCTTGGGCAGTTAACCAAGATGCCGCCTTATCGGCTAAAGTGAAAGGAAATACCCTTAGTTTAATTTGTTCAGCACCAACCGTAGGATGGTGGAATGTAGTAAGGACTAGGTCAATCCTACGCATGTGCTGATAAGGTTTTTCATGGTCTAACCCATGAAAAACGGGTAACAAATTAAATATATTTGGGGGGATTTGGAAATCCCCCACTAGGTTTGATAGAACGATGCAAGATTTAGGGCTATCGTTCAATGCTTTGTAAACGTCAGAGAGAGGAGACTCTCTTTCTTTAGCCATTATTTCATGTGGTGTGTGTGGTATATTAGCTAGAGGTGTATTGAGTGGTATATTAGAAAGGCGTGTTTGTTGACGTTGCCGATTGATTACGTTAGGCGTTTTTCTTCAGCCTGACCTTAATCTCATGCAAGGCTAAGCCAATCTTAACGAAACACAACAACACTCCAAACAATCCTGATATGCTAGTATGAATCTCTAACAGGGGATGCGAGGTGTGGAAGAAAAGAATACCTGAATGCCTTCTTGCTTCGCTTATGAATAGTGTCTTGTTTACGCGTGCTCAGTGTGTATAACAAGTTAAAACACTGAAAACTTTGAAAGAAATGGAAGTTTGAAACAAACCTGTGGAAATCGGCATTTTCAACGATTGAAGCAGTCGCTTCGAGAATGGAATGCCTAGGTAGAGTGTAGGTGGCCTTCAGTCAAGCTGGAGTTCCATGCGTTTGAGCGCGGGTCGTGCTCAAAGTTAGCCTTGGTAGGGCGCAGGTCGCGCTCAGGGAAAACCTCAAGGTCCAGGCGCTTGACACTGCCTCTTTTTGTGTATAGATGAGATGTGGGATATAGATAGATGATGGTCGTTGAACAAAATAGAAGCATATCAAAACCTAATTATCCCTCAATAAGTAAAGGATGAATAGGGTATCGTTCCACTTTTAAGTGTATGTTATGTGAAGGACATGAGTAGAAAGGGGGTTTGAGGAATTAAAAACTATGATTGTAAAGATTTTAGATTCTAATGCTAAACTAAACTAAACTAAACTAAACTATTGAGAATTTATAAGAGAGAGAATTAAATAGATAAGAATCCACCAATACTTTTGATTCAATGACCTTTTGCTTCATGGTTGTTCTCACAAGTAGACTACAATTAGGCAATAGAGTGAGTGTCGATGCCCTCTTGGACAAAACATCGTTAACAATTAACTCTACTTAAGGTTGTTCCTATGTTCATATTACTAGTATCTTCTTTCCTTTTATGTGAGCTTGGGCAGCTATTTAATAAATCACCATCTAAGGCAAACACAAGGAATACTTCCTTTATTCTAAAACACTACACAACTAGAAGAAAAGTAGAGAATAATAGTATAATATTCAATATCAATAAATAAAACCCTATTCTAGCATTATATTCAATTGCAATAAATAAAAGCATGTCATTAGCAAATATTCAATTGCAATATATAAAACCCTAAACTAGCATGATATTCGATTGCAATAAATAAAAACCTTAATCTATACTTCCATCCCTTGGTTTGGGCAATGGAACTAATAACTAAAAACATAAAGAACTAACCTAATTGGAGAATACCATGAACCAAAATAATCAACAAACCCTAAGAACCAGCTTCATCTTCTCCCTTGAAGGATAAGATTAGCCTTCCATAAAGAAGGAAGAACACGAAGAACGAGAAGAAGAAGAGTCGAAGAACATAAGACTAGAAAGACTAATTTATTAAGACTCATCTAGTTAAAACCGATCTTTTATTATTAATCTCTCTCTACCTCAAGTTCTGGAGACAAGAGTATAAGTGAATTGGCTAATTACATGAGGCACTTAGGTCCTCTATTTATATAGATTACAATGAGCTCTAGAAGCATTCCAAACCGTCATTTGTTTCCTAATACAAATAGACTTCTTTCAGAATCCAACTTCGTCTCCAAAACTGAGAAAGAATTGGCTACAGTGTCATTTCATGCGTCTGGACTCATAATCCATGCATCCCAGACTCGAGCAATGCGTCTGGACTTACAATCTATGCGTCCCAGATGTGAGCATTGAGTCTGGACTCACGATCCATGAGTCTCAGACGCGGAAGTCTATTTTGTCTCTTCTGCTCTATCCTTCTATCCTCTTTTGCGGGATTTAGTCCAAACAATGAATCCTTTGGCCTTAGGCTTCCAAATAGGCTTCAAAATAGGTCTAAGTCACATCTTTAATAGCTTCAATTCCTTGGCCTTCTCCATGATTGTCCACGAGCTTCCCATATGATCATTAATGCTCCGAATTGCTCCGTTTTATCCCTTTTTCTCTAATATTCTACAAAACTCTCTTTTTCACCTGTAGAATCTTAAAACATAACTTATAAACACTATTAGTCTACTAAGATGGCTAAACAAGAGGCATAATCGAGGATTAAATTGCACTTTTTGAGCACTTATCACAACTCCTAACTAGCCTTTTGCTAGTCTCTTAGCAAAATAAGATAAAAAAATAGATAAGTGATCAAAATCACATCCTTATAAAAAAAATAAAATCCTAACTCACTTTCGCAGGCATCGCGATTGTAATTACCATATGCAACTAGGCTTTAAACCTTTAAGTTCCCTAAAAAGGACTAGTTATAGTCTCATGAGGGTTTTCAGATGATATACCCACAAAATCAATCAATAGCATGTTCAAGAATGATAGTATTTTTCAGAGAGAGAAATTCTTTACCCACTTAGTGCTTACTCCAACAGACAGTCTCCATTGCTAACTACATTGTTACAAAGACTCATAGATTATGATGGGAGATAGTAAAAATTGACAAAATTCTCAATCAAGGCTTATGTGTGTACTCAGTCAATCTCATATACTCTCCTATCCAAGAAATGGAATCCCTAATTTACCTTTAGACAAATAATCTCGACTTTCAATCCTCACCGGTCATACTCTCATAATAGAATCTCTCAGAAGATGGTCTACTATTTTACCTCATATATATGGGGAAAAGAATAATGAATACGAACATCCCACATACTACCTTGAAAAACGGACTTCTAGATGAAATTAGTCTCATGGAATGAATGTCAATCACATATGAAGTGTCGGGTCCTTCACTTTAGTATCCTCTCACTTATTCTAGACTTCCTACCATACTGTAGTGATAAGTCATAGGTTGTAACTTGGCTTGGGTATTGGTTTATGAAGGAAAGGTAAAAAGGATTCAAATGTTGTTTCTGAAAAACACTAAGAGTTTTGCTTCATTCTTCGGAAGATTTCTTCAAATCATGTATTGCAGAGAAAATTCCTTCCTTTGTCTTAGCTTTTCCATCCACTCTGTTCAACTTCTTCTTTTTTTTTTTCTTTTTTTTTTTTAAAAATTTTTTTTCTTTGGCTCAGTGGTATATTCTTGATTAGTACTGGATATGCTTATTTTCCACTAGCTTCTTTCACTTAGAACAGAATGATGGTCTTCATTGTATCTCTCTGGTATTTCCTTGTAATCTTCTTTTTGTGCTATTTCTTCCGCTTTGTGCCCCTCGTATTCTCAGAAACATATGGGTATGGCTAATAAAGATTTTTGGCTATTCTCCTTGTCTGGAGTTGGGTAAAGGGTAAATGGTTTTACGAAAGAAAATGGCTTATTGTAAGGTTCAAAAGGGTTTAACATGATGGTCCTACTAGGTGGGATAAAGGCTGAATGGGTACTTGACTTATCAGTATGATACTCTGTTTCGAATAGACTACAAGACCTAATGGCTATCTCCCCAGTTGATGTCACTTCGTGATTAACCAAATCAACAAATAATGAGACTATATTATAACGACATAAATAACTGAAAGATGTTGAGTCACTAAGACTCGGATTTTTCGTAAGAACTCTCCAAAGAATGGGTATAAAGCTCAAGTCTTACGAGATAAGTCTAAAAATTCTACTTCCAGTTTACTAGGGGTTTAAATCTCTCTTCTAGAAAAAGTACACAAAACTGACCAAGTATTATTTTGATGGGGCCATGATAAAGAATTCTATCAACAAGAACTATGTCCGAGCATAATAAATAGTCTAAGCGGTAATTAAATCAATAATATCAACTATCTATCAAACTCAACACTAAGCAGTATAGAATCTATATCCCAGACTCATCATTAAAATTCATTTTTTGCATGCTACTGATATAGAAACAAAAATATTTTTGTTTTTGAAAACTAATTTTTGAAATTCATTTCTCAAGTACGTCTCAAGTACACCCTCCCCCAACTTAACATATGTATTGTCCTCAATGTATAGAAATTAAGTAAATGAAATGAATGAGAAAAAGGGAAGATGTTACCATTGATGCCGAATATCAAAATTAATCCAAAAAATAAGAACATTTCCTTTTACCAAGATTTTTTTTTTTTTTTTTTGTTAGGTCTTTTTAAGTCAGAACCCTAAGACTATATATCATGCATTATCAATTTGGAGTGAGGAGATCAGATTTTCTTACCCAAATCTGACGAATGTTTGGAGGACGAGGAGGTTTCACCTTGTGGGTTGTCAAAAATACTCCTTGATATGCCGGAAAGATTGCTGGTGAAGTTGTTTCTCTACCTTGAACTATTTCAGGTCTGATGATTGTGTGATAGGCCTTGTGGTTCCTCTGTGTAGAAGATTGATGAAAATCTTTCTTTTTAACAGGACAATAGTATCTGATTTGCCCTTTACCACCACAGTGATGATAATAGATGTCTGGCTGACTGCCCTCAAGGTGGGCAGTAGACTGGTTCATATACATTTCTCGTTCAGATAATGATGGTGTAGAAGAGGCTTCAACAGTGCAATGCTTCGTATCAATATGGTCCACTTTCTGGTTCAGAAGACTTATTTCAGTTTCTAGATTCTGTTGTTTTTCCAAAACTTCATTAAGCTGATTCTCTAGTAAATGATTTTTTTGGGCAGAAGTCTGTTGTTCATCCTGAAATGTAAACTTCATCTTCTCAAGGTATGATACTCTCTCTGCCAATTTTCCATTCTGCTCACTTAAATCCTGAATTTTCTACAGAGATTCCAAGAACATGGCTAGCAACGCCTCTGTGATGGGGTTCTCAGTTTCATCACAGTTTTCTGTAGATTGAGGACTCTCAATTGTATCTTCGAATGGGAAGGATTCTTGTATCATGCTATTAAGGAAGTACACCTCTCCACCTTCGGTGTAATCACAATCCTTATACAACAGGTGAAAGATATTTATGTCCATGGACATCTTACCAAAGTTGATCTTCATTTCACCATTGTGACAATTTATCAAAGCTTTTGCGGTAGCGAGGAAAGGTCGGCCTAGAATAATTAGAATTTTATCAAAGGCCTCCTGGGTGTCTATCACAATGAAATCCACTGGATAGTAGAAATCGGCTACTTGAACAAGAACATCCTCAACTATGCCTCTAGGAATCTTGGCAGAACGGTCAGCTAACTTCAATTTGACTTGTGCAGGCTTTAGGTTCTCCAGGCCCAACGCTTGGTACACATTATATGGCAAGAGATTAACACTAGCACCAAGGTCTAAAATAGCATTACCCGTGAATTTTTCTCCTATCTTGCATGATATTTGTAGGACTTCCTAGATCTTTGAGCTTGACTGGAGCTTGCTGATGGATAACAGATGTTGCTTGTCCAGCTAGAAACGCTCGCTTTGGAACATAAGTACTTCTCTTTATGTTGCATGCATCCTTCAAGAATTTGGCATATGATGGCAACTGCTTGATCGCTTTGAGAAAGGGGATATTGATGTTAGCTTTCTCAAATGCCTCCTTCATTTCTAAAAATTGCTTGTCCTTTTTGCTTTGAGCAAAAACCATAGGAAAATGTGCCTTTGGTACAAACACATCAGCATGTGTTTGCTCTTCTTTCTCTTTGGCATTCTTGTATATCTTGTCTTGGTCATCTTGACAAATGGGAGTGGAAAGGATTTCCCCCACTTCCTTTCGAACTTCATTTGAAATCTTGACCGATTGCTTTGTTGCAATGTCATCATGATAAGGTAAGTCAACCTTGTTGTCTATCTTCAATCCTGATCTGAGAGTAGTAACTGAGCTGACATGATCATGGAGGTGATCAGTAGTAAAAGTTGTCCCAATGTATCATACATCTTCACTCTTCAATATTGGTTCCAATAAGCTAGGTTGAGTGGCTTGTGGTCTTTTACGACAAAAGCAAGGGTGAGTTAGTCGACCTTAGCCTCTGGAGACTCCATTCTAGAACATTGACTTGCCTGAGATTGTTGGAGATTGAGCTGAGACTGTGCAAGAAGCTCTAGAACACTTTCAAACTTCTAATTTTTTTTGTGATAGGAAAGTAATAACATTCTCCAGGTTAGCAGGTGCGTCATAATTTCTCCTAGGATCAGGCACTAACTCTCCACTTGTATTGGAATTCTGTTGAGAGTATAATTATTGTTGAGGAACCAACTGTGAAGCTTGACTTATCTGTGGAATATAACTTTGATCTTGAGAACCTGGGGGTCCAGCGTTCTATCTCCAATAATTGCTTTGAAAGTTATTACCACCTTGGTTGGGCCTCTGAAATGAGTTTATATTGTACTCTCCAACTGATGCATGTTGATAGTAACCAGGACATTCCAGAGTTGCATGAGAAGTGTCAGAACAGACTTCGCAGTATCGGCTAGGTTGCATGACTAGGAGAGATTTAGCTTGAGACTTGTTGATCTTGGAGGGATTCATGGAGAACTGATTGAATTTCTTACTCAAAGTTTCAATGTTGGTGGCCAGGCTGGCCAATGTTGACTTCCGTTCTTGATCTGATTGTTCATGTGCTTGGTAACCAAATTGCTTTGGCTCCCCCTTCCATTCTATCTACATCCTCGTTGCTAGTAGTCCACTGTTGTGTTTCTTCAGCTAAATTCTCGAGAAAGTTGTAAGCTTCCTCTCCATCCATTGATGTAAACTTGCCTTTGTGCATTGACTGTATCATCTGCTTGTTCATCATCGAGAGTCCTCGAAAGAAAAAAATGAGCCAATGTGCTCTTATCATAACCATGATGTGGACACAAGACTAGCAGATTATTGAATTTCTCCCAGCTTTGATGATATTCTTCAGTCACCTTCCCTTTGAAATTGCTGATGGCTTGCTGCATGGTATCTGTCTTCTGGGGTGGGTAGAACTTGTTCATAAACTTCGTTCTCAACTTCTCCCAATTATTTATTGAATTGATCGGCTGTGCAATTAACCATTTAGAGGCTTTACCTTCGAGTGAGAGCACAAAAAGAATCAACTTGATACTCTCATCTTTGATATTCTGGTTCTTGAAAGTTCGGAGGACTGATAGAAATTTGTTCATGTGAACATATGGCTGAACATTGTCTGAACCATTGAACTTTGGAAGCATAGAGATTACTGATGCTCTAAGTTCAAACTGGTTAGCTTCTGTCTCTGGAAAAACAATACTGCTTGGTGGGTCTCCAATGATTGGTGAATAGAAATCAATCAGCCTCTTCCTCTGTTGTGCTTGCATGGGTGGGATAGCTTCAGGATTATTGGTGTCCACAACACCTCCATCATTACGTGCGACCATTGTATCAATCTTGTCTAGTATTCTTACTATGTGAAGATAATGAAAAACT